>NC_141678.1:62922952-63522952 GCF_028749965.1 Puma concolor
GCAGACCGCGGGCCTTCAGCCTCAGAGTGCCAGTGTTCTGAGAGCCACACTGAGTTTTCAAGGTGCTTCAGTGCATCCTGTAGGGAAAGCAAATGCTCATCACAATGGAGGGAGAAAAAAATCCTGAATCCGTATTTCCCCTGAAGCTTGCTAAGTTCTTGAAGTGCAAAGTAGAGAGAAGGGCTCAATGTGTGTGCAGAAGGCTCTTCAAGCTGTAAAAGCCAGCCTGAGAGTGGCAGGCAGCACTCATTAGGCAGGCACAGGAGAAAGCCTCTTCTTCAAAAGGCAGGAGGCAAGGTAGCAGCTGATGGGGCAGATGTGTTTGCTTTAGCCTGGGCTGGATCCTGGAACTGCTGTGTTGGGAAGGTCAATTGCCTGGGGTCAGAGAATGACCCTGCCCCAGGCATCTCTCTCTCCTTCCTTTTCTCTCTCCCTCCCTTTGTTAAAATACAGATTTACATCAGGAAAACATCCCAGCTTCATAATGATGGAGACTGCTTCTGTGGAGGTATAATCTCTGATTGATGGGGGGGGGGGGTGTTGGGAGGGAAGGAAAAAGACCAAAGAGAGTTTATGAATTCACTGTAGGATTCAAATCACGTCAGGGGCATGGCCAGTCTCCTTCTGCATAAAATCAGGCAAGGCAGAGATCAGCACTGTATGCTGATGTTTTGCTTGCTCCCCTTTTCTCTACATCTCCATTTACTCATTTAGCAACCTACTGACCTTGCAGAATGGGGGAGCCGAACCACTCCCTCTTACATAAAGCAAAACAGGAGTGGAGATGCTTGCTTTTTTTTTTTTTTTTTTTTTTAATCACTACTCTTCTCTGGGGACTTCAGCAAAACTGAAATACTGATTCACTTTTAAAGAAAGTTTTATCTAAGTTGCTTCCAGAATGCCCTGAGGTTATTTAGTCTACTATTTGTCTCGATATTTAAATTTTTTTAAGTTTATTTATTTATTTTGAGAGAGACAGAGACAGCATGAGTGGGGGAGGGGCAGAGAGAGAGGGAGAGGGGGAGAGAGAGAGAGAGAGAGAGAGAGAGAGAGAGAGAGAGAATTCCAAGCAGGCTCCTCACTGTCAGTGCAGAGACCAGTGTGGGGCTCGAACTTACGAAACCATGAGATCATGACCTGAGCTGAAACTGAGAGGCGGATACTTAATTGACTGAGCCTCCCAGGCACCCCTCAATATTTACAATTTTAATATAGTAATAAAAACAGAGATTTGCAAATGCTCATCATCACTCATCTAGAAGCAATTACTCCAAAGATAATTTAGCATCAACACTTTTTTTTTTTTTTTTTTTTTTTTGAGAGCCAATATCTGACTGGCACTTTCTGGGGCCTTTCATGCATATAAGAATATAAAGGTCATATTCCACATTGGTCAGTGTGGGGTGAAAAAGCAAACATGTAAAATAATAGCAAAAAACAAAAAGCAAAAAACAAAAAACACGCTAACTAAAAAAGTACCAACAGGGAATACAATGTACCTTATACCTTCTAGGTTTTCCACACAGGTATTAAATAAATAAAGCTTACATTTTCTGTACCATAATACTGACCTGTAAATACATTGTGCTATTCCATAATATTAGTCACCTCATTCATAAATCTGCAAATCATCTGGTTCAAATAAAATTTTAAAAGGTGAGGTATTTTTCCTTTTTAGCTGAGATCTTTTGTCAAGAGGCTAATAACAACAAGAAGAAACGACAAACCCCAGAAAGACTCTAAGTCATGGCAGAAGAAGTTTTAAGAAAAACTTGTGTTTTATAAGGGTGACTTCTATAGATAGGGGAATGCTTCTGTGCTTTGCACTGAAAAACGCTTTCAGTGATCCTTAAGTCAGCTGGGAATGTGAGAACCAAAATGCACGTCATCAAATGTTCACATGGTACCAAATAACTTCATGCATCACGTGTCAGTAAAGACAAAATAGCATGTTGTATAATTTTATCTTCAGAATTTTTCTTTCTCTTTTTTCATAAAAATTTTAATAGTTTTGGCTTAATTATAAATAATTTAATCCAATAAGAATTTTTTTTTAATTTCAATCAAGGGGTTATTGTGTAGAGAGAGAGAGAGAGACCCTCTCACAGAGGGTCTCAACAGCAACATGTTCAAACAATAGATGCCAAAACTGCAGGATGAGACTCTGGCTATGGAATGGGAAAGGCAAGGCAAATAGACTTGACATTGGAACTTGGGTTGAAGAGGAAATAATAATTTCACTGAACCTACAAGTTGTCTATTAAATTCTAGATTTCATTCCAATTTCAGGGTTGTTTGGAGGCACCTGGAATCTGAGATCGGTCCTGTCAAAGACAAAAACCAAACAAGGAAAGAGATTACTTTTATTCAGGCTAGTACCATAGGAAGAACACCCCAGATGGGAAGCTCAGAGTTTCTCAGCAGGATGGTTTCACCTTAGACTTCCATTGGGAGAAGGAGACAAGTTATAGGTGGGGTGATTTTACAGTAGGGATTGTTTTTATAATCAGAGGTACTCTCAGCCAGTCAATTAAATAGGAAATATCTCTCTGTGTATGTGGCTAATTTTTGGACAAAAGACAATTCAGTTAGTCATTTATGAGACAAAGAATGGAAATTTGAAGGGTCTGTGTCTGGTCTTGTTATAAATAAAAAAGAGGTTCATTAGTGAATTTTATCTAAGTCCTAGGGAGAAGGGTGGTTCTTTGTAGTAAGCCAGTTTCCTTGATCACAAAGAATAGGGTTGTTTGTTTGTTGTTTGTTTGTTTTAATCATCCCTGCTTTCTAGGAATACAGGGCTCAAATACAGTTTACCACTGCCATTCTCAAACTGGCCACTAACTAAAACTAAACTGCCTTGCCTTTGAGAGGCAACCTTATTCCCGTGGTAGTTCATTTATTGATGTATTATCCATTGAGGGATTCACTTTCCTATAAAAGGTAATTTTCAGAGAAAGGTAAAATGATGACTGTCATAAAGATATAAAAATGGACACATGTTAATAACCATTTTGTTCTACTCATTAATCAATGAGGGAACCAGGCAGATACCATAACCAGTTCAAAGGAGATTCAAATACTATTCATGGTAGTTTTAGATCAGGAATATTGACATGAATATGCTAATCAAGGAAAAATGGTTTTTTTCCAAAAATGGCCAAAGGCAGTTTGAATTTGTCAGTAGGCATTATTTTGCATAACTATTGGGTGCCTATGGTTTACAAGGTGATAAAATAGCTCAAAGACATTCTAGTGTTTCAACTAGATTCATATAATCTATAAGGGTGTCATCGGAAAATGCCTGGTTCTTCACTGAAGTATAATTTTTTTCTGCATTCCCTTTATAATAAGTCCAGACTTTTTAGCGTTTTTTTTCTAGGCTCTGGTTCCTCCTACCTCTCACCCTCTCTCATTGCCTTTCCTCTCTGTTACGGGTTGAATTGTGTCCCCTCAAAATTCTTCTGTTAAAGAACGTGACCTTATTTGGAAATAGGGTCACTGCAGAAGTAATTGGTTAAGATGAGATCATACCACGGCAGGGTGGGCCTTAATTGATTATGACTGGTGTCCCTATAAAAAGGGGAAATTTGGACACCTACATGCATATAGAAAGAAGGCCATGTGAAGATGAAGGCAAAGATGCTTCTATAAACCAAAGAACACAACATGTTGTCAGAAAACCACTAGAAGATAGAAAAGGAACATGAACCAGATTCTCCCTCATAGCCCCCAGAAAAGAGCAACTTGCTGACACCTTGATCTTGGACTTCTAGCCCCCAGAACTATGAGACAATAAATTTGTGATTTTTGTCACCCAGTTTATGGTACTTTGTTATGGCTGCTCCAGCAAACTAGCCTACTCCCTTCCTACTGCGTTCTGTGTTTCTTTCAAGTTGTCCTCCCCTGAGAAAACCCACACTGTTTCCTCTGCCTCCAACACTTTCCTTCCCTCCTTTTCATCTATGCTTCTCCTCTGTCACCAGGCCAGCTTCTACACATCCTTCAGATTTCTGTTTCATCCATTCTTCCTCTGAAAACCCTTCCTTGTTTCACCTGCACCCCCAAAATGTAAAGAACCATTCTGATGTGCTCCCATGGAACATTATGTCACTTTTCATACCTATCATAACTAATTACAGTCAATTCTGGTTATTTACAGTAACTGTGTTCTATCAGGTAGCCATGAACACTGAATTAGTGGATACTGAATATCCAATAGTGGATATTGGTCCCAGGGGGAGTGCAGGGTTAGTTCCTGTGCATCTATGGTCACAACATTTTCATCAATCAATACATAATCTTATTTTATGTGTGTTCCTGTTTGAAGACATCATATTTAATACGTATTATCGATTATTAACATTGAATTCACGGCCAACAGCACTATAACTCATGCCTGAATAAAGCTTACCTAACACATGTATTTTCTTTGTAAAGTTATATCACAACCTTATATTTAGGAACACTAGACTGCACTTCAACATGACACATAAGGGCCATTTTAAACAGTGAAGCCACTGATAAATAGGACAAACATGCAAAACAACATGGCACTAAATAAACTGCAAAAGGGACAGTAGTTTACAATATAGAGCTGAAACGTGAATGCAGAGCATTGCCTTGTTCTATCTCAACTGGGAATGTATGCATTGGAGAACTCAGTTTTTTTGCTGTACTGCAGATGTATATGAATGACCACAAAAGTACTGTAAGTATGAATTTAAATTTCAATGACAGTAGGTAAATTTGTAAATATGAATCCATGAATACTGAGGATGATTATACTTATTTAGTTTTATGCCTTCCCGATGACACTGTAACTCAGAGAGGGCAGAGGCTATATTATCTATGTCTATGTTCTCTCTAATTGCTATGCCGGGCCCATAGAAAATATTTAATAGGTATTTGTTGAAAGAATGAATGAATAACAGGTGTAATAATAAATTTTCATGCTATTGTACTGTAGAAAATACAAAGATAAATTAATTTTGGCTCCAGGATACTGACACAAGATAACAATTTGTACATATTTATGCATACCAATTACTAGGAATTTCAAAGATGTCTAGGAGTTTGGAAAAATTGTTTCTGAAGATCAAGGAGGCTAAATGTAATGAAGTTAGTTCTTGAAGTAAGTGGGACAATGAGGAAAGAAGGAAACTCTTTAGGGAGAAAATATAGTATAGGCAAAGATATGTGAGCAAATATAAGTTGTGCAGAAGACTGCAGTTGGGTAGAGACTAAGAGAGACTCCAATTTGAGAAGCTGTAGAAAGCAACATACCAAAAGGAGAATGAAGTAAGAATCTGGAAGATAAAGCAGGCCCTGGTAGACTTGATCTTTATCCCATTAGATGTGATGAATCATTAAAGGGTTTGAGGAGGGGAGGAACAAACTGATATATAATGTATCAGGTGGGGAAAAAATGGATAGGATCCTTATCTGGGATTATTGGAAATCCTGTTAGAAAACTTTTGCTCTTCTTAAGAAGTATTAGAGAAGATCTTCCATAGGCTAGAGTTGTTCTTCAAAAAATGCAAAAAGATTTGGGGAAGGAATGGATAAAGGGAGAAGCAGAGAGCAGTCGATGTAGATCATAGCTTCCTAGGAAGCACTAGCCATAAACTTAATTTGCTGCCTGTTAGCTCACAGAGATCCATCTCCCCTGTGAAGTCTTCTGGCATACTCTCCTCCAGTTCCAACTCTGTACTTATCAATATGACCTCAGCAATTTGCTTTAATCCCTACAGGAATCAATTTCTGTGTTTCTAAATGAAAAGGAATGGATAGTGCAGATTAGCACTACTCAAGACAGTCTTAACGTCACTCATTATAAATGAAGGCTCTCCAGGGCACTTGGGTGGCTCAGTTGGTTAAGTGTCTGACTTGGCTCTGGTCATGGTCTCCTGGTTTGTGAGTTTGAGCCTTGCATCAGGCTCTGTGCAAGTGGTGCAGAGCCTGCTTGAAATTCTCTCTTCCCATCTCTGTCTGTCCTTCCCCTACTTGCACTCTTCTCTCAAAACAAAAACAAAACAAAACAAACCTAAACTGATGGGATCTTAGAGTGATAGGGGTTCAGAGCTGATGGCCAAGAAACAATTCTTGAGATTTCTTTGGTGCAAAGAGGTAATTTTATTAAAGCATGGGGACAGGCAGGACCCATGGCCAGAAAGAGCTGCAAGGGAGTTGTGGAGAGTGACTGGTTATATACTGTGAAACTGGGGGAGATAGAGTCAAGAGGAAGTTTCTTAAAGGGATTTCCATATGCTAAAGAAGACTCACAGATTACTGGAGGCCCAGCTGTTGTCAAGCTAAGATTATTTTTCCCTCTAGCAAAGCATTATCATTAAGACAGTAGGGAGCTCCTGAAGATTAGGCTATTGATAAGATTGCCTTTTTCTTGTAACTTACTAAGATATTTGTTTAAGTGATGGAGACTCATATCTTGCATGACTGTGATCTCTTATCAGTTAAACATTTGCTTTTCCCTTTTCTTTGTTCTTTGGCAGCCAGGAGTGCCTGAGGAACATTACACATATCCCACCTGGAGTGAGGGTGGGGTTGCTGGGGGGGAGGGGTGTTAGCTTGCCTTATGCTCCCTCACCAAAACTAAAAGAAATAAAGACTCTCAGGTCCCATGGCCCACATTCACTGAATCAGAATCCTCATTTTATTTAAAAAAAATTTTTTTTATGTTTATTTCTGAGACCGAGAGAGACAGAGCACGAGTGGGGGAGGGGCAGAGAGAGAGGGAGACACAGAATCTGAAGCAGGCTCCAGGCTCCGAGCTGTCACCACAGAGCCTGACACAGGGCTCGAACTCACAAACCATGATAGCATGAACTGAGCCAAAGTCGGACACTCAACCAACTGAGCTACCCAGGTGCCCCCAGAATCCTCATCTTAGTACAAGTCCCTGGAAAATCATATGCACACTAGTCTAGAGAGGCTCTTCATTCTCTTTGGGGAACAAATACAGTCCATTCTCATTATTCACGGATTCCATATTTACGAATTTGCTTGCTCACTAAGATTTTTCTATAACCCAAAAATCAATATTTGCAGCCATTATAGACATGCACAGGGCAGTGAAAAGTCTGAGTCACTCGATGTACACGTTCCCAGCTGAGATAAAACAAGGCAATGCTCTGACTTCTTGTTTTCACTTTTCATAATGTAAACAAGTAGTCTTTTTGCAGTCTCTTAGTGCCATGCTGTGGTTTGTTTGTTTTTTGTTTTTTGCAATGGTGATTTCACTGTTTAAAATGGCCTCCAAGTGCAGTGCTGAAGTGCCCTCTGGTGTTTCTAACACAAGAATGTAGGGTGCCTCAGAGAAAATACACGTGATAGGTGAGTTTCATTCATGCATGAGTTATAGTGCTTTGGCCATGAGTTCAATATTAACAAATCAACAGGGTATATGTTAAATAAGGTGTCTTTAAACAGAAACATAAATCACACAAGGTTATATGTTCATTGTTGGATGAAATGTTATGATCAGAGGCCTGCAGGAACATAACCTTTTATTTCCCCTAAGAGCAATATTTCAATATTCACTAATTCAGTGCTCTGTGACATTACAGAACATAACTGCTATGAATAACAAGAATCAGTACACCCCTACTGGGTGAAGATAAAGGCAAAATCTGAATACAGAATAATAGAAAAAGATTTTATTCAAAACTGATGTCTTCAAGCAAACATTGAGAGGCAAATAGAAAATAACAATTTCATAAAACAGCTAAAACTTAGCTCCAATTCTAAATAGTCTATGAAATCTGGAAAACCTCTGTTTCCTCTCAACTGCTGTGAAGAGCCCCAGGATTGAAGAGCACTTTTGTGTTGTTTTGTCTTTGTTGGTTCCCAAACTGGGGAGTTCCCAGGGGGAAATTTGAAACCGCTTCCCTCTCCCCCAAAACAGAAAACCAGGAGAAATGTGAAGAAGGAGGCTGGCCCCTCCAAATTGGGAAGTTGTGGTTTTAAAAGCAAGGGAATTACCAACAGGTTTGTCTCAGGTGCCTCAAGACTAGTAGATTCCTGCACTTGCTCGTTAGAATCTTGACAGTTTATACTGAGGCCTTTAGTGGAGCTCAGTCACGTGTACTGTCTAGAGAGTCCCAACACCACATCACTCTCTTAAAGCTGCATCCTTTAAAATGGTTCCCACTATGGGAATGGTGGGCAGAATGTACAATACAGGACAGGGGAGGGGTGAGGAGCCTATGACTGCCTGGAGCCAGCTCCTGGGTCAACCAGTGGTCACGTCCTCTCTATGACCTCCTCCTACAGTTTTTGAGACAGAAAAAGAAACAGTTTTGCCCCTGCACCTTAGTTAGACTTGGTTTCTCTGACAAGATGGATGTCCCATTGTTTTGTTTCTCATATTCTCTCCTTTGAGCCTTAAGTCTGTTCCTTTATCAAATCCCCGCTCCAGCCTGACAAGGATCCCTCTCATTCTGGAAAGAGTATTAACTTCTGAAGCTCTTACACTAATGCATGGCTCAGATCCAAGCAGACTCTCAAGTGAACAATTCTTCGTTCCCCCTTATTTTTTCATTCCAGGGTTTCTTTTAGTATTTACATAAGGGTTTTGTTTTGTTTCTTATTAAAAGATAAATTCCTACAACACAGTGAGGGTCTTTGCTTTTTTTAGAGTCTCTGTTACTCTTTCCCTGTGCATTTACAGCATCTGGGTAGGTGGCAAAGTGACTTAAAATGACTCGAGAGATCACGAGGAATTACTTGTGTCACTAATTATTGTCTATGGACTCAGACCTTGATTGCGCCTCTTCCTTCTGTTGCAGAGAAGCAAGCCTGAGTGTCGGGTCAGCAACCTCTCTGTGATTAAATATTCATGCACAAACACAAATGCACAGAGGCGAGGCAATAAGAAGTGCCAAAAATAACAGCAGCATCTCTGTCCTGTGGAGCTTGTAGAAGCACAAGTAAAGAATGAACACAGACCAGAATTGCAGATCAAACATAATGTGGGCTGAGAATGCACTCATTGCCATGGGCTTCCTAACAACAGTGAGTTCTTTTTTTCTTTTTTTTAAATATATGAAATTTATTGTCAAATTGGTTTTCATACAACACCCAGTGCTCATCCCAAAAGATGCCCTCTTCAATACCCATCACCCATCCTCTCCTCCCTCCCACCCCCCATCAGCCCTCACTTTGTTCTCAGTTTTTAAGAGTCTCTTATGCTTTGGCTGCTTTGGCTCTCTCCCACTCTAACCTCTCTCTCTCTCTCTTTTTTTTTTTCTTCCCCTCCCCCATGGGTTTCTGTTAAGTTTCTCAGGATCCACATAAGAGTGAAAACATATGGTATCTGTCTTTCTCTGTAGGCTTATTTCACTTAGCACGACACTCTCCAGTTCCATCCACGTTGCTACAAAAGGCCATATTTCATTCTTTCTCATTGCCACGTAGTATTCCATTGTGTATATAAACCACAATTTCTTTATCCATTCATCAGTTGATGGACATTTAGGCTCTTTCCATAATTTGGCTATTGTTGAGAGTGCTGCTATGAACATTGGGGTACAAGTGCCCCTATGCATCAGTACTCCTGTATCCCTAGGGTAAATTCCTAGCAGTGCTATTGCTGGGTCATAGGGTAGGTCTATTTTTAATTTTTTGAGGAACCTCCACACTGTTTTCCAGAGTGGCTGCACCAGTTTGCATTCCCACCAACAGTGCAAGAGGGTTCCCGTTTCTCCACATCCTCTCCAGCATCTATAGTCTCCTGTTTTGTTCATTTTGGCCACTCTGACTGGTGTGAGGTGACATCTGAGTGTGGTTTTGATTTGTATTTCCCTGATGAGGAGCGACGTTGAGCATCTTTTCATGTGCCTGTTGGCCATCTGGATGTCTTCTTTAGAGAAGTGTCTATTCATGTTTTCTGCCCATTTCTTCACTGGATTATTTGTTTTTCAGGTGTGGAGTTTGGTGAGCTCTTTATAGATTTTGGATACTAGTCCTTTGTCTGATATGTCATTTGCAAATATCTTTTCCCATTCCATTGGTTGCCTTTTAGTTTTGTTGATTGTTTCCTTTGCTGTGCAGAAGAAGCTTTTTATCTTGATGAGGTCCCAATAGTTCATTTTTGCTTTTAATTCCCTTGCCTTTGGGGATGTGTCAAGTTAAGAAATTGCTACAGCTGAGGTCAGAGAGGTCTTTTCCTGCTTTCTCCTCTAGGGTTTTGATGGTTTCCTGTCTCACATTCAGGTCCTTTATCCATTTTGAGTTTATTTTTGTGAATGGTGTGAGAAAGTGGTCTAGTTTCAACCTTCTGCATGTTGCTGTCCAGTTCTCCCAGCATCATTTTTAAAGAGACTGTCTTTTTTCCATTGGATATTCTTTCCTGCTTTGTCAAAGATTAGTTGGCCATACGTTTGTGGGTCTAGTTCTGGGGTTTCTATTCTATTTCATTGGTCTATGTGTCTGTTTTTGTGCTAATATGATGCTGTCTTGATGATTACAGCTCTGTAGTAGAGGCTAAAGTCTGGGATTGTGATGCCTCCTGCTTTGGTCTTCTTCTTCAAAATTACTTTGGCTATTCGGGGCCTTTTGTGAGTTCTTAGGAAAATCTAAAGTCATTTGTCATCCATAATATCCATAGAAGAAATGAAATAAAGATCTTTGTGGCCTATGAACTTACAGGACAGTTTGCATGATGACATAGGGAACACACAGTGAGGGATGTCAGGGGTGGCGTCACATGCAGATGGGGAATACCAATTTCTCCCTGATGAGATTGGAGGGGCCAATATTCAATATAATGCTTGGTGTAGTTCATGGCACATTTTAAGCATTCAGTAAATATTTATTACATAAATGGGTGACCTGCAAAGACGCTAAGCAGACCAAAATCTCCTCTCTCCATGGAGTTAATCTGTAACAAATCAAGATGTTTACCTGAGAATACAATCTATAGAGAGGAAGAGGGATCAATGGCAGTACTAAATAACTAACATCGAGGATGCTAAAGATACTGCCATGAATGATTTGTTTTCTGTCGCAAAAAGTAAGTTCAGGAATTATTTTGCAATATTTCCTTGCTGTTTGGTAAAAATATCATGCCTTTTGAATCCAGATACACTTAGCTTTACAATGTATTAGTGAATAATTATACACAAATCACTTTATCTTATAGTTACTTTTCTGTAAAAGAGGATAACAGTAACTTATTGTTGAAAAAATTAAATAAAATAATACAAATGAAATTGCCTAACATGTTATCTGACATAGAGAACTTTTACCAGTGCTTGTTTCTTCTCTACTTTGCTTAGACACATCTGCCCTGTGTCAGGAACTAGTAGGATGCAGTCCTGGATAAGATATACACAACTTTTCCTTTACAGAGCTTGTAATTTAGTGGGGAGATAACCATTAACCAAATTATTATGACAGAAACTCTTGAAAATACTGTGAAAGAAGAGTGCAAAGATGGATAGATTTTTGAGTGGGATGACTTTATCAGTGTTGGGGAGGAGGGTGAGGTCAGAGGAGACTTCTCTCTGAGGGAGTGAGGTTAGGCTTGCAGTGCCAAGATCTAATGGAAGTTCCTTTGGCAGGGGTGGTGGAGGGGGTGGAGACTCTTCCAGGGTCTAGTATAATTTTGTAAAATCCCAGAGTCAGTGGGGCTTAGATTTTTAAAAAATCTTTTAAAATCTTGACTTAAAAGAATATAACAATCAGATGTTTCTCACACTGTTTTTTAGCTCTTCTCTCCAAGATTGCATTCTAGAGACCACTCCCATATTGAGTGAGATTTGAAGAGACACAGAGCTCCCACCACAACAATGTTTCTTCACCATGACCTAATCATACTTCCTAGGGGAGAGAGGACTCTATCCCTCTTTCATAGCTGAGATTCTTGACAGGATGTCATCTAACTACAAGTTGTTTTTTTTTTTTTTCCTCAATTGTGACACAGAGAGAGGAACTTCTTCTAGTACATAATAGAAATATTACAAAGTCACACACATGCAAGATATATGTGTATTATTTCCCAGAATGCCTCATGCTTTTGACTTTTTTCCCTTCTGTAGCTGAAAGAAATTACATTCTTAAATAGAACAGCTCAGGCCTTGTGGGTTCCTGCTCAGGATCACTAGCAGACTTTCTCAAGTCCATATTTTCCCCCATTGTAAGTAACTTGATAACAGGCCAAGAGTCTTGGCTTATGAAGTAGGAGTTTTCAAGTTTCCTAACACTATTCTATCATTTAATTAGGTTCCAAAACACCTGGGGTAAATGTAAGGGTTAAATTGTAGTCTAGGGCTAACCTGTAGCCTTAAGAAATAACAGCTTTGTTTTAACACTGTAGATTAACAGATAACAGCCTTGTCCTATCAATCAAGGGAACAAAAGTTCAAGGGAAATCAACTGGATTGGTGTTTGATTGGATTGGGGCAAGGGCTTGTCTGAACTGTTTCCACCCCCATCTGGGAACTATTTCTTTGTTCTGTCCCCAAGTGATGATAAGACGATGTGGTCGGCTATAAAAACTCTGTACCCCAGTTGTTTGAGACTGCACTCCGGTCAAGAGTGTCGGTCCCGATCGGTTGGCCTTGCCTCTCATTGCAATAAACTTGGTTGTCACTGTCACTGGTGCCTGTAGCATTCTGTTTCAGGAGTCATGTGGATGCAAAAGTAAATGTAAAGGCTTTTTTTTTTTTTTTTAACTGGAGAAAAAGGAACCATGAGATCATTTTAATCTCATGGTATCATGATTATTTCTTTCTTGCAGAAGCTTAATAATAGATGGTTGCCTGTTTTAAACTATAAATCCAAATTTTATTATAAGCAAAAGAGAAGAAATTGAGTGACAGGAACTGACAAAAACAAACCTGATTACCACTGCCTGAATCCTGGGCAACTTGAAGGAATGAACCATTATTATTAAAATCACTTATTTGAATAATAAACATGAGATTGAAAAAGATGGCAAAAGAAACAAAAAATCCAAAACTGCAACTGCTGAGGTGAATTAAGTGCAGGACCAAGTAGCCATGAAGCAGCCTACCATACAAAGATTATGCATAAAAAACATTTCCCTACAGACAGGCAGTAGACAGTGATACACAGAACTGTGGATTCTTGAAATACAAATTGTGTCCCATAATTATAAGTATGTGTTATATTTATGAGTTGTGGAAGATCACATGTAAAAAAATATCACTCTTCTCCTTTCAGAGTATAATGCCAAAGGCTTCCCTTTCCTATATGACCATGGCCTTGCCAACAGGACTGTGGTACTCAGATCTACTAACCAACACCTTCCTGACTGAAAATTGGTCTGGAAAGGCATTGCCAGTTTTGGTTTCTGTGACTTTTACCATCCTTCTATGACTTACCAAAATCCTCCTCCTTAACTGGCACACTAGCGTTGTTGTTGTTGTTGTTGTTGCTGCTGCTGCTGCTGCTGTAGTAGTGTCTCTACCAATTACTGTCCAATCTTCTAATATTTCCCATAATAAATTTTTAATGTTATTTTTTCTTGATGATTATCTTTAAAAGGTTAATATATGTCTATCCTGGATTCTATGAATGAATATCTTAGAACTAAGTGCTGACACTTCATTTTTATGCCTTTATCTGTGTTGTGTTTGTAGCTGCATTGGGGTCAATTAGTATCACTTTAACTGTCATGAGCTAAGGAGAAATGGACAGAGATAGACTTAAGGCTAAAAAAAACTCTTTTGGGGCCAACTAAAGGCCAAATGCCATTATGGTACTTATACTCCTGAAAATTTCATAGTAATGTGAATAAAAAAGGAGGCAAGAAAAAAATATTGCTATGTGAAATACAGCAATACAGACATGCTGAATTTCAAAGAACCAGTCCTGTAAGAGTAGGCAATGCATGTTGTAGACAATAGAGTTTCACCAAAAAGACTATATATTATATTAAGGTTGTTAATTTGAAGCTTCTTATAATTTATAAATTTTAAAAATAATTTATAAGAATTATAAATTGAATATTTATATATGTAGGTTTATGGTGTTTTACTTAGGTTTACACATTAAATAACATTATAATAAAAGTAATTTAAGTGAGTACTGGGATCATAGAATTTATCCTTCATAAATTATAACTATTTTATTCAATTTTGATAAGTCTGTTTCACATCAAACTTCACAACCATTGCTGGAATTATCCCATAGGGCACGTGTAAGTATTTGTTTTACTGTTGGACAGCTCTGAGGATTAGAAAGTTTAATTTTTATTGCTTCCTGATATTACATTTCCTGTAAGTTCCAACCATTGGTAGTAGTTACACTTAAGAACAACTCAATTCTCTTCTCTTTTTTGGGAACTTTAAGTTACAGGAAAAAACTATCATTTTTTTTTTTCCTTAGCCTTGCTTTCACAAATGTTTTTGAGAACTTACTTTGACCAAAACAGTGTATAAGCCATGTTTTGCTCTTCTAGCTTAACAGCTACACTCCTTCTAACTCTTCCGTGAAACCTATTTTTCCCCTAATTACTGTAATTTATACAAAGTCTACCCATGTTCCTATTGCAATATGGCACCTAAAAATAAACATTTACAAAATGGAAACTTTTATTTATTATAGCCGATAATAATAAATAGGAATTATTAAACTCGACAGTGTATTGAGCATTAGTGGGGGCAGATACTGAAGTAAATGCACACTATTCTTGTCTTCCAGGAGTTTTGAATCTAGTTGAAAATAAAAATTACAAGTTTAAGTAATACTAAATATTATAAAAAATATGCATTGTAGGAGTTCATAGGGTTCAGGAAACTTAGTTCTAGATTGTTACTGGATGTTTCCACGTTCTAACTAGGGTTGTCTTGAAATCCAAATTGAGTGTGAAAATTACCATTGCAAGCAAGTACCAAGTGATTTGCCCAAAGTAACATAAATATCGGTAGTGCCAAACTGGAACCCAGGTTTCTTTGTTCTTTGTTTGGTCCTTTCTCCACAAAAAAGAGCACACAGAGGAAATATAGCACAAAGAGAAAATCTTTGTTTGAGATAGGAAATTAGGGATTAAATTCACAATTTTTGGAAACGCCATTGGAAATTGAACTTGCCAAAATTCTAATTCTTGTAATTGCTCCTTGTTTAGCCTACAGCGAGCGAAGACTATTACAATTCTTTTTGAATCGAATTTTGTTTTGATTTTAGATGGAGCTCAAGCGCAAAAGCCAGCTTCTTTTCTTACGGGGGAAAAAAGTTCTTCAAACAGGAAAAACACAGGAAGCCTGGAATGTAACCAGATAGGTTGTTTCCGGAGTCCCACTTACCCTTAAGCAATATGGTGAGCTACTTTTGCACTTGCGCAGAAGGAAAAGTTGGGCGGGGAGTTCCGCTGCGTCGGGTCGCGCTCCGGACAGGGATTGGTAGCAGCGGGCGTGAGAGGCGGAACCGGAAGCGCCTGTGTTGTGGGGCTTAGCTTGCTCGGTCCCGGTGTCTTTCCAGCGCCTTGTTTCTAGAGGTTGGTGCTGCCTTTGCCGCGAGTGCCATGGGAGAAGCGGAGAAGTTTCACTACATATACAGTTGCGACCTGGACATCAACGTGCAGCTTAAGATGTAAGGGAATCGGGACAGTGACTGGGATTGCTGGGGCTTGGGGACGCTGAGGCAGGGGCCTGTGGGTTGGGGGGGAGAAGATGGTTATTAGCCTAAAGGCCTGCCTGGGGCGGCAGGGAGGGTTGCAGCCAGGGAAGCGGAGGAGAACGGGAGCGTGGAGAGGGGCGATGTCAAAGAAAGATTGAAGACTAGGTCTCTGGGAGAAGGGTAGCGGTAGGAGGCTGCTCTAAAGTCCCACGATGTTTTACTTTGTTTGAAGCATCTTGCTGTTGACAGCAACCTTTTGAGGGTTTTTACATTTTACAGATGAAGGAATCAAGTCTCAGTTAAGTCGTCCTCTGGCTGGTAATAGTTGGAAGGTCTTTAGAACGGGGCTGGCAGGTGGAAGGGAGACTAAAGAAATTATGGGGAGGTAGACACAGGCAACGACCTGGTAGTTGAGAATAAGATGAGCACATGGATACAGTACTAGAAGCACAGGAGGTGATAGAGGCTTAGATTGAATCTTTGGACCGTGTGGCATTATTTAGCCAGGGAAGTTGGGAGTCATTCGGAGGTGACGGTGGCAGTTGCAAAGGGACCAGAAGATATGAGAAAAGAGCCTTGCAGGAAAATCTTGGGGCATCACAGTTGAAATAAAGGCCAAGGGCATGACAGCTTGAGATGAGATTACTGGAACGGAGACTGGGAACTGGTGGGACTGAGTTAGAAATTATGTCCATTTTAGGGCAGTCTTATAGAAGTATTTTCATATGTGAAAGCTATCATAAATTATGAATCATATCATCATTCATAATATGTTTAGTCAGTATTCGTCTAATGTGCCTCTGGCAAAGGGCTGCATACAGGCGGTGAGTACGTTTTCTCAGCTGTCAGATGCACCTTTGAAGGACTGTTTCCTTTTATTTTCAGAAGTTACTTATTTCAGACTCTGACAGATCTTTTACTATCCATCTTGTGGTGGTAGTAAAAATAATAATTCAGCAACCAAACTATACTTTTGTAAAATCATCTACACACCCATTTCAGGAAATTTCTACAGCATGTGGCACTAGTTGTTTATACAGGACTGCATCGTTATTATTTGGTAAAGGGCTTTCCTTCAGTCTCCTACCTCTCAGTATTTCTTGGACATATGAATGAATTTTTTGAAACTTTTGAATATTAGAAGGAAAGAAGAAAAGTGAAACAAAACAAAACAAAAACAAACACAAAAAAACCCCTGACCTGTTATTAACAGTTACACACTTGGTATTTTGAGGCAACAATAAAGCATAAGTTAGAAGTTTGACAAAATTCAGTACTAACTGTCTTTCAGCTTCTTTGACTGCCATTTTTGTTTATTGGGGCACAGGAAGTAGCAACTTAGAATCATATAATCAGAGAATAGTGAATAATTCAGCTTGTTCTCCCCTTCAGTTTGTTTCTCCAGTTCAGTTTGTTCAGTTTGTTCTTTAGTTTAATTGCTACAGTTTTAATAACAAGTTACACTTTGATGTCTCTTTTCTTAGCGCTGTAATTGGAAATCAAACTGCCTGAGAGACATAGTCACTTTGGATGTGCCAAAGCACTTTATTTTTTTTTTTTTTTAATTTTTTTTTTTTTCAACGTTTATTTATTTTTGGGACAGAGAGAGACAGAGCATGAACGGGGGAGGGGCAGAGAGAGAGGGAGACACAGAATCCGAAACAGGCTCCAGGCTCTGAGCCATCAGCCCAGAGCCTGATGCAGGGCTCGAACTCACAGACCGCGAGATCGTGACCTGGCTGAAGTCGGACGCTTAACCGACTGCGCCACCCAGGCGCCCCTATGCCAAAGCACTTTAAAAGCAGCTGTCTGAAACTGGCACATCATTAGCCTACCCCTCTAACTCTAATCTTCCCATGTTGTCTCTATTATTTTCATGATTGTTGGCATCATTCAGCAGGTTGGTTAAGGCAGAAAACTTTGGAGTTCTGCACACACCCCTCTCTTACCTTCTGTGTTTAATCATTCACAAATTGTCTTGAATCTACCAGCTTCATAGCCTTGATCCACACTTCAGTCTCTCCTCTCCATTATGTTCTTATACTGCTGCCAAAAGTATAAATCTGATTGCATTACTGTCACTTCAGATCATTCATTTAACAGATTTTTGAATGTTCACTTTGTGTCAGGCACTGTGCTGAATATGGTATCTACCTAGCTTCATTTTATACCTACTTTTCATTCTCATCTCTAGCTTCTTTGCCACATGAGCTTTATGCTTTAGCTATACCAAACAACTTGTAGTTCCCTAAACCTACCATCTTGCCTCTTTGCCTCTATATATGGTTATCTGTTCTTCTGGGATGACTCCTTACCTTTTGGTTCTCATCGCCATATATTGTTCAGGCTCATTTCAGACATCTGTCTGGGATGCTGAGCTCTTGCTCCCAAGCAAGGTTAGGTGTTCCAGAGACTCTTTGAGTTATCTTTCTTCAAATGTCTTTGAAGGACATTGGCTGGCTTTGGCCTCTTCTGCCCTTGTTTCTATTCTCAGCTCTGTTACTTTGTGAACAATAAGCTTGATCTCTGAGTCTCTGCTTCATTATTTATAAAATGAGAAAAGAGTGAAAAGTAATAGAGTTTATAAAATGCCAGGCACAATATTTGACATAATCTTGTCCAAGCAATATTCCCACCTCTTTTTTAATGTCTGTACGTATCTTTTATGACTTCTTTTTAAAAAAATTTTTTTGTTTTTATTAAAAAAATTTTTTTTAACGTTTATTTATTTTTGAGACAATGCGAGAGACAGAGCATGAGCGGCGGAGGGACAGATAGAGGGAGATACAGAATCTGAGGCAGGCTCCAGGCTCCACACTGTTAACACAGAGCCCGACGTGGGGCTCAAACTCATGAACCGCGAGATCATGACCTGAGTTGAAGTTGGATGCTCAACCGTCTGAGCCACCGAGGCGCCCTGTTTTTATTTTATTTTAAAATAAAATAGATTTATTTTATATTTTGAGAGAGAGAGAATGCAAGCAGGGAAGGGGTGGAGAGAGAGGGAGACACAAAATCTGAAGCAGGCTCCAGGCTCTGAATCGTTGGCATAGAACCTGACTTGAGGCTCTAACTCACAGACCGTGAGGTCATGACCTGAGCTGAAGTTGGACGCTTAACTGACTGAGCCACCCAGGCGTCCCTCTTTTATGATTTCTCACTGTGTTTTTTAATTTAATGTGATCAGATAATATTATAAGTTACATTATATATATAATGATAATATATATAATAATATATATATAAACATATATAAATAATAATACATAGTAACAAAAATTAAAAGAGTAATAAAAGAATATACAGTTACAAGTAAGTGGAAGCAAAGACTTTATTTATTATTTATCTCATCTTTCATTTTTGGACGTCTGTGCCCAGCACAGTGAATGTTTGTTGAATGAATACATGAACAAGTTCTCAGCTTGAAATTAAGTGAAACTAAGGCCTGGAAAGCTGGTGATGTCTAGAAGGTAGATCAAGAGATGATGACAGAATATAAAATTAAGTAAAAGCGTAAAATAGAGAAATATGTTGATGAAGATTAGAATGATTTTAGGTATGTTGGGATTTTAAGAGCCCTTTATAAGATGTAAAAGTGGCTTCAATTTTATATACAGGAAAATGTTGAGGTAAGATTACCATGATACAAACATAAACTTTTTTGGTGTATGTTGTGTATATGTTTAAAAATGTCTATAAACATTATTATTCTTATACTTTCAGAGGAAGTTTGGAAGGGAAGAGAGAACAAAAGAGTTATAAAGCTGTTCTAGAAGACCCAATGTTGAAGTTTTCAGGGCTGTACCAGGAGACATGCTCAGATCTTTATGTTACTTGTCAAGTTTTTGCAGAAGGGAAGCCTCTGGCCTTGCCAGTGAGAACATCCTACAAAGCATTTAGTACAAGATGGAAGTAAGTTGTTGTCTTGCATATGGTGGGTTCCAGACTATTCTTCTATTTCTTTATAAATGTGGCAAAAATGATTTGGTAGGGATTAAAGAGGAAATTAAAAAAAAAATTTTGTACCTAATACCTATAAGCATTGACCTAATAGTTTAAAGCAGTAGCCTCCTCAGATGGAATAAAATATTATATATAGTAATATTGTAAGCGCAATTTAGGTAGAAGTGAATTTGTGTTTGTATTCAATATATTGGTGTATTTTTATAAGTACTTTACTGATTCACAAAATGAGCCAAACCAAAAATACATGTGTAACATCTTTAAATTTTCTACCACTCTACTCCCTGAACACGTGAACACTTCTGGATTGTCTGAAATGTTGTCCAACCTGATGTTTGTAGCTCAGATTTTCAGAGAGAGAGATCTGTTGTCATCTGTTCGGATCAGATTTTTATTATTATTTTAAATATGAAGCTAACTTAAAAAAAAGTTCATGGTTTATTGAGCATGGTACATTAGCAGACCATTGTTGGGTTGCAAGGTAAATCTAGTGAACATGAAGTTCCTGTTTTTCCAGAACACTGTTGTGGGTCCTGAAATCAAACTCTTGTCTCCTCTTATTTGATAGATTATGTGGTGCAGTTTTGTTGCTCTACCCATGAGGGTTATTCAGCACCCTGGTAGGCTCTCTGCAGGATTCACAGGTTATGTGCCTCTTAAGGAAAAAGCTTATGCCCACAGTGTTAATGAAAAAAAAGGTGTGACCAAATGGACTACCAGGTTGAGGGTACAGCCCTGTGTTTACCAAGTGTGGTCTAGTAGGTTGAGAAGGGTTTTTTCAGAGAGCAGAAGTCTGAGCTCTAGTGATCTGGCTTCGTTGAAACCAACTATTTTAATAGTGTAATTTCTTTAGTAGTCCTTTTGTGGATAGCTATAAACACAAACACACTCAAGTATATATATATGTATATACATGTTATTTTGGAAAATTTCAAACCTGCAAATGTAGAGAGAATAATACAATGAACTTCCAAGACTCTATCACCTGGCTTTGATAATTACTAAATCAAAGCCAATCGTGTTTCATCTATATCCAGTTATTTTAAAGCATATTCCAAATATTTTATCATTCTAACTGTGTTTCTGTGTATTTGTTTTTTGTTTTTGTTTTTGTTTTTTTTTTTGAGAGAGAATATGTACATGCAGGGGGAAGGACAGAGGGAGATGGAGAATCTTGAGCAGGCTCCACGCCTAACGTGGACCCCGACTCAGGGCTCGATCTCACTGAGATCATGACCTGAACTGAAATCAAGAGTCCGATGCTTAACTGACTGAGCCACCCAGGCATCCCTTTGTGTATTTCTTTTGTTAAACAAAACTGCAGTACATAATTATAATACATAATTACATCTAAAGCAATGGACCAGGATTCCTTAATTATATCAGGTTTTTAAACTGGAATCAGGAAGTGTGCAAAAACCTGAAATTGTATGCAGAATTTTGTATCTTGTGCATTTTTACAAGGACAGAGCTCAAAGCTTTTATTAGATTTTTTGAGGTGGCTTATAACTTCAAAAAAGACTTCAAAACTACAAATTAGGTTTAGACCATCAACATTTATGGTGAGTTCCACTTTTCTTGGTGAGGGAAATTGTATAGTGGTTTTGCTTCATGCCTTGGCAATAAAGAAAATTAGAGAAAAAGCATATTCCCAGTTACAGGGAGATTCAAATCTTTTCTCTTCCCATTTGCCAACTCCTTTTTTCATTTGTTATGTGTTATGTATTGTTGAAAGATATAAAGACTGCCATATTCGCTGTCCCGAAGTTTGAATTTTTTTTATATTTTTAAAATTGTGACTACACAAGTAAGTGCTTACTACACAAGTAAGTACTGCAGAATAATTAAAGTGGCTTCTTTTAATTGAAAGGTTCAACACATCTGTGTAGGAGATAGGGTGAGAAAATACCTCATGTTGGGTTAATATGAGGATAGGCTTTTTGTTTGGTTTATTTGTTTCTTTTAAATATATTCTTTTGGCTCAGGGGGAAGACATTTGTAGATTTTGTACACCCTGCTCTTTGGTATTTAAGAGGTGAATTTTTTACAGTTTATCAAACCAAAAATTGCCCTCCTAAAATGCTTGAGGGCAAACTTTTCACAGTCACCTTCTTTACACTTAAAAAAGAAATAGTGTAAACTTAGGAAAAATAAATTATACTGTAAAAGGAAAATTTTGCATTTCCTTAGTTTAGACCGTATTTTTGGATAGTTGAGATTCCTAATGATCTGAATCTGATTTTTGAGATTCTGATAGTTGTGAGAGTTCAAATAGTAAGGATTCATCCAAAATTTACCCAAGTCTATTCTGTCTTCTCCTATTCTATCCTGTCCATAGTGGGGAATCTTGTACTTTAGTTACATTTAAATAGAGTTGTCATTTGTGTGGAATATTGCAGATTTCCATGTTTTATATGTAAGTATTATTCTGTAGGCAAGTGGTTTAAATCTTTTTTTTTTTTAATTTATATTCTCTCCTGTCCCATAAAGGATATAACATGACTTTAGAGAGAGAAACAGACTGATAATCTAATATAATTAAGAAATGACAAAAGTAGGATTTAGGAGTGCACTGGTCAGACAAGAAGGTTAGTACAGTCGTATGTGGGGTGGTGAGAATCCAGCCATGCAGAATCAGGCTTCAGAATATTGAAATGTTTTGAAAGTTGCCAACTAGATTTAGTCTCTAGCTCAGTGAGGGTTGGGGCGTGTGGAAGGCCTGATGTGCTGAGAGGGAGAGAACAAAATGGGGTTCAGAATTTATATCTTCTTGATATCTGATCAGATCTTTCCATAATTTCTGGAAAATCTAGAGTTTTGAAATCATATATCTGCAGATTGATTTTCTTCACAAGAACTCTTCTGCAGCAGTCCAGTATATAAAACAGGTTACAGTATAGTTAATTTGATTTTAAAAAGGTGTGGGGGTGTGTTTTTAGATGACAAGTTTGAGGCAGATGATTGTTTGGTCATAGATACTGTTTTTTAGTCAAAGGACAGAATATAGAAGTGAGAATTTCCATAGTTCATTTTGGATATTGTTGTTGATTTTTCTGTCTTTAGCCTGTATTAGTTAATTTTTGTGTTTTTTTTTTTTCCCTTGGCACAAGATGATACTGCTTAGTATTTACCCTTTCAGTCAGACCCACCTTGTGTACAGTAATTAAATAAATTCATTTAGTTCCTGAAGTTTATCTAGTGAAGAATGGCTTTTTTGAGAAAGGCTTTTTTGAGAGATGATTTATTTTTTTTAAGTTCTTCATAGAAGAAAAGGATTTAATAACTTTTGATTCTCCTTTAAATTGGTAGTCATGTCTAATTTTCCTGTAGGTCCTTGAATTTATATGGTGGGCATAAATGATTTATCCTTTAAGTTTTTGAAAATTCTGTTCAATTTCTTACTGATGCCGATGTATTTGACCTAGACTGGGATATGCCCCTTTGATAATAATTTTGAGTAAACAGAATAATTCTGAGTAAACAGAGAGAAACAGTTCTGTGTGTCTTCTGGGTATTAGTTTGTGTATTGTTTGCATAATTTTCTTTTGGGATTTTAAAAGCCATCTGTTGTTTAAGGGAGTTGAAATTGTCAAATAGATTCAGTATGAAGTTTGAATGCAGAAGAAAATTTGCAGGGATAAATAGAAATAAAAAAAAAGAGCTGTGTTATCATTACTAAATTATTAAGCATGAGCATTCTTTAGTGAAATCATATATACAGGTATGCTTTAAAAATGTGACACCTGATAGCTTTGCATTATCAGTATTGATGAAATAACTTGAGGAACAGAAAAATATGTAAAAAATTGTCATATGTTTGTCCAGAGCAGTCTGGTAACTTCTTCATGTTAGGGTGGTAGTAGATAGTCTACTTTGACCTCTTTAGGGTTTTGGTTGTTTTTTTCTCCTTTGTTTAGGTACTCTTGTATAATATGGGACCATACTATCCTCAGCAGCATTTTGAATAATTCTTTTTTTTCTCTTTATAATGTAAAAACTGTGTTCTGGAAAATGCTTATAGATAATCATACTTACGTTCAAAACAAGTTTGGATCTAACATGCTTGTGTTTTACCAGATTTTTATTAGCCATTATCACTTTCCTGTGTCTTAGTGATATTATGTGAATTTCTTGATTAAAGAATACCAGTGTAAATTTTCATGAGCTTGGCTTTTCATTATTTTTTTTTTATGTGTTCTATATTTAAAATTGAAGTTGCCTCCATCAGAATCGAGGTAAGTGTCACATTTTTTGTAGTACCAACCTAATCTTTTGGAACATTTTCTCTGGACAAATCATACAAAAGTATGGTTTGTTAATTTAAAAGGAAGTTTACACACACACACACACACACACACACACACACACACACACACACTTTATTTCCTTAGCTTTATGTTTATGTTGACTTTATTTCTATAGCTGGAATGAATGGCTAAAACTGCCTGTAAAATACCCAGACCTGCCCAGGAATGCCCAAGTGGCCCTCACTATATGGGATGTGTATGGACCAGGGAAGGCAGTGCCTGTGGGAGGAACAACGGTTTCGCTCTTTGGAAAATATGGGTAAGCATTCTTTTCTTCTGATCTTTTAGGAATGTTGGGAGAGCTTTTCTTTTTGGGAGAGCTTTAATAGTTTATACCCACTCTGGTGCTCTGTGTCCTATGAAGCAAAAACATATTTGGTATACATGATTCCTTTATTCTTGAGACTGAATTTGACACAAATTTCCTATGGGATATGCAGGTAGATTAATTAAGAAACACAACTTCAGTTACTATACAATTAGTGATTGGTAATATGATTTCTATTTGAAAATAGTCATTAGAAATTCGAATCTTGCTAGAAAAAGAGGCTCTTTGGTGTATACTGTAATTGCATTGTTAAAGCATTTTTTTTTGCTTTCTCAAAGTAGTGACAGGGCAATAAGCAGAGTTAAAAAGCATTGCTAATAATGACAGTGATTATATCACTGTGACTATATCATTGAAAAGGTGTCAACTCAGTTTTTAAACATTTATAGATAATAGAAGTTTGTTGTAAAACAATAACAACAACAACAACAACAAAAGCATAATCCTGAAAGGTATTTTTTCTCCTTTTTTCTCCTGGAACAGAAGGATCACTATCTTTAGAGAATTGGTGATATTCTATTATTCTTTTCTGTGTTTATTAATTGGGGTTTTCCTCTAAAGAACGTGGTCTTTCATCAGGTATTGAGTTATCTCGGTACACTGTTTATATAGGAAAGGCGGATGAATGTTCACTTTTTTCTCCTTTACCAATTTTAAGAATGAGTTGGTGTTCTGATAACTTGTCTATTTGATGATGGAGTTTTTTTTTTTTTTCCTTTTTGTTTTTAAGTTTTGTCATTAACTTTTAGTCTTAAACATTTTTGAAATGTTTTAATTAATTTCTGTCTTTAGTCTTCACAGTGTTCAAACACTCCCATTTTTGGTCAGTAATAGTTCCTTCAAGCTTATCCCCTCCCTGGTTCTGTGACAGTACTCCAGTAGTCATTTGTACCTTCTTTGCTGTCTGGTTGACACACTATTTCAGGCTAATTGGGCAGTTTCTCATCCCCGAACTGGAATCTCTGAAACCCTACTTCTTTTCAGTGCAAAATAGGTAGAGAACTTAACCTAGGTATTATCAGACTTATTAATTTGTGTTGATTTTAAAGTCAGATAATGTTATTGCCTGAATTAACTTGCACATCATTAAATTTAAATGAAGATGGTCATATTTTGATATGTTCGTTTACTGTTTGTGTATGTTTCTGTGAATTGCTTTTTGATGTCCACCTATTTTTTCAAAAAGTGAAATATAATTCACATGCCATAAAATTCTGCTTTCTTTTTGAGTTGTCAGTTTTCTTACTAATGTATAGGTGTTATTTGTAGATTAATGAAATTAGCCATTTGCATGTTACATGTTACAAATACTGTGTTTCCTGTTCGACTTTTTTTGAATTAGTATATATTTATTTGTTTGCTTGCTGTTCATGGACCTTAAATTATCATGTTGATCAGCTTTTATTTTTATGGGCTGTGAATTGTTTTAGAAAGTCCTTTTCTAATTTTAAAAGAGATTTCCTCTTATGATTTTTATTCTTATTTAAGTCTTTGATTCATCTAAAATCACTTTCTGAAAGGGGTGATGTATTGAGAATCAACTTAAAAAAAACCAGAAGACTGACAAATGGCTACTTATTTGTCTTAACACTATTTATTAAATTGGCCTTTGTTTCCAAATGTTTTGAAATGATACCCTTATATATTCAGTTCATCACATATTGAAGTCTAAGAGAAACAGTGTAGTATATCATACGGTGGTGGTTAGGGATGCAGCATGGAGAACCAGATTATCTGGGTTCAAATCCTGGCTCATTTGTTTATTATCTTTGTACCCTTGGGCAAGTTATTTAATATCCTGCTGCCTCAGTTTCCTCATCTCTAAAATGATATAACAATATTTATCTTATAGAGTAGTTTATGATGATAAATTACTGAAGACACATAATTAACTTAATAAGTGTTCAGTAAATATTAGCTTCAACATTATTTCTGAACTATTCTGTTAGTCTTGAATACTATTATAAAATGTTTTAATATTAGATGGGGAGCATTTTCCTTATTTGCCTTTTTATAATTTCTCTGGATATTCTGTTTGTTAGATAAACTTTTTATTATTTCTTCAAATAAAAAAAGCTCACTGTTATTTTGTTAGGAAATTGTATTGAATTAGATATGTTAATTAAAGGAGAAAATTGACACCTTTGTAATATTGAATTTTGCCATCCAGGGATAGGGTGTGTTAGAAAGCCTTCAACTCATGAACAAAATCTAGATGTAATTTCATTTAGAATACTTTGGTTGCTTAATAATGTGAAAGTATTTTTGTTTGATGTAATTATTAAAGAGATATTTATTACTGAAATTCATGAAAGAACAAATTTAGACATAGTCTGACACATTACATATAATTTGGTTAAAATAGCATGTTACATTAGAATGGACATGTCACTAAGTCAGTATTGTTCCTTTTCCAGAGTGTCTGTTCCTTTTTGCTGTTCTCTACTAGGGTGGGGTTTGCCACACAGTAAAAAAGTGCACAACAGTTTATTACTCTTGCTGTGTAGTTAGTGGTTAAATGTTCTTGAGAAACAACAGATACACCTCTTGGTTTTTCCTCTTGACCTCTTTATAAGTGGTTTCCCTTTTGGAAAATCAGCTGGAGGTTTTGTCATAAAAGCACACCTCTGCATTTAGATGACCTTAGGATATAGTTTCAGGAGACAATTGGACTAGACAGTAAGTATGAGACAACTGAAATTTCCACAGAAGTGCAGTAAAATGAACTGCCTAAAGCCAAACAAACTCTTTCTTTCTCAAATTAACATTTGTGACCCAGTTTTACTTGACTTTTGGCAAGTTTTTGAAAAGTACATGAAGTCAGTAGTAGTCAACCTATGAATAAGAAGCATCTGGTAAGCTCACTAGACAGTCATCTTCCTGTGTTCTCACTAATTTAGTGAGGGTGTCATGGGGCCCAAGATTCGGCATTTTTAGTAAGCAGGATCCCGAGTGATGCTGTGGCCTACGGATCAACATCTTGGGAAACGCTGCATTAACCTTTTTATAATAGTCGACTTGTAGAACTTACACCAGCAGTTGTTTTCAAAGTTTCTTTCATCCTGTTGCCCGCTTGATTTGTATTTCTGTATGAACCCCAGTAAAGGAAGCATTCCTTTACCTCTCATCCAAACCATGATGGAAATGTGCCTGAAACATGAGTCAGTAGTATTTGTTGTACTTTACGAAGTAATTAAACCCCAAATATTTCCATGAAGGTAGTGGTAGCAATAGGTGGGAGTTCAACTTCAATTCGTTTTCCTGATATTAAGTAAATTAAGACTTTGAATCTTGGAGAGTCCTCTGTTTTTTCATAACTCTTAACTGGACATTAGGTCATGCTGCCCATCCATGTCCTGAACACATGAGGTGTCAGGTGAAAATAAAACGTGTTGGAGATTGGTACTGACTCTGTGCAACTCCCTCACTTAGAGCAGGGTTTCTCAAATAGGACTGGTTGACTTATTACTTTCCGAATTCCTGCCTTATCTCTGTACTGAGTATCTCTGTACTTGATTATCTGAATTGGCTCACTTTTAAAACAAAAACAAAAACAAAACACATAGCTCCTATGTGGTTGTATGTCAGTTAGCCAAATGATAACATCAGATTTCAATAGAGGTTGCTCTGATACTTTGAACAGTGGGGAAGGAATGAAGAAAAGGTGGATCATCTCCTCCTGTTCCCTCTAGGTTGACATTTATCCTGACCTTCACCTCAGAAAAAGGAAGCATAAGAAACTTTATGAAATTGAAATAAGTCCTTTTTCTCTGTGTGTCTTGGGGCCTTTCCTTGAGATGAACTGGGTTGTGCTGCATGTAAGCCCAGGCGTCTCCTGGCACGGTACTAGACTGTGTGCAGCTTTGTGTGTGACTGCTCAGGATGTTCAGGTGTTGTGGCAGGGTACACACCTCCGCTAGTACTGCGGGGTCACAGCTGCTTCTCTGCATGCTGCTGCTGACATTTCGGCAGAGAGAGTGGCATCCATCTTTTGGGTGGCCTCAGCAGGAAGCTGCTGCAGTTGTTTTTTTTTTTTTTTTTCCTTCCTACCGTTAAAAATCATGTCACGTGCCACCACGGTTTTTGTGATTTAAGGAAACTGCTTTAGACTGTAGTTTCTTCAGATGTTTCTTGAACCATTACATAACCCCAGTTGCTCCTCACCTTTTCCCCTAAGTAGGGCTGGTATGGACTTAGTTTTTTTTTTTTTTTTTTTTTAATTTTTTTTTTTCAACGTTTATTTATTTTTGGGACAGAGAGAGACAGAGCATGAACGGGGGAGGGGCAGAGAGAGAGGGAGACATAGAATCGGAAACAGGCTCCAGGCTCTGAGCCATCAGCCCAGAGCCCGACGCGGGGCTCGAACTCACGGACCGCGAGATCGTGACCTGGCTGAAGTCGGACGCTTAACCGACTGCGCCACCCAGGCGCCCCTGGACTTAGTTTTTAAGAAGTGGTCTTCAAAGCATGAGATAGTTGTCTTATAATATTGGGAACCTTGTGACTGTCAACTCTTGGTATTTGCTAATGTCTGTTTTGTTTACTTGAGTCTGTGTGAAGCAGTGCTTCTTGGAGAATAGTATAATTAATAATTGAAAGACTCATCTCTTAAGATACAGCCAGAATGACTAATTGTCCTCATTTTGAAAGTTTAGCTGGTGAGATTTCTAAGTAGCTAAAAAACGGATTGATCATTAGATTGAATTGGCAGAGAACCATAAGCAGGCTGCAGATTTCTCGTGCAGATGTTTTTCCACATGTGAATTTGAAAGTCAGGGCAGTGGCTGCGATAGTGGCTTGGCACTGGGAGCTGGAACGTCAGCAGCAGCTGTTGCTGGGGCCTCTGCTGGAGTCCGAAGGAGATCCTGCTATGCTGTGTCTTTTGTCTTGCCTGTTTGGCTTAATTTCCCAAGTGGACATGATGCTCTGAGCATCTTTTGGCTTGCCACCTGGAGGCTGTGTAACTCTCTGCAAAGGTTCCATTAGTGTCAAAAGAAAGTAATATGTTCACTTGATCATTTGAGTCACTTGGCGTCACCCCTTCCCTCCACGTCCCGTATCCTTAAATCTTCTCTCCAGATTCATCCCAAGGCACCTAAATCATTTAGTAAACTGACTTCCTGCCAAATGTACTTATTTTTGATTTAGTTACATTCAGCCAGTCACAGTATTCACTGGGGGATACAGAGGTAGAGAGAAGGAAGGCAGGCCTTCTGCTGTTTCTCAAGGTACATGTAAGGATATTCATTTAAAGTGGCATTATTGCTTCACTGTACCCAGTTTCTTAGAGACTAAGCAGGTCTGCTTGATATTGAATCTATACCTGATTTGAAAGAAAGTGAACTTTATAAAAGGCTGGCATATGTGCTTTTTTTGTAATATAACTTTTTGATCTTTAATATGGTAGATAAATCTTGAGAATTTTTATTCTTTACAACTAATCAGTGCATTTTTGGGGGGCCTCTAAGGTAAGCTTTTGCATGGCTGCTGGGTGCCACCTGTTTATTGCCAGCCTTAAAGACCTTGTAACAAGTATGGTTATACCTTAGTCTTACTGTGCTCATGAGCTTGTAGCTGTCGTTTATCATTCCATTCTCATTGTTCATGGCATCATTGCTTATATACATTACAGAATCAGTGAAAATCCTCTTTATTATCTGGGAAAAATCTGTGAAGAAATTTTCCATTAGTCAGAACATGATAATAAATGGCTTAAAAATTTTATGTAAGCCTTTTATAGTTAAGTATAATGTTTTTAAAGATGGAAAAATGCTGTATCAATATATGTAATGTACTTTATTAAAATTTTTTTTAACGTTTATTAATTTTTGAGAGGCAGAGCATGAGTGGGGGAGGGGCAGAGAGAGAGGGAGACACAGAATCTGAAGCAGGCTCCAGGTTCTGAGCTGTCAGCACAGAGCCTGACTTGAGGCTTGAACTCATGAACCGTGAGATCATGACCTGAGCCACAGTCCAACGCTTAACTGACTGAAGCCACCCAGGCACCCCATAATGTACTGTATTTTAAAAAAAATTATTAAATGTGAGAGTGTGCAAAATGCTTTGGACTTGCCTACTCACTTCCAGTCTTATTTTTTTCCATTGCAGTCATCAGCTTGCTCTTTGAGCTTTGGGAGGATGCTCTTTGATAGACTTTATATTGTTTGAAAGGTCTTGTTTAAAAAACAACAACAACAACAACACTTAAGAAAAAAGAGAACACACTAACAGAAGGACATCTCTAATCCTTCCCTGAAAAAACACTCAGACACTTAATAGTAGCATATTTAAAAAACAGTTGTCTAAATCTCCTTTATGACTTTGCTCAACCTTTACTCTAGATCTTCTTGGTAGCTTTTGAAGGAAATTTGGCCATCAATAATCATATATATAGTTTTTCACTATAAAGCAGGATCTCACCATCCTCAGATTGAATTTTGGCTGTATGTTAAATCTCTTGATTCATAGACATGGGATTTTTTTTCTTATACGAATCTGCATTTGTATTCTGTTTTAGACCTATCTCTTGTGTAAAAGAAGATAGGAGAGAAATCATGATACCTAGTGAAAGGCTGATAATAGCTAACATTTATTGAATACTTCCTGTGTGGCAGGCACGGTTCTAAGTACTTCTTACTTCTACCGATCTATTTAATTTTTCTAACAACTCTGAGATACAGGTACTCTTTATAATCTTATTTTATAGATGAGAAAACTGAGACATAGAGGTTGGGTAATATACCCAAGGTCATGTAGGTAATAGTTGATGGCACTGCTGGGATTCAGATCCCAGCATTTTGACTTCACCTTCTACTGTGCTGAATTGTCACTTAAAGTAGAGAGTTATGTATTCATTTAAATTTGGTTTCAGTTATTATAAATGTGACATTCTTTTATTTGATAGGAATTTGGTCTCTATTATTTCTCAGATCTCCACTGAAATGATGAAATGTGAGTGTGGTCCATTACGGAACTTTCTATTTCTACTCTACTTGTAGGATTTCTGTAATAGTTCTGTGTAGAGGGGAAAAGAATGGCATGTAAAAAAACAGTGTTAACATGGATTTTAGTTGCTTAGTTAATAGCTTTACAACCCACTGGAGGTTTCAGGCTTGGCAAGACAGACATGCATTTTGCTCTGTGGAATTCTCTCTGTTTTAGGAACCTAAACGTCCTATAATGAACTGCATTAATTTACTTCTACCCTGAACACTATCTTTTCGCCTAGCATGTTTCGCCAAGGGATGCACGACTTGAAAGTCTGGCCTAATGTAGAAGCAGATGGATCAGAACCCACAAAAACTCCTGGCAGAACAAGCAGTACTCTCTCAGAAGATCAGATGAGCCGCCTTGCCAAGGTAAACAAGAAATTTGGGTCAGGTGGAAAGTTCTGAATGTGTCTACTATAGTACAAATGACATTATGACTTGTCCGATTATTTTTTAATTTAAATTTAATTTTTTTAAGTTTATTTATTTTGAGAGAGAGAGAGAGAATGAGAGGGATGGAGGGAAAGTAGGGGAGGGGGAGAGAGAGAGGGAAAGAGGATCACAAGTAGGTTCTGCACTGTCAGCGCAGAGCTGACACGGAGCTCAAACTCAGGAACCATGACCTGAGCTGAAATCAAGAATCTGACTAAGGGGCGCCTGGGTGGCGCAGTCGGTTAAGCGTCCGACTTCAGCCAGGTCACGATCTCGCGGTCCGTGAGTTCGAGCCCCGCGTCAGGCTCTGGGCTGATGGCTCAGAGCCTGGAGCCTGTTTCCGATTCTGTGTCTCCCTCTCTCTCTGCCCCTCCCCCGTTCATGCTCTGTCTCTCTCTGTCCCAAAAATAAATAAAAAACGTTGAAAAAAAAATTAAAAAAAAAAAAAAAGAATCTGAGTCTTGATTAACTCACTGAGCCACCCAGGTGCCCCTATTTTAATTTTTAATAAGAATATTATTGAAATAATAATTCACATACCATAAAATTCACCCTTAGAGAATGTATAGTTGAGTTGCTTTTAGTAAATTCACTAAAAGTTGAATATGTAGTCACACTACTATTTAATTTTAGAACATTTTCATCAAATATGTCACCATGCACTGTACCTATTAGTGGTCAATCCCCATTCCCTCTGCTCTTTGGTTCCTGGCAACTACTGATCTACTTTTTATTTCTGTGGATTTTCCTATTCTGGACGTTTCAAAAAATTGAATTATATAATACATAGCCCTTTGTGTTTGAATTCTGTCAGATTTGAAACTGTGGAGCTTTTGGTGATATTTTCAAGATAACCACTTTTTTTTGGTGATATAGTCTTAAAGATGCAGGTGTTACATGCTACAGATTCTTACATTGCTTGCTTGGAGGTAAAGATTCCTTGTATTACTAGCTGGTCTAAATGGCTCTCACACCTCCCCTGTCTCTTTTTTTTGTAAGCAGACTGAATTACTACCTTTTAATTTAAAAAATGCTTCATTTATTTATTTATTTATTATTATTATTATTATTTTTAATTTACATCCAAATTAGTTAGCATATAGTGCAACAATGATTTCAGGAGTAGAGTCCTTAATGCCCCTTACCCATTTAGCCCATCCCCCACCTCCCACAACCCCTCCAGTAACCCTCTGCTTGTTCTCCATATTTAAGAATCTCTTATGTCTTGTCCCCTTCCCTGTTTTTATATTATTTATGCTTCCCTTCCCTTGTGTTCATCTGTTCTGTGTCTTAAAGTCCTCATATGAGTAAAGTCATATGATATTTGTCTTTCTCTAATTCGCTTAGCATAATACCCTGTAGTTCCATCCACGCAGTTGCAAATGGCAAGATTTCATTCTTCTGATTGCCGAGTAATACTCCATTGTATATATATACCACATCTTCTTTATCCATTCATCCATCGATGGGCATTTGGGCTCTTTCCATACTTTGGCTATTGTTGATAGTGCTGCTAGAAACATTGGGGTGCACGTGCCCCTTCGAAACAGCATACCTGTATCCCTTGGATAAATACCTAATAGTGCAATTGCTGGGTCATAGGGTAGTTCTACTTTTAATTTTTTGAGGAACCTTCATACTGTTTTCCAGAGTGGCTGCACCAGTTTGCATTCCCACCAGCAATGCAAAAGAGATCCTCTTTCTCCACATCCTCGCCAGCATCTGTTGTTGCCTCAGTTGTTAATGTTAGCCATTCTGACAGGTGTGAGGTGGTTTCTCATTGTGGTTTTGATTTGTATTTCCCTGATGATGAGAGTGATTTGATCATTTTTTCATGTGTCGGTTGGCCATCTGGATGTCTTCTTTGGAGAAGTGTCTATTCATGTCTTTTGCGTATTTCTTCACCGGATTACTTGTTTTTTGGGTGTTGAGTTTGATAAGTTCCTTACAGATTTTGGATACTAACCCTTTATCTGATATTTCATTTGCAAATATCTTCTCCCATTCCGTCAGTTGTCTTTCCATTTTGCTATTTGTTTCCTTCGCTGTACAGAACCTTTTTATTTTGATGAGGTCCCAATAGTTCATTTTTGCTTTTATTTCCCTTGCCTCTGGAGACGTGTTGAGTAAGAAGTTGCTGTGGCCAAGATCAAAGAGGTTTTTGCCTGCTTTCTCCTCGAGGATTTTGATGGCTTCCTGTTTAATTTAGGTCTTTCATACATTTTGAGTTTATTTTTGCGTATGGTGTAAGAAAGCGGTCCAGGTTCATTCTTCTGCATGTCACTGTCCAGTTTTCCCAGCACCAGTGGCTGAAGAGAATATCTTTATTCCATTGGCTATTCTTTCCTGCTGTGTCAAAGATGAGTTGGCCATACGTCTGTCAGTCCTTTTCTGGGTTCTCTATTCTGTTTCATTGATCTGTCTGTTTTTGTGCCAAAAAATTGTTTTAATGTAGTGTTTTCATTTAGGAAAAAAGGTAGGTTCAATTCTGTGTTTAACTCACAACAATATATCTTATGTGATGAATGTTTGTTCACAAAGCGCTATGCTAGATACTGCTTAAAGATCCTTTTACAATTCTTTTATTAAGAGACTCTCTTTTAATTCTTGCATGTAAATTTCCTTTGCAATCTTGTTCGTGTGGATAACTCTTTAGTGTCTGGAGAAAGTTTTCATGCCAAGCATTTTATAGCTTGTTGTCTCAACCTACATATGGAAGAAATATTAATTATCAAGAATAAGTACTTGCATTGGGTTTGCTTTGTTCTTCAACATAAAATTTTCATTGTCAAGTTCATTCTGTGATTTTTGTATTGCTCTTTTATGGAAAAGTAATGTATGTCATGGTTTCCTCATAAGCTTTTTAAGCAAATTACTGTTGTCAGCTTCCCTCCCCCCATAATTAGAATGTAATTTCTAATTCAGCCACTCATTCTGAGGTTTTGTTTGCATTTTTACATGGGATACAGAAAAGTTCTCAAGCTTTTCATATGTCAGCCTTCTTTTTAAGAGTTTATCTTGGTGATGGACTTTATGCTACACTTTGTGACTTTTATAAACCTGGAACAGTTATAGAAATTTTATCAGAATCAGCTCATTTATAGCATGTGGGTCACAGAAGGTTAAATCTCCAATGCAGGAGGAAGGTAGCATGTGTGGAAGAAGTAAAGCTCTTAAAATTTTTTTCTGTTTGTTTTTTGCGAACAGCAATGTGATGCATATTATGGATGAAATTCCAAATTTGAGGGGGTAACAAGGAGAGTCAAGAAATACATCCATTTTGGTTCTCTTTTAAATGAATTATTTATGTTTCTGTCCATATGTTCCTAATTTTTTTTCTCCAATTATTTTTGTTGGAAGATTCAGATATAATTTTTATAACAGGTGACTATGCCATTTTTCAAAAAGCAGTATATGCAGCATAGGAATTTGTTTGAACTGGACTTCTCTGGATTTGTAAGGTAGCACGATGTTAAGTATTTCTCATTTTTATATTTTGAATTTTATAGTAGGAAAAAAAGATGTGACTTGATAGTGATCAGCTTTTTTTATGATTGAAACAATAACCGCTTAAAGAGTTTTATGGGTTCACATTTATTCTTTTGGTTCTTAGTGCACAGTTGCAACTCTGGAAACGACGACTAAGCATATGCAGAGCAAAATAAGATGTTGGGAAGAAGCTTTCTTAACATGTTTGGTAATTGATAGTAATCATTAACTGTCTAAATTCTTTATATTGAAGAATATGGCAAGTTTGGTCCTACTTTTTTAAGAGATACTAAAATTTTAATGTTGTCTGTATTTCCCAGAGTGGTTAACAGTTTTCAAATAAATTTTTATCCATTAATTTCTAAATCTTTAAAATGGGTGTAAAAATTAATGAGAATAAGCATCTTACAGCCTTTCTGAGGCTATTTGTAAATGAGCTCTTTTCAAAGTTCTTTGCTCCTAACAGAATTGTACTTGTTATTTCTGAGTGGAATGGAAGCTTCAGAACTTGCTACGCTGTGACTTCTTGCTTTAGTGTTACCTCATGTTCCCCAGAGACGAAAGAAAAACTATTAAAACCAGTAATTACTTTTCTTACATGGAAAATACATCGTGTTTGTAGCATTGTTGAAAGAACTGTTCCCTCTTTGAAGGAAGCTCTTTCTTTTTCTTGGCACTTTTGGCTAATGTGTTTCATTCTTTCTGTATAGAAGTTCGTCATGCTGTTTGAGATTTCAAAACCTTTTCAAAGCCTGCTGCTGTGGAGGAAGAACATGTTTTAAAAAATGATGTCTTAGGTTTGATGAAATTGGAAGCTTGGGCACTTGGAAGCACTTTTCAGTGGGAAGAGCACTGTGGTATGAGTCAGAGACTTGGCCATCCCACTGACTCACAGAAAATTTGAGCCCGTAAAATCAGAAGTTTAGAATGGATGATTTCTATGTAGGTCCTGTGTAGCAGCTATTCATACTCTGTTATTTTAAGAATACCGAAATAGCAAATGATCAGGATTGTTTATCTAACTGGATTTTACAGTTATCACTTTAGTAGAGAATAAACATGTGATCATCTATTTGCAGTTGTGAATGAGCTGTGTTCATGTCATTCCTTCTGTGATCTGTATGCCAAAAGTATTATTCCGACCTGCCTAATAGGAATGATATGGCTGTGCTCTTAGATTTTATTTTTGTTGTTGTTTGATTCGTACCTGTTTCTTTAGTTACACCTTTTTCAGGCTGGCTTCCTGAGTCTGTGTCTCTTGTCTCATACCAGAGACAGTATACTTTGTTATTTGTTATACCTGAACTTAAAATTATACTTCCATATTTCTTTTGTTCTGAAAATTGTGCCACAGTAGCTCTTTTCCCCCTTATTCTCCTGCCCCTCTCATTTTTCTGGTTCCACATTAAAAAGTTTGTTCTTTTAGATTGGCATTCTCTTCCACAAAACACTTTGAAGTTGTCTTTGGTGCAGTACATTTTTAAGAACTGGGAAAGAATGTGTATGATTGTGTTTCCATTTGTATACAGTAAGAACAGATTTTAGATATAATACTCAAATTTCTCACACTACCATTTTAAGAAAATAAATAAGTATTCGAGTAGAAGAGACTTAAATGGTTAGAACTGAATGGTTTATTTCTTGTACTTTGATTTTCCAGCCAGTGAATTTACCATGATTGTTTCTAATTGTTGAGAAGGCAGTTGGACTCAGAGTAGATAGGTGCACATAAATCTTAATAATAGCAAAGCATAGTTACCATGCATTGTACCCATGAGCCAAAATAAATAGCACAGAGACAATTTTCAAAATGCAGTGTAAGAAAGTCTATTCAGTTATAGAAGTGCTTCAGTCTTGGCTGCCTGGGGATAATGGGACAATAGGACTGTGAAATGAAGATGAACTACTTAAATGACTTGTGAAAAGATGGTGTTCGATAATTATTAAGCAAAGAACCTCAAACTCCAGCTGGACTAAATATTTTTATTCTCACTTATTGCTTGCTTAACTATGAAGTTTGTATTATAACTGCAATATGAATAACTGAAGTTTAAAAGCCTGATTTTTAGGTTGAATATTTTTAAAAGTCAAACCCTTTCAGAGGGAGTTTAGTGGAATTAACGTCTCTAATGATTTTACATCATTTTGTGAACATGCCTAGTTTTCCTTTGAGGAAACGCTTGTGAGAAAAGGAAACAAATTGGAAGTCTTCAGTTTGGTTCTTATTTTTTAAAAGTTGGATTTCTTAGACTTAGCAGGGAATAGGGAGAAATGAACTCATTAAAATATACTCCTCTCCCATCCATTTCTTCCTAATTATCTTTTCTACCCCAGCTCTACATTTTCCTATTTAATATTTACAAGTATAGTATCTTTCTGTTTGAATTGATTTGTGAAAATAATCAAAGGCCAGACTTCTGGAGCATTTATTCTACTTTCATTGTCCATGACCCAGCCTTTTAATGATTGTGGGCCTTACTTGAGCAAATTTGCCCATTGTTCCCATCTGCTGCGTTTTTCAGCTTGTCATATTTTAAGAGTTTTATGACTAGGATGCATATCCACCTGGGGTTTTGGATGTGACTACCAAGCTTCAGTGTTTGATTTATATTTGAATCCATGTCTTTAGACATGAAAGGTTAGTGCAAAAGCATGCCTCTCCACTGTCTCCTTTTCATTTTAGCAGCTCTGCTTGATGCCTTTGGAATGTGCTTTAGTTTCTGTCAATTTGATTAAGAGGAGGCAAAGAGAAAGTAACCCACTAGATGAAAAATGCTTTGTGGTCTGTGTGACACAGATAGGTTGGGGAAAGTTGAGTGTATAGGTGAGCATTGTGACAGTGAAGTTGTGGTAAAGTGAGGTGATGTTTCAGGCTGACCCTAACATTGTCTGCATGGAGTCATTCTGGGTCCAGGGTCCAGACTTCAGGTCTATAGCAGTAGGATCTGGATATTTTTAGTTCATTCAGGAGCAGTTAGTATCTTGAGAATAGGCTCATGCCAATCAATTTAAAGAGTTATAATCTAGAGTTGTACTGTCTAAAATAATAGCCATAATTCACAACTAGCAATTTAAGTTAATAAAAATTAAATAAGATTAAAAATTCAGTTGCTCTGTTACCATAATCACATATCTAAGTGTTCAATTGCCACATGTGGCCAGCAGCTATTGAACAGTGCAGATATGGAATATTTCCATTATTGCCAAATGGTCTGTTGGATAACACTGGTCTAGAGTGCCAATTTACTAATTTGTAATGGGCTGGTAACCATATTATTATCTTTCTGGTAACCATGTAACTTGTATCTGCTACCCAGGACACCATTTTTTTTTCCTTTTTTTTTTTTTTTTTAACGTTTATTTATTTTTGAGACAGAGAGAGACAGAGCATGAATGGGGGAGGGTCAGAGAGAGGGAGACACAGAATCCGAAACAGGCTCCAGGCTCTGAGCTGTCAGCACAGAGCCCGACGTGGGGCTTGAACTCACGGACCGCGAGATCATGACCTGAGCCGAAGTCGGACGCTTAACCGACCCAGGCGCCCCATGGACACCATTTTTTAAGGTACCTTGGAAATTAAATTAGTCTTCAGGAGATTGTTGATTTCTTAATGAGCCATAAAGGAGCTAAGCCTGAAGGAGCTAGAAAGTTCTGTAAGTCATTTCAATTTGGGGAAATCTTAAAAGGACTTTCTCTCTTGACATTAACTTTTTAGTTGCAGCATTACTTGAATATGCTGTCTACACTGCGTCTTTTGAGTAAACGTTGACAAATTATCATGGTTACAAAATAATCTTTTAAAATTGAGACCAAGGTAACAAATTTTCTGCTGACATAATTTCGTGAAGTGGGATTGAGGCTATTTATTTTAGATTATTGTATAGTACTCTTTGACCTGCTGAAACATTTGCCCTTGAAAGAAAATAGTTTACATTGAATGCATTACATTGCATGGGTACTAGTCTAGAGGCTTTAATTAGAGGAGCTCACTGAGATTTTTATTTCAAGTATATGGAAAAGTCCTCTTTTTTAAAAATGTTTTTATAAAACTAAATTTAGGGGCGCCTGGGTGGCGCAGTCGGTTAAGCGTCCGACTTCAGCCAGGTCACTATCTCGCGGTCCGTGAGTTCGAGCCCCGCGTCAGGCTCTGGGCTGATGGCTCAGAGCCTGGAGCCTGTTTCCGATTCTGTGTCTCCCTCTCTCTCTGCCCCTCCCCCGTTCATGCTCTGTCTCTCTCTGTTGCAAAAATAAATAAACGTTGAAAAAAAAAAATTAAAAAAAGAAAAAAAAAACTAAATTTATTCAATGTAAGGGACTTTATTCTAAGATTGTGTTCTTTCTGTGCTGTTGAGTATTAAAATGACCCTCATTTGACAGTAGCATTTAAAAAATGACTATGCTTGGCAAAATAAGATTTGGGAACATCTATAACTGTAAAAAAATTCAGTTGACATGCTATATTATATTGGTTTCAGGTGTACAACATGGTGATTTGGCATTTATATACTTTGTGAAATGCTCACCACGATAAGTGTCGTTACCATCTGTCACTATATAGTTATTATAGCATTATCTGTCTCTATCTCCATCAGCATCACCTCCTGTACTGAAGGCACACTGCTGTATGTTGGAGACAAAAAAAAAGTTATTGGGTTGATGCTGTCATTATTCATAGTGCCATTATGAGTAATAATAACTAATAATGATAATCAGCTTGCATGTATAAAATGTTTAATGTCTATAAAGCCCTTTAGCATAGATTGAGAACTAAAATGGAGAAGTGGTAAAAATCATGGCTTTGGAGACTGTTTTTCATTCAGATTTCAGTTGTCTTTTGTTTAGTTGTGATCTTAGATTAACTACTTAACTTTGTCTAAGCCATGAAATCCTCATCTGCACAATAGAAATAATACTTACACCTACTTTCTTCAGTTATTGTGAAGACTAAATCTAAATGAGATAAAATAATTAAGGATTTTGCATATTGCCAGGCATCACTGAGCATTAATAAATATTAGCTCTTGTTATTACTTTATCTTATGTGCCTTCATTTGATTCTAATGAGTGTAATGATTAGACACTGTACATATTAGAAAATGTACCAGACATTGTTTTTAAACTAATGAAAAGATGGAGGCTTAGAGAAGTTAAGTGATTTGCTTTAAGGTGTCGTGTTAATAAGTTGAATCTGGACCTAAAATCAGGTCTTTAAATTCTTCATGTAAATGTGTTTCCAAAGGTAATTATCTTGCTTTCTTAAGATTTAAAACTTGTGAAGGATTTTTTTTGTATGGAGAATATGTTTTTCTTATCAGGAAGATTAGAATTGAAAATAGAAGAGACAGAGGGAGTAAGAAACTGTATATATCTGGAGGTACTCACTCAGGTATGGCATAAAAAAAGATGGTGCCCAGGAACTTAGTAAACAGTGACTTGCCTGTGGTCAGTACCTATGACAAATGTGTGCCATGAAGGAACTAGAGTTATAAATGAGACTTGTGACTTCAGTTGTTACCAATGCATAAGTAACAGTCACTCTTAAGATTTCTTTCACCCATAGACCTCAAACAGCTAAGGCTTAAGAGGAAAGGAAACACGATAGTGAAGAGGATAAGTGTTGTTCAAAGAAACAATATGGTAGGAACTTCAGGGTGCAGATGCATGTGAGAATCCTTTGCTAAAGATAAAAGAAGGAAACAGATACTGATAAACTTGTGAAAACATTTCAGAGCTGTGGAGAGGAAGGTGCTGATAGTTTCTTTATGTGATCACAAAAAATGATACAGCTAGAAAGTTATTAGTGGTAATGAAGTCTCATTTGTGCAGCCCACGCTTTTGTCAAAGTATTGCTTGATCACTGGGTAATTTTTTAGAAGATTAAGGAAAAAAGTTGTGGCTTCTCTAGCATTAAGTTATTATCAATATGAAGGAACCAGTTGGTGAAAGGGGAATAATAGGAAGTTTGGAAGAAACTAAGGATGTCTCATTATACCTTGAGATTGCAGTTATAGCCAAGGAATGGGATATTGGATCAAGAGTGGGGTTAAGAAAACAATTTCAACTAGAATGGAGAAGGGCAAGACATTCTGGCAATTTGAGAATCTAAAAAGGAAGACAGCCCCAGAGAATCAGTGATTCTCAAGAGGTGATTTGGGCTGGGCATAAGAAGGATTTATGACAGGAATTGTTTTGAAGAAAAAGTCCCTAAAGATAATAATATTTATATTTAAAATATATTTTAATAAATATATAAATAAAAATATATTTAAATAAATACATATTTAAAATATATTTTAAATATAAATATTGTTTTGTTTTGAAGGCACTTAAAGCACTGAAGCACTTGAAGTAGGTCTATGTGAGACAACCTAATTGAATTAGTTGAGTTTTATCTCCTTCATCAAAATGTTCTTTAGCCTAAGGGAGTTAACCAAGTAAGTTAAGTGGTAATTGAACCCTAAGAGTGGTGAGAAGAAGTAGTAGAAGGCACTCACAGACTGTAGATTAATTCAGTTTTCCCAGCCCTGCCAGGTTAAATGCCTGGGTTTTAAAATTACGTATGTGTACAGTTATGTTTTTAATTTTTATTTTAAAACAATTCAAATAAAAATAATACTGTAATGGACATCCATGTATTCATTGTTAAGATTGAACATTCAACATTTGCCTTGTATCACAGTGTTTTAAAAAAGGATGAAAAAAACCACAGATACTTGTTAAAACTTCCCTCATTTTTTTTGTTTGTAATTTGCTTTTTTTAAATTTTTTTTTAAATTTTTTTTTTCAACGTTTATTTATTTTTGGGACAGAGAGAGACAGAGCATGAACGGGGGAGGGGCAGAGAGAGAGGGAGACACAGAATCTGAAACAGGCTCCAGGCTCTGAGCCATCAGCCCAGAGCCTGACGCGGGGCTCGAACTCACGGACCGCGAGATCGTGACCTGGCTGAAGTCGGATGCTTAACCGACTGCGCCACCCAGGCACCCCTGTAATTTGCTTTTTTAAGCTTAATGCTGTTTTTGAAATTTATCCATGTCAATATATGTAGCTTGAGTTCTTTCATTTAAACTCTTGTGTAGTATACCATTGGATGAATAAATCAGTTTATTTGTTCTCCCAACAATTTCAGCTTTTTGTATTATTAATAGGGCTAAAGTGAATGTCACTTATTGCCCACAAGTGATTTCTTTACTATAGATATCTAGGAGTGAAGTTGTTGGATTTCAAAGATTAACATCCATACATTTTCTGTTCCATTTATTTCTAAATTTCAGGTAGTTTTTGTTGCTATTGTATATATTTTCTAAGGAGTGTATTTTTAGATTGGTAAAAAGGAATTTGGAATAACATTGATTCCTGTTTATTGACCTTATGTTCAGCAACAATTCTGAACTCATTGTTTCTAATAGTTTGTCTGATAGTTCTTTTGACTTTTCTATGTGATAATCATCTTAAAAAGTTTTAATTTCTTTCATTTATGTTTTTCTTGTATGACTGGTACATGAAGCTCTGGTGTAGTGCCTAACAGAAACAGTAGTAGAGGCATCCTTGTGTTCCTCCCGACTTTAGTGAAAATGCTTCTTACATTTAACCATTTGATAAGATGTTGGTTACCATTTCCTCGTATATTTTTTAAAAATCAGGTTAAGAAGGTCCTCTTTTACATTACCAAAGCTCTATGCGATGCATGAGTGTTGAAACTTACCAAAAAATTTTGGGGATCCTTTTACCAAATGTTTTTTTCAAAGCAGTTAGTGTAGAAGGCCTGAGGGCTGCTATTTTTATGAGGTCCTGCCTACAATGTTGGCCCTTGGCTGATGTTTGAGAACTTGGCTTCTGAAACATTACCTAGCTGGTATAGATGTATAACTGTACCTAGGCTGTCTGTACATTGTGATTGATGGTGAACACCTGCTTTCTTCCTAGGAGTCTAGAACTTTGGTAGGTGATAGCAGAGAATGCCTGTGTGACTAGCCCTCTATAAAAACTTCTAATCTCAGTCTCAGTGGGCTTTCTTAGGCTGCATTTTCCTTGCTAGAGAAAGAAGCATACCCAAGTATGTTTCTTTTTGGGCAGGGGAAGGAAGGTATAGGAAGCCTGTGTATGGACTTTTCCAGACTCTGACTTTTCTGTTTCCCTTACTGAACCATCTAGCTGTATATTCTTACTGTGTTGCTATAATAAATCTTAGCTGTGATTACAACTGCCTCTGAGTCCTGTGAATTTGTCTACTGATTTTGGGGACCCTTGATAACACTCAATAATGTAATGGATTACACTAATAGGTATTCCGTGTTAAACTGTTCTTGCATTCTTAGAATAGATCCTGTTTCATCATGATACGGGTTTTTTAAATTCCTTGACTCATTTTGCTAATTTTATGCTGAAGTTTTGCATCTATATTTATAAGTAAGAATTGCCTATAACTTTCCTTTCTTTAACTTTATTGCTCTAATTTTACTATCATGGTCATACTGATCTTAGCACGTTTTGTGGATCCAGATTATGAAACCACTTGAGTTTGAAAAAGGGGAATAAAGGGGGAAGAATCACTCTACCTAATATTAAGGCATACGTATGTTTGTGATAAATAATGTATTATTCTTTTTTTGTGTGATTTCTTGATTTATGTTTAATGTTTTTGTATTGTTATATTTTGAAATAGTTGTTTTATTTTCAATAACATACTACCTGAATTTCAGACAGATGTATTCCAGTTTGCTATGATTATTGATTTTAGCTTTCATTGGATTGTAATTGTAGATTGGAAACTCATCTCTTACGAGACTTACCTTTCTAAGTTGTTATACCTATTTTACTGTTACTTCATATGTTTTAGCTGTTTGTTGTGGGAGGATTTTCAGTTTTTCTTAGTCTTCACATTATTGAAATTGGAACTCAAACCCAATGTTACTTGCTTATCTGCTGTTACCGTTAGATGAATGTAGAGAACAGAAGAGCTATTTTGGAAAACTGAGATTGGGAAATGTTTGGGGTTTTAGAAATATGATTTAAGAAAGGAGTTTGTGATAGGCTGGACATCATTTCTTGTTACAGATTTGAGGACAGATTATCAAATTGATGATTTAAATGTGTACTTGCATAATGGTATTCTCTGGTTAGATTTTAGAGACATGAGAAACATGGAATTATCCATGGAGATGGTTTGAAAAATGAAGGCATTGCCTTTTATTTTATGCTTTTAAAATTAATAGAACTATCAAAACTGATGGAAGATTTAAATAGTAATGAGATACATTATAACTAGGTAGAAAGACTGGCAGTCAAAACCCCTGATTTATAGCTCTCACAGTTCATTGCATAACCAGCTATTTCTGCATTTGTAGATGTTTTTCATTGATAAAAAGTGGTCAGTTGGACTCTATTCTCTCTGTTTTTATAGAAATCATAAAAATGCCTTTATTATTGTGATTGTTATCATCATCATCACAATGAAAAACAAACAATTGAAACTTGACCACATAGTAATGAATACAGTAGAAGTATTGTCATGCTCTCAAAGAAAATGAGAACCCCATTTATGTATTTTGTCTATAATAATGTACTTTAGGGGCACCTGGGTGGCTCAGTCGGTTAAGCATCTGACTTTGGCTCAGGTCATGATCCCAGGGTTCGCAGTTCCAGCCCCGCTTCTGGCTCTGTGCTGACAGCTCAGAGCCAGGGGCTTGCTTCAGATTCTGTGGGGGAGGGGCAGGGAAATCTCTGTCTCTGTCTCTTTCAAAAATAAATAAACATTAAAAAAATTATTGGGGCGCCTGGGTGGCGCAGTCGGTTAAGCGTTCGACTTCAGCCAGGTCACGATCTCGCGGTCCGTGAGTTCGAGCCCCGCGTCAGGCTCTGGGCTGATGGCTCGGAGCCTGGAGCCTGTTTCCGATTCTGTGTCTCCCTCTCTCTCTGCCCCTCCCCCGTTCATGCTCTGTCTCTCTCTGTCCCCAAAATAAATAAACGTTGAAAAAAAAAAATTAAAAAAAAAAATTATAATAATGTACTTTAGTGACAAGAAAACAGCAAAGCCAAAAAACTCCTATTTTTAAATGTTTACGTTTTGGGGGAAGGAAAACAGTGGTCAGAAGTGTTAATGGAAAAATTTCTTACTTTAAAAATGAAAAAACAGAATCCTGCTATAAAATTTCAGTTAGGCAGAAGCATCTCACTTTGGCTTATTTCCTTCCTTAGATCTTTTGTAAATGACAGTAATAAACAACAGAATTATGATGACAGCTGCTGAAATTACTCAAGGCTATGGAACATTTTCAGTGGCACCACTGACATCATCAAAAATACCTCTTAAGCACAGGTTTTTATATAAATAATACGTGTAACTTTTATAAACATACCTTATATGATTTGATTCTGTGTTGCTGTTCTTTTTTGTCATAAAAGGAAGATTTGGGAATCTCTTCTAAATTTGGTAGATGGTATATATGGTAGAATCTAATGCTATATGGTAGAATCTTCTTTATCAATCACTTTGGTTTGCTTACTGTTGTCTGAGACTGTCAAAGCTTTTAGATTTGTCTTGAAAGCAAGGGTAGCAAGTAGACTAAATTAGTTTTTGTCAGTGTAAGATTGAGCCCTAAAAGAATATTGATTGATGTTCTATAAATCTGTTGTCTGTCTTGACGGCGATAGTTTCTGCCAGAAAAATAGGAAGTAACATGCTTTTAAGAGCAGATTAATCTCTGAGAAATTTAACCAAATGAAACTTTTATGATGCAAAAGCTACTCTTCCTAAATAAGACTTACATGTAAAATTTCAAAGTAAAATTGAAGATTTGTAGCTAAGATATCGTTAATCAGGAAGACAGAAGAAACTTCTGCTTCCTAAGAAAAAATACATCAGTGTGTGTGCTGAGTCTCTAACACACATACACAGCTGCTTTTTTAATCTCAGTAGTTCACATGAATTCATATATACAACTGTATTTGGTCTTGAATTATAAATTACTATGGTTTGTATTTGATTTGATACAGGTAGGACGCATCATCTTATGTTTATGGAAGAATTGTACGTTTTAACAATAGAAATTTATGAGCCATGGTGCATCATGTGAATGCATTAGCTGGCCTATAATGGTATTCTGTTCAATGAATATTTATTAATTTAGCTCCGTTCCAATCTAGGCTCAGGGAATTGTTAGAGTTGAAAGAGTTATATTTTGGCCTTTACGTTGAGGGAATTTAGAGGAAGAAGATACAAGATAGTTGAATTAAACACCATTTATATAATCATGCAGGAGAAAAATAGTCTTGTGTCTGGTAGTAGCAAGCACTTTTATTGGTCAATATTCTCATAACTGTTTCAAGACAGAAATTTTGATCTTTTCACATAGGTTCTGTGAATCTGAAAGTTTTCTGTGTAGTGACGGAGCAGAGTAGGTTTTTTCATTTGTTTAATATTCCAGTGGCAGGGGAAAAAACACAACTTCACCATTTTTTCCCCCTTATATCCCCTAGAGAGCATATGTGTATCTGGCCCAGGCATCATCTATCATATAGCTCCTGTTTTTTGGGGGGTAGGAAATTCATTTATTTCTAAGAGTCCTTGTAAAGTTTCTTGACATGAGTAAGGTTTGATACATAAAACCTATAAATTTCTCTATATAGGGGTTTTTAGTAAACTACATATTGAAAAATAGTAGTTTTTAATTTACACAGTTCTTTACTTGGACCTAGTTGAAAGGCTTTTGGAAGAAATAATTTGAGAGAGAACAATTATGTTAATGCCTGGTTTCTATTTTAGGTGATCAAATTAAATTATTCTGCTAGGTCTTTAAAAAAATTTTTTTTAATGTTTATTTTTTGAGAGAGAGAGAGATACAGAGCACAAGCAGGGGAGGGGCAGAGAGAGAGGGAGACACAGAATCCGAAGCAGGCTCCAGGCTCTGAGCTGTCAGCACAGAGTCTGATGCAGGGCTCGAACTCACGAACCGTGAGATCATGACCTGAGCTGAAGTCAGACGCTTACCAACTGAGCCACCCAGGCACCCTTGTGATTTTTATTAAATTGGGATCATATTGTCTGTGTGTTTAATTGAGTCCCATTCTTGCACTTAATGTGTGTTTTAAAAATTGTTCCAGGTCATTTAAGAGACTTCTACCACATGATTTTTTTTTTTTTTTAAGTTTATTTATTTTGAGAAGGAGAGCCTGAGCAGGGGAGGGGCAGAGAGAGAGGGAGAGAGAGAATACCAAGCAGGCTCCACACTGTCAGCACAGAGTCCAGTATGGGGCTTGAATTCAACGAACTGTGAGATCATTACCTGTGCTGACAATTAAGAGTCAGAGGTTCAATCGACCTAGCCACCCAGGTGCCCTTCTACAACATGATTTAAAAAAATTTTTTTTTTTAAGTTATATATTTATTTTGAGAGAGAGAGAGAGAGTGCATGCAGGAGGGGCAGAGAGAGAGAGGGAGAGAGAGAATCCCAAGCAGGCTCCACACTGTCCACGCAAATCCTGATGTGGGGCCTGAATTCAAGAACCACAAGATCATTATCTGAGTGAAAACAAGAGTCGGATGCTTAACCGATTGGACTACTCAGGCACCCACCCCTCTAATGAAGTTTGGGGTGATGGTGGGGTTCGTGGGGTCCAGAGCCAATGACCAAGAAAATTCTTGAAGATGTCTTTGGTGAAAAAAGGTGATTTTATTAAACCATGGGGATAGCACCCATTGGCAGGAAGAGCTACACTGTAAGTGTGGCGGGGGGAGGGTGGGTTTGTGGGGGTGGTGGTGACCATTTTATGGTGTTGGGGGAGAGGGGGTTTCCAAAGAGACTTTGACATGCTAAAGACTTACTGGAGGCCTAACTGTGGTCAAGCTAAGGTTGTTTTTCCCTCTAGCAAAGCATTAACATTGAGACAGTAGGGAGTTCCTGGACTTTAGGCTATGATGGATGGGATTGCCTTTTTCTGGTAAACTGATGGAGACTCTTATGAGTTTAACCATTTGTTTTTTGTCCTTTCCCATTTTTGGGTAGCCATGAATGTCCAAGAGATATCATACTGTCCCACCTGGGAGGGAAGGTGCTGTTAGCCTGCACCTTGCCCTCAGCTTGCCCCATGCTCCCTCATCACCTCTACAACATGATTTTTAAAGACTACAGGAATTTGCATGCTGTGGATGGATATGCCATAATGAATTTCAGCAGTCCTCTATGGTTGAATATTCAAAATGTTTGTGAATCTGTGCTGTTGTAAAGCCATTATCCACTTTAAATTTTCTGTTGGCTTGAAAATAAAAAAGGAGGATTTTTCTGAGTCATATTTAGATTGCTAATTTGATTTGCTCATATACTATATTTCCATGTCATCAGACATAGTCATAAGGTATATGTGGGTGCTTAAAATCAGGATTAAAGTTTGGTGTACATCTTTGAATTCTTTTATTTTATCAGTTATATTCTGTCTTAGGTGTTCATCTTGTTTTCCAGCTACATACTAAACTCTTTATGCAATCATGTCATCCCTAATGTTGCAGGATTTTTTACCTCAGCACCCAGGTTCTATTGTCTCGCCACTTCAAAGAATGAAGAGATGGACACACACTAAAATTAGCTGCATGCAAAAGTTTATTAAAGTATGAGATCAGAAAGGAGGAATAGTATGAACCTCTCTTTACAGAGAGGGGGCATCTGAAAATGAATGTCTGAGACTATAGGAAAGGGACTTCGTATTTGTTCCAAATACTCGGAGCCCAGGAAGAGACCAGCTACAAGCACTCGGGAATCAGAAAAGACTGTTTATTTCGCACCTGTGCTGGCCAGTGGGGTCACTTCCAAGGGCTGAGCCTCCATTTTGGGTTTTACTAATCTTTTATACATATGTGATTCCAGGTTGGGTGGGACTAGTATAGTCAAGCTTCTGGTTCCTGGCTGCTCGCTGATGCAAGAAAGAGGCAAGCAAGATTGCAGAAGCCAGAAGCATGCAAGGGGAGTATCTGGCCTCAGACATCTTGCTGGCTCTTCTTACTTGCTTTTACCAGCTTTCCTTCTCATGTTTTATAAGGTTTTCGTTGGCCTCTTTCCTTTCCCCTTGTTCCTTCTCAGACTCTATCCTTATTGGCTTGGTAACTCTAAATGCCTAGTCATTCCTTTTTAATTGGGTTTTTGTTGTATGAGGGGTGGTCTGTGGCCATACTGTTCCTTGTGGGTCATTTATGGTCTACTTATTTTTAGTCAGGTCTTTTGTCATAGAGAAGCCTGAGGTGGGGAGGAAGAGGGGGGCAAAGGGGAGGGGTAAGTGGTGTCTGTCACATTCTCAGGAGGAACTTTATGTCTGAGGGATTTTGCTCTAGATCCAAAGCTCCCAGCATTGTTTTAAAACGTGCATTTTTTCCCCCACCCAGGGACCTCAGGTCCTAACCTTTCCCTCTCTGCCTATTTTATCCTATCATTGCCTATCATATTAATAAATAAAAGTAATCCCCTTTCATGGCACTTGTGAACTTAAGCCATGTATCTGATATTGTTTGATAAATACATGTTGATTGATGTCTTTTGTAAAGATAAAGTAGGTGTATGGATATGGAAGAAATTGGCCAAGGAATATTTGTAAAGCAGAAATCCTTTCTCTCCATTTTCCTTGTGAGTGAGTCTCTTCCTCCTCCTCCTCACAGATTCCTGGGCGGACTTGAAATAAACATTGCTTTTTAGTCCTTATTCTTTCCTTTCCCTCTTTAGGCTTTAAGTGTAGTATCTACTATAAGGAAAAATCTAGATATTGATGAACCTCAAGAAAGCAGATTCCCAGTAAGCGTCTTATGTATATATAGATCTTTCTACCCTCCACCTTAAAGATAACTTGATTTATTTAATTAAATGTTCACTGAGGACTACCTTCCTCCTGTTTCTTTAATGCCTGAGCATATCAAGCTTATTTTAATGCCAACAGCCATTTCCTCTGCCCTGGAGGTTTCATTCTTTTTGTTTGGCTGATTCCTTTATGTTTCAAGTGCCTGCTTAAATGTTAGGTGCTTGAGAAGCCTTCTTAAGACTACCTATTATTTTGTGTCACAGCACCCTGTTCAGTACTTTTACATCAGTGTGTCAATTTGTTGATACACATATAGACATTTACCATATGATTGACTCACCCCTTCCTACCCTTAAGTTCTAGGAGGGCAGGAACTTGCTTCTGTTGTTCAATATTCTGTGCTTCCCTCCAGAGCAGAGGACCTAATGGAAGTTTGTAACTTACAATAGCAATCAAGTGCTATATATTTATGTTGAGAGTATATAAATGTTATGCCCAGAATTCATGATCCCCCAAAACCACCAGGGAGCCAAGTCCCATGCAAAAGCAAAAGAGCCTAATTCGAGCTAGCTCGAGCTCGAGCTCAATCCCCTACCTGCACCAACGCAGTGGTGAGATACCGGGGAGAGAGAGCGAGAGTTTCAAAAGCACGAAGGTTTTATTGGGGTCTAGGGGCAGTTGGTGAGGTAATGGCTGTGGCCTCAGCAGATTGGCTGGGGAAGGGTCGGAGTCCTGTAACGCAGGTCGCTGGGGCGTGTTTTGATCTGGAAGTTTGAACGGGTGAGTGGGAGGTTACTCAAGGAGAGGAGGCGTGGTCAAGGTGAAGGACACAGAACAAGATGGAGTACGCAGGCGTAGGCCCGCCCTTTCAATAAATACTACGGAAAAGTGACCCAATGGCATGAATCATTCTTCTCTTCAGTTTCCTTTTGAGTGTTACCCCTTTCTCTGATACCGTGTTTCCCATCCACTCCCCACAAGTCTGAAGCAGAATTCTGAAGTATACAAACATTTGTTTTCCATCTATCACCCTTTTACATTAGAAGGCTTTTCAACAGATATATTCATTGAGTAAGTGCTAGGTTCTATCAACCCTCATAGTTTTAGCACTCAGGAAGCTTATAGTCTAATAGAGCAGATAGAAATATATCTAGTAAAACAGATAAGGAGAGATGAACGGTGAGTTGTGATCACAAAGTCGGTATTCCCAGGGATGACTGTCAGATTTGGCATTTGTTTTCCCAACTGTTCTTAGTTCATATGCAGGGCAGCAAATTGGCCTACTTTTAGTTCTGTTCTTAGTACTTGCATTGAACACCTACTAATCTGAGACCTTGTTTCTGCCTTCTCATTACATCTGATAATACATGGTTGGTTAGTCCTCCAGGCAGTTTCTTGGGCATGTTGTTATTTGCTTCTTACAGATTTTTTTTTTTTTTATTTAAATAGACTTTAAAATCCATTGCTGTAATTTTGGAGAAGTTAGAGCTAGTAATTTTGCTATTACTTCTATGACAGTGGGTTTCTCTCTGAATTCTCTGTGTTTTCTAAGTTTCTCTGTAGAAACCTGTGTTCCTTAAAAAGTGAAAATGACACTTTCATTGATTTGTTGACCTATCTCCTTCCTAGGATGGGCACCCTAGTGAGGATTATTTCTTTACAAGCAATTTGAAACAGACTGTACTGGTTTTATCCTGCTATTTAACAGAATGCAGATTTGCTCCTTTGAAAGATCTAGGTCACTGACATTTGAGACCCAGAATGAAATATAAGTTTAAGTTCATTTTTTTAAAAGTTTATTTATTTTGTGTGTGTGTGAGAGAGAGAGAGAGAGAGAGAGAGAGAGAATTCCAAGTAGGCTTTGCGCTGTCAGTGCATAGCCTGATGCAGGGCACATTGCGGGGTCGATGTGGAGCTCAATGTGGAGCTCAGACTTAGGAACCGTGAGATCATGACCTGAGACAAAGTCAAGAGCTGGATGCTTAATGGACTGTGCCACCCAGATGCTCCTGTTAAAGTTCATTTTTGTTTTTTAGTTACTGTGAAAGTTCCCAGACTGGAGACAACCAGCAGCTTTGGACTGGTGAAAATCATCCAAGTTTGTCTCTATTGTTATCAGCACCTATAAGAAATGAAATGACGTAGATTATGGTCTAATTATGATAGTTGCTTATATTGTGCATAGTGCTTTACAATTTTATAAAATTTTATAAAACTTATAGTAAAATTTTTTTCCTCTAATATTTAATCATTTCATCCATGTTGAGTCTTCAAAGTAAAATGCCTTTATAAAAGTTTGAAGAACAAAAGGGGTGACTGGAGTATAGTGTGTAAGTTGTAGGAGATCATTTTGGAGAGGAAAACAGGACTTAGGAATTGTGATAACTACTTCTAGACTTTGTCTATTGCTTGAAATCTAGGTAAGAGTTGACTGCCTTCTGCAGAGTCTCTCCCACTGCTCTTTTGCAATTGAGCAATCAACTATATTGTACGCGTGGGCTTTCCAATAAGTGCTGTGCTAACTAGTCTCTAAAAAACACCCTCAGTGATGCCTCCTGATACTTCTACCCTTCTGTTCCACATTGGGATCTGCATTAGTGCTGTGACTCATTTTAACTGATACAGTCCTGTGAAGTGATGCTATGTCTCTTCCAGGCCTAAACCTTAAGACAGTTTGATAAGCTTCTGTTTTTCACTTTTGGGACAGGGAGCTATATGTGAGAAGTCTGGGTATCCTATTGTACTGACTATATTGAAAGACTACCTGGAGAGGGGAAAAGCACTGAGAGTAGATGCAGAAAGAGAGAGGCCCACCCATCCTGGTTTCCCAGTTGAATGCACTTTTTCCCACAAATGTATTAAACGTGTGAGTGAAGTAAGCTATCATGAACATTCTAGCTCCAGCCACCAATATGACAGTAGACTGTTGAGACACTGGTAGGCCAATAGAAAAAAAAAAAATCTAGGTGTCTCACAAGAAGATGGCTTCTTGAGTTTTTGAAGTATCAGAAATAAAAAACTGAATATTGTTTTAAGGCACTCAGTGCCTTAAACTGAGTGCTTTGTTACGTAGTAATAGGTGAATAGTGCAGAGGCTAGTAGACATTTTAAATGGTAACTTTCTAATTCTGCAGAAATTATAAAACTATTCAAACAGAATTAGTTTTATAGAATATAGAATTTCTTGCAATTTCAGAGTCTGATGCAGGAGACAAACTGGTAAGCAGTCATAGTATAAGTGGTATCTCTCTTTTGGCAGTCACTGTTGCATTCAATGGAAACAGTGATTTTTCCATGTCAGGGTACATAGTATTCCATAGTGTACATGTATCATAATTTACTTAATAGTTTAAGATGGACATTTACATTTCTTTATGTCTAAATTTTCTGTATTGCAAATAAAGATGCAAAAATGTGAATTTAGGATAATTAAACTTGTCCTCGTGCTTTACCAAGTTTATGGTACTACCATCTTAACCATTGACATTCTTTGTTATAAGTTTGAGAATGGTCACATTTACTATTCATTTGGACATTTGGACATTTGGAATATGCCATATAGGAAGTAATATGTATTAGTAGACATGAATTCTGGAACTAATGAAAATGACCCCAGAAAATTTATGATTTGTCTGATGATTTAGTAAGGGAAAGAAGGAGCCCCACCACATTCTCCCACATCTAAACTTAGCCTGCTATTGCTAATTCTTTCCTCAAAGGAAACTAGTGGAGAATCAACCACAATAACATAAATATGAAATTAGTATTTAATAAGTTACAAAAATTAGTTGAACTTAAATGTCTTACTAAGAGTGCATATTAGAGTGGGTAGCAAAACCTGGTGGAAGGAACATGGACTTCAGGATCATATAGACCTGGGCTTTAACTCCTCATTCTGCCGCTCTACTGTAGTAGTTGATAATCATCTGCAAATCGGGGTCAGAACTATTTATTTTATAGTGTGGTTAGGTTATAAAAAGAGCCAAAAATTTGATGTGTGAATAAATGTTATTTTCCTCTTCCTTCTTGCTATATATGTCTAGGAATATAAACTCTAATTACTGGTTTTTACCGTTACTTTGTTCATAAAAGCAAAGCATGTAATATGAACCTTTATATTTTCATTAATTTTAAAAACCAGTTTGGAACATGCTGCAAAGTGTGTGCGAATATAATTCTTTATAGACTACAGGAAATAATATTAACTGTCGTATTTTGCATCCATTATCTCTGAATTTTGGGAGTAGGAATAGAAGTTAATACTTTCATCTTGTAGATATGGGTTCAAACATTACAGATTGGTAGCTATGCTTGTGGTGAGCATGGCATAATGTATAGAACTGTTGAATCACTATGTTGTACACTTGAAACTAATGTAACATTGTTTATCAAGTATACTTCATGGAAAAAATGACGAGTTAGAGGGGCGCCTCAGTGGCTCATTGGTTGGCTTAGTCGATTGAGGGTCCAACTCTTGATTTCCACCCAGGGTTTTGGAATCAAGCTCCATGTCAGGCTCTGTGCTGAGCATGGAACCTGCCTAAGATTCTTGCTCACTCTTCCTGTTTCTCTCTCTCCCTACACCTCTCCTCCCCTGCTCACGCATACACGCACTCTCTTTCTCTCAAAAAAAAAAAAAAAAAAAAAAAAGACAGTTGGAAAATGGAGTGCTAGGATTATAACCCAGGTTCTCTGGCTCCTAGTCTAGTACTCTTTAGGTCATATTGCCCAGTGTTCTTTTGGTTCTCTTGTAACTAATTCTTAGTCTCTTTCCATGATGGTATCATATTTGTTTAATCTTCAACTAGAGCCAATGAAATGCTTAGTCCCTGCTTTGTATGAGGAACTGTGCTAAGCACTTATGTTGCCTTATCCATTTTAATTTAGAGATAACCTCAGGTGAAAAGGAATTTGAAAGCTAATCTGATATTTTTATATTACGATAATCCTCAAACTTTTTGTATGAAGTTACTTTTTTTTTCACTTCTGAAACAGTATGACCATGTAGTCATGATAAGAATCCCTTAATTGAAGAAGATAAAGAATATTGATGGTGAAAGTTTTTAGTTCCTTGAGACATAATAATTGATGGAAGTGTTTGGCTTCCTTGTAGGCATACCACCATAACATACATAATGGGAAAGAAAATGACTGGTAGAGTACCGTGTAAGGCTTTGCCACCCAGTTTTGCTTTATGCTATGAATTTGTTCAGAATGAAAGAGGGGTTTTGATACATGAATAATGCTGTGTTTAAATTACACTTTATAAGACAAAATCTTGTTCCATTTTGAGGACCTTGGAAATTGTCTTGAATACTCTGTGTATTTGAAGTGTCAGTGTATTATTTAATTTCTTTTTATTTATATATGAAATTTATTGTCAAATTGGTTTCCATACAACACCCAGTGCTCATCCCAAAAGGTGCCCTCCTCAATACCCATCACCCACCCTCTCCTCCCTCCCACCCCCCATCAACCCTTAGTTTGTTCTCAGTTCTGAACAGTCTCTTATGCTTTGGCTCTCTCCCACTCTAACCTCTTTTTTTTTTTTTTTTCCTTCCCCTCCCCCATGGGTTCCTGTTAAGTTTCTCAGGATCCACATAAGAGTGAAACCATATGGTATCTGTCTTTCTCTGTATGGCTTATTTCACTTAGCATCACACTCTCCAGTTCCATCCACGTTGCTACAAAAGGCCATATTTCATTTTTTCTTATTGCCACATAGTATTCCATTGTGTATATAAACCACAATTTCTTTATCCATTCATCAGTTGATGGACATTTAGGCTCTTTCCATAATTTGGCTATTGTTGAGAGTGCTGCTATGAACATTGGGGTACAAGTGCCCCTATGCATCAGTACTCCTGTGTCCCTTGGATAAATTCCTAGCAGTGCTATTGCTGGGTCATAAGGTAGGTCTATTTTTAATTTTCTGAGGAACCTCCACACTGCTTTCCAGAGCGGCTGCACCAATTTGCATTCCCACCAACAGTGCAGGAGGATTCCCGTTTCTCCACATCCTCTCCAGCATCTATAGTCTCCTGATTTGTTCATTTTGGCCACTCTGACTGGCGTGAGGTGATACCTGAGTGTGGTTTTGATTTGTATTTCCCTGATAAGGAGCGACACTGAACATCTTTTCATGTGCCTGTTGGCCATCCAGATGTCTTCTTTAGAGAAGTGTCTATTCATGTTTTCTGCCCATTTCTTCACTGGGTTATTTGCTTTTCGGGTGTGGAGTTTGGTGAGCTCTTTATAGATTTTGGATACTAGCCCTTTGTCCGATATGTCATTTGCAAATATCTTTTCCCATTCCGTTGGTTGCCTTTTAGTTTTGTTGGTTGTTTCCTTTGCTGTGCAGAAGCTTTTTATCTTCATAAGGTCCCAGTAATTCACTTTTGCTTTTAATTCCCTTGCCTTTGGGGATGTGTCAAGGAAGAGATTGCTACGGCTGAGGTCAGAGAGGTCTTTTCCTGCTTTCTCCTCTAAGGTTTTGATGGTTTCCTGTCTCACATTCAGGTCCTTTATCCATTTTGAGTTTATTTTTGTGAATGGTGTGAGAAAGTGGTCTAGTTTCAACCTTCTGCATGTTGCTGTCCAGTTCTCCCAGCACCATTTGTTAAAGAGACTGTCTTTTTTCCATTGGATGTTCTTTCCTGCTTTGTCAAAGATGAGTTGGCCATACGTTTGTGGGTCTAGTTCTGGGGTTTCTATTCTATTCCATTGGTCTATGTGTCTGTTTTTGTGCCAATACCATGCTGTCTTGATGATGACAGCTTTGTAGTAGAGGCTAAAGTCTGGGATTGTGATGCCTCCTGCTTTGGTCTTCTTCTTCAAAATTACTTTGGCTATTCGGGGCCTTTTGTGGTTCCATATGAATTTTAGGATTGCTTGTTCTAGTTTCGAGAAGAATGCTGGTGCAATTTTGATTGGGATTGCATTGAATGTGTAGATAGCTTTGGGTAGTATTGACATTTTGACAATATTTATTCTTCCAATCCATGAGCAGGGAATGTCTTTCCATTTCTTTAAATCTTCTTCAATTACCTTCATAAGCTTTCTATAGTTTTCAGCATACAGATCCTTTACATCTTTGGTTAGATTGATTCCTAGGTATTTTATGCTTCTTGGTGCAATTGTGAATGGGATCAGTTTCTTTATTTGTCTTTCTGTTGCTTCATTGTTAGTGTATAAGAATGCAACTGATTTCTGTACATTGATTTTGTATCCTGCAACTTTGCTGAATTCATGTATCAGTTCTAGCAGACTTTTGGTGGAGTCTATCGGATTTTCCATGTATAATATCATGTCATCTGCAAAAAGCGAAAGCTTGACTTCATCTTTGCCAATTTTGATGCCTTTGATTTCCTTTTGTTGTCTGATTGCTGATGCTAGAACTTCCAGCACTATGTTAAACAACAGCGGTGAGAGTGGGCATCCCTGTCGTGTTCCTGATCTCAGGGAAAAAGCTCTCAGTTTTTCCCCGTTGAGGATGATGTTAGCTGTGGGCTTTTCATAAATGGCTTTTATGATCTTTAAGTATGTTCCTTCTATCCCGACTTTCTCAAGGGTTTTTATTAAGAAAGGGTGCTGGATTTTGTCAAAGGCCTTTTCTGCATCGATTGACAGGATCATATGGTTCTTCTCTTTTTTTTTGTTAATGTGATGTATCACGTTGATTGATTAGCGAATGTTGAACCAGCCCTGCATCCCAGGAATGAATCCCACTTGATCATGGTGAATAATTCTTTTTATATGCCGTTGAATTCGATTTGCTAGTATCTTATTGAGAATTTTTGCATCCATATTCATCAGGGATATTGGCCTGTAGTTCTCTTTTTTTACTGGGTCTCTGTCTGGTTTAGGAATCAAAGTAATACTGGCTTCATAGAATGAGTCTGGAAGTTTTCCTTCCCTTTCTATTTCTTGGAATAGCTTGAGAAGGATAGGTATTATCTCTGCTTTAAACGTCTGGTAGAACTCCCCTGGGAAGCCATCTGGTCCTGGACTCTTATTTGTTGGGAGATTTTTGATAACCGATTCAATTTCTTCGCTGGTGATGGGTCTGTTCAAGCTTTCTATTTCCTCCTGATTGAGTTTTGGAAGAGTGTGGGTGTTCAGGAATTTGTCCATTTCTTCCAGGTTGTCCAATTTGTTGGCATATAATTTTTCATAGTATTCCCTGATAATTGTTTGTATCTCTGAGGGATTGGTTGTAATAATTTCATTTTCACTCATGATTTTATCTATTTGGGTCATCTCCCTTTTCTTTTTGAGAAGCCTGGCTAGAGGTTTGTCAATTTTGTTTATTTTTTCAAAAAACCAACTCTTGGTTTCGTTGATCTGCTCTACAGTTTTTTTAGATTCTATATTGTTTATTTCTGCTCTGATCTTTATTATTTCTCTTCTTCTGCTGGGTTTAGGCTGCCTTTGCTGTTCTGCTTCTATTTCCTTTAGGTGTGCTGTTAGATTTTGTATTTGAGATTTTTCTTGTTTCTTGAGATAGGCCCGGATTGCAATGTATTTTCCTCTCAGGACTGCCTTCGCTGCGTCCCAAAGCGTTTGGATTGTTGTATTTTCATTTTCGTTTGTTTCCATATATTTTTTAATTTCTTCTCTAATTGCCTGGTTGACCCACTCATTCGTTAGTAGGGTGTTCTTTAACCTCCATGCTTTTGGAGGTTTTCCAGACTTTTTTCTGTGGTTGATTTCAAGCTTCATAGCATTGTGGTCTGAAAGTATGCATGGTATGATTTCAATTCTTGTAAACTTATGAAGGGCTGTTTTGTGACCCAGTATATGATCTATCTTGGAGAATGTTCCATGTGCACTCGAGAAGAGTGTATATTCTGTTGCTTTGGGATGCAGAGTTCTAAATATATCTGTCAAGTCCATCTGATCCAATGTCTCATTCAGGGCCCTTGTTTCTTTATTGACCGTGTGTCTAGATGATCTATCCATTTCTGTAAGTGGGGTGTTAAAGTCCCCTGCAATGACCACATTCTTCTCAATAAGGTTGCTTATGTTTATGAGTAATTGTTTTATATATTTGGGCGCTCCGGTATTCGGCGCATAGACATTTATAATTGTTAGCTCTTCCTGATGGATAGACCCTGTCACTATTATATAATGTCCTTCTTCATCTCTTGTTACAGCCTTTAATTTAAAGTCTAGTTTGTCTGATATAAGGATGGCTACTCCAGCTTTCTTTTGGCTTCCAGTAGCATGATAAATAGTTCTCCATCCCCTCACTCTTCAATCTAAAGGTGTCCTCAGGGCTAAAATGAGTCTCTTGTAGACAGCAAATAGATGGGTCTTGTTTTTTTATCCATTCTGATACCCTATGTCTTTTGGTTGGCGCATTTAATCCATTTACATTCAGTGTTATTATAGAAAGATATGGGTTTAGAGTCATTGTGATGTCTGTATGTTTTATGCTTGTAGTGATGTCTCTGGTACTTTGTCTCACAGGGTCCCCCTTAGGATCTCTTGTAGGGCTGGTTTAGTGGTGACAAATTCCTTCAGTTTTTGTTTGTTTGGGAAGACCTTTATCTCTCCTTCGATTCTAAATGACAGACTTGCTGGATAAAGGATTCTCGGCTGCATATTTTTTCTGTCTAGCACACTGAAAATCTCGTGCCAATTCTTTCTGGCCTGCCAAGTTTCAAAAGAGAGATCAGTCACGAGTCTTATAGGTCTCCCTTTATATGTGAGGGCACGTTTACCCCTTGCTGCTTTCAGAATTTTCTCTTTATCCTTGTATTTTGCCCGTTTCACTATGATATGTCGTGCAGAAGATCGATTCAAGTTACGTCTGAAGGGAGTTCTCTGTGCCTCTTGGATTTCAATGCCTTTTTCCTTCCCCACTTCAGGGAAGTTCTCAGCTATAATTTCTTCAAGTACCCCTTCAGCACCTTTCCCTCTCTCTTCCTCCTCTGGGATACCAATTATGCGTATATTATTTCTTTTTAGTGTATCACTTAGTTCTCTAATTTTCCCCTCATACTCCTGGTTTTTTTTATCTCTCTTTTCTCAGCTTCCTCTTTTTCCATAACTTTATCTTCTAGTTCACCTATTCTCTCCTCTGCCTCTTCAATCCGAGCCGTGGTGGTTTCCATTTTGTTATGCATTTCGTTTAAAGCGTTTTTCAGCTCCTCGTGACTGTTCCTTAGTCCCTTGATCTCTGTAGCAAGAGATTCTCTGCTGTCTGCTATACTGTTTTCAAGCCCAGTGATTAATTTTATGACTATTATTCTAAATTCACTTTCTGTTATATTATTTAAATCCTTTTTGATCAGCTCATTAGCTGTTGTTATTTCCTGGAGATTCTTCTGAGGGGAATTCTTCCGCTTGGTCATTTTGGATAGTCCCTGGCGTGGTGAGGACCTGCAGGGCACTTCCCCTGTGCTGTGGTGTATAACTGGAGTTGGTGGGTGGAACCGCAGTCAGACCTGATGTCTGCCCCCAGCCCACCGCTGTGTCCACAGTCAGACTGGTGCGTGCCTTCTCTTCCCCTCTCCTAGGGGCGGGATTCACTGTGGGGTGGGGTGGCCCGTCTGGGCTACTTGCACACTGCCAGGCTTGTGATGCTGGGGATCTGGCGTCTTAGCTGGGGTGGGTAGGCAAGGTGCACAGGGACAGGAGGGGCAGGCTTAGCTTGCTTCTCCTTAGGTGATCCACTTCAGGAGGGGCCCTGTGGCAGCAGGAGGGAGTCAGATCCGCTGCCGGAGGTTTGGCTCCGCAGAAGCGCATAGTTGGGTGTTTGCGCGGAGCGAACAAGTTCCCTGGCAGGAACTGGTTCTCTTTGGGATTTTGGCTGGGGGATGGGCGGGGGAGATGGCGCTGGCGAGCGCCTTTGTTCCCCACCAAACTGAGCTCTGTCGTCAGGGGGCTCAGTAGCTCTCCTTCCCTTTGTCCTCCAGCCTTCCCGCTTTCTGAGCAGAGCTGTTAACTTATGACCTCCCAGCCGCTAAGTCGCGCTTGCTGTCGGAACACAGTCCGTCAGGCCCCTCCGCTTTTTGCAAGCCAGACTTGGGGGCTCTGCTTGGCCGGCGAGCCGCCCCTCCGCCCCGGCTCCCTCCCGCCAGTCCGTGGAGCGCGCACCGCCTCGCCGACCTTCCTACCCTCTTCCGTGGGCCTCTCGTCTGCGCTTGGCTCCGGCGACTCCATTCTGCTAATCCTCTGGCGGTTTTCTGGGTTATTTAGGCAGGTGTAGGTGGAATCTAAGTGATCAGCAGGACGCGCGGTGAGCCCAGCGTCCTCCTACGCCGCCATCTTCCCCGACTCCTTATTTAATTTCTGAAACCAAGGGTAGATTGGTATGTATATAAGACCTTCAGAGGAATCTACCAACTGCAACTGTAGAAATTATTTTTTCTTTTAAAAAAATGTTTTAAAAAATGTTAATTTTAATTTTTTAAATGTTCATTTTTGACAGAAAGAGAGAGCTTGAGTGGGGAAGGGGCAGAGAGAAAGAGGGAGACAGAATCCCAAGCAGGTTCCAGGCTCTGAGCTATCAGCACAGAGCTCACTGCAGGGCTTGAACTCATAAACGGCAATATCGTGACCTGAGTCGAAGTCAGATGCTTAACTGACAGAGCCACCAGGTGCCCCAAATGTTTGTTTATTTTGGAGTTAGAGACAGCAGAGCAAAAGCCTGGGAGGAGCAGAGAGAGAGGGAGACATGGAATCTGCAGCAGGCTCCAGGCTCTGAGCTGTGAGCCCAGAGCCTGACGTGGGGCTTGAACCCATGAACAGTGAGATCATGACCCGAATATAGTTGGACGCTTAACCGACTGAGCCACCCAGGTTTCCCTGGAAATTATTTTCTTACTGCTAATTCTTTTTTATTATTAATTCTTTTATCACTTCCTTTCAAAATTAAAACACACATGCATACCTATGCCCTGAAATCTTGGAGTATTAAATTATAGGCCTCAGAGAAATACCTTACTGTGTGTAAATGATTTTTTTATGGTTTTTTTAGATTGAGAGGAAGGAAATAGACAAGGTAGTTTATTTCTCATTTGAGAAACTATTTTTAAAAAAAATTTTTTTTAACGTTTATTTATTATTGAGAGACAGACACAGAGCATGAGCAGGGGAGGGGTAGAGAGAGGGGGAGATGCAGAATCTGAAGCAGGCTCCAGTCTCTGAGCTGTCAGCACAGAGCCTGATGTGGGTCTCAAAGCCACAAACTGGGAGATCATGACCTGAGCCAAAGTGTGTTGTCTAACCAACTGAGTCACCCAGGCGCCCCGAGAAACTATTCTTATTATAAACCTGTCTCTTTGTAATGAAAATATAAGAACTGTAGAACATGGAGATACTTTTAGGAAAGGCTTCATTATTTTTTAACATGTTTAGATTGGCAAATTATGGACCTTTAAATAAAATGTTTGAAAATTGTTTTTCTCTAAAAATCGTAGATGATTAGTCTCTAGCCAAGTCCATCTGTTATCCTGATAGTTGTATATGGTTTCTGTTATGTATAGGAACGTGTCAAATGTGAAGGTGACATTACTATCCATTTTTTAAAAGACTTTTTAAATATTTTATTTTTGTAGAGAAATATTAGGTTCATCGTGATATTAATAGGAAGATACAGAGTTCCCATATACCCTCTGCCCCCATATCTGTGTAGCCTCCCCCATTATCAGCATCCTCTACCAGAGTGGTACATTTGTTTTAATTGATGAATCTGTATTGACACATCATAATCACCCAAAGTTCATGGTTTTCCACAAGGTTCACTTCTGGTGTTGTATATTCAGTGGACTTGGACAAACGTATAATGACCTTTATCCATCATTATAGTATTGTACAGAGTAGCCTCACTGCCCTAGAAGTTCTCTGTTCCACCTATTGATTCCTCTTCCTTTGCAAACCTGAAGCAACCAGTTATCTTTCTATTGTCTCCATAGTTTTACCTTGTTCAGATGTCATATAGTTGGAATCATATAGTATGCACGCTGTGTAGTTTTTTTCAGGTTGGCTTTCTCATTTAGTAATGTGCACTTCAGGTTCCTCCACATCTTTTTATAGCTTGATAGCTCTTTTCTTGTTAGTACTGAGTAATTTTACATTGTCTGAATGTACCACGTTTATTTATTTATCTATGAAGGACGTTTTAGTTCTTCTAAATATTAGCAATTATGAATTAAGCTGCTATAAACATCCATATGCAGACTTTTGTGTGGACATATTTTCAACTCCTTTGGGTGAATACCAAGGAGTACATTTCCTGGATTTTATGGTAAGAGTATGTATATTTTTTTTATTTTTTTAAGTTTATTTATTTGGAGAGAGAGAGAGAGAGAGAGAGGGAGCAGGGGTGAGGCAGAGAGAGAGGGAAAGAGAGAATCCCAAACAAGCTTCATGCTATCAGTGCAGCGCCCAATGCAGGGCTTGAACTCATAAACCATGAGATCATCACCTGCGCCAAAATCAAGAGCCAAACCCTTAACTGAGCCACCCAAGTGCTCCAGATTATGTTTAATTTGTAAGAAACTGCCACACTGTCTTCTAAAGTGGCTGTACTATTTTACATTCCCCGTGTAGCAACCAATTTCCAGCAGTGAATGAGATTTCCTGTTCCATTTCTGCATTTTCTTCCTGTTCTATTTCTTCCTGTTCTTTATCTGCATCTGGTGTTGTAGGGTTTTACAGATTTTGGCCATTCTAATAGGTGTTTAGTGGTATCTTGTTTTTTTTTTTTTTGTTTTTTCTTTCTTTCTTTTTTTTTTTTTAAAGAGAACGAGCACCAACAATCTCAAGCAGGCTCCACGCCCAGCACAGAGCCTGGTTCGGTGGCTCATTTTCATGACTTTGAGATCATGACGTGAGCTGAAATCAAGAGTCAAACACTCAACGGACTGAGCCACCTAGGTGCCCCAAGTGGTATCTTGTTTTAACTTGCATTTCCTTGATGACATATTGATCATTTGCCATCTATGTGTTTTCTTTGATGAGTTGTCTGTTAAGGTTCTTTGGCACATTTTTCTTAATTAAGTTACTTATTTTCTTACTGAATTTTAGAAGTTCTTTGTATATTTTTCATAACAGTCCTTTATCAGGTCTTTTGCAAATATTTTCTCCTAATCTGTGGCTTAGTTTCTCATTTTCTTTAAAAAAATTTTTTTTTTTTTCAACGTTTATTTATTTTTGGGACAGAGAGAGACAGAGCATGAACGGGGGAGGGGCAGAGAGAGAGGGAGACACAGAATCGGAAACAGGCTCCAGGCTCCGAGCCATCAGCCCAGAGCCTGACGCGGGGCTCGAACTCACGGACCGCAAGATCGTGACCTGGCTGAAGTCGGACGCTTAACCGACTGCGCCACCCAGGCGCCCCTCTCATTTTCTTAACAGTGTCTTTCACAGAGCAGAAGGTTTTCTAATTTTAATGAAGTCCAGCTTGTCAGTGATCTCTTTCATGGATTGTGCCTTTGTATTGCATTTAAAAAAAATCACCTCCATACCCAAGTTCATCTAGTTTTCTCCTATATTATCTCCTAGGAATTTTATAATTTTGCATTTCGCATTTAGGTGTATAATCTATTCTAATTTAATTTTTGTGTGTAAGTTCTGTGTCTAGATGCATTTTTTTGTATGTAGATGTCCACTTGTTCCATCACCATTTGTTGAGAAGACTGTCTTTGCTCCATTATGTTGTCCCTGTTCCTTTGCCAAAGATCATATGTCTGTCTTTATGGAGTCTAGTTCTGGGTTCTGGGTTTTGCTTACATGATTTATTCATCTATTCTTTTGCCAAAACCAAACTGTCTTGATTACTGTAGCTTTATATTAATCTTCAAGTTGGGTAGTGTCAGTCCTTCAATTTTGTTCTTCTTCAGTATTATGTTGGCTATTCTTGGTCTTTTGCCACTCCATATAAACTTTAGAATCAGTTGACATCTACAAAATGTCTTGCTGTAATTTTGACTGGGATTATATTGATTCTATAGATCAAGTTGGGAGATACTGACATCTTTACAGTATTGAACCTTCCTATCCATGAGCAGAATATCTCTCCATTTATTTAGTTCTTGGATTTTGTTCCACAGACTTTTGTAAGTTTCTTCATGTAGATCATGTTTTGTTCTATTTATACCAGTCTCATTTTTGGGGTGCTGATGTAAATGATAGTGTGTTTTTAATTTCAAATTTGACTTATTATTGGTATGTAGGAAAGGGATTGACTTTCATATATTAACCTTGAATCATGCAACTTTACTATATAATTGCTTATTAGTTCCTGGAGTTTTTTGATCTTTCTTTATTTTCTACATAGATAATCATGTCATGTGCAGATAAAGGCAGTTTCATTTCTTTCTTTGAAATTCTTATGCCATTTATTTCCTTTTTAATGTCTTATTGCACTTTTCCCCACTATTAGTTGGTGATCATTACCATTTTTATTCTCCTTTCTGTGAAATCTATGTTAAAATTTTCTTCATTGTATTTGTTCTGCAGCTCACCAAAGCTCATCGACAAGGACACATGGTGAAAGTAGACTGGCTGGACAGATTGACATTTAGAGAAATAGAAATGATAAATGAGGTGGGTTGTATCCCTCGTTTTTTGCATTTTGTTTTCTTACAAAATATTTTTTCCATATTTCTAACTCAAACTTTGTTTTTTTTTAACTTTATCTTATTATGAGAGAGCATGTGCATGTGTGCATGAATGGGGGAGGGGCAGAGAGAGAGGAAGATAGAATCCTAAGCATGCTCTGTGCTGCCAGCATGGAGTTCGACTTGGGGCTTGATCCCAGGAACCATGAGATGGTGACCTCAGCTTAAGTGACTGAGCCACCAGGCAGCTCTCTAAGTCAAACTTTTTGAGAAGCATTGTTTATTGACAGATAACTTACAAATGTGAGAGCATTGAGGATAACCTGTAGTTGTGAGTTCTATGGTAATAATTGGGAAATTTGAGATACCTGTTTTTCTTTAATTTTAATGTTCTCTCAAACCATGAAGTAGGTATAAGTTATCCTTAGTGTACTGACTATTATACAAGTGAAGCCTGTGTTAAACTTGATGCCTCTTTTGGGTGTTCTCTTTCTCCATTTGGCAGCATATATTTATGTTCAATTCAGTATTGGATTCTTTCAACCCAGTGCTACCTGTTTATTTCAGTAATCTTAAGTCATTGTTAGTAATTCTCCCCAGTTAAGATACAGTGTGTATTATGTACTATGTACAGCACTCTGCACCCTTTGTAAAGTTACATGGTTCAAAGTAATTTGTTTGTTTTTTAATCTTGTTTACTGGCCCAAAATATGTTTAATTAAAAGATGGCTTCCGTGAAACTCCGAAAGTTAGAACAAAATTTTCTTTTTTATATATTTGCACTGACATACTACATGTTTGGCCTAACATTCTGTGTCTGGGTAATAGAGAGAACAATTATTTTAATCACATTAGGAGAGAGGAATTTCAATTTTTGTGATATGCCTAATTTACTGTGATTACCACAGGGTAATAACTGACTTATTTTTTATTCTGTGAATGTTTTTTTAGCAGGTTGAAAGAGAGAAATTTTTAATTTACAATGAACACTTATAAAAGTTAAATTCTACTATTGTTTATTTAAAAAAAATGAGTGTTTTGTTTAACAATACTTACATTCAGTATGAATAAACTGGGCATCTTTTCTAAATTTATTCATAACACATTTTCATATTGAAACTGAAAGAAAAATTTATTTTTTGAATTTTTATAATAGTTACATTCCTAAAATAGTTAAATCAAAGTGTTTTCATTTTTCTGTTCTTCAACTTAGATACCCTTGAGTGTAGAAGAAGCTGTGTCACAGCTTACTTTGTCCAGCCTTACTCACCTTCCCTTCTTTAAAAGATAGGAGAGCATTGCCATTACCATAATTAGACTATTATATGCTTCATAAAGCTGAACAATTTAAGTGACTTCTTTAGACCTTTATGATTTTATACATACAGATTTAATACCATTTTTAAAACTGGGTTAAGACTTATCACCCTTTTAGACTTTATTTTCACTTTATTATTGTCCTAGTGTTTGCTTTTTCCTTAAGAGGACACATTTATACATGCAATATTTTTTTATGTTGGGGAAAAGTAACTATTTCCCAGTATATTTAAAGTATATTGATAAAAATGTATAAATGATTGCCAGTTATCTTAAGACCATTTGTGAATTGTGAATAACTTGTAAAGGTTGTATCTGGGAAGCTCAAATAGCTTCTGTTTTTAATGATATACTTTACTTAATTTACATACTTAGACATATGGTTTAAGGATAAACAGTTATTTGCTTAAATTAGAAGTCCAAAACATCTTTATTTCTGAAATAAAATAGTTTTCGTGAAAATGTATATAAAATACCTTCCAAGATTTTATATAATATAATCCAACTAGAATAAACCAAAAATGTCATTGACTTTGAGGAGGGAGTTATAGGAGAATAGTAGACACTACTTTATAAAACAATGGTGCTATATAAAATAAAAACGGTGTGTTTATAATAATGCAATAAAAATTTACTACATTTTAAGTTGTACTTGATAGGTCATGTATTCCTGAATTGGAAATAATGATGTATTACTGATCCTTTAAAGGAATGTTGAAGATCATTATTTTTCATAAAAATCTTTTTTTTTTTTTTTAGAGTGAAAAAAGAAGTTCTAATTTCATGTACTTGATGGTTGAGTTTCGATGTGTCAAGTGTGATGATAAGGAATATGGTATTGTTTATTATGAAAAGGTATTTGTCTTGGAACTGTTTATAGTCTCTGAAGTAGAGGGGAGGGGAAACATTAAAAAAAATTACTGTTGTACCTGCTGAGATGAATTATTTGGTTGCAGGATAGCAGCAGACAGCTGTCAGCCGCAGCTGTTTGTGTATACACAAATCAGATCATATAGCTACAACAAGATTACAAAAACCGATCATTCATGTAATGGAGTTCTGGGTTCCAGAATTCAATAAATATGCAACAGATTAAAAACTTTTTGATTAATTGTTTTGTAAATTGACAAGTAGGACATTAAAGCAATAGCTTTGTTAACAATTGATATTCATTTGAAAAATAAAAAGAATAATTTTTTTAAGTGATAAGGTGTTGAAAATTAAGCGTATACTTCTTATTTGAGTAAGCATATATAATGTGTTGGAATTTTATATGTGATCCTTACATAAGTATGCTAATGAAAGCCATTCTAAATATGTATTTTTTATATATAATTAATGCAGAATTAAGAAAACCATGTTATCTGACTGAGGGATAACAAGTACGCACTTATGGATTTGTTCTGGTCTGCTCATTATGCAGAAGAAAGTACGTGTATGTTTGATATGTAGCTAGATGAAAAATATCTGTGCCTTTAATGCTTGTTGAAGGGTCTTAATTTAAGCACTATAGAAATAATTGCATGCATAGTTCAGAACTACGTAAACCAGGTATTATTGTGGAAATACTTAGGTGCTTAAATCATCGTGGGTGAGGACAGACTTTTTGATACATGGCATAATAGAATAATATTTCTTCTAGTATATAGTTATATGCAGTATATTTGTTTATTAGAGGCAGCACTTCTAAATTATATTTACGCTCTAGTGTTATTTATTAAAGCTGTCTCAGTGATTTTTGAAAATATACATCTTTTTATAACTATAAATTATTTGAAAGATCTTTTTATAATGGAGTTTTAAGGTTTATATAGTTCATTTATGATCATTTTTTTGATACTTTTCAAGTTAACATATATCTTTTTCTCTTAGGCTTGTACCCCTTCTCTTTAATAAAAGGTTAGGAAAAGTTAACTTGTTTCAGCTTTTTATTTTATAAATGATAGTCTTTGGTAAAAAGACATTAGGAAGGTAGACTATTTAACATTGTTTATTAATTCATTAGAAAAACTGCATTAAAAACAGTGGGAAATACAGATGAGTGAAATTATTTTGTCACTAATACACTTTAATAAACTCACATTTTACATTTTATACTATATCTCATATAATTTAAAGCATTATTTCCTGCCCATGTGGAGTTTATATTGCAAAAACATGATAATGGAAATGGTACTTTCAAACATAAGAGATGTGAAGAATCTTTTGAGAGACAGCTTTGATAATAGATGAAATAATAACAGAACAAAAATTAGAAGAATTTCAAGTATTTTTGAAAAGGTTCTTGACCCCTTTCTACTGCTTCTTGAAAATTGCTCATAAATTAATGCTTGTCTACCTACCCTGTCATATTTCCACTTAGTGTAAAGATTGCTGGGCCAGTGTATTGAATCTAATGGAAATAGACTTTCTTGTCACCTGTCTTTTGTGACAGATAGCCTTAGTGAAGATTACTTGTCACAGTTGGGCTGATAAATGTGTCTTCTGGTATTGTGACTGAGAACCAGCCTGTTAAACAACGGCTGTGGGAATTTGTGGTTTTCTGTAAGACTCAATTATTGAACTAAAGTCCAGTCACAGTACTTCCCCTATTTCAGTCTCTCCTGGTTTTGTGCACATTATCTAACAAAGGAAATACTAGCATTTGGAAATTGACAGAAAAACTTGATCCAAGATGTACAGTTAGGAGGAAATGAATTTTGCCCTTAATTAGTTTAGCTTTTCCCACTATGTACACAGTGACATTTATTATGCTGAATTACCTCTCTTGCCTGATTTGGATAAAAATAAAAGCCAATACTCTTCAAAAATGATAATACCAACAAAATAAGGCAGCTTTATTTCTTAATAATTGATGGATTGATTCTTTTTATTCAGGTTTGCATTGCATTGAGGAGGTGTCCCTCTAAGAAGCAATGCTGCTGAGTCTCTGTGTATAAAGTTCAGCAACATTAACTCCACACCTAAAATTTGACTTCTTTGAATGGAACTTTATTGTGATAATTTGAAAAGTTACCAACATCTACTCAGTAGTTTTTGCAAATAATGCAACACATCCCTTGTGCATTTTATTCATATTTATACTATTATATTTTAATTATACTTTGTGGTTTCTTGTTTTAAGTTGGAAAATGAGGACATACTAATTTTGACCCATTATCATTATAAACAATTAAAAAAACTTACAAAAACAATCTACTAATTTCTATATCTAATATATCTAAAAACTGTAACAACTTTTTGTTAGATTTTATTTTTCCCAAAGTATTTCCTCAGCAACAACAGATAAAAAATGGATATGTATTTTAAAATACAGTTGAAAGAAGAAACTTTTTTTTAAAAGGGAGGAATGATGTTCATTAAATAGAATTAAAATACATAGGATGTGTATTATCATGTATTATTTTTTACTATTTGGTTAAATTTTATCTGTTTTTTAACTTACTACACTGTAACCCAGGATGGTGATGAGTCATCTCCAATTTTAACAAGCTTTGAGATAGTGAAGGTTCCTGATCCTCAGATGTCTATGGTGAGTTATTGTCAAATTTCTTATGAAAGTGTGTTTCTCCACAGTGATTATGACTTGGATCCACACATACACTTTCTTTTAAAAAAGTATGTAACTAATTCAGACACCTAAAAGTAATTCATAAGTCCATTTTAGCTATCTGGAGTCAAGTTCAGTGAACTTTTACAGTATCAACACCTAAAAATAAGGTCAGGAGAGTATAGTATTGGGGAACCATTTTATTTGATTATTGGAAGAGTTAGGGAATGTAGTCTTGAGAACTTAGGGAACAGGTATTTGAAAGGTTGTCGTCATGTGGAAGGGGAGTTTGTTTATACTGGAATGAAACTGTAGGCTCAATGGATAATTATAGGGAGACTGATTTTGTTGGAAAATATGGAAGATTGTTGTAGCTACAAGAACTTTTTTATTTGGATCATGGTGACGTGGATGATTTTGAGAGATACCTACATATGGAAGTTTGAGATGATAGCACTTTCAGGGATAGGAAACAGGAAGAATTCTTACTTTGTACCAGAGGATTAATTAGATGACTTTAAATTTAGAAAGTTTCAGGCAAAAAATACTTTTAGTAGCATAATGGATACCATGATATTCACACTTAAAACTCCTTTACATCACTCTGAACCATCTTATTCATATTTTTTTTACCTTTCTAATTGGATTAGTTACCTTCCTAATCAGACCAAAGTGGATTAAAAGTGGCATATTAGAAGATAAAAACATGATGATAGAGGTAAATACACATCATTAAAGCAGGAAGTAATAACTGATGGCCCAACACCAAAGGAAGAGATGGCAGAAAAAAAGCATAAAAATTAGGGAAAAAAAGGTCACTTGCAAATCTTTTAGAAACAAACATCCTGAATTCCTTCACAGTCCCTATGCATAGTATAATAAGTTCGAGTTAATATGTCTAAAATTGAAACTGAATTTTCATTATAAGATGATATTATATATATTATATTTTTTATTCTGGATATTTGAAACACATGAATGGACATATTTTATGCTTACCTTCAAAGTAGCCAACAGTAAAAAAGATTTTTGGGGGCACCTGGGTGGCTCAGTCCATTGGGCACCCTGTGTTGGGCTCTGTGCTGACAGCTCAGAGCCTGGAGCCTGCTTCAGATTCTGTGTCTCCTCCTCTCTGCCCCTCCCCTGCTCATGCTGTCTCCCCCTGTCTCTCAATAGTAAATAAACATTTAAAAAAAAATGTAAGAAAAAAAAAAGTTTTTTATACCAGGACCTTAGTTAGCACTGTTACTCCTATCAAAAAGTCCGGTAAATGAGATGTTTGTATTTTTAGTGTATTCTTTTCTAAAGAAGATACTCATCAAGAGTTAATAGCTTTAGGGTGCCTGGGTGGCTAAGTTGAGTGTCCAAAATCGGCCCAGCATCACAATCTTGTGGTTCCTGGGTTCTAGCTCCACATCTGGCTTGCTGCTGTCAGCATGGAGCCTGCTTTGGATCTCCTGTCTAGCTTCTCTCTCTGCCCCTCTCCCGCTTGCACTCTCTCTCAAAAATAAATAAAGCTTAAAAAAAAAAAAAAGAATTATAGCTTTAACATTATGGATACTGTAATTAAAACAAAACAAAACAGGGGTGCCTGGAAGACTCAGTCGTTTAAGCGTCTGACTTTGGCTCAGGTCATGATCTAACTGGTGAGTTCCAGCCCCACATCAGGCACTGTGCTGACAGATGAGAGCCTGGAGGTTGCTTCACATTCTGTCTCCCTCTCTCTCTGCCTCTCTCTGGCTTGAGCTCTGTCTTTCTCTCTCTCTCAAAAATAAATAAATATTAAAAAAAAATTTTAAAACAATTAAAAAAGTTTTAAATGCAAGTGGGCAAACACTAAAAAGATAGAAAGAAATCCAAAACTAAAACAAAAAACCAAAACTACTCTCCTTATCCCCTATGCTCAAAAATTTAGTTCAGTTTGTAGTCATGATTATTTACCAAATAGAAGACTATATTTTAACAACAACAACGACAACAAAAAACCCCCAGCTATTATACTACTGAATCAGAGAATAAAGCACTATAAAACTTCTGTAATTATAAGCACATGTACTAGCACGTGTACATACACAGATAGACACAGATAGACTGATAGAACAGCAGAAAAAGCCCAGAAATAGATCCAAGTACATATGCAAATTAGTATATGATAATTAGTGGCATTTCATTACTGGAACATAGTCGTGGGGAACTGGTTAGCCATTTATAGAAAGATAAAATCAGACCCATACCTCACATCATACATTTCGAAAAAGATTAAGTCAGATCCATACTTCACATCATACGTAGAGAAAAATTCCAAATAGATCAGGGATTTAAGTATTAAAATGAAACCTTACTAGTACTTTACTGTCAGTGTAGGGAAAGCTTTGTAATCATGTTATGACTCAAAATCTAGAGACTGTAAAAGAAATGATTGATAAATGTGACTATGTTAAAACAATCATATGGCAAAACACTATAACAAAGTCAAAAGACAAGTGACAAACTGGAAGAAACTCTTTTTGACCTACATCACAGACAAAGGGATGAGTATCTAATGTATTGAGGATTCTTAAAAACTGAAGTAATAAAGGACCAGAAAGCCAATTGGAAATTAGGAAAAAGATATGAACAGATAATTCACACATGCAAAATAAAAATAAAATAAAAAAATCCCTTAAGCAAAGACAGTATGTTCAAAACTAATGGCTTTGGCTATAGTTAAAATAGTCCATACCAAGTATACATATGTATGTTCAAGCATTATGGTCACCATCCCTTCCATCAGTCACTGCTGGCAGATGTCCCAGGGTCATTAGTAGCTCATAGGAAGAGGGAATGCTTTAGTCTGGGTTGTCAGGGAAGATTTTAGAGTAAAGGTGATACCCGAGTGGGTATGAAAGCCTTGAATATATGAAGAACGAGGGGGTATAATGAGATATTTTAAGAAGCTGGAATGGTATGTGCATATTATGGCACTAGTGAAGCATAAGGCATATTTAGTTTCCCTATCTCAATATGGTGATATTTAAAAGAAACATACACAGGGGATGAAAGTTGTAACAAGAATAAAATGTTAATTATTTTAAAATGGTTTTAAGTAAGCAACTACTTACTTTTATATTTATAATTGGCTATTGAAACTTCCTTTTGATGAAGTTTACATTATTGATTAATTTTATAAATAATTTATAGGAGAATTTAGTTGAGAGCAAACATCACAAGCTTGCCCGGAGTTTAAGAAGTGGACCTTCTGACCATGATCTCAAACCTAATGCTGCCACAAGAGATCAACTAAATGTAAGAGAATTTATGGACCAATAATATAAAAATAATGAAATGTGTAATTTAGTTGCAATTGATGTGATAACCACTTCATTTGAAAGTGATTCAGGTGCATGTGTTTTCCAGGGTAATGAAATCTGCATAACTTCAACAATTTTGCATTTTCTGTATGTTTTTTGAAATCAATTTTGGGGCTTTAAGAAAATATATTAATCCTGGAGACAGAGAGACAAATAGTATGTACTTTCTTGATATAGTGGTCTGGCCACCATATAGAAACTGGCCCCAAGGTACATTGCCTGAGGGAAAGCCTTGGTGTGCAGATATGCATTGTTGTGTGCTTTGACTTGACAGGGAAAGTGTTCATTATTTATTTCCTTTTTCCTTTTGGAAAGAAAGGGGGATTTTATTATTTTGATATGGTTTATTTTTGGTTGAATTAAATGAGCTCTGTAGTTACAGATTTCTATATGGAGTGTGACTTATTACATCGTTTTTTTCTGTCCCTGCACTCTAATAATATCCTTTTTTGGACTGAGAAGTACAGCAAATTTAAGCCTTACTCTGCTTCATGTACATTTCTCTACTTCTGTAATATTCTATTATAGAAATATTTAAATAAATGAAAAATTTTAAATGAAATGGAAATACATAGGAAGAATATATTTAACCAACGTAGTTCTTTATTTCTTTGTTGTAGATTATTGTGAGTTATCCACCAACCAAGCAACTTACATATGAAGAACAAGATCTTGTTTGGAAGTTTAGATATTATCTCACTAATCAAGAAAAAGTGAGTATCTTGAATATTTTCGTATATCAGATTTATTTGCAAAATTTGTTACTAATGAACAGGAGAGGTAAAACTGCCATGGAAATAAAATGTTATTGTCAAAATAAAAACATGCTATAGAGCAATATATATGATACTTCATTTTTTAAATATTACAAAGGATATATACACAAAGATACATGTACCAGTTTGTTGCTGCATAGATTATGTATAGGTGCATAGTTTGAATGGGTTAAATCAGAGAGACTTGGGTTCACTTTTGGTAACACTACTTATTCTTACTAGGTAAGGTGAGGAGAATTGCCTTGGAAGCTTGGTTTCCTCATTTTTCTGGTGATGACAATCCTTGATAGGTGAGGTAATACTGGTGAATAACCTGGCCAAGTACCTGGCACATAGTAGATGCAGAGTAAATGTTTCACCTCTATCTTCATGGTTCTCACCTCTTTGAACTTGGATGACTACCAAACTATTTATGTTATTAAAAGGAATATAGAACTTTGGAGGAGATGTGCCTGGAGAGGGAGTATGAGAAATGTAATTTGAAATGTATAAGTTGAGTCATAGAGTGGGATCCATCTTGGCATGCGGAATAGAGGCAAGGTCAGAACTAGACATTTGCTTTTCTTAATGCAACCATTGAGTTACTAAGTTTCTGGAGAGAATTAGGATAAAGTAGTCAGCACTAGATTACAGTCTAGGGACTTGGTTCTGAGTCTTACTGTTGCCACTAAGAAGCTTTTTGAGTACTGGCAAATCACTTCCACCTGTCTGAATTTTAGTTTCTCATATTTAATATGAGTTGATTAAATGTGAACTTTAAGTCTCTTTTAGTTCTTAAAATAGTCTGTAAATTCTTAGAACATAGGTTCAAGGGCTAACCTTTAAGATATAAGAATAATAACCAGTATCTGTTAATCAGCCACAGTATGCCAGGGATCTTTTAAATCCCACAACAACCCCAGAATGTTGGTGTGATCATGAGTGTTCTGTATATGAGGAAGCTTGAGTCTTAAAGACATTGAGGAACCTGTGCAAGAAGCACAAAGCTCTTATACCATCTTGATGTGCTCACATCTGTGAATTAGAGGAGAACTTAGTGGATTTTAGAGAAAATATTTGCAACATCACGTACATGCCTCAGCAGGAATTATGAAATGTGTTGGGCACAAAACATAGCAGCACAGGAAAATTAATATCTGTCAGAAAGCTATTAAATTACATAATTATATGAGAATGAATGAATATGTTTTACAATCTCATGAGACAGTCTTTAGCTACTTTAACTTGTTTTTCTGAAACAATTTTATTTCTTTTCATTTCTAAAGTAAAGGTAAAAATTCAATTGCAGCTCATCTTAAACTTTCCAGCTTTACTTCTTTATCTTTTATTGATGCCTTGGGAAATTCTTTGTAGATGAATTATATTAACTCTCCTTACATCCTTAACAAGAGTGAAAAAAGAATTTTAAATTTCCTATAGCTTTGAGTGTTATTCTCTTCATGACTGCAAAAAAGGAAATATTCATCAATAAAAACTTAGGTTGTGATTCTGGGTTTCATAAAAAGATTGAGTTAGTACATGATACTCTGTTAAATGAAGAAAAACCTTGGTCACAGAAATTGCATCTTGAATGTAGAAGAGTGTTTGCTAAAACACACAGCAAGATATTGAATTAAACCTGTTAGAATGTATGGGTTCAAGAAGCATAGAAAAGATTTACAGAGCAGAACTGCCTTAGATAGAAACACTTGCAAGAAAAATTGTTTGTTTAAACAAGTAGTCACTTCCCACCGAAATTCAATTACTTCCAGATATGTGCAAAAGAAATAAAATGCTCAAGTGATATAAAGTATGTGACAAGTTTCATTTAACTAGTTGATTTCAAGTTTTTGAAATGTGGGTGATGAAACTTCAGTTCTCAGGACACATTATAGGATTCTTATGATCACTGGAGTAGAACAAACAATATTTCTTAATGTTTGGGAAGCACTTTTCAGTAGAGCAGATATATATATTGGCTTTCAAGTGACCAGAGGAATTATTCACACAGCCACATTTGTGTCTTTGTAATAATTTAAAATGGGTTTTGTAGAAAACAAATACTCTTGTACTCCTGTCCCTTAATTTACTTACACAAAGAAGTTCTTTCCGTGTCAGTTTCTCTGAAACTGATTTAGGTTATTTGGCATTGGGCCCTGAAGCTGAAAAGATTTGGTGTAGAGAAAACAGTGGTCAAAAATTGATGGAAATTAGTTCTTACAAACTTACATTTCTTATTTACTTTTTAATTAAATTTGGTCTTTCCACCTATTTTTTTCTAAATGACCTGTCTTAAGTATTTTGGATGAAAACCTTCTACTCTGGATGTGATGTTGCACCTACGAAGTTCACAGTAATCACTTTATCTAGCAAAACCAGTGAAATTCAGGAACATTTTAAAAATTTGTGGTCCATACTATGTAGAACTATTTCTACATAGTATGGAAAGTGGCTTATTATTATGAAATCCAAAATGTGAATATTGTAACTTTTCAAAACCAATAAATGGTAAATGGCTTCTTATAAAAATGTTAATTGAAAATAACTTTCTTAATGCCTTTCTGTTATCTTTGGGGGAAAAAAAGCATAGGAACTGTCACACAGTGGAGGTAATAGTGATGCACTGAATGTTCATATGAGGCTTTCCTGAAGTAGCTGTTGGGACCGTAACATCAGGACAATAATCATATTTGTGCTGTCAAGAAGTCGATGAGGAGCAGAAATGAATTCACTTCAGCAAGCAAAGTTACCACTTTGGCCTAGTAATATTTAGACTCTAGGCTTCGAGATACCATTTCTCTGTCTTTATATAAATTAAAACTGTTTTTAGGGAAAGGATATTTATACAGAATCAAAATGGGGAAACATAAGCATGTAAATTGATTAAAGGTTATCCTCCTAATAAACATTTAGGTAATTACTATAATAGATATGTAGAGTATAGCAAGATCAGTGTGCTATGATATGAAGGAAATTTCACAGAGCAAAAGATTGGTCTTAAAGTTTGAATAAGCTTCGATGATATTTTTTATGTGATGATCATTTTTCATGGAGAAGAAAAGCATGAGTAAGGCAGCATGTTAAGTTCAGAGACAGAAAAATTTGTGTGAATGGTTATGAAATAAATAAGTTGGAGTCAGTTTGAGCCTTGGATTCTAGCTTGGGAGTTGGATTTCACTGGTGATAGGAAACCACTAAAGCAACAGAGTATGTCTTAAGAAGTGATGTTTTAAGGAAGTTGAATCAGGGTGGGTTGGAGCAGATCTGAGAATGAAAGAAGAGACCTAATTAGGAGACTCATGTATGATTTTGAGAGTGATCTTGGAGGGCAGGGGAAGGAGAGGAGAATGTGTAAGATGACTTGGTGACAACTCCCAGGAGTTAGGCTCGAGTGCCTGAAATAATGAAATAGGGCAAATGGAAGGAGCAGGGTGAGCAGATATTTTCAATTTTGAAATTAGAAGCACAACTGTGATACTGTGATCTAATAAGAATATATACTTGGTTTTTGTTTCTGGCACAGTTTCTAAAGCCCTGGGGATTTCCTGAGTGGTAGGGATGGGGGTGGTGTCTTTTTGTTATTCATAATAAGCCCCTTTCAGCCATACCTGAGTTTATGCTAATGAGGTGATTCTTGCAAGATGGAGCTGGTTGCTAGAGGAACCAACCAGATGAATATGATTAGAGGGTTGGAATTTTCAACCCCACCCCATGACTTCTGGGAGAGGGACTAGGCATTGCATTAATCAACACTGGCCAGAATAAATCAAATCTATGTAATGGAACCTTCATGAAAACCTATGACGACAAGGTCTGTAGAGCTTCTGGGTTGGTGAATGCATTCATGTGACAGGAGAGGGGCATTTCCAAACCTCTATAGGGACAGAACCACCTCTGCTTGGGACCCTTCCAGACCTGTCCAATGTACCTTTTCATCTGGTTATTCATTTTGTATCCTTTGTAATAAACCAGTAGTAATAAGTAAAGTATTTCTGAGTTTTGTGAGCTATTATAGCAAATTACTGAGCCTGAGGAAGGTGTCATTGGTAACTTCTGATTTGTAGCCAAGTCACACACAAGTGTGGGCAACCTGGGGATCCAAAATTTGTAATTGGCTCTAAAACAGGAAGCAGTTTTGTGAGACTGACCCTTTAACCTGTGGAATCTTCAGTAACTCCAGGTAGTTTCAGAATTGAACTAGATTTTGGGACATCTAGTTGGTGTTCTCAGAGAATTAAGCAATTGTTTCGTGTGGAAAACGACACATTTGTTGTCAGAAGTGTCCTGAGTAGAGGAATAGATTTCCCTTTAGCAACAAATTAGAAATTTCCCATAACTTAGTTGGTAGAAGTTAAAAATAGAGATATATATGATGAACATAGTTTTTTTCAGCTCTGAAGTGATTGTGAATGTGATTCTAAGAATAGGAGATAATAGTGAAGAGGTTCTAAGATCAGAAGGGAGGTTAATTAAATACTGCTATTTAGGGGCACTTGGGTGGCTCAGTCGGTTAAGTGTCTGGCTTAGGTCATGATTCATGGTTTGTGAGTTTGAGCCCCGCATCAGGCTTTGCGCTGACAGCTCAGAGCCTGGAGCCTGCTTCCGATTCTGTGTCTCCCTCTCTCTGTCTGCCCTCCCTCCCTTGCTTGCTCTTTATCTCTCTTTCAAAAATAAACATTAAAAAAAAAAATTGGAAATACTGCTATTTAAAACATGGCAATAAAAGTGGTAATGTTGTCATTTGACATTGCACCCAACATCAGAAGTAGAATAACAATAATATCAGATGATAAAATAATTAACATCAAATATATTTTATTTCCAAAGTACTGTTCTAAACATTTGCGTTCAGTAACTTATTTAATCATTACTGCAACTTTATAGGACAAGTCACTTAAAAGTTAAATAATGTGCTAGAGGTGACTCAGCCAAAAAGTCATGGAGCTGGGAATTAGGATTTGACCTCAAACACTCTGGCTCGAAAGCCTGTACTCTCCATTTATCAGTGGAAACTCTAAAGATAAAATTGCTTTTGAATCCTTAAATTTACATACATCAGTACAGCATCTTTAAAGGGCCAGGAATTAAGTATTACTATTGCTTCAGATTCTTACATTTTCTATCTTTCTCATTTCCCTTCTCCTTGTTTTCCTTCTTCATTCTACTACCTCTTTGCTTACATTTGTAACATTCAGCATTAGAAAGTTGTATAATTCTTTGTACAGTGTCTTAAGTTCCTTGGAAGCAGCATGCTATAAATCTTACTAGTAAATCTGTAAATCTGAGAATCTGGGGGTTAGATTGTTTCAGTTACTGAGCTGAGTACATCAGCATGCTGCAAGATTTGCTTGTAAGTACATATCTGCACATTTCTATTAAGACTGCTGATGTGCTGTGAAATGGAAAAGGTTTTGCTGTAGTTACTTAAGAAGTATTGCTTTGTTTCAACATTCAACATAGAAATGCATTCTAGAAGTGAAAAATAAAATGCATGGAATAAGTTAGAAGGGTGGTCTGTGTTCTTACATGGAGAGGGAGCACTGTGCTAAATGGCATGCTGTCGGTACTGAAGAAATGGATAGCTACCCTTTCGGAACAGACTCCAGTTGTAGAGATAAGAATGCCCACAAAAGTGTTTGGCAGTTAAGAAGAGCATCATTTGAATGAAAGGGGTAAAATTGAGGTAAGTACTAAAGGAAGAGCTCAAAGTTGCTGAGAACTTACTGGAAAAGTTGAGTCTGACAAGCTGGCCTTGAAGATGACATTACTGTTTGGGTGAAGAGCATGGGGAAAGCTTGTAGACAGGAATTAGAGAGTGATGTATTAATTAGGTTAAGTTGGTTGAAGCATAGAGAATGGGAGTTAGCTTAATGAGAAAGGATTGTGGTGAGAAGTATCATTGAAGTGTTTTGAGAAAGAAGCCAAGGTTTTGTTGTTATGTTTGTTTTTTGTTTTGTTTTGTAAATTAGAGTGATCCTATTATCTAATGGGAAACCACACTATAACAATATGGTAGTCATCATTAACTGTTGGAAAAGTTGTCCATGTATGGGGGGGGGAGTTAAATTTACTCTCATTCTCCACAATGAAACGGACATTGGGAGGAAGTTACATGAAAACACTTCTGTCTTTTGGTTCATTATAGTTAAAAAACAACAAAAATGGCTTCAAAGTAGGTACTTTAGAAATTAGCCACTGGAATTACTTAAATATTAAGTCTCTTTTTGTCAGGGATATTAGAAGATACATTTCTGTTGACAATTGGTGGTTCATGCTAACATTACTTCCAACTTGAGCTTCTGAGAATTCCTGTGAAATGATTAGAAGAGAAACTGGTATTAAGGCTCTTAGCTAGAAGGCTATGCTAAACTCTAAATGTGTGGTGTAGTGAGAATCAAGCTGAGGGGAAAAATGCAGGAAATATTGCTTGGGAAATAATGGACAGGAATTGGTAATGGATTTAGGAGATCAGTGTTGATGGAATAATGGCTCTACGGGGCATGGATTTAGCCAGTTAGGAGATGGCAGTGCCTTAATGGTAGGGATGAACCATCTGGTGAAAGATGCATGGGCTCAGAGTTAGTGGATCCCAGTTTTGGGTGTAGCTTCTTCACCATTTTGAGGTGACAGGCAAGCCACTGACTTCATTGAGATTATATACAGTTTGAGCACTGGACTAGATAATCTCCATTGGGCCTTTTTGCTTAATTTACTTAAATCAAGAATAAGTTAGGTCATGGGCATTAGGGTTCATTTTATGTCATACTAACCAATAACTGTGTTTTGTTGTCCAAAAGGGCATTTTCTTCAGAACTGTATTAGATTACTAATGAAAAGATTTTAGTTGGGCAGAACAGGAATTTTAAATTAAAAAAAAAAAAAATTTTTTTTTACGTTTATTTTTGAGAGACAGAGAGAAATAGAGCATGAGCAGGAGAGGGGCAGAGAGGGAGAGAGAGGGACACACAGAACCAAAGCAGGCTTCAGGCTCCGAGCTGTCAGCACAGAGCCCGACACGGGGCTCGAACTCACAGACTGCAAATTCATGACCTGAGCCAAAGTCGGACGCTTAACCGACTGAGCCACCCAGGTGCCCCAGGAATTTTAAATTTTAAAGTTATCTTTGTTCAAGAGATGAATTCATAGACAAAGAGAAAGAAGAAAATGGGATCAGCCAGGAAACTGTTCCCAGTGGGGAGATGTGACAATAGAGATAGTTTTTTATGGAGAACAAATATACAACCTTGGTAAAAGAGCACTTATTATGTATGCAACCATGAATGATATGCTCGAAGGTCATTTATTTACCTGGACAATCTTGTAAAAACTTTAGATAGTTATGCTGCTTGTCTAAAGAAGTGAGGTTCCAGAAAGATACTACAAACAGGTAGCTGAATCATAGAATATTTGTTGCTGCTTCTGTGTTTTTCTCTATGCTTGTTTGTGTGGAGTTTTTGTTTGTTTTTTAAAATAGTTACTTCTCTGTGTAAGAGATGTACATATTTAATTTAGTTTGAGCCCTCATGTGTGAGTATCTAGGAAACCCAGTGATCCTGGGGAGGTTTGAGAGTGAGGTTCGTGGTAGGGATTGTACCTTTGCTTGACTTTGAACTCTTTTTATTTATTGGCTGCAATATTTCATGTCCCATGTTGATGTTGTAAAATGAAGGTTGTTTGTAAAACATCTCATGAGAATATGTACGCCTCTTTATTTCCATGTCTTGAGGCCTGCACTATTTTGTTATTAAAAAAAAAAATTTTTTTAATGTTTATTTACTTTTGAGAGAGAGAGAGAGGGCGGGGGGGGGGGGGGGGGGCGGGGCAGAGAGAGGGAGACACAGAATCTGAAACAGGCTCCAAGCTCCGTGCTGTCAGCAGAGTCCTAATCCGGATCTTGAACTCAGGAACCGTGAGATAATGACCTGAGCCGAATTTGAATACTTCACTGAAGGAGGCACCCAAGGCCTGCGCTATTTTAAAATAAAAAAGGAAAATGAGGAAAAGTCAAAGAAAACTTAAAAATTTGTAGTGCTCTGTATAGTGGTTTAACTTGAAAAATGTAGGGTCGCCTGGTACAAGGTACAAGGTACAAGGTACAAGCCAGTACCTTCATGTGGGTTCAGACTGGGTGGCTCAGTCCGTTAAGTGTCTGACTTTGGCTCAGGTCATGATCTCATCACAGCTTGTGGGTTCGAGCCCCGTGTCTGGCTGTGTGCTGACAACTCAGAGCCTGGAGCCTGCTTCGGATTCTGTGTCTCCCTCTCTCTCTGCCCCTCCCCTACTCACGCTCTGTCTCTCTCTCTCTGTTAAAAATAAATAAAACCTTAAAAAAACAAAGAAAAAACTAAGCTGAAAAATGTAAAGTTACAGGGAACATGCTTTTTTTTTTTTTTCTTTCTGTCCTGCAGTATTTTTCTAGGAACATATGTGTAACTATGTTTAGTGGTTACACATGGAGTCTGTCATCAATTCTGTGACTTTGTCATCAGGACCAAGTGGGAAACTCTGCCTACTCACTCTTGACCTTTCCTTTTCCCAGGTAAATAGGCTGTTGTTTCTAATGTTAAAATCTTTTCTGATTTTAGGCTTTAACAAAATTCTTGAAATGTGTTAATTGGGATTTACCTCAGGAGGCTAAACAGGCATTGGAACTTCTAGGAAAATGGAAGCCAATGGATGTAGAGGACTCCTTGGAGCTTTTATCCTCCCATTACACCAATCCAACTGTGAGGCGTTATGCTGTTGCCCGGTTGCGACAGGCAGATGATGAGGTACATTGTTACTCATTACTCTTCTTTGGGTACATTTTAAACTAGAGCCTGATTATAGACTCATTTACTCCTCCCCACTCAGTCCTGTGTGTGTGTGTGTGTGTGTGTGTGTGTGTGTGTGTACGGTAGAGAGAGGGAGAGAGAGAGAGATAGGTAGACCAGACCAGAGAGAGAAAAAGAGAGATTTTTAGAAGGGAAGAGGATATACTAGGTGTGTTTTCAGAAGTAAAATTAAAATATTCCTCCAAGGACTCTTCTGTGAAATGAAAATTTACTTCCTGATCTGTTACATGATAGGACAATCTCTCCCAGGACATTTACCTGGCAGCAGAGCTTGTATTGCTCTGTCTGGAAAAAGGAATTCTAATGAAAAATGGTTTAATGCGGCACCAGCTAGGGAATAATTCAGATCCCCTCTATCAGTCAGTATACAACAAGCCACATTTAATTGCAGCCTTGAGAAGCCCTTGGGGCCTTTAAAGCATAGAGATGCATGGTCATCTTATTCTCCTTCAAACTTCTCCTTTAAACTTTCAGCTGCTGACAATTACGTGTATATGTAGATTTTCTGAAGGTGGTTTTGAATCCTCTGGAAAGCCAAGCCTGCAAACTTTATGCTGGCTATTTATATACATATAAAACCACCAGGGAAGGAGGAACACTCTGTGGACACAAAGCATTGCTGGATTTTGAATTGGAGTTATTCCTAATAAGATAGAGTAATCCAGCAAGTTTTTTAACGTACTAATTTTTATATGGTGAATGAATGCCTTTTCCAAACATAACCTAATAATTTATGCTAGCCTGCAGGGCTTATGGGATACAGGATAACTTTTCTCAAGTCTCGATGTATATAGCAATGTTGACTCCATAGAATAACTAATACTGAAGATCTTTTTTTAAAAAAAGTCATTTTGAATTTGTAGTGGCAAAACATAGCACTAAGGTCGATGTATGTCTTTAATTATAGTAAAATATGAGCACTAAAGTAAATAGTCTAGTGAATGCTCACATATCATTTACCCATCTTCAGTTGCCAGCTCACAGCTAGTCTTGTTTCATCTGTAACACCACTTATTTTCTCTTCCCCTTTTCCTACCCTTCACCGGATTATTTGGAGGCAAATCTCAGCTGTTGTATAATTTTATTGGAACAGTGTTTTTTACTCCTCCTGTCAAAAAGCAATCCTAAGCATTGTGATTCAGCATATTATCTTCTTCCTCACTGTCTTTACTGTATCACAAGTAAAATTTATTACATATTTATTTGAAATGTAGAAATGTTGAAATATTTATTGTGAAATTAATTGGAAATTTAACTTAAATCATTAATTCTCAATGTTTGATATGAGTCATAGCGTTTAGCTAAAGGCCTCTGGGCTACAGTCAAGACAGTACCTTCGTGTGGGTTCAGAATTTAAATAGAAAAATTATCAGTCCTAATTTTTGATTGTCTTATTTCAATTCCCTCACAAGCTTCTAGCTTAGTATTTAATTGTCTCTGGAGATAGCTGTATTCATGCAGGTACTGAACTATTTCCAGACCATTTTAGAATTTTTGTTATTAGGTAGAGGATAATGATAGAAACATTGTGTACACTTTAAATTGCAAAATATGGTAGTTTTTTTTAGGTTTTAGAGATCTTAATCTTTGAATACCTTTCTGAATTTAATTTGCTAATATTCTATTTAGGAATTTTTTATTTTTATTTTTATAAATTTTTTTTTCTTTAATGTTTATGTTTGAGAGAGAGAGACTGAGAAGGTGAGTAGGGAGGGGCAGAGAGAGGGAGACACGGAATCCAAAGCAGGCTCCAGGCTCTGAGCTGTCAGCACAGAGCCCAGTGTGGGGCTCGAACTCATAAACCATGAGATGATGACCTGAACTGAAGTCGGATGCTTAACAACTGAGCCACCCAGGTGTCCCTTTAGGAATTTTTTAAAAACTGTATTTCTTATTGTTGTGTGGTTCAAAAGGAGAGGTTCCCCATTAGAGTTTGAGGAGGAAGTGGCATTTGAGATACTCATTAAAGGAAGAGTAAATGTTCACAGTTGGACATGAGTTTACATTTTAAGTGGAGAGACCAAAATCAGCAAAGGCAAGGAGAGTGAAAAGTAATAAGAAAATAGCAAGTATTTCACTTTAACTGGAATGTGGGATGTATGTAGCTAGCTGTTCAGGATGTAAGATCAGAACCTGTGTCCTTCTAACTGTAAATGCCTATATGAAGAATTACTCTTAAATCAATAAGAAATGGGAAGTCACTTAGTGATTTTTGATACAGAATTTTGCCTGTGTACCCTGAAGCATTAGAATTAACTTGTTATTGAGAGAAATGGTGATCACTATCTAGATAATATTCCATAGCTCTTGGGAAATTTTACTGAATTGCCTCAGATGGAAACCTGATCTTTTCTTTTGTTTTACTCCAATGCTATGTCCTTCATGCTTAGAGGAATTTTATGTTTTTCAAGATGTGACTATATAACGAGCAAATAGACTTTGTACAAATGAAGGAAAGTATAGTTTGAATATAGAATACCAAACCAACAAATCAGATAGTGATGAGTGACAAAAAGAGGAACGTTTTCTTCTGAATTCCTCCTTTGTGGGGAATTTAATAATGATATAGCCCTTTTGATTTCATGTGGAAAGTCTTCTATAATTGGGAAAACATAACAGGTGATATACTGAGCAGCATTTTCGAAGCATGCTTAGCAGTGAAACACAATTACTTAATTCTCCTGAGAAGGATATTTGTCATTAAATATATTAATCAATTTTTTGTTATGAAATTCACCTTTTTTCCCTTTGAAAAAGCATACCTATTGCTATTAGATGTCATAAGTCTCAAAATAATAGTAGAAAATCAGATGTTTATTACTCCAGTTAAAAAATGGTTTTGGGGCACCTGGGTGGCCCAGTCCTTTAAGCCCTTGATTTTCGCATAGGCTGTGATCTTATGCTTTGTGTGATCGAGCCTTGCATGGGGCTCTGTGCTGACAGTCTGCTTGGGATTCTTTTTCTCTCCCTCTTGCTCTGCCCCTGTCCTGCTCGAACTCTGTCTCTCTGTCTCTCTCTCTCTCTCAAAATAAATAAATAAACATTAAAAAAAAATGATTTTTAGAGAACAAAACACTGTAGAGGTGCTCTGACACAGTCATTTGATTTCTGTGGCCACTGACATTGATATATTTGAATATGAATGAATAGGCCAGTTAAACTTTAATTTTTTTGTGGCAAAATCATAGTTAGTCGTGAAATCCTGTGTATTCTTCCCCTGTCGCTATTTAGATAATGATAAAAATATTGACTATGTCAATGTAAGAAAAAAGGTACGAAAAAGAATACAGTAGAGTATAAAGTAAACGAAAATAGGTTGTTGGGAGTGGACTTTGTCCTCATGGAGTTTGCAGTAAACTGGAGAAGATGAAGAGTAAATAAGCAAATAACTACAAATTCTATAGCTGTTACAAGTAAGGAAGGAAAGTGTGGATCCTGACTGAAGTTCTGACAGGGGATTTCACTTGGCTTATAGGCCTAAAGAGGAGACTGAGATTGAGGTGGTATTCATCAAGTCTCAACAATTATCTGATTATGAGTTTTGAGGGGCTAACTAGGTGAGTAGCAAGTAGAACTCGAAGATAATGAAACTTTAAAAAAGTGTTTGAGTTGTGTGGATTTCTTCAGTTTATAATTGGTTTTAAAAGTGACACTTTGGGAGTTTTCTTAATAGTCATTGAGAAGGGCTAAGAACTACATTTATGGAGAGTAAGATAGGCTTCATATCCATGCTAAACATTAAACTGGAAGAGTCTTTTTACATTAAAGGAAAACTCAGAAAAGTAAAAACGATTTTGTTGACACTTTTGAGTCCTAATTATCGTGTTGATTGTCAATATCAGTATGGGAAATTTAACCTTGGGCATTTGTTTTTTTAAGCCATTATTGCTAGTTGGCAGGAAAGTAAGCTTTTCCTGTAACCAAGAGTGTTAAAATTAAAATGTCTGTTTTATAGGATTTTTCCATTTAGGTAGCAACCCAGATTCTCTAAAACCTGAGCTCTCAAGGAAAAAAAAGAAGAAAGGACTCAGGATTAAAAAAAAAAATCCTAACCAGAAAAGTTTATGAAACAGGAATTCTTTGAGAACTTGAAAATTTGGAGTTTCTTATGAAATCTTAGACATAAAATGCCGTTTTCTGATCCATTGCTGAAAACAGGATCCTTTCTAAATTTTTTAGTTTTACATAAACCATCTTAATCCTTGTTTTTGTTTTCTGCCTTGCTTTTTGGATACCACTTTAAATGTATTTGTTGGCCATTTACTCTGTGCCAGGCACTGTTTTGTGACTTTCTTCTATTAACTGATTTAATCCTCACAACTTATCTCTAAGGTATAGATTTGTCCATTTTACAGATGAGGACCCCGTGAGGCAGCAAGAGGTTAAATAACCCAGTAACTTGCCAAAAGTAGCACAGCTGATAAGTGGTAGATGAAACTAAACTGTTAGCTTGATATTTAAGAATAAATGATGTCTGGGGCGCCTGGGTGGCGCAGTCGGTTAAGTGTCCGACTTCAACCAGGTCATGATCTCGCGGTCCCTGAGTTCAAGCCCCGCGTCAGGCTCTGGGCTGATGGCTCAGAGCCTGGAGCCTGTTTCCGATTCTGTGTCTCCCTCTCTCTCTGCCCCTCCCCCATTCATGCTCTGTCTCTCTCTGTCCCAAAAATAAATAAACGTTGAAAAAAATTTAAAAAAAAAAAAAAAAAAAAAAAAAAAAAAAAAAAAAGAATAAATGATGTCTATAATCAGTTGCATTTGTTTTTCTAATATTAGCCTATTTTTGTTTGTTTGTTTTCCAGGATTTGTTGATGTACCTATTACAGCTGGTCCAGGCTCTCAAATATGAAAATTTTGATGACATAAAGAATGGATTAGAACCTACCAAGAAGGATAGTCAGGGTTCAGTGTCAGAGAGTGTGTCAAATTCTGGAATCAATTCTGCAGAAATAGATAGGTATGGATATGCAGGGAGGACTTATGTTCAAATCTAATAGTCTCCCCTCTTTTCAAATTTCTCCTTTCCTTTTTCCTTAGATGTACCAGGCCCTAGTTGGTACTGAGTTTAAAGTTGTACCGATAAATGTGACATATGCACTCACAGAACACACATTACTGTATTACAGAGCAGTGTTTTGCAAGCTGTGGAGTCAGAATACTTGAGTGAAAATCTTGACTCTGCCACTTACTAGCTGTGTAAACTTGTGTAAGGTGCATAATCTCTGCTTGGCCCCAGTTTCTCATCTTAAAAATGGGAATATAATAATAGTAACTGATTTTTGCAGGTTGTTGGAAGATTAAATGAGTTAATACACATAAAGCACTTAAGATAGTGCTTGGTAAGAGTTAGAAACTGCTCATGCAAAAATAAAACAAATGGTGGGGCATGGTAGTGGACTCAAATATTTTATTGTAAAGTTTATGTTTTACACCTTTATGCTTTGCACCTTTTTAGTAGTCATAATAAAAAAAAATGCCATAGTACTTGAATTAAAAGCTGTTAACAACAATGACAATTAAGAACTCCCACCTCTGTAGCAGACACTGTGAGGGGGCCCACATACATTAAGTCATTTTAATAACCCTCTGAAGTACATATTCATATCTCTAATTTAGAAATGAAGGACTGAACAAGAAGTTAATTGTCCAGAGTCTTATATCCTGCAAATGGTAGAGTTGACTCTAAAGCCCATGTTCTTTCTACTTTGCCATTTTGGTTTCCATAAAATCTTAAAGAATTTGAGACAAATTTTCTCACCTTTGGGTGAGAAACCTGAGGCTCATTGATGAAAATTATTTTGTGAAGGTCATGAGATTTGTTAATGACAGATGAGGTCTAGAATTCAGATTTCCTGAATTAGTCCAATGATTACAATTATCCCATGGGCTTAAGTTTGTGTTTTTGAATTTTTCACTATGATTATGATACTGCTGTTTTTATCTTCTGTGTTTCATTTGAAGAAGAACAGAAAAACGGGAAAGATCATTTTTTTTCTTCTATTGTCTGCTTTATATTTTTTGTTTTTAAAAGAACAGACCCTTGACTTTGTCTTCCACTGTACATTGGAGGTCTTCGGTCTCCAGTCATGCTTATTTACCTTCTTTCTTACTTCTGCCACCTAGAATATTTTCTTAGAAGTCTGTTAAGATTTTACAATGTAATGTAAGCTGTAATTGAGTATTTCCCGATTATGGTCTGCTGCTCACTAACTTCTATATTTTGTAAAAAGATAAAAAAAAAAAAAAGAGATGGGCTGCTCTTGTGGGCAGAAATGTTTGGGAAATGGTGGTTTAAATTAAAATGGGCTTTTCAAAAAACTACAGTACTTATCAAAAACCTTTAATATGCCAGCTTGCACAAAAATCTTCCGAGAGGACTGTGGCCCATATTTGTTGACTATAGGCTTTTTCCAGGCTATAATGTGACTCTAGTGTTGCACACAACATGCTTTAGGAAGTGATGCTTTAACCAGACAGAGCTGAGGTGAACTATGCTAAAAAATGTATATCTTCTCTTATAGGCAGAGTATTTTACCTATCAGTTATATCTCCTATTACTTTTTCAGCTCCCAAATTATAACCAGCCCTCTTCCTCCAGTGTCTTCCCCTCCTCCTGCATCCAAAACAAAAGACAGTTCAGATGGTGAAAATCTAGAGGTGAGTACAAAGCTTTTCAAGTTTCCTACAGGAGAAATCTTATAAGATTTCAAATGAACATTTTATGTTGGTCTTTAAAACATTGATTTTGATTAATAAACAAAATATTACAACCTTATTAAATAACTTGTTTTATGATGTATGTTTATGACTTTCTTCTCAGCAAAAAGTGCCAGATAGTCAATTCAAGGCATTTTATTGGTGCTTTGGGCATATAAATGGATTAATGAGAAATGTGAAAATAAACTGGGCGTAAATATTTTATTAAGGAAACTCAGAATATTTATTGTTAACATTTATGAATATTACTGTAATTGTCGGTATTTGTGATTACATTGTAGAAATGTATGACTTTGATACTGGGACTTTTATACTAAGTAGCTGTTTTTAACACATAGAGAAAAATTAAGTGAAGTTCTTCTAAATAAGTAGACTGATTTCTGAGGTAAAATAGGCCAAATAGGCTAGCACTACTCTGAAAGGTACTTTTGGAAGTACATTTGCAGAAGCTGATGAAGTATGTTGTTGAATTTCTCCCCAAGACTTCTAATTTGAGAAGAACTTTTCACATCTCTGATGTTGAAAACAAATAGTACACGCTTTGATACTAGAAAGTTCAGCTAATTTTTTTTTAATGTATATGCATATTGCTTTTAGTCAGATTTTAGGAGTTAATGAGTGCATTATTTCTGTTTTTATTACCGTTAACCAGAGTTTGATATCTGCCTACCTTTTGATATAATAGGAAATATTTAAAAAATTTTACATTATAGGATCATAGAATCCTTAGGGGAGCCCTTTAAGTAAAGAACCATTTAGCTCCAGTTTAATTGTTTTGCCTTTTCAAAGCTAAGGTACTGATAGATTGATTCAATAATTCATCCTTTCACACACTTTTTTAAAAAAAGTTTATTTATTATTTTAAAAATTTTTATTTTTTATATTAAAAATTTTTTTAGATTTTAAATGTAAATTAAACATTTTAATTTAATTTAATTTTTTATATTAAATTTTTTTTAAATTTTATTTACTTTTGAGAGAGAGAGAGAGAGTGTGAGCAGGGGAGGGACAGAGAGAGAGACACACACAGAATCTGAAGCAGGCTGCAGGCTTTGAGCTGTCAGCACAGAGCCTGACGTGGGGCTCAAACTCATGAACCATGAGATCATGACCTGAGCCGAAAGAAGTTGGATGCTTAACCAACTGAGCCACCCAAGCATCCTTTAAGTTTATTTATTTTGAGAGAGAGAGACAGGGAGAGAAAGAATCCCAAGCAGGGTCTGCACTGTCAATGTGGATCCTGATGCGGGTTTCGAACTCATGAGCCCTGAGATCATTACCTGAGCTGAAACCAAAAGTCAGATGCTTAATCGACAGACACCTAGGCACCCCTCACACATATTTTTTAAGCTCTTATTATGTACCAGAAACTATCCAAGGTGTGGGGGATGGTGCAAGAGAGAACAAAAGAGTCAAAATCTTTGTCTTCATGGAGCTTATATTCTGGTGTTGAGGCTGATGATAGTGATACTTATATATAGTAGAAAAGATAATAATATCTACTTTTTAAGGAAAAAATAAATCAGAGAGGGATGATTGGGGGGTGTTGGGGTGGGGTTAGACAGTTGTGATTTTGAAAAGCGGTCAGGGAAGGCCTCCCTGAAAAAGTAACATCTTTTGTAAAGGTGATAGAAGTGAGGGAACAACCATGTGGATGGTCTGGGGAAAGGAGCATGTGAGGCAGAGGGAACAGCCAGTATAGAGGCCAGAGCTTAAGTGTGTGAGGAAGAGCAGAGGATGCCTAGCTCCAGAGAGTGAGCAGAAGGGAGCATGGGAGAAGAATGAGTCCAAGAAACAGCGGGAGATTAGCCATGCAGGACCTTGCAGGCCATGTTACCAAATGACTTTTACTGAGAAGCTATTAAAATAATCCACATAAGACTTGTTGGTGACTTAAACTAGGATAGTTTACATTGAAGAGTGTGTGAGGTGATTGGATTCTGAATGTTATATTCAGAATACAGTTGTACACACTGTCACTCGAACTTTAGGCTAAAAATAAAAATAGTTTTTACATATTTCTGATTCCTTCTCTTGTGAAAGAAGGTATATTCCCCAATTTTTGGATACACCATTGTACATGTCTGTTTGACCTGTTATTACTTAGTGATTAAGCCATTCTGCCTTTTCTCAGCTGAATAGTTTCTTAAAGGGTTTATGTAATTCAAGCTTTCCCAGAAAGCACTGGGACTTATTTTGAGTACTTTTTCCCTCCCCTTTCCTGTATTGCTCCCAGCAGAGTAATAATGCTGCACATGCAGTCATCCCCTTTAAGGTACTTCTAAATGATTAAGTGTTTAGAGATGTCTAGGTATTATTATCTGACCAAGCTGAAATTCCCTCTCTTATCACTGCAGATACTAACATTCTTGTCTTCTCTTTGGCACTTGAGGAGTGTCTTGCCTTTTCCCATCATTCCTTTCCCTGTTCTTAGAGTTTTAGGAAACCACTATGCATGTCTGGCCAAATGTTAGAAACAAAATAGAAACTCAGCTAATCTAATTGCACAAATATGGTCATTTTCCATAAATTCCCTGGATTCTTGAAAAGAAGATATATTCCCCAATTGTTGGGTACACTATTGTACATTTATCACTAGAACAAGCTTGAAGTTTTTCTGTGTTTGATATCTTAAGAATTAGGGTAGGGGCGCCTGCGTGGCGCAGTCGGTTAAGTGTCCGACTTCAGCCAGGTCACGATCTCGCGGTCTGTGAGTTCGAGCCCCGCGTCAGGCTCTGGGCCGATGGCTCGGAGCCTGGAGCCTGTTTCCGATTCTGTGTCTCCCTCTCTCTCTGCCCCTCCCCGTTCATGCTCTGTCTCTCTCTGTCCCAAAAATAAATAAAAAACGTTGAAAAAAATTAAAAAAAAAAAAAAAAAAAGAATTAGGGTAAAAATACCTCTGTATCATGGTAGAATTGTCAATTTCTCCTTTTTGCCCCCTGTTGATGTTTGCTTTAAATATTTTGAAACTGTTTTATTAGGTGCATTCGAGTAAATTGATTCTTTTATCACTGTTTATTAATGACCTCCTTTATATTTAATCATATTATTTGCCTTAAAGTCTGTTTTGTTTGATAGTAATGGAACTTCGTCTTGATCAGTGTTCACTGGTACACTTTTCAGTCCTTTCATTTGAGTTTTTCTCTGGAAAGCATATAGCTAGAGTTCGTTTTTCAATCCTGTTTAACACTATTGTCTTTTAACTGGAGGTTTTACCCCATTTTTATTGTGTTTAGAGCTCTATTTGGATTTATTTCCTCATCTTATGTGTTGGTACTTTTCTCTCCTTAAATATTTTTTCCTTGCCTCTATTTGGCTGGATCCCCTTCCTATCCTTTGTCTCTACCCCTAACTTGGAGGTTATATTGTCTTTATCAATTCTTTAACTGTGGTAGATATTTTAACATCCATCTTTTAAATTTGGCATAAGAAGTATTATCCTCCTCCAAAACAGTGTACCTCTTTACTTGTATGTCACTTTTACCCAGTGACTCAGTCCTATCTTATTTAATTCCCTAATTAGATAATATTATTGTTGTAAACAGTAGTAATAAGTATTTAGAGGTATTTATCTGTGTTCTTATTTACTGTTTCTTTTTATATCTTTGACCTTTAATAGGAGATCATTTTTTTCCCTAAAGCACATTTTTTTCTAGTTGTTTTAAAATTTTAAAAATTGCTCACCTAAATTGAGTTTAAAAATTGATAGTACATATATATGTACTAGCAAAAAGTACATTTGTTTCACAAATATTTTTATATTTAATTCTTCCCTGTTTATATAAGCTCTGTAAATCATTTTTTAATGAAAACAGCACACTGTCAAGTGAAATATGTGTACTCTATTCAAGTATATTTACAAAACTATATAAGACCATAATGTCCTTCTCAGAAAGCCAGAGATAAACTTTAGGCTTAGATTCTACCTGTTACATACATGGATTCAGTATTATGGCTTTCTGGTTGAGGCATTTCCTTACTGTACATTTAAATGTTGCCCATTTAAAATCTAGTGCTGAGGTTTTGGCTCTAAAATTAGATAAAATTCTTGCCACTTCTGACAGCATCTGGCATATCTGCTTTGTGATAACAACCTTTTATTACTAGAGCTTACTTTCTGAAATACCCCTACCACATAGACACTTCTAGTCTGTTGATCTCTACCCCTTTTTTTTGTTCATCAGCCCCCTTCAATATTTGCTTTCCTCCGAATATAGCTTTTATCCCTTGGCTCAGCATTTTAGTCATTTTTTTTATTAGTACCTTCAGTTCCCCTAGTGAAATCTCAGCTCTTGATAAGGCTATTTACCCAATTGCTTTATACCTGAATATTGCTGAAGAAAAGCACATAGCCTAGCATGTTGGCATTACTCTAAATTCATGATCATAGACATCAGGTGGGCACTCAATGCTGTCTGCCATCTTAAATTTCTCTCAGTGGGTTGGGTTGCTCTCCCTGCTCTGCAGTGACTCCTTCCTACTTTTTCTACTCTGTTCTTCATGCCCTGCCTCACACTTAATGGAAACAAATAGAAGTCACTAGGTAAGAATGGTCTCAATTTCCCATCACCAGGATTTACAGAATCCTTTTCCATCCTTTCCTTCTGTTTTCTTACACAGAAGAAATATAACTCCCTTCAAAGATACATTCTCTTCTTTTCCTGGTAGAAATATTCAAATATCTCAGTAGCTCTTATCTGAAAAATTCAAAAATGAAACAAAACAAAACAAAAAAAACTCTTGACACCATATCCTTTGAAACAGCACCTTTATGATCAAGCTTCTAAAAGGAGTTGTTTGTACAAACTGACTCTTCTTCCTTTCTTTCCATTCTTTAATCCACATCATTCTGGCCTTGGCTTCCCATCTTTATATCAAAACTTACTTTGCTAAAGTGGGAAATGACTTTAATTTTTGTGGTTATATATACTTCTCAGTTCCTCTTTGCAGTATTCAGCAAAGTAAATGGCTCCCTTCTTGAAGGACACTTCTCATGGTTTAGATGATACTGTACAGCCCATGTTTTCCTCCTCACTTCTCTGGCTGCGCCTTCTCAGTTCCCTTTGTCAGCACTTTCTCTGCTGCCTGACATTTTAATGTTCCTCAAGGTCTCAATTTATACTCTTGCCCCAGGCAGTACTGATAAACTCAAATTTATATGTCTTGCACATTTCTCTCATCTGAGTTTTAGATTCATATATCCAGAAACCTCCTTGATCTCCTTTATATATCCGACAGGCATTTCAAAGTTAATATTTCAACGTTTATTTATTTTTGGGACAGAGAGAGACAGAGCATGAACGGGGGAGGGGCAGAGAGAGAGGGAGACACAGAATCGGAAACAGGCTCCAGGCTCTGAGCCGTCAGCCCAGAGCCCAACGCGGGGCTCGAACTCACGGACCGCGAGATCGTGACCTGGCTGAAGCCGGACGCCTAACCGACTGCGCCACCCAGGTGCCCCTCAAAGTTAATATTTCAAAATACAACTCTTTCCCCACACTCCAACCTGTTCCTCGGTTGGAATTTCCATCTGTGAAGTAGCAGATCAGCCCATTTGTTAAACCTATACATTTGGAAGTTACTGTCCATTCTTTTCCTTCCTTCTTCCTTTCCGTCAGCAAGTCTTATTAATTATACTTCCCAAATGTTTTAAAAATCTGTTTTTTCCTCTCCATCTTCATTCTCAAGGTTCACTCTTGCAGACTACTGTAATAAGCATCCTAACTGATCTCAGGCCTATACTTCTCAGAGCAGCTGGAGTCATTTTCATAAAATAGAAATCAGATCATCTCATTCTTCTGCCTAAGACCTTTTGTTCGGTATCCATTGCTTTGCAGACAAAATCCATACTCAATAGTATGACCTTAAAGGTCTTGCACAATTGGGCTTTGCCTGCCTTTTCAGCCTCCTTTACTTTCATGTTCACCATATTTAGCTCTACCAGGCACGGTCAAGTTTAGGGCCCCTGTACATAGTGTCATTTTGGTCTTGCCTAATATCACATCCCCATCGCTGCCTTTTCTGACCTCCTGTGATCTGAATTATTCCTCTGACTTTCTTTGATGTCTGTCCTCCACGAAGTGTTAAACTCTAGTAGGACAAGTAACTCTGTGAACTGTGATGTCGTTAGCCTCTCATATTCTGCCTGATTGAGAATAAATATTGGATGAAGGGATGGTGGGATAGATGGATATGTGAAAATCTGATCTGTGACGAGATATGTAGATCAAAACGATAGACAAACATAGACTCTCTTCTTTCCTTCTTGTTATTAGCAGATGGTAATAAATATACATTTCTTTTAATTCTTTCAGCAAGATCTCTGTACCTTCTTGATATCAAGAGCCTGCAAAAACTCAACACTGGCTAATTATTTATACTGGTATGTGAAATAATTTTCTGTTTATTTTCTTATTACTGGTGAGGACTATTTTTTTCCCCATACTATAAACATAAAGGCAGTTTAAAATAAGGTATAAGAAGTCATCAAAAGCCTAAGTGTAGTACTTACATCTCTCTGGCTGTGCTTCTTTACAACTGTGCTCGTGGAAATGCTTGTTGGCACCACTGTTTGTCTTCCCTTTACTGATTTGCCACGATCTAAGATAAAACTGGGTAATGGTTTTGCAGTTTGATGTCTGTTTGCCTTTTATGCTATTTAAGTAAAGGATGATACATCACAGTCCTTGAGGAGTGTGTATTTTCACATTGTTTAACAAAACATTGGAATCATGCAAACACAGGAAGTTGGAATTTGAAGTTACCTCTCTCATAAATGAAGAAACTGAGGCAGAGAGAGGCATGATATAACTCAACTGGGTAGAACCTCAGTTAGAATTAGATCATTTACTTAGCACTTTGCCATTTATAGAATACTTTCAGTGACCTTTTCTCACTTGTTCCCATGAAGTTAAATAGGGCAAGTAGAAGTATCTGTATTTTACATGAGAAAGGTTCCCTTTTGAGTTGAAGGAAGAGAAACTAAGGCCATAGAAAGTTTGACTGATTTCCTGAGACACAAGTAATATGAGGCTTGGCTCCCTTTATCTGTCAGAGGATATTAAAGTGGAAAGGACAAGTAGGTTAAGCCCCAATGAGTAATATATTGGTTAAATGAAAGAAGGCACAATGTTTAAACACTAGACAAGAGAGACTTATCCAGTTTTATAGAGCAAAGGAAGGTCCAAGCCAGCTGGGCCAGCCTTACCTGAAGCCTTCTGTACATTCAGAAATGTTTAAACTTCTTGACATACTGGATAGTATTTAACTATGGAAATTATCTCTGATCTAAAATACTCCTTGACTGTGTTTGTTTAAACAGTAGAAATGAATAGATACCCATTTTGAAAACTCATTATTTTTGAAGTATAATGAGGCATTTTGCTTTCCATGAAGAAATGAAACAAAATACTGTCTTGTTTTAGACTGAGTTTGGAAAACTGTGCTGTAGATCAAATCAAGCCTTAACTTCATTCCCCCATTCTCCAAACATAATGTTATTTTGGACACTGCCCTTGTAGCCAAGAAATAGGCAACTAAATCAGAGGACTCTTATACAAAGATAGCTGTCCATTATGGACATAAACAGTAAATAATTGTTTAGTTTTAACCTTTATGGTTCCCTTTATGATGAAGAAAAACTGCTATCAATAATTGTGACTAAATTTGTCTCCCCCTCCCCCCACACCCCCCCACCCCCCCACCCCAATGCTTTGGAACCTGTACTTTTTTTTTCCCTATTGATCTTAGTAATGGAAAGAAAAATAGTTCCTACTTTTGTTTTAGCAGTGTAATATAATATTCATAAAACTACATTTCTTTCACAATAAATTTCAGTATGTCCTTAAAAAACACCCACAGAATGTTTTGTCTAGTTGTTAATCACCATTTTTATTTTGAAAAGTTTACTTGGAAATTCACATATTAACAAATACCTATTTCTTTGTAATGTAATCTGTTGCTTCCTAATGTTCTCCATATTCCAATCTAATTTCTTAAATGTGTGTCTATTCACTGGTGTTATGGAAAATTTCCTCATGAACATCTAAGTAAATATTTAAAAGGAAATAAAAAAAATGTGGCACTCAGCATGTTGCTGAGTTTTTGAGTAAGTACTTACAAGCTTCTCAGGTATTTTTTTTTTTTTTTTTTAACGTTTTTTATTTATTTTTGGGACAGAGAGAGACAGAGCATGAACGGGGGAGGGGCAGAGAGAGAGGGAGACACAGAATCAGAAACAGGCTCCAGGCTCTGAGCCGTCAGCCCAGAGCCCGACGCGGGGCTCGAACTCACGGACCGCGAGATCGTGACCTGGCTGAAGTCGGACGCTTAACCGACTGCGCCACCCAGGCGCCCCGGGTATTTTTAAATTAAGTTTTAATTTTTTAAGTCATTTACTTAAAAATACCTTTATAGGTATTTTTGTTTTCTCGCACTATCTATAAAGAGTTTTCTCTGGCTCAGAATTTATAGTCTAGAGTAGTCACTTTTGTAAGAACTATGTGTGCATATACTGATTAAATGGTGTTTTAAAATTCTGTATTCAGATTTAATTGGAGACCAGATTTCATTGTAGAATCTCAAGTTAGTTGTGATAGAAACTTTGATCTCTTATTTCAAGTAGGAAAATTTTCAAACCATTTTGAAAACAGCTAAACAATAGGAACCCTGTTAGAGGAACAATTTCCAACAAGGCAGTAGCTTCCATTCAGAAAGAGTGCTTTTTTTTCTCCATAGACGATAAACAAAGTGCAACTCCAACTCCCAGTCTTAGAAGCATTCCATCAAACTTAGATTTGATTTGTGTTTTCCTGCTATATCTCTGATTCATTGAAGCAATAGCATGTGCTGTGTCTGTTCCTTCTCAGAGGAGTAATTGTTTTTCCTGTAGTTACAGTCTGCATATTACATATTCAGAAATACTCACAGGGAGGAAAAAGCTATTGATGGGGGCTTCTGACGTTGGTAGACACTGCTTTTGTGATTGTTGGGTGAAAACATGGAAAATAATTTCAGTACTTGGTTTAAAATGATCATTCTCTTCCTTTGAACATGGACAAAATAGTATAAAAATATTAATCAAATGTAACATTTCAAGGCCTCTCACTCTAAGCGTACTCTTATTATATAACATAAAAATTTTAATTGATTGTGCTATTTTCTTCTGAACATTTTGAATTTCCTTTTTCATTTGTTGCCTTTCCAGTGATTTAAATGGGATTCCTGCTATAGCTGAATCCTTAGGGGCCTATAGTTGTACAGACAATCCTTTTAAAATGAATAGTGTCAACCTTTTAAGCCACAGAGGGGAGTTATAGTCTCCAATCTGTAAAGTGTTAGGCATCAGGATCTATAAATCGTTCCACTTTTTTATTTTTATAGCTATTCCAGTATGTCGAAATTGAAAGTAAACTTTGGATGCTTTGACATGTTTTTGTATGACTGTTAAGACCTTTCAAGGTAATAAAGGTTATTTACCTCACAAAATGAAATTGCCAGGAAGCAGGTAGCCCACTGATGTCATCTTACAATGGGTACCTGGACAGTTTTGTCTGCATTTCTACTTGAAGATGATAGGTTTCAAGGGAATACCTTAGAGTGCTTTGTAGAATCTACTTACTGCTGGGACCAGAAGATTCAGAAATGATTCAAATCTACGTCTTTTAGTCTTGATCTAAATTTGTCCTTCATATATAATTGTCATGATATAAATGACACTGTCATCTGTATTTTAGATGGACTTTTCTTTTTGTAGAAGAACTTTGGCTTGGAAGAGTTTTGACCTTTATCCTGAGCATCAATGTAGACCCTCAGTCAAAGGAAATAGCTGTGACCATTGTGTGTTTACTTGGTGGTCAGGGAGACCTGAACAAAGCAATGGCTATATGTTCTGGTTATCTGTATTGTTCATTTGGAAGTGAATTTCTGTGTAAACACACAGAAAAAGACAATATACTAAGGTGATGGAGATAGTCAAGGACTTTAAAGGATGGAAAGTTTTGGATAGGTTTTGTATAGGACTGTGTTGGCAGTTTTATAGTTTAGAATCACTGTCTATTTAACACTCCTAGGTAGTATCCTGAAATGACCAAACATTTTGGAATACTGTGAATAGGAAATAGGAGTTTATCTTAACTGTTCTAGCTTATTCATCTACAACAGAGCTGTCCAATGAAACTTTCTGCAGTGATGGAAATTATCTATAATGCTGCACATAAGGCTACTGAACACCTGAAATGTAGAATGTGTGATTGAAACACTACATTTTTAATTTTGTTTGATTTTAATTAATTTTATTAGTATAAATACTATTTAGTCATATGTATCCTGTGGCTCTAGAAGGCTTCCTTGATTCAAGATTAAAGAACGCCTTCTTGAATTTTTGGCTTAGAACTTCTGTTGGGAACATGATATGGTGGCTGTAAGGTCATGGTTCAGTTCTTCATTCCACTTTACAGAAAATTCTAGGTTGTGCAACTCTATGACTTCAGAACAGCTGCTATTATCATGGTAAACCATTGCACTGGTTGGCTAATAGAGGAGGTAGAGAGGCTTTTACTTTTATCAGTCCTTAAAATTTTTCTGTGTGTAGGACTATTAGGGGTGTATCCGGGGCTGCTGAAAAATTTTAAGATATGGCATATGGCATCAGTTTCTTTGTAATCTATGAAGGGAACTAAGAGTTAAACACATGAAACAGTGATGAGCTAGGTAACATCAGCACAAGTTGTCTGAGAGGCAAGGCCTATTCTAGGAAATCAGAGAAGAGTGAACTCGTCAGGGTCTGTGAAGACTTCCTAGAAGAGATCAAGTGTCTCCTGTACTTGAAGGGTGAGTAGAATATGGAAAGGTGGAGACTGGAAGGTCTTTCTGGAAATTCCTACAACATGAGCAAGAGCACCAAGTGAGTGCATACTAGGAGTGGTTAGGGGACTGACCTGACTGCAGTGTGTGTGCATACATTGAGGATAGTGGATGTTTGAACCAGATGCTTGGGGCCACAGAAACTGTTTTAAAATAGTCAAGGGGCACCTGGGTGGCTCAGTCGGTTAAGTGTCTGACTTGGGCTCAGGTTAGGATCTCATGGTTCATGAGTTCGAACCGCACATCGGGCTCTGTGCTGACAGCTCAGAGAATCTGAAGCCTGCTTCAGATTCTCTCCCTGCCCTTTCCCTGCTCATGCTCTGTCTCTCTCTTTTTGTCAAAAATAAATAAATATTGAAATTTAAAATGGTAGTCAAGAGGGAACCATTGATGTTTTTGTTAATACAGGTGGAACATTATGAAGATAGTTTAAAGAAGAAAAATTTAGGGGGCTTCTGCGTGGCTCAGTCAGTTGAGTACCCAACTCTTGATTTTGGCTCAGGTCATGATCTCATGGTTGTGAGATCAAGTACCCTGTCCGCTCCACACGGAGGATGGAGCCTGCTTAAGATTCTCTTTCAGGGTACCTGGTTGGCTCAGTAGGTTAAGCGTCCGACTTCGGCTCAGGTCATGATCTCACGTTTCATGGGTTCAAGCCCGCATTGGGCTCTGTACTGACAACTCAGAGCTTGGAGCCTGCTTCAGGTTCTGTGTCTTCTTTTCTCTCTGCCCTTTCCCTGCTCGTGCTCTGTCTCTCTTTCTCAAAAATAAATAAATATTAAAAAATTGATCCACTGAAATCAATTTAAAGCCTCACAGTCTAGCATTTGTTATTTAAAGAAAAATGAAATAGAACAGAGTAGCAAATATTAAGATATTGTTTATAGAGTATTTTTGAAACTTTTTTTCCGTTTTTTGGGCATCTGTGTGTACCCACATGGCTGTGTGTCCTGAGTTGTGATATAAAATGTGTTTGTTAGTATGGCTTGTTCCCATGAGAGGAGTTAGAAAACATTGGTGTCTGAGATCTAATTCAGATCAGTGGTTATATGACTTGGCAATTATATAAGCAGTTCGGGTGTAAAAATATATTAAAAATTTCTTTAACCCTCTAAAACCATAATTTTGTGATACACAAATTTATATATGATTATATATGGATTTTTGAGAAATGGGGAGATTGGATGGGAAAAAAACCATTTTAAAATTATTTTGCAAAAGTATGTAAATGAGAAGTTAGCTTCCGAGTAGTTTTCAAAATAAGAGCCATATGTAATACCAAAAGTATTACACAGATTATGAAAATATTGTTTGAGTTACTTGGTAGACATGGGAGCTTCGATGATTTCTGAGGATGGTAATGCTGTATGTACCTTATAAAGTATTAGGAGAAAATGTTGGCATCAAAAGAACATCTAGGATATTATACAAATTAAGGCGTTATTGTTATTAATTTACTTTTTTATAAATGGTTGTATATGTGCCCTACTTTTCCACTTTTATTGTTTTTAAAATTTTTAAAGTTTATTTATTTTGAGAGAGAGAGAGAGACAGACAGACAGACAGACTGCATGTGTGTGAGGGAGGGGCAGAGCGAGAAGAGAGAGAGAATCCTAACCAGGCTCCACACTATCAGCATGGAGCCCAATTCGGGACTTGAACTCCCAAACTGTGAGAGCCAAAATCAAGAGTCAGATGCTTAACTGTCTGAGCCACCCAGGTGCCCCTAATTTTCCACTTTTAAAGAGTGATGGAAGAATATGTTTCATTTCTTCCACTTATTTTTTGCAAATGTGAATTAATCAAGTTTTGTGGAAAAGAATATGTATTTACAAAATGAATCTGAGTGTCATTTCACCTCTTATGAATTTTTAAGGTATGTGATAGTGGAATGTGAAGATCAGGACACTCAGCAGAGAGATCCAAAGACCCATGAGATGTACTTAAATGTAATGAGACGATTCAGCCAAGCATTGTTGAAGGTAACCATTTAATGTAGGGGTTGCCAAAAACACCGTACATGGGCCAGATCTGGTCTGTTGCCTGTTTTGGTATGTCCCATGTGCTAAGGGTGGTTTTGATGTTTTTAAATGGTAGAAAAAACCAAAAAGAATAATATCTTGTGACATTTGAAAATTATGTAAAATTCAAATTTTGGTGTTCATATGTAAAATTTTATTGGAACATGATCATGTTCATTTGTTCTCATATTGTTTATGGCCACTTTTGCACTACAATAACAGTTGTATAGTTGAAATGGAAACTGTATGGCCAACAAGACCTAAAGTGTTTCTTCCTTGATCTTTTACAGGAAGTTCGTTGACTTCTGATTTAATGAAATAAAACTATACATGTAACAAATTCCAGAACTTTGCTTTTTTATTTCCCTTTGTCTTTTCTATTTTGTTTATCAAGATAGGTGCATTTTTAGAAATCTGACAATGGTCATATTGCAGGTACTTACTACATAACTTATATTTTTGCTTCCTTAACGGTTGTTAAAATCTATGTAAAGCCATTTTCTCCTCTTAGGTGTTGTGATTCTTAAAGCACTGTGGCACAGTGCAGCCAGCAGAGGGTGCATGGGCAGTGAGAACTGCCACATCATTGATCTGTGATTTGCTGCAGAAGTATATTACTTCACAGCATCTTTTATCTGCAGTTTCATGTTTCATGTTCTTAAAATTTTAAAGCACATCTTATTGAGCTCTTTGAGCCTAAACATTTCTATAGTTCTCAGAACTTCTCTGCATTTAGCTTATTGGCAGATAAGTACTTGGTTGTCTCTTCTAACGTCAGTCTGTCACAGCTTTTGTCATCTTGTGAAGAAATTTCATTTTCTCTGAGCTTAAATTTCCTCACTTTTCAAAATGAGGATGATAACATTTGCTCTTATACTGATAAGCCACCCTTATCAGTTTATTGAGAAGATTAAATGAGAAAATGTATTTTATAATATTTTATGAACTGGGTATTCACTACATAAGACTTTATGGCATTTAATTTTTATAACTTATATTTTACGAAGCAAGCATGCATTATGTTGCTATTTGAGTGCTTTCCTTTTTTTTTTTTTTTTTCCCAGTAGAGTTTTCGTTCCTTGAAGGTGATATTGTTTCTACCATATGCCCAGTGCATTTCTAAAGACATCATAGGCTTTCAGATACTTACTGAGTCAATGAGCGAATGCATTTTGGGTGAATGAATTCTATCTTATCACATGGTTGTATTTGAAAAAAAGTGCTGTTTTTGATAGATTAGTATTCGCTGAAGACTCAGATAATTTTCAACTTTGGAAGAGTTGGCAGTGTTTAAATAAGCTAGCAGTTTTCTCATTATCTCTGAATCAAGATAATTAATCTTTTTCAATTTCACTTTGTATTGAAGTTTGTAGCTATTAGAAGAATAAATAAAGATCACCCATGCTATTAAAGAAACCCTGATCATTATGCTACACAGAACTAATTTTCCTTTCCTTTGAATCCCTTCAGGGTGATAAGTCTGTCAGAGTTATGCGTTCTTTACTGGCTGCTCAGCAAACGTTTGTAGATCGTTTGGTGCATCTAATGAAGGCAGTGCAGCGTGAAAGCGGAAATCGTAAGAAAAAGGTAAACCTATGGGCTATGCTTTTTATTTTTGACTAATGATGTCTTGGTATCATAAAATACTGAGTCCTGGTACTATCTTTTTGGGTTGATCTATTTTATGAAATTCTTATGCAATTATAATAATAGGAGGATTTATAAGTATTGATTATATACAGGATCCTGTTTTATGAATTTATATCTATATAGGTATAGATAGATAGATTTAATCCTCACAACAACTCTGTAAGTTAGATGATGCTATTATCTCAATTATAAGAACAAATAGGGGTAGAGGGGTTAAGTAATTTGTCTACCATCCTCAGCTAGTAAATATTATAGTTGGGGTTTGTTCCTAGGCATTCTAAGTCCATATATATTTTTTAAGTTTATTTATTTATTTTGAGAGAGAGAGAGTGCAAGTGGGGGAGGGGCAGAGAGAGAGGGGGGACAGAGGATCCAAAGCGGGCTCTGTGCTGACAGCAGAAGGCCTGATGTGGGGGCTCAAACTCCCGAACCATGAGATCATGACCTGAGCTGAAGTTGGACGCTTAACTGACTGAGCCACCCAAGTGCCCCTCTATGTCCATATTTTTAATCTACAGTGCTTTATTGGGTCTCATTTTAGCATCTTAGCATCTTTGAATATAATCTGTTTGATGTGGAAAGGACCTGTACAGATCATTGCTACTGGAAGCACTCTGAGAAAATGAAAGTCCAGAGTGACTTGCCCAAGGTTGCAGAATTTATTGCTCGTGACCTCACTGGCTTTGCATCTGTTCTCATGGCTAGAACAGGGATCTTTCCATCAAGTAAGGCTTCTACTTGATGACAGTAGATGAGTATTTGTTCTTCATATGTTGTTTTTCCTCATCACTAGCCCAAATGATGTGAAGGATTCACTCTGAATCTTCTCTTTACCTAATCCCATCACAGGCAGATCTTTCTTAGTGATCTTTGTAAAAGAACACAACACACTTTACTGTTGTTCTTCAGACTTGTGAGAGGAAGGTGGAGAGAGGAAAAGGTGAAAAACTGAATCAGGAGTTCAAAGGCAGGGGATCAGCTGTAAAGAGAAATGCTAACAGATATGTGTGTAAGGAATAATATTCACAAGGTTAAGAAGGAGAAAATAGGCGGAAGAGAAACACATTTTTATTGAGATGACCTTTTTTGTTGTTGCTGAGAAAAATAAGAAACCAAAGTTAAATAACTAAATCCCTACTGCTGTTCCTTCTGGAGCCGCTCTCCCCAAAGGTGCCTGTGTGAGGGAGCAATGTAATCCCACATACCCACCTGCAGGAATTTCTGTTCCTGTGGCTGTCAGTGTGTGGCATAGATTTCAACCAGCTTGTTTTTGTGTGGTGTGCTCTTCTTTTTGGCACACACACGAGTCTCTGGCTACACTTCAATTTTAGCTATCCTGGAGGATAACTGACTCCTTACCTATTTGAGGCATTGCTTAAAGCTTCCTGAAATAACTTTTGTTTTTACCACACAGCCTAATATTTAAAAAAAGTTTTTTTAATGTTTATTCATTTTTGAGAGAGAGACACAGAGTACGAGTCGGGGAGGGGCAGAGAGAGAGGAAAACACAGAATCTGAAGCAGGCTCCAGGCTCTGAGCTGTCAGTACAGAGCCCGATGCGGGGCTTGAACTCAAGAGCTGTGAGATCATGAACTGAGCCAATGTTGGATGGATGTTTAACCAACAGCCATTCAGGTGCCCCCAAAATTTAAAGCTTTCATTTTGAATGTTGTTAAGTATTCTCTTTTCACTTTATCATTCTTTAGGTGATAATATTCATGTATTTGTTGTATAAAAATGTATTGGGCATGCCTACAGCATGGATCTAGGGATACAGCAGCAAACATAAAGATCTCTATTCTTAGGGAGTTTTGGAGGAGAAAGTAAATAGAATAAATAAGTGAAATATGTAGCGTGCTAGATACTGTTGTATGCTACAGAGGAAAATAAAGCAGCAAAGGAAGTAGGAAGTGCTGGGTTTGAGGAGTAAGGCAGTGAGTATTTCACTTCTCAATAGAGTGGTCAGGAAGACCTCACTAAGAAGGTGACATTTGGACAAAGACCTGAAGCAGGTGAGGGAGCGAGCCATGTGAATATTTAGAGAAGACCATTGCAGCCAGAGGGACACCCAAGTACAAAAGCCCTGAGGTGAGAGTGTTTGTGTGTGTGTGTGTGTGCACGTGTGTACGTGCGCACGAGAGATGGAGAGATGTATGTGTGAAATAGGAAGAAGCCCGGTGTATTTGGAACAAAGGGAGACTGGGGGAGAGCAGTAGGGGATGAGGATGGAGGACAGAGATAATAGGGACACAGATGGAATATATCCTCGTAAGTCATTACAAGGACTTATGACTTAAACACTGAGTTAGCATAGAATCTGTTGGGAGTTTTGAACAGAAGAGTGACGTGACCTGACTTTGGTTTTAGCAGCAGTACTCTAGTTGTTTTTTGTTTGTTTTATGTTTATTTATTTTTGAGAGAGATTAGAGTATGAGCAGGGGAGGGGCAGAGAGAGAGAGGGAGACACAGATCTGAAGCAGGCTCCAGGCTCTGAGCTGTCAGCACAGAGCCCGATGTGGGGCTTGAACCCACAAACAGTGAGATCATGACCTGAGCTGAAGTCGGATGCTTAACCAACTGAGCCACCCAGGTGTCCCTAGTTGTTTATTTATGTTAAAGTTTATTTATTTTGAGAGAGAGAGAGACAGAGAGAGAGAGAGGGAGCAAGCACGTGCATGTGTGTGTGATTGGGGTGGGGCAGAGAGAAAGGGAGAGAGAGAGAGAATCCCAAGCAGGCTCTGTGCTATCAGTGCAGAGCCCAACCCGGGGCTTGATCTTGTAAACTGTGAGAAGTTGAGCCAAAGTCAAGTGTTGGACACTGAACCGACTGAGCCACCCAGGCGCCCCTCCTTTATGATGCATTGCACATAATTTTATGGTGCTTTGCAAACATTTTAAAGTTAGTAGAATTAGTTTTTATGTCTTTACCCTGTATATTATAAACTACCTTTACATTTTAACTCAGTTCTTTCTGATTTGTTCTCTTAGAATGAGAGACTACAGGCATTGCTTGGAGACAATGAAAAGATGAATTTGTCAGATGTGGAACTTATCCCATTGCCTTTAGAACCCCAGGTGAAAATTAGAGGAATAATCCCAGAAACAGCTACACTATTTAAGGTAATTGTGATGGATATCTAATGTATATCATTGGAACCTAATTCTGTAAAGCAAAAACTCCCTTCAACAATGATTACGTTGCAGACAATATCTAAATTTTGTTTGATTTAGTACATGCTAGATAAAAAATTGTCTTTTGTTTATTCAATGTGTCTTGATTTAAAGATCTTTTATTATCAGTAGGCATTTTTATGTGAAATGTGTAAAATACACTTTTTTTTTTTAACTCTGGGTTTTTTAATCTTTAATTTTTGAACTTTTTATTAATTAGAACCACACCTACTTTTTCCATGTAAGCTTTAAAAAAAAATAATTGCAAAACTTATATTACTCATTCAGTTCATAAATCCATGTAGTAGCAGTCTCAGTTAACCTTTTTAACATTTCTTGATCTGATATCTGTTCTTGTGACTTAAATTTTTTCTTGTATCTTCAACTAGTAATTCTCATTAGTCCTTTTTTTTTTTTTTTAAATTTTTTTTTTCAATGTTTATTTATTTTTGGGACAGAGAGAGACAGAGCATGAACGGGGGAGGGGCAGAGAGAGAGGGAGATACAGAATCGGAAACAGGCTCCAGGCTCTGAGCCATCAGCCCAGAGCCCGACGCGGGGCTCGAACTCACGGACCGCGAGATCGTGACCTGGCTGAAGTCGGACGCTTAACCGACTGCGCCACCCAGGCGCCCCTCTCATTAGTCCTTTATAGCATGTCACGCTTCTTTTGGCTGGCCACGACTTGGATAGTTAGAAAGAGCTGGTAGCAGCCACTTTTTCCACTTAGTCCCAAGGAGTGAGCAGCATTAGCTGTGAAGCGTCATTATCTGTTGGGCATCATAAAGAATGGTCTCAGGGATACCTGGTGGTTAAGTTTTGTGATTCTAGGGGTACAAGGCATAAGTTGCACTCAGATATTACTTTGTATCCAGAAAAGAAAGGGCTCATAGGACAATGACTTATGAATATAAAAAGGGGTGTGATTATAGTAAGAAGTAGCTTGGAATTTTTTCAAGGGTGTGTTTAAAGGCAGCCTATGGCTGCACATCTCATTCAACTGAAAGGCTGAGTTTTATAAAGCAGCACTGAACCTTATTGCATGGTATGGACTCTGATAGTTTCTATTCTTTTAAGAATTATTCTGTTCCATTAAGTTTTAAATTTAACTTGCAACTCGTTTAATTGGTTTTAAATCTCATTAATGGATTATTACCTGCAATTTGAAAAATACTGGTACAGGAGATAAAATGCAAATATTTCTCAGCTTGTGCTTACAACCCACTGGAAGCTGAAATGTAAAGAGTTGCACACAGACATTAACAACCAGTATACCTGTATACAACTGGTGTTCCTTTGGACTTGAACTCTCAAACAAGATCAGCTTCTAATATTGACATTCCCTGAGGACTAATTGAGAGCAGTAAATCAAAAAGGTAGTTTTACCAATTTTTTGAAACAGGATGAGTTGAAAGCAGGAGTTGTAAGAGTGGAGTATAAGAATATACCTGCCACTATTGTTAGGTAGATTCTGGACCCATTTTCTCCTGAAGTATGCAGATAATTATGTCTTACATGCACAAAATGGGTAGCCAATAAAATACCATGAAATGTATTTTTGATCCTGATACTCAGTTTTTTTTTTTTCTTCCAACCCTAAAGTATGTGAGCATTCTTGAAAATTCTGGGTTGGAGTTTAGGGTTAATGGTTTTAGGGTATTTACTACATAACTCTATCATAGTAATTCTTTTTTTTTTTTTTTTTCTTAAGAGATCGAGCTCATGCCCAAGAGCAGGAGTCGGGGAGGGGCAGAGGGAGAGGGAGAGAGAGAATCTTAAGTAGGCTCCATGCCCAGTGAGGAGCTCCATCTCAGGACCTTGAGATCATGATCTGAGCCCAAATCAAGAGTCAGAAACTTAACTGACTAAGCCTCTCAGGTGCTTTTCTACTATAGTATTTTTTAAAAAGTTTATTTATTTACTCTGAGAGAAAGAGAGTAGCAGGAGTGGGAGAGGGACACATACACACACACACACACACACACACACAGAGAGAGAGAGAGAGAGAGAGAGAGAGAGAGAGAGAGAGAGAATCCCAAGCAGGTACCCTGTCAATGCAGAGCCCAATGTGGGGTTCAATCCTACCAATCTCGAGATCATGACCTGAGCTGAAATCAACAGTGGGATGCTTAACTGACTGAGCCACCCAGGCACCCCAGTCATAGTAACTCTTAATCATTTTTTGGGTCACAAAAGCCTTTGAGGTAATTTATAAAATATATTTTTGCTTGGGGTGATAAAAGGATACTCCAAATTTAAGATAATTTAAAATTCAGAGTTTTAATACACAAGAGGTTGTAAGTTCTAAACATATATTCACTGAAGCATTTTTGATGCCTTTTACCCCTTCATTTTATGGGGAACTTTTCAAGCATGCAGCAGTGTTTAAAGAATTACACAGTAAACAACTATATATACCTACTGTTTGACTTTTGTTAACATTTTATGTATTTGTATTTGCTCTGTCGCAAATTTGTCTGTTTATCCCTCTGTCTGATACTTCTTTCTGTTATTTCTCATCACCTGTGTAAATTAAGGTTGTAATGGCTTTCTTTGTCAGACACATTTCTTTAGACTATCATACATTTTTTCCAATTTCAATATTAAAGGATTTTTTTCCCCTCAGTGATCTAAACTAATAGGGCATCTTTTTCTGAACAGTTTTCTGACCTTTTATCTCCAAGTAGGCATCTCATTGTGCTACTACTCCACATGAGGTGGTTTCTAAAGTGAGTTTAATTCCATTAATTATTGATTTAGACACATTTATAAGCTGCATTGGAGATTTCAGCTAGTTAAGGGAAAGATTCAGGGCAAAAATATAATTATTCCAGAATAAAATATATAGGTATTTGAGACCTCACCTCATTTTATAAAAGAGGAGTTTGAGTCTCAAAGCTGCATGACTAATCGTATGCCTGCTATTAGTAACCATGGCTCATGACTTTCTATCTGGTGCATTTTTTTTTTTTAATGTTTGTTTATTTTGTGAGAAGAGGAGTGTGTGTGCATAAGTGAGGGACAGAGAGAGAGGGAGAGAGTTCCAAGCAGGCTTTATGGTGTCAGCGGGGCTCAGTGTCACAAACTGAGAAATCATGACCTGAGCCGAAATCAGGAGTCAGATGCTTAACTGAACTGAGCCACCCAGGCACCCCTCTATCTGGTGCACTTTTATGCTGTAGTTTTATCTCATTTATTTCATTTATGTCTGTAATACTAAAATGATGATGGCAAACATAGATAGAACATCTGCTTTGTATCAGGCGTGGTGCCAGACTCTTGTTCCTCTATGGTTTCTAATCACCTTAGCAGCTGTGCAGAGGAAGTGTTACCTTCATTTTACACGTGAGGAAACAGGGTAAAGAATATGTGTAAGATCCAACATCTAGTACCTGGTGGAGCCTGGATTCCTATTTGTGACTGACTCCAGAGCTTTTCCTCTATATGCTGTGTAATCTTCTGAGTGTTAGCTAGTTCGTAGTTTTCTTCAAGGATTCCTATTGTGTCTTGTTGTCAGCCCATTTTGTTTCTTTAGGTTCTGCTTACCTATTTGTTTACCTTATGTGTCAGCATTTCCTATGTGCATGGTAGATCTTTGTGCATTAATTTACATCCATATTTGAAAACAATATTTTTATTTCAGAGTGCTCTTATGCCTGCACAGTTATTTTTTAAGACAGAAGATGGGGGCAAATACCCAGTTATATTTAAGCATGGGGATGATTTACGCCAAGATCAACTTATTCTTCAAATCATTTCACTCATGGACAAGGTAACTATAACTTTATATTGGCAGGGACCATTTTTTTAATTTTGGTTTAGTATATATGCAGTGAATGGACACTGAATTTTTTTTAACATTCAGGTGCAATCATAGGAAGCTCAGCAATCTCCAGTTGACCTTAAACAACTTTAGTTGTTTTTATGCACTGCAGATTGACTCTTGGGTTGAGTATAAAATGAAATTGCAACTGTTCCTTTTTTTTTTTTTTTAATTCTTTTTAATGTTTATTTATTTTTGAGAGGGAGATAGAGTGTGAGCGGGGAAGGGGCAGAGGGAAGGAGACACAGAATCCAAAGCAGGCTCCAGGCTCTGAGCTGTCAGCACAGAACCCGACATGGGGCTTGAACTCACAAACCGTGAGATCATGACCTGAGCCGAAGTCAGTTGTGCAACTGACTGAGCCACACAGGTGCCCCTGCAATTGTTCGTTTTTATTAAAACTCTTTTCTCAGTTAAGTTCTCTTGATGTCGAGTTTAGTAACTCCCTTCCTCTTAATCAACTAGATCTTTTTCTTCTTTAAATTCATCTCTGCCTCTGGCTTTTAAAGGAACGTATTTGTCCTCATTTCCTTTTTTTCTGAGTTCTAAAATACTTTGTGACTAGAAAGAGCTGCATAAATGAGTTGGAAGACCCCCAGTGTTGATTGGAAACTATTGACAGTGATTTAGAATAAGTTTAAAAAAATTGACATTCCATCAAGTGCTTAATAAATTTATTTTTGATGATCAAAGTACAATTAATTTAGTAATCTCTTATAATAAGCTATTATAATACTTACTTGCAAGACTGCTTCAGAACAATCTTTATACTTGTTTGGTTAATGTATTTTATCATTTGATCAAAAGCTGCTACGGAAAGAAAATCTGGATTTGAAGTTGACACCCTACAAGGTATTAGCCACTAGTACAAAACATGGTAAGTTTATTTTACACCATGGTTGTTTATTTGAGTGTCTAATAAGTATACTTTTCCTCTTTTAATTGAAAGTTAAGAATGCTAGAGATTGAATTCATTTGTAGCACTGAAGGCTGACTGGGCCTCTTTCCCTTTCTCCCTGGCTCCCTCTTGAAATCAGCATATTTGTAAGACAAATTAATACCTTTACACTGTATTTCTTTGCATTCAAAACTGGTTATAATTTACAGTAGTTTTTTTCATACTAATCTGTGTCCAGAATCCTCATTTGAGAGTTACTGTGACCCAGAGTGACTCTGTATTGTGCTCTTAAAAAAAGCCACTCAGCAATGATGCTGCCTCTGAACTAGTGTTTTTTTTTTTTTTTTTTTTTTTTAAATATAGAATGATAGCATCTAAATCTTTCTGAGATTGAATAACCTCTGGAAATTTGATAGACGGTTCCCTAGGAATGCTTGCCTACAGCCTATTGTCAATTCCATAGTCTTGATACTCTCAGAGCTTCTCACCCTTTGATACCTGGGAAAAACAAAAGTATCCATTTTAGGTTTCTTGGCCTTCTGCTGGCCACCCTCAAATCTTTTTGGTGGTGGTTTAATTCCTCTTCTCGCTTTCGGAATGATGTTGTTTAAAGTGCACATATGATCTTTGACTATCCTGCATAAAATGATTTACTCACTTCCATTCGTTCTTTGGACAAAGTCACAAGCCTTAGCTTGTTTTACAAGTTCCAGCATCCTGTGACACACTCCTGTACCTGTCTCTCAAGCCTCTCTTTTTCCAGTCTCCCCCTTGCTTCCCAGGCATTAGCCACATGGGCCACCTTCCATTTTCTCGAATGCACCGTGCTCTTTTCAGCCTTAAGGCCTTCATTTATGTTATGATCATTATCTTTAGCATCCTTTCCTCACAGCTTTACCTATTAACTTTCACTGTCCTTCAAAGCATGGCTCAAATGTCAGATGCCCTCTGATCTCTATGGTAATTTCGGTCTCCCTACACTATTCTCTTTCACAGTACCTTTTTATTCACAATATTTATCCCAGTAAAAATTGCAGGCTTCTTCAGTGTATAAAGGCAGGGTCAAAGCTCTGTTTTTTATTGGCAAACTTATTATTGCATGGGAGAAAATCAGTAAATATCTTAAGTGAACTGATACACACTATTCCCTGTTTGTGATACAGGAATGAATGAGACATTTCTTACTTTAAAGGAGTATATGGTAGTTCCTTCATTCAACTTTGATTTTTCATAATGTCCTCCTCCTTTTTGGTAGTTTAAGGGATTTATACTTCTGTCATTTCCAGGAAATGGCAGAACATGGAGTATTAGATAAAAAAGGCAATGAACATAATGCAGTTTTAGGCTTAGTTGATTGATATTATATAATTTCAGAGTTCTTAAAGTGATTTTAAATTTGGAATATTTTTAATTGGCATATGTTATAAAAGTACAGAAAGAAGAAATTTTTGTGCATATTTAAGAAGCTTAGCTATTACTTTTTGTCTGTGTATACAGTAATAGAAATTGCCCTAGAGAAACATACAGATTAAGTCAGTTTAATTGAAAGAAGAGTTTACTTCTAGTTCCTATGACTCAAATGCCAGTCTAAACTTAATATATTGTTTACAGACTCTTTAAGTCATTTGAGTATGCAGTGTATGCATTTGAAAGTGAAGGTTATTCTTAGTAGAACCCTTACTATTTTTATTGCTTAACCAGTGTTGCGCTTAATGCAGTGCATGTATTTCTTTGTAGGCTTCATGCAGTTTATCCAGTCAGTTCCTGTTGCTGAAGTTCTTGATACAGAAGGAAGCATTCAGGTACAGAACCAATTTTAAATGAGTTATGCAATTCATGAATATAATATCGTTTTAAAAAGTTCAATCTTCATAAAAAGTGTGTAGAGTTAAAAGTGCATGTTTCATTTTATCACTGTTCTTTCCTTGAGTTGTTTTCCTTTTCTCAGAAGTGAATAATACTAAAAGTTGCAAATTCTTCCATGTTAGTATGTACAGATGCTTAGTTCCTTAAACGGTGCCTGGCACATAATAGGGGAGCGGGAATAAATTTTAAAAGTTTGTTAGTTTATAGTTATCTTATATTCCAAATTATGGAAATTCTACAGTGTGTTTAACTACAAATTAACATTTGGCTATTTCCAACTTTATGGTTCTTCAGAACAGTACTACATGCTCTTGCTCACACATGTTTTGCTCCTTTGTTTTTAAGACCCCTCTTTTCCCCTTCAACCTTGTTGCTGTCCTTTAATATAGGAATAGGTGAGCAGTTCCTAGGATTATGCCATGTGTGTCTTTGAAAATTTTTACACTTTATAGACATGGATCAATTCTTATCACATCTTAATGGTTAATCTGTGTTATTTAAAAAAATTTTTTTGGTGTTTTATTTATTTTTGAAAGAGAGAGAGACAGAATACGAGCTGGGGAGGGGCAGAAGGAGAGGGAGACACAGAATCTGAAGCCGGTTCCAGGCTCCAAGCTGTCACCACAGAGCCCGACGTGGGGCCCGAATCACAAACTGCCAGATCATGACCTGAGCCAAAGTCGGATGCTTAACCGACTGAGCCACCCAGGCACCCCAATTTAAATATGACTTTCTTTTTCCCTGTGTAAGAAGAATGTATGTAATTTACGCAAAAAAACCTGATATGCCTGAAATGAAAGCTAATACAGGACGGACTTGACAGGGGATATTTGTTACAATGTGTTTTTGTCTTTCCCAGTTTAGCATGTAATTCAGTATGGAGTTTAGAGTTGCAGAAAAGCATTATTCTCATTTCTTGGCAAAGCAGGTGGTTATACTGTTCTTTGGTTTAAGGAATAATCACTTGCAGTAGTTAAACATTCATGCTCACTAGAGTCTTTTGGGTTTTCTATGTATGTAACACGTCATCTGCAAATAGTGAAAGTTTTACTTCTGCCTTACAAATTTGGATGCCTTTTATTTCTTTTTGTTGTCTAATTGCTGTGGCTAGGACTTCCAGGGCTATGTTATATAAAAGTGGTGAGCGTGGACATCCTTGTCTTGTCCCAGACTTTAGGAGAAAAGTTCTCAGTTTTTCCTCCTTGAGTATGATGTTAACTGTAGGATTTTTATATAAGGACTTTATTATGTTGAGGTATGTTCTTTCTAAACCTACATTGTTGGGGTGTTTTTTTCTTTTTATCATGAATGGATGTTGTACTTTGTCAGATGCTTTTTGCATCTATAAAAATGATGCAAAGATAATTTTAAGAATAAAAATTATTCTTTCTCTTACTAATGTGACATACCACATTGATTGATTTGTGAATATTGAACCACCCTTGCATTCCAGGAATAAATCCCACTTGATTGTGGTGAATAACTTTTTTTTTTAATGTATTCTTGGATTCTGTTGGCTAAATTTTTTTAATTTAAAAAAATTATTTTTAATGTTTATTTTTGAGAGAGAGCGAGATTGACAGAGCATGAATGGGGGAGGGACAGAGAGAGAGGAGACACAGAATCTGAAGCAGGCTCCAGGCTCTGAGCTGTCAGCACAGAGTCTGACACAGGGCTCAAACCCACAAACCATGAAATCATGGATTCATGAGCCGAAATTGGATGCTTAACCAACTGAGCCATCCAGGTGCCCCTTGGTTTGCTAATTTTTTTTTTTTTTTTTTTTTTTTTTAAGATTTTGCATCCATGTGCATCAGAGATACTGGACTACTAGAACTGATCAATGAATTCAGTAAAGTCGCAGACTACAAAATCAAGATATAGAAGTCTATTGCATTTCTATACGTTAATAATGAAGCAACAAAAAGAGAGGAAAATAATCCCATTTATAATTGCACCAAAAATAATAAAATACATAGGAATAAACTTAACCAAAGAGGTGAAACACCTGTACTCTGAAAACTATAAAACACTGATAAAAGAAATTGAAGATGACACAAAGAAATGGAAAGACACTTCATACTCATGGATTGAAAGAACAAATATTGTTAAAATGTCTATGCTAGTCGGGGCGCCTGGGTGGCTCAGTTGCTTAAGCATCCAATGTCAGCTCAGTTCATGATCTCGCAGTTTGTGAGTTCGAGCTCCGCGTTGGGCTCTGTGCTGACAGCTCAGAGCCTGGAGCCTGCTTGGGATTCTGTGTCTCCCTCTCTCTGCCCCTCCCCTGCTCGCACTCTGTCTCTCTTTCTCTCAAAAATGAATGAACGTTAAAAAAAAATGTCTATACTACTCAAAGCATTCTACATACTTAATGTAATCCCTATCAAAATGCCAACAGCATTGGGGCACCTGGGTGGCTCTGTCAGTTAAGCGTCATCCAACTTTCGGTTTTGGCTTAGGTCATGGTCTCACAGTTTTGTGAGTTTGAGCCCTGCGTCAGGCTCTGCACTAACAGTGCAGAACCTACTGGGATTCCGTCTCCCTGTGCTTCTCTCTCTATCCCTTCCCCACTCATGATGTCTCTGTTTCTCTCAAAATAAATAAACTCAAATAAAAGAAGAAAATCCCTTAAAAAACTACCAACAACATTTTTCATAGAACTAGAACAAACAGTCCTAAAATTTGTATGGATCCACAGAAGACCCCATAAATAGTCAAAGCAATCTTGAAAAGCAAAATTGGAGTTATCACAATTCCAGACTTCAGATTATATTACAGAGCTGTAGTAATCAAAACAATATGGTACTGGAACAAAATTAAGACATACACATCATTAAAACAGAATAGAAAGCCCAGAAATAATCCACACTTACATGATCAGTTAATCGTTGACAAAGGAGACAAGAATATGCAATGTGAAAAAGTATCATCAGCAAATGATGTTGGTAAAACTAGATAGTTACATGCAAAAGAATGAAACTGGACTACTTTCTTAAATCTGAAAATGGATTAAGGGCCTAAGTGTGAGACCTGGAAGCGTAAAAATCCTACAAGAGAGCATAGGCATTAATTTTTCTAACATCAGCTGGTAACAACATCCTTCTAGATGTTGTATGTAGATGATGTCCAAGGCAAGGGAAACAAAAGCAAAAATAAACTGTTGGCACTACATAAAAATAAAAAAAGCTCTGTAAAACAAAGGAAATGACCAATAAAACTAAAAGACAGTCTGCTGAATGGGAGAAAATATTTGCAAATCACATATCTGATGACGGGTTAGTATCCAAAATATATAAAGAACTTACACAACTCAATACCCAACAAATAATTGAATTTAAAAATGGGCATAAGACATTTCTCCAAAGAGGACGTCCAGATGGCTAACAGACACATGAAAAGATGCCCAACATCACTCATCATCAGGGAAATGCAAATCATAACCACAGTGAGATACTACCTCATTTCTGTCAGGATGCCTAAACTCAAAAACTCAAGAAACAGCAATTGTTGGTGAGCATGTGGAGAAAAGGGAATCCTCATGCACTGTTGGTGAAAATACAAACCAGTGCAGCCATTGAGGAAGACGGTATGCAGGTTCCTCAAAAAATTAAAAATAGAACTATCCTATGGTCCAGTAATTGACACTGCTGGGTATTTACCCAAAGAATATGAAAACACGAATTTGAAAGGATATTTGCATCTTTGTGTTTATTGCAGCATTATTTATAATAGCTAAACTATGGAAGCAGCCCAAGTGTCCATCAATAGATGAATAGATAGTAGGGCGCCTGGGTGGCTCAATCAGTTAAGCATCCTACTCTTGATTTAGGCTCAGATCATGATCTCACGGTTTGTGAATTTGAACCCCGAGTTGGACTCTGAGCTGACAGATCAGAGCCTGCTTGGGATTTTCTCTCTCCATTTCTCTCTGCCTCTCCCATGCTCATGCTCATTGTCTCTCAAATTAAATAAACTAAAAAAAAAAAAAAAATCAATGATACACGCTTGCACACACACACATAGGAATATTACTCAGCAATTAAAAAAGAATAAAATCTTGCCATTTGCAACAGCATGGCAGGATCTAGAGGGTATAATGATAAGTGAAATAAGCTAGTCAGAGAAAGACAAATACCATATGATTTCACTCCTATGCAGAATTTAAGAAACAAAACAAATGAACAAAGGAAATAAAGAGAGACAGATCAAAAAACAGACTTTTAACTATAGAGAACAAACAGAACATTAGCAGCAGGGGGGTGGATGGGGGAATGGGAAGAAAAAAGCAAATAGCTGGGGCTCAGAACATTAAACTGCCTAGGGTTGATGTTTTGCTATGCAGTTTTCCAACTGTGTAACCTTTAGTCACTTCTTAACCCTTTGTGCACAGAAGAGTTAACAGAGCAGACCTGAGGCTATTGCCTTTAGAAAGGTCTGCTTGCTAAGTTAGCCTTTGACTGGTATCTGGGAACTTGGCTTTCAGTGTGTTATTCCTGTGTTCTCTGATAAGAGTGGTTCAGTGTGCCTAAACTGTGCAAATAATTTGATTTACAGTGAACAACTTGCTTTCCTCCTAGAATTTTAACAGTTGCTAGACAGAGGGTGACTTTATGACCAGCCCCCAGTAAAAAACCTTGAGTGCTGAGTCTATAATGGGCTTCCCTGGACAGAAACATTGCACCCAGATTACTGCCTTTTTTTTTTTTTTTTTTTAAATTGGCATTGGAGAAAAGTAGTAAGTATGCTCAGCATATCCCCTCATAGAAGAGAGCCAGGAGGCTGACACATGGATTTCTCCAGGCTTTGCCTGTGTATTTTCCCTGTCCTGATTCTACTGTGTATACTTTTGCTTTAATAAGTGTCACTTGTGGTACAACCATATGTTGAGTCTATGATTCCATCTAACAAACTTGTCGGAGTTGTTGACCTCCTAACATACCCTTTAGGTCTCAGTTTTTGCACCTGTGAAATTTGGATAATAATTTAATAGTATCTGCCTCTAGGATTAGTACCTGAAAATGAGGTGAAGTGTATGTAGAGCTTTAACATAGTTTCTAACTGAAATTATTATTTAATAAAGTTATTAGTTATTACGTGGCTGTGTGCAGTTGTGATTTGGTAAAATAAGGACAGTGCAGTTGGTATATTGATTCTTGGTTTCATGTCTGATCTGTGTAAATAGTTTTGCTGAGTCAGAGGTTATTCTCATGTTCAACTTCAGTAGACAATTAAAACGTATTTTCTAAAATAGTTGTTTTTGGGAAGTTATTCTGTTTCTCATTGCTATACATCTTTGCCTATTCTTAATATTGTCAGACTTTTAAATTTGGTATTGTAGTTTTAGTTTTCCCTAATTATCACAGGTTGAACATTAAAAAATATATGTGTAGGCTATGCATTTCTTCTGTGGAGTCCTTATTTACATCTTTTGTTCATTTTCCTCTTGGGTTGTTTGGGTCTTATTGATTTATAGGAGTTCTTTATATATTCTAGGCATAGATCCTTTGTCAAGCCCAAGGGTGTTCAGAAAAGCTGAAACATAGGGTAAACTTTTTTTTTTTTTTTTTAAACAGCATGTTACTTGTGTTTTCAAATAGTATATTCTGTTTTTCTTTAACATCTACATGTAAGGGAATAGTTCTAGTTGGTAATCAGAAACAAAACAAAACATTATTTTCCCCACTGTTTCCAGACTTTGGACACTCTAGTGCATGTATTGTGTCCCTATAATTCTTTTGTTCAGTTAGCATCTTTCTTATATTTATCTTTCCATCAATTTCCCCTGGGAATTATTGGCACTTTCTAATCATTTTTATTGAGCTTTTTTTTTTAATTATTATTATTGATGTATCATTGACATACAGTATTATATTACTTTCAGGTGTACAACACAGTGATTTTGACAATTACATACATTATGAAATGATCACCATAAATCTAGTTACCGTCTGTGACCACACATAGTTATTATAAGCAATATTATTGACTATATTCCCTGTGCTGTAGTTTATATCCCCTTGACTTATTTGGTTTATAACTGGAAGTTTGTTAATCCTAACAGTGTTTCAGTAGCTACACTTAAAAAGTAATTTCAATAACTCATGTTCACTTTAAGGAGAATGTATGATACAAAAAACCCCCTCTGAATTGTTTACATTCAGAAGAAAGGTGAAAAAAAAGTGATAGAGTATAGAGAAATAAAAGTAAATTCATTTCATCTAATATTTTCCCCCTAAGGTGTAAAAGTAGCAGCATACTTTTTTTTTATCTTAACTGTCTGCAAGCACAGTAGTAAAGACTGATTCTTAGAATATACTTTTTAAAGTCCACATTTTATAATTATTGACTAAACATTAGGCCAGGTACTTGGTCATGTTTTACAATTGCAAAATGTCTGATTTGTTAAGGATTGTATTGAGTTTGTAAACATGTGAATTATATCTTTTCAGAACTTCTTTAGAAAATATGCACCGAGTGAGAATGGACCAAATGGAATCAGTGCTGAAGTTATGGACACTTATGTTAAAAGCTGTGGTAAGTTTTTCAAGCTCTATTTTCCACTGATGCAGTGAAGTCAAGGAAATAGGCTATCCTCATGTTGCTATATTCATACACATTTGTACATTGTAGGATTTTATCTTACTCCATGTGGGCTGCTCTAACAAAATACCAGAGACTAGGTGGCTTGTAGGCTGGAAGTCCAAGATAAGGTACCTACTTGGTCAGTTGACAGCCCTTTTTGGGGAGAAGACTTTTTTGTTGTATCTTCATCTGGCAGAATGGGCTAGGGAGCTGTGTGGACTCTCCTTTTAGAGAGCACTAATCTCATTCATGAGGGGTCTACCCTAATGATTTAAGCACCCCCTAATACCATTACATTGGGCTGTATGATTTCAACATGTGAATTTTGGGGGCCACAAAGACATTCAGATCATAATATTTCAATTCTGTATAAGAAGATAACTAAAAGATATACTGATAGAAGAAGTCAATTAATGTTTTGACATAATAGTAATTAACAAGGTATAAATTCTGTTTAGTCTTTGGTGAATGTATCTTTGCAATCAGTTAACTGTGTTATTATTACAAGTTATCTCTTCCTGGAAGCTGTTAATTTTCTCCAAGATTTTCCCTGTGTTTGAGTAACTACAATTAAAGAGACTGAGGGAAAAGTCTCAGCAATAATTATGCTTTAGATAAATCTCAAGAGCTATGTTAGGAGGATGCCTCTCATGATATTTTATTTTATGGTCCCTTCCTGGAAATAAGTAGGTAGTAGAATGCCAGAGGGATTAATTCACATCGTTTCAACCATTTATGCCTACCTATCCTCATGAAGTTTATGTTCTAGAGGATTTTTTAATTTTCTTAAGCAGTTTTTTGTTTGTTTTATTTGTTTTTGCTTTTAATAGCTAGATTGTTTAAAAGAGGGTTAGTAAAGGAGTTGACACTAGAGTTAGCCCTGGATGGGATATGGTATATAAGTTGTTCCTGTTTTAAGTTCCTATTTATACCTAAGGCAAAGTAGGTAAGGGACGTTAGACACATGTAACAGTTGTATTTAAACTTTCATATCATTTAATGGCTTATAAACTGATTCTTATACATGACATTTAAAAATTTTTCACAATGTTCCTATGAGGTAGTATTCCAGATTATTTTAGACAACATAATTTACTCCCAAATTTATACTAGATGATATATAAAGAAGTACATCTAGTTGGCTGAGAAGTATAAAGAAAATGTAATATAGCTGGGAACTTTAAAAGCACTGAAATAAAACATGTGTGTGTATATTAAAATCCTTTTGGTTTTAATCGTATTTTTACTGAAGGAATATAACGTGGTACGTGTAACTGTGCTCTCCCTTAAAAATGACCATGTACAGTGTATTTAAAGACTAAAAAATTATTGAAGCATTCTAGAGAAAATGTATTATTTCTTTTAGTTTCCCTTGCTCTCCCAACTCTGTATTTCTCTTTTTTTTCTCTCCTTCCCTGCTTTCCTTCTTTTCTTCTTTCCTTTTCCCCTTTCTCTTCTTTCCTATTTTTTTTGACCTTCAACTCTTGTTTTCTGTGTTCTGAAAAAATTACGTATCATCTAAAGACTAGGCAGGACATCTAAGATCACTCACATGACAGTTCATAGTTCATACTGTCTTTTATAGCAAGACTTGTCTGTCAAGTGTCCTGTACGTGTCTTCTCTGTGGCTTGGGGTTCTCAGAGCTGGGATCCAAGAGGAAGTATTCTAAGAAACAGAAAGTAGAAATTGTTGGTTTCTGATGGCTTGGACTGGGAAGCTGATCATTTGTCATTTCTGTTATAATCTCTTGGTCAAAGCAGTCACAGAGCTTGCCCGGACCCAAAGGGAGGGGTTATAGTTCCCACCTCGAGTGAAAAGCACGTTAAAGAATGTGTGGCTATTCATTAGTCCACCACGCCTAATTACTGAAAACTTTTTAACATCATGAATCTATTTAACAAATGAATGCTAACTTTTTCTGCTTGAAATATATACACACACATACTATCTATAAATATTGACTAAAATTTTGAAAGCCCTGCTCACTCTTAGTAAAATTACTGGAACAGTATATTATGATTGCATGTCATAATTGTTTTATGTAATGTTCTATTACATAAATGTTCTATTACATAAAATGTCTTTTATGTAACGTTCTATTTTTTTCCAAGACCTAATGAAAGTATGACTGGGTTTTTCATATAAAAAAATAGCCATTTCAAATTGAACTTCTTGGGGCACCTGGGTGTCTCAGTCAGTTGAGCGTCTGACTCTTGACTTCAGCTCGGGTCATGATCTCACAGTCCTGAGATCAGGTTCCGTGCTGGGTGTGGAGCCTGCTTAAGATTCTCTCCTCCCTCTTTCCCTCTCCTGCATGCTCATGCGTGCGTGCACGCTCTCTGTCTCTCTCTCTCTCTCAAAAATAAAGAAATAAGTTAATTAATTAATTGCACCTCTTGGATACTTCAGTTCAAATTGGATCTTGCTCCTTTCTTTCCCTAATATTGTACTTTTATTCCTTTCCTGATAATCGATTTGATGGCAAGCCTTCTCTTCATCTTATTTTGAATAGCCTTTTTTTTTCCTTTGTACCTTGTTGTGTTACAAAATAATCATTTGTATTTTAGGGTGTTTGGTATATTGGAGGTTGAAAGCCATTATTTGAGTTTTTCATTAGAGGATTTAGTGATCAATAAGTTGCTACTTTGTACTAGAATCTGATTGTTGGACATTATCATATAGATGTATGTATAAGTTTCATTTTAGAAAGTAAAGGTTTAGATTTTTGGCAGAGTGTAAGAAGAAAGTGATAATAGTTTTGGTGACAGTTTTTTTCCAGATTATGCAAGGTATCAAGTATATTTCATGCAAGTAAATAGAACATTAATTATTTTTACAAATATATTTTTGCTAAGTGAAGGGAGATACTATCATTTGGTTCTCTAATATTTCTCTGAATTTTACATCAAAGTTGTATTATAATACCAATTTAAAGATATTGTGCATTTCATATGGGCTCAAAACGCTAACGGGCAGCATCCTTTTGACAAAATTCTCTTGGACAATCTACTCTGTGCCATCTCATATTGTTTTGAATCTGTTATCTGTGCTTTAAAAATTTCTGGGGATCATCTGACTCTTAATTCATGTCTTTTCCAGCATGTTCTCTCTTAAGCATTGATACTTTGAATTATTGGGACACCCTGATTTCACCCCCCCCCCCCCCCATTTATATACATATGAAAGAGAGAAGATCATATGTTACCTCACTTGACTTAAAAAACAAAACAAAACAAAACAGAGGTGCTTGCGTGGGTCAGTTGGTTAAGTGTTTGGCTCTTGATTTTGGCACAGGTCACGGCCTCATAGTTTGTGGGATCGAGCCCTGTGTCATGCTATTAGCATGGAGCCTGCTTGGGATTCTCTCTTCCTCTTTCTCTCTGCCCCTCCCCTGCTCGTGCACTCACTCGCTCTCTCTCAAAACAAATAAACTTTAAAAGAAAAAAAACAGGGGCGCCTGGGTGGCACAGTCGATTAAGCGTCCGACTTCAGCCAGGTCACGATCTCGCGGTCCGGGAGTTCGAGCCCCGCGTCAGGCTCTGGACTGATGGCTCAGAGCCTGGAGCTTGTTTCCGATTCTGTGTCTCCCTCTCTCTCTGCCCCTCCCCCGTTCATGCTCTGTCTCTCTCTGTCCCAAAAAATAAATAAACGTTGAAAAAAAAAATTTAAAAAAAAAAGAAAAAAAAAAGAAAAAAAACAAAAACATCTATTAAAATGACCCTTAAACATATTTATGACCTTAACCCACTGAGGCAGGGTAAAGGCTCTTTCCCATACATTTCCCATTTCCATTGGAAAATAATCCAGTAATAATTACTGTAAAAGCAAACGTGATGATAGAAAGTAGTATATAAAAACATCTTGCTTTGTCAGTAGAGACAGGCAAAATTCATGGCATGTCTAGTTGTGTAAAAATTTTAGGTCAAATGTACTGTTGCTACACATGTGAATCATTACTCTGTAGAGGTAGCTAAACAATGAAACAAAGTAAATAATGATAAAACTAATTTATAATGAACCAAAAGATAAGCTGCACCATACAACAATTCAAGTATATTGATACACAGTGATGTTCTTTTGGAAAATTGCCAGTGTTTTAACAATGTTCTGATGCACATTATCAGGAGTTTTCTATCCTTCACAAGTATTGAGTGGCAGCCAGATTGCTAAGTGACTCACGTATTAGAGAGCTCGGTGTCCTAAGTTCTTACGTGTTCTCTTTATGAATTTCCTTTAGCATGGCGCTCACTAATGTCGGAGTGGAGGGCCATTAGTCGTTTGTGGATTGCATATTTTGCAGCAGTTTTAGAGCAGCACCACTCCAGCATTACCACTGTAATCCCTGGACCAGCAGCATTGGCTTCATCTGGGAACTTGTTTGTATTAACAGAATCCCAGGCCTTGCCCCTGATGTTTTGATTAGAATCTTCATTTTAACAGGATTCCCAGGGGATTCTAGTACATTAAAGCAGAAGGGAGTACACAAACTGTGGTGTGTATAGCAATCACTTTCTAGTACTGCCCCGAGAAATTCTGATGCAGCAGGACTCAAGTGGGCCCTAAGGGTTTGCATTTTTAAGAAGCTCCTAGGGGAGAGTGATGCTGCCAGTCTGTGCATCATTTTGAAGAGCAATTTCCTAGCAAGAGTCAAATCAGTTTCTTCCTACAACCTTCCTCATAGTAAGTATTTTAGGATTTTTAGGCCACATGATCTCTGTTGTAGCCATTCAGCCAGGCCAGTGTCATGCTCAAGAAATAGGTGAATGGATGCGGCTGAGTTCCAGTAAACTCTATAAAATATAAAAACAGAGGAGGTCCCATTTTGGCCGTCAAGCTGTATTTGCTCACCCTTTATGTAAGTGGCCCTCAAGTCCCTCAGTGGACCACTTAATGTGTCAACAATTGTATTCAGCTGAAGTTAACATAATCTATAGTGATGCACACACACAAGTCATTTTCTTTTTTGTAAGAAGCCCAGATGTCAGTCATTGTAGTTGCTTTAGCGCTTGTGGATGTTAGGGCCAACCAAAGTCTTTGTGATTTTCTTGGCCTTCTCCCAGTGGTCCCAAATGACTATTGCAAATGCAGTCATCATGTTTGCAGTCCAGCCAACCAGGAGAAGAAACCTAAAAGGCTCATTTCCCAGCTCAGCCAGCCCCATCTTTAAACATGCTCATCACAAACCTACATTTGCTTATAGTTCCCTGGACATGCCTAAGTGCAGGTGAGGCTGGGAAATACAGTCTTTTACCTAGGCATGGTCTTGTCTCCCAGATCCTGGTTTTGTTTTAAGGAAGAAACAGATTAGATAGTGTGTAGGCAAACTCGTAGTTCCTGTCACACTGCAGGCTATATTTTGAGAATAACTGATTTGTTACAGTTTAGTGAAAATTGTTAGTAGACCAGTAATATGATTAGAAGCATTTTTTGGGTAATAGTGTGCTTTCATTCATTCTGTACATATGGATACATTTTGAAATATATAAAATGTATAATTTCACCTGTAATTAGTCTATGGTTAGTTATTCTAAACAAATACACTTGAACTTAAATATCTTGAGTGTTGCATCTGTCTAAATAGCCACTTTGGGGAACAGGAGTTATACAATGCAGAAGTGGCTTGAGCCAAGGACTTTAGAGTGAGAGTTAGGTTCAAATCCCAGCCTAGTGACCTTGGACAATCTCGTTAACTTCTGGAGCCTGAGATATTTTCATTAGAAGGATAGTTACAATACTTAACTGGCATCATTAAAGGGCTAGAGATGATGAATGTAATGTGCCTACCTAAGGGACTAGCTTTCAGTAAGTTGTAACTATGATTAATTAATTAATAATTAATGATTAATCCAGTGAAATTAATTTGGTCATTAACAGGTGGTCCAGTCTTTTTCCTACATATTAACTGAAATAAACATGCTTTTGTAAATACTGATATAGCCATGTGTATGTTTATAAGTTATGTTTCTTGTTACATTAATAATAAGAGAAATAGAATGGAAAAAATAATCTTCAAAAAGGTGATATTTGCTTAATTTTATTTGAGCATTTTCAACACATGGCTGGTTTCCAGACTTTTTAGAAGAGAAAGGCAAAAGAATAAAGATAGAGCCAGTGACTCTGCCCCTAGCCCTGCTCATGTAATTTTTCTTAATACTTTAGAAGATTGTGCTGTTAACTTCTTAAGCGCCTTTACCACTCAAGTGAATTTAATTGTTTTTCTATCTGCTGGCACTTCACGATTGTTTCTCCAAAGATTTTTCTTTTAAACCTACATTTACTTTTGTTATCTTATAGATGATAGGGTTGTGGGATGCTTGACTTCATTATGTGTATTTCTGTAGACACTTCTTTTTTCTGCTGTCATCTGTAACATGTGTCCAATTTGAAATGAGAAATGGGAGAATCATATTATAATTAAGGTTCCTGAAGCCTGAATTAACTTTTGATAGAAATGACTTTTATAATTTGACAAAATTCTACAAGATATTATTTCTCATGCAAATAGCAATTTATATTGAGTTTCAACTGATAAACTCTTCATAGAGTCAAAGAAAATTACACAATTGAGAATTTGGGTGAGAAATGAAAAAATAGTAATTAAATTGAAATGAAAGTAACACAGACTGCTTTTATACTCATTTGTATGTTTGACCTGGTTTGCATGTGTTTTCACAATTTTTTAACTGTTATTTGCAGCTGGATATTGCGTGATTACATACATACTTGGAGTTGGAGACAGACACCTGGATAACCTTTTGCTAACAAAAACAGGTATCAAATCATGGCCACCAGTAGATGTATATATTTTATATGCTGGTGATTTTTACTGTGGAATCTGCTTAGTAAAAGAAAATAAGTTGCATAAAACAAAATAAGTTGCAAAATGTGGTAGGCACATTGCATATGTGAAGAAAAGTCAAATAGTCTTTTTTTTTAAATGTTTATTTTTAAGAGAGAGAGAGAGACAGAGCTCATGAGCACAGGAGGGGCAGAGAGAGACAGAGGGAGGAGAGAGAGTCCACAAGTGGAGGAGGGGCAGAGAGAGAGAGGGAGACAGAGGATGCAAAGCAGGCTCTGTGCAGAAAGCAGAGAGCCTGATGCGGGGCTTAAACCCACGAACTGTTGAGATCATGACCTGAGCCAAAGTTGGATGCTTACCTGACTGACCCACCCAGGCACCCCTGAAAAATCATATAGTCTTAAAAGTCCCTTCATGTGGGACCTTTGAAAGAAACTCCCATTCTTTTTTATTTTTTTTAATTTTTATTTATTTATTTATTTTGAGAGCACAAGCTAGGGGAAGAGGGGTGTGTGTGTGTGTGTGTGTGTGTGTGTGTGTGTGTGTGTGTGTGTGGAGAGAGAAAGAGAGAGAGAATGAATCCCAAGCAGATTCCACGCTCAGCATGGGCTTAATCTCATGACCCCGGGGTCATGACCTGAGCTGAAATCAAGAGCTGGACACTCAACTGACTAAGCCACCTAGGTGCCCCCAAAACTCCCATTCCTTACAAAGAATCACTTCAGTAGTAATTCTATGGGTGGTCTTCTCGCTGTTCCTTCTGAAAATGCCACCTTTGGGGGAAAGCCCATAATAATGTGTGCAAGCAGTTGAGTTAGTGTTACTTACTGCTTACTTACAGTGTTACTTACTTCCTTACTTACAGCTCTAGTTAGTGTTAGAATGAGCTCACATTAACCCCTGTCTTTAATTTTTTGCTTTTCCCCTTGGAGTTCCATGGAATAATCATTCTCATCCCCCTCTTCGTGATAATTATTTAGCCCCTTGGCTTTAACACTATCTTGAAGCAAACAACTTTCAAACTTACAGCACTGTACTTTAGTCCATTTCATTAAGCTTCAGACTGAAATATCCAACCACTTACTTGACATCCAAATTATATGGTCAGTTGTAAAAGTTGTTCCCTTCCTCCACTACCTGCTTAATAATACCTGCTCCTCACCTAATTTTTTCCCATCTCAGTAAATTGCAACATCATCCACCCAGTTGTTTAAGCCCCAGGCTTAAGAGTCATTTTTTTTTTTTTTAAAGTTTTTTTTTTTTTTTCAACGTTTATTTATTTTTGGGACAGAGAGAGACAGAGCATGAACGGGCGAGGGGCAGAGAGAGAGGGAGACACAGAATCGGAAACAGGCTCCAGGCTCTGAGCCATCAGCCCAGAGCCCGACGCGGGGCTCGAACTCACGGACCGTGAGATCGTGACCTGGTTGAAGTCGGACGCTTAACCGACTGCGCCACCCAGGCGCCCCTAAGAGTCATTTTTAATTCCACTCTTGGCCTCATTTCACATATCAAACCTATTAGCAAATATTGTCTACTCTTCACCTCCAAAATGGATCATGAAGTTATCCACTCTCTTCATTTCACTCCTTTGACTCCATTTGAAGCCACTACCATCTTTTGCCCAAACTATTTGAATAAAATCTGAACTCTTTACTGTGGTGCTTGTGGCTTGCCCACACTGACCAATTTGATTGTGTAATGTCAATACTCCTGCCTCAGACTAATGCCCTTGTTTTTCTCTCTGGAAAGCTCTTCTCTCAGATCTTTGCAAATCTGACTTTGGTTATTGAGTCTAAGTTTGAGTGGCATCTCCTTAGAATAGCCTTTTCTAACTCTCTGATCTGAAATGGCTTCTGAAATGTACTTGCCACACCACCCTTCTCCATTACTCTCTATTATTGTTTCGTTTTCTTTAAAGCACTTACCACCAGCCAAATTTATCATTTTTTGTACGATAAAGATTTATTGAGCAACTGCTATGTGTCCGGTATTGTTCTGGGTTCTGGGGATACCAAAATGAACAGAACAGACACAAATCTAGGTCCTCATGGAGCTTGTTGATCTTCTCATCATCTTCTCCCATTCAGGATGCAGGTTCCATGAGAGCAGGGACCTTGTCCATCCAGTTTGCTACCATTCCTCCAGAACCTTGAACAACACCTAGCTAAAGTGATTGATAGATCACTGTTGAATTAATGAATGAGTAAATAATTCTTCTCTTCTGTGTAGTCTTTCCTTCCCTGGGCTAAATAATTCAAGTTTCTTCAGTCTTCCACAGAAAATAGATTTTAAATTACTCTTAAAATGGTCTCTCAGGTAAGAACATTTTCTGTTTTGTTAGTATTCCTCCAGATTGTGATACCAAGAATTTAACACATCAAATGTAATTTATCAAATGTAGTCTAATTATTAATATATAATTATTAATTCACATAATCTAGAATTTCATATATTAGTGTGAAAAATTATCTGTGACAGAATTTGCATGTGGGATTCATGTCTGTGTCAAGGCCAGGCTGTCCCTGTAGTAACTAAGACCACAGAATGTTGTTGAGGTTCTCGCCAAATTTGCCAGTGTAGCAGAGGATATTTAGAAAATGTTATGGTGTATTTGGAGAGAATTTTAATTTGGAAAAAGTTTTCCTGTGTTGTTCCTTAATGCTCTGATATTTTAATTGAATCTTTTAACCACAAGAATCAAAGTACCAAAGTGATTCTGTTGGTTTTTGTATTGAAATTATTTTATAACTACAATGCAATTATTTAATGTATAGAGTGCCATTACATCTATAATGTTATTTTCACGTATCTTGTCACATACCTTGTCTCTTCTTTTGGAAATTGATAAATAATAGACCTTTTTCTTTTGGACTTTGAGAACTGCTCTGTGTGTGTGTGTGTGTGTGTGTGTGTGTGTGTGTGTGTGTGTTGTTGGGGATTTTTAAAAATGAGATTTGGAAATCAGAGTCTATTTCATACACTTCTGTGGTCCAGTTCACAATTAATTTGTTTTAATGGAAATAGAATATAAAATTTCAGAAGCAGGTTTTAAGCATCTTGTCACCAGTTTTCCACTAGAGGGTGCTCTAAATATGACTTTAAAAATCAAAAACTTACAATGTGCTAGATGAGAGACATGTTCTCTTTCTTTTGAAACGGCATTTCTTTTGGTTATTTTTTCTTAACTGGTCTTTATTTCATTATTGATATCATACAGTTAGCATTTTAAGCCTTACTTGCTAGGATTAATGCCTTTAATTTTCAAGTTTAGTTTTAATGAAATTAGATTATATAAGGAAATACCAATTATATCAGGACAAATGCAAGTATGATGTATTCCTCAACCTCTAAAAATTTGTAATAATTTATTTTAAAATGTTTTGTGTTTATAGTCATTTTTTACTGACAGTTTATATTTCAAAGTGGTTTTTACATATGTGATATAATTAGACTTTGTATAATTTAGACAAGTATTACATATTAAATTATATACATGAATTTTGAATGTGGTTCATTGCAGGAAATACACCTTAGAACTTGTAGTTAAAAAATGCCTCAAGTATCATGAAGCTCCTCCATTGTGTATTTTGGATCCACTATGTCTTAGGCACAGACTGTGATGTATTAAAACTTTAAAACTTTAGATTCTCTTATGTAACTCTCCAGTCTCAGTGTTGATGGTGCAGTTTTTATTATAAGTAACATTGCTCCCATTCTTCAGAATAAAATACCTTTTGTTTTCTTATCTGCCAGCTTGAGCAGGTGTAGTATCCATGACTTTGCTTTCAAATGAAAGTGGTTTGGAATTGTAATCAGAGTTCCACTGATTCTTCTGTGCCCAGTTCCTTGGCATGAGAGATGGAGCAGAGAGGAAGAAGATACTTAGATTTCATTTTATTGGGGATCTCTTGGAGATTTGCCCCCAACACACTGTTCCACCTGTAAATTTAGATGAGACACAAGAGGGTCAGATTGATGACTTTAGAAGTGTGTGGAGGAAAATGTTTCACTGCATAGAAAAAATTTCAAAATGTATACAACAATAATGTGCAAAAAGGCAAAATATGAGACTCAATTACAGATTTCCCAGAAATTTTTTTGCCTGGGTTTATTGGTGTGTTGATACTTTAGCTTGGTTGAAGTATCCTCAGCTTGTCCAGCAGAGGGCATTGTGTGTCCACCATAAATGTGACAGTCTGTTAATTCCTTTGTCAGTGTATTGCCCTGTGGTCACTTATAACATTGTTTTCCTGAAGCAAATTTGGAGTGAATGGTATTTCACTTATCAATGCAGTGATGTAGCATTATTTGGGCAAGAAATTAAAAATTTAAGCTCTAGAATGGGATTGGAAACGTAAATTTCTTTCAGAGCTGGTATCCTTTGAGGAAGCTTTGAGGAGTTTGTTCAGGGTTATTTGATTGTGACAGGACTCAAAGCCTGATTTGGGTTTATCTCAACTGTGGGGAAACATTTTTTTATTGTTAATTTTTTAAAATTTGAGGGGGAAAAACCAGGACTGGTATAACTGAAAAACTTCATTGTTTATGATTTACAGACTTTATAACAGAATGAACATTTATATCAGTATATAAATAAGTGAAAAACATTCATAAATGAAAACAAGGAGCTAGATATCTGTAGTAAATGGAAAGTTCCCTGTAGTTCCTGAGGATGGCTCTTCTAATCTGGAGCTGTCCATTTGTACAGTGAGAGGAGTGGTGACTCTTTGTCTGTCTCAGCACTTCAGAGTAATGCTCTCTGAACCTTTTGTCACAAAGCCTGAAGGTAAGAAAGTCATTGTTCCCTAATTGGAAACTTTTCTTCATCATTCTTTAACTTTATGTCAAATTGATGCACATCCTTTTTTAATTCTGAGGAACAGTCTCACATAGGAGTTAATGTGTCAGGATCTAAAATAAACATCTTTAGTTTTAAATTGCCCCTCCACTATTGGGTGACTTTGGGTAAGTTGTCTCTCTCTATGACTCAGTCTCTTTTCTGAATGTGCCCATAAGAATAGAACCTCTCTGCCTGTGGTGTGTGAGAGTTGAATGAGATAATGTGGGCAAGGTTTTGTACGTATCGAGCATATAGTCAACATTTCTTAAGGACTGGCTATTATGGTTTTCTTTGTTGGTTTACTACCAAAAAAGAAGAATGCCTTCCTTTTTTGGCTTATGTAGCTTTTTTATTTGCAGTCATAATTTTAGAGATAAAAATATAATTAATGTATTTCAAAAATTTCTTTTTCCCACTCTTAAAAATACAAACTCTTTTCAGTTACTGCCTTTTAAATTCTGTTTTGATTGGCTCTTTATTTTAGTAGTGTAGGAAGGTTTATAAGAGAGAAACAGTCAATTTTATCATGGATTTAATGTTATTCTTTCTGTTTTAAGGTAAATCTTGATATTTTGAAAGTAAATATGTTTGTTTAAGTGTTTTATTTTTTTCTTAGGGTATAACACAGTAGTTCAAAATCTTCCATAGGGAGAACTTAGTTACTACTCAAATGGTAATGCTTCCTAAGCTATTTGTATTTAAGTTAATTAGTTTGGTAGGTTAAAAATACTGTAAAATCTAAATCTATAGACTTACTTTATTAAAAAAAGTATTTAGTGTTTATTTATTTTTGAGAGAGAGAGAGAGTGTGTGAGCACAGGAGGGGCAGAGAGAGTGGGAGACACAGAATCTGAAGCAGGCTCCAGGTTCCTTCAGCATAGAATCCCATGCGGGGCTCAAACCCACAAACCATGAGATCATGACCTGAGCCAAAGTCAGACTTTGACTGAGTCATCCAGGCACCCCAACTTGCCATTAAAAAAAAAATATTTATTTTGATAAAGAGAGTGGGGGAGGGGCAGAGAGAAGGGGGGAGAGAGAGAGAATCCCAAGTCGGTTCTGCCCTGACAGTGTGGAACTTGATGCGGGGATCAATCCCATGAACCATGAGATCATGACATGAGCCAAATGCAAGAGTTGGACAATTAACCGACTGAACCACCCAGGCACAACGAAATCTATAGATTTACTTTCTTAATGTGCTTGTTTATTCCCTGGGACTTGAGAGAAAGGGGTGTAAAATGTTTTATGCAGTTGGTAGGCACCTAGTAAATGCTTTAAAATGAACAAATGAATGAAGTTTTTTCCTGTTATTTTTATCCATCTTTAGGGCTTCTAGAATAATCTGTTTTCCTGCCTAAACTTATTTTTACTGTAGACTATAGACATAGTAGTATTTACCAGTTTGTTTTTTCTCAGTTGATGTATGCAAAAGAGAATCAGGCACCTAAGACCACCCCTTTTTAATCCATAAATACTTTTTAGTCTCTATTAATCATTACTTTAGATGCTTAGATAATGACAAGGACTCACAATCATGTGAATAATTTTCTTTTCAGACATTATTTAAAATACGATATTTTGAAAGTTTCTTGAATTTTTCAGTATCAGAAATCTGGCAGTCTTTTTTTTTTAAATTTTTTTTAACATTTATTTATTACTGAGAGACAGAGAGACACAGAGTATGAGCAGGGGAGGGGTAGAGAGAGAGGGGAGACACAGAATCTGAAGCAGGCTCCAGGCTCTGAGCTGTGAGCACAGGCCCAACGTCGGACTTGAACTCACGAACCATGAGATCATGACCTGAGCTGAAGTCAATCACCTAACCAAATGAGCCACCCAGGCGCCCCTGGCAGTCTTCTTACACTTAATGAAACCTATCATAAAGAAATTGTTAATGGTGCCTTAAAAGGTGCTGGGTTTTTTTCTTGTTTGTTGTTGTTGTTTGTTTCTTTTTTAGAGAGAGGGAGAGGGACAGATGGGGAGAGAGAGAGAGAAAATCTTAAGCAGTCTCCATACCCAAGTGTGGAGCCTGATGTGAGACTCAGTGTCACAACCATGAGATCATGACCTGAGCTGAAATAAAGGTCACTTCACCAATTGAGCCACCCAGGTGCCCTGGTGCTGTATTTAGAAGGACATTGTTTCCTCTCATTAGAAGTAATAGAAAATGATAAAGTGCTATATATACTCTTTATGCCTAAGGAGCTGAAAATTACATCACAGAGAAAGTAACTTAGTATGAAGAATGTGCTGGGTTTCTATGAGCTACACATTCCAGTAAAAGTACGCATTCCAGCAAAAATACCTGGAAGCTGAAATAATCAATGCCTTTGCAGGTAATACATAGGTTGGTTAGATTGATTTAGGTCAGATTGTGGAGACAAATCAATCTGTTTCCTTTTGTATCACCTTTTATATGGCAAAGCTTGATTCATTGAAGTAAAACTGTAGATTGGGACATTACTTTTTTTTATGTAAGTTTTCTTATCAGGTGATATATTTCTTAAAGCTGGGTAGACACTGTATTTGTTTTGCAATACATAATTTGGAGGGGGTTCATTTTTAATGAACTTTAAAGCATTCAAGTTCCACCATAGGCTAGCAACCACAAACCAGATATAAAAAGTTAGTACATTTTTATAGTGACCCCTCGAACAAAAGAGGTGTCAAATTTAAAAGTAATGGGGTTGTACAACACAGAGAAACAGTAACCATTGGTATCAGGTGTGAGTTTTTATTCACTGAAGTGATTCACCTTGCCGCTGTCTCTTCCATAGTGATCTAACTGAAGTTAAGAGTTGTATTAGTCAATGTAAAGTAGATCAGAAGTCCTCAGACTTTGTCTTGTATCAATGTCACCTGGAGAGCAACTTAAACTATAGATTGCTGGGCCCCAGGCTCAGTTTCTGATGCAGCCTTGATGGTAGGCCTGAGAATTTAAGTATCAAAGAAAACTATCCATAATTATCTGAAAACGTAATTAAAATTCTAAAAGTTTGTATATATTTAGAAGCTGGATTCTCTTCTTACTTAAATCAAAACAACACAATAGAAAGAAACCAATATGAGAATCTAGCAGTCACCTATTAAACCAGACATTAAAGAGGTTTGCAAAATGAAAGGAGTGCCACTCATCTCATTAATTTTTTTGTATTAGAAAATAGTTATTATTCATAAAAAATGTTAAAATGTTCACTTATTTTTAGATTAATATTTTGGGAGGTCTCAGTTTTAATTTAAAATGCAGGAAATATCTATAGAAGTAGCCCAACTAAGGTTTATTTGGGGTCTTCAGTAATTTTTAAGAGCATAAAATTTTACACAAAACAGTTTTAGAATTAATATCAAAGGCCGTTTTTTAGGTTTTTAAAAAAATCTATAAAGGGTTTCTGTTCTGTTTTAGACCTTAAAACGGTTCTGTAGAAGAAAAGAATATTGCAGGGAATAGATCCTTTATTGGCCTTAATAACTGTAGGAAAAATGAAAATGAAGATCATTTAAAAGTTTTTCTTTTTTTTTTAATTTTTTTTTTTTAACGTTTATTTATTTTTGAGATAGAGAGAGAGACAGAGCATGAATGGGGGAAGGTCAGAGAGAGGGAGACACAGAATCTGAAACAGGCTCCAGGCTCTGAGCTGTCAGCACAGAGCCCGACGCGGGGTTCGAACTCACGGACCGCGAGATCATGACCTGAGCCGAAGTCGGCTGCCCAACCGACTGAGCCACCCAGGCACCCCAAGTTTTTCTTGAATAGAAATGGACTATATAATCAGATATACTACATAGATATGTTTTGCCCCCCTTTCATTAGTTAGCTAAATTTTGTTCCTATCATCAGAAACCTAAGATCTTAACAGTTGAATGTGAAAAAATAAATTATATGAAATATTTAGCAGATAATTGGAATGTCTATACTGATCTTTACTTATGTATGTCTTATTTTCGTTACTCAAAAACGATTACTAAAAATATTTTATCATTACTGTGCTTTTAACTGTAAGTGAAAATAGCTCTAACCAAGTATACCATAAGGGCTTAACTAATAAGCATTGGGAACATTCGGAGTGTAGCTTAGGGAGCGTTTTTAATTCTAAAAATATAGGTTCCATTGTATCAGTAAATGGTTGTTCACTACCTTCTTTGTTTCTAGGTTTCATAGTAGGGCAACTTCAACATTCACAGGAAGAAACATAAGAAAAATACAACATTCACATAAGAAATAAAAGGCATTCTGTGGAAAAATAGTAAAATGTCAGGTGTATGCCAAGAAACTGAAGACTGGGAAACTTATAGAGTAGAGTGGCAGGGAAGAATATTTGAATTGGGGAATTGTGTGGGATTTAAAAAAAAAATTGAGTTTGGATTACAGGGAACAGAAGAAAATTGTCAAATAGAAGGTATAAGCAGAGTTGTGAAAAAAATGGAGTAAGTACAATTTTGAGATTGGTCATATGTAATTATTGTATAGACAAAAGGGAAATTAAAAAAAAAAAACTGCTATAAAATACAGTTCATTTCAGCAATATCTTTTGTCTTTAATCCAAGAACTACAAATACTTTGAACCACAATTTTAGAAATAAGTTCGTGTCACTTATTCAAATAACAAGAAAATTTAATTAGCACATCTTATTCCCTTTGTATTGCAAGTCAGGTACAAAAGGTGGTATTTGCAATCAACAAACATTCAGTTTGTTTTATGTACACTTTACCTCTTGATTGTTTAAGATTAATAAGTTTGTTAATAGATTTGAATAAGCCCATACTTCCTGAATTTCTTAATTAAACATTTTTTTAAAAATTTCATGAAGTGCATTTATAAAATCATTGTAAGTTTCATTTTAGATATTAACTTTAAAAGAGCCGCTCCCTTTGGTATCTGCAAGGATGAATTTTCTTAAAACATTAATAGCCTCTTTTCAAAATACATGACTCTTTGAACTTGCAAAGCATAATAATGGTTTCATTGTTAGATACTGAATCTTTTATACCTTATAATTAAGCAGTAATCCTATTCTTTGAGAGTTTTCTTACAAGAAAGATAGAAATATACTCTCCATTTGCAAGCAGTGATGCATAGCCCACACTGGACTTCCAGTAATGCCTGTGGTGAGACAGAGAAAAGTGGGGCTAGGTTTCTTATTAAAGGATGGAACCCATTAAATAAACCACGTGTGATGGCTGATACAGTTTGATACTAGGATAGCATGATTTATTAAAAATCAGTTTGAATCAAAGAGGGGTCAGATAGGTTATCTGCTCAAGTGCTAAGTATCATTAGAAATTATATTGGTAACAGAACAATATAACAATAACAATATAACAGAACAATATAAACAATGTTTACTTATTTTTGGGAGAGAGAGACAGAGAGTGTGAGCAGGGGAGGGGCCGAGAGAGCACGAGACACAGAATCTGAAGCAGGCTCCAGGCTCTGAGCTGACAACACAGAACTTGATGCAGGGCTCAAACTCATGGACCACGAGATTATGACCTAAACCGAAGTCAGACCCTTAACCGACTGAGCCACCCAGGCGCCCTGAACAAAACATTATTTAAATAATTAAACAAAACCAAGGAAAGCTTATCTGTACCTATAATGTAAGTTTTTCATCTCTTTACCTTTTGAGGGGTACTGGTATTTGTCTAACAAGGTAGAAAACAAATGGGAGCTCCAGAGTGAGAGGAAAGCACAGAATGAAGTGCTTAGCTTAGCTACAGGGAATACACATTTAGTTTAAGGAAATGGAATCCTTAAGAGAAGTTGATCAGGACTTTTTACCAAATAATGGAAAATTGAATGATAGCCTGCTTCCTTGGACCTTAAGCATTAAGAAATGATGCTTTCCCAGTAAATACTACACTCATCAAACTCCTTGTTCTAAAAGTACTTTCTCATCTTTTTGGAATCATGAACTTCCCTTGGGGATTTGGTGAGGTCTATGACTTTCCCCCCAAAATTAATTTTATTGTAGTTAGGGACCTCTGAAATCCATTTTGGAATTCTGAAATGGTGTTTTTCAATCATGAGTAATACACAGAACTGTTTTAAATAGAAGTAAAACGCATTGTGCTGAGTTTATAATCTTAAATATGTACAAGGTAAAGCTGATACTAACTTCTTGTGTGTCTACTTTTCTATACTATAAAATAAAAATAACTTTATAAATTAAATCATGTTACAAACTAGCAAAATGCAATTCAACAACATTAATGTGACAGATGAAATAATATTGTAACTAAATGTCACTTGCAGTGTGAATATGGTGCAGATAGTATAGTGTGAGTTTGAGTTCAGAGCACTGTAAATATATCTCATGTGAATATTCTGAAACTACTTTTCTCTACTTGAACTACTTTATAACCTTCATTATTTCAGCATGCTGTTAGGTAATTTGAAGATATAACCAATTCTGCTTGTCTTAGTGTTAGCCTGAAAAAGTTAAAGTAGCCTTGTTGTTTAATACCAACCCAATCAAAAAGTGAAATCACAGGATAGTACTAAGTAGTAAGGTAGCATCTAGGTGATCCAGACTCAGCCTGTATTAATTTTGTTGTAGATCTTAATGGAAATGAAAATACAAAAATTTTAAACAAAACAATTTCCCATAAGAACTATCATTTCCAGAAAAAAATTTCTTGCAATAGCAATGTTATTAAAAGGTGCCTAAGCTATAAATGTGAAGTTGAGGTGTCGTTGGTTAAGTAAATGCAAAATAGCTACACTGAGTCCTTCTGCATGCTAGGGCATTATCCTAGGTTTCAGTGCTATGCAAAAATAAATAAAGCACAATTCTTAATTATAAGACTCCTAATGGTTCAGTAAGAGTTAACTTTGGGGAGAAAGATAAGTGAAGAAATAATTTCATTATACTCTTAGCTGAAGTGTTTTGAAGTAGGAGCCTCACTAGTAACTACTTACGAATCCTTGTTTAGTAAGCCCTGGGTGTGAGCTTGAGGAACCAATTCGCTAAACTGTTACTTTGTTATTTTGGAGAGAGCAAACCCTTTTCCAATTCTCTATAGGTTCCTTGCTCTCTGTATCTAATTATAATTCCTTCTCCTCTCACCTCCCCCGTCTGTCATTTACTATACTAGATACACGCATTTTTTTTGAAAGTTCTTATGAGATTTTCATCATTTCTTCAATTTGAACGGAACATTTTAAGTGTGGTATAAGCTTGAAAAACAAAGACAAGGAGATGATGTGGAGAAATGGAAAACTAGTTTTCAGTGCAATAGTTACATTGTTAATGGGTAGTTTTTCTATAGGCAGGTGATGATAGTGTTTAAAACTTCCAATACTTGTTTTGTGAGCAATCGTAAGTAAGCTGTTGTTTCTTTTTATATATGAACTCCATATCCCAAATGTAGTACATTGTCTGCTGTCTACTCCAGTTAATTTTCAGTGTAGTTTTTTTTACTAATGCGTGAAAATAACGCCAGTGTCTACTTTGAATTTTACATAAGCTTAATATCATTATTGCCTTTAATCTGGACTTATTATTATTATTATCATTATTATTATTACCTGGTCTTGGCAAATCCGAAGTTCTCTCTCATTTTCAAAGCTGTATAGGATTTCCCGCTTAATGTATTATTTAGTTTTTCATTGTAAGAACGATGCCTGAGATGAGTTGCAAATAAGATTGCTTATCCCTTTAATATTTAATTTTACTAATCCCTGGCAGTAGTGATCTCAGGTATAAGGAACATATAAATACCAATTCAGTATATTTTAAATGTCTTTGAAGTGGTACTTATTAATATTTCTTTTTGAGCAGTGTTTAGTATTTTACATTTTTTAAAAAAGTGGTATTCAAAGTATTTAAGATAAACATTTGCGCCTTTAGGAGACATGGTCATTAGATATCATATAGCTTGATTTAGTTTTATGTTCAGACTAAAATGTTTTTTTCCTCTGAGGGACATAGCTTCTTAAATGAGACAAGGCTATAGATGTAATCATTCTTGACTTAAATGGGGTTTTTTATTTTGCTTGACCCTGTCATCTGTAGCTTAGTTGGAAATAATAATAATGACAGGAGACATTTAGACTGTTTACTGTGTATCAGGTACTATTTTAAGATAACATATCTTTATCTCTTTTTAATTCTGTCTTATGAGGTAATCAACAGTATTAACCTATTGTGCAGTTTAGAAAGTGAGGATTAAAACATTAAGTGGCTTTGTCTGGGTCACATACCTCATCAAGTGAGACGTGAAGGTGTCAGTCGTACTAAGAGGCAGTTATACCACTGACTCAGAAGGCCTGCCAGTGTGTCACTGTTCACCTGGGATTTCATTGCCACATCCAGAGTCAGTTCTATGCCCATCATTGCCTTAAATTTCCAACAGTGACCTAATGATGGAGTATAACATTCACAGATAACAGTAATAATGCACAGAGAAAGAGGTAGGGGGTTTAGCTAATATGTTAATGGATAGAATTGATGTATAAAAATACTTTGCAGGATGGCAAAAGTATGCTCAAACTCAGTACATGTACTTGAAGAAGGAAAGTTTTTGGCTGCTCCCCTTGAGGGGTAGGGGGAACCTAAGCTTCCCAAATGCATGATGGAGGATAGGTTTTCACATAAAACAGGTCATATAATGTATCACAAGACAAACAAGAGTGGGAAGATTACACTAGGAAGATTTTAGGTTGTTGTTTTTTTAAATGAATTCATCCCTTCATTCAAAAGTGAGTGCCTAGTGTGCCAGAAACTATTCTAAGGCATGGGTAGAGTGATGTACGAAACGGCATAAATCCCTGCCTTGGTGGAGCTTGGGTTGTAGGATCCACGCGGCTACTCTTTGTGTTAAAATGTATGCTTCTTTTACACCTACTTGTAAGTCACAAAATGCTTATGAATTCGGTGGTGAATCCTTCTCTAAAATGAATGATCAGTCACATTTTTACATGTCTAGTCTGTGGGCTTTGGCGACTCATGGAGAATTTGTCTTCATGGGCACTGCAGCTGTATTCAGTTCTTGGTAGACATAAATACTGTGGTTTGTTCCTAGTTTGCAGCTAATGAGTGACATGGATTAGTTGAAAATGGTTTAGAAGAAGCGAAGAATATAATTTGCAGTTTGGGGGATTTTTTTTTTTTTTTTTTTGTGAGGGGAATAGTGAAAAGTTGTTAAAGGATTCGTTTCAGAAATACTTACAAGTGAAAAGTTAAAGGATTCGTTTCAGAAATACTTAAAAGAAATGGTCTTCTGCTGTATGAATGGAGTTTGTGTAAACTTCAGGGTGAGAAATTTGCTGCAGGACACTAATTTCTGCTAGTACCTTAAGTTATGTAGCCTTTGAGTGTCTTTGATTCTGGAGATCTTGGAGTAGAATATAGATTAATATTACTATGATATTATTTTAACTGAAGTTTCATTTGAATAACTGCGTTACAATGAACTGCAGTATGCTCTTAAGGCCACACCCGAGCCTGGCTGTAGAGGGTTCAACAGTTGAATAGACTTCATCATGACTTAGTATTCGTTGTGAAGAGACACTGCACATACGATAATATGACATATTGTTATCAACAAATGAGTTTCTTATCAACATCCAGGCAAACTCTTCCACATAGACTTCGGATATATTTTGGGTCGGGATCCAAAGCCTCTTCCTCCTCCAATGAAGCTGAATAAAGAAATGGTAGAAGGAATGGGGGGCACCCAGAGTGAGCAGTACCAAGAGTTTCGTAAACAGTGTTACACAGCTTTCCTCCACCTTCGAAGGTAAGTTGATTTGCTTGGCATAAAGAATTTTGATAGATTCATTTCATAGAGTAAGAAAAGGAGTTTTTCCAATGTATACATTCTTTCACATCACCCTTTCTCAGAATGACACAGACAAATGTATTTAAAAATTTTTTTTTGTTTTACATTTATTTATTTTTGAGAGACAGAGCACAAGTGGGGGAGGGGCAGAGAGAGAATGAGACACAGAATCAGAAGCGGGCTCCAGGCTCTGAGCTGTCAGCGCACAGCCCGATTGCAGGGCTCCGGGGCTCGAAGTCACAAACTGTGAGATGACCTGAGCGGACTTCAGACACCCCACCGACTGAGCCACCCAGGCGCCCCGGTATTTCTTAATATACGTTTGATGTCTGTTTTGGGAAACAGTCTGATAGCAAGAGAAAGAAGACTCTCTTGCTTTCCTACTAAATATTCAATTGCTAAATCCACCAAACAAGAAGCTGACATTACACAAGATTAGGCAAATATGGAAGCTTCAAAATCTGTGGGTTAATATCATTTTAATAAAATATACTGTGTTCTTTGACAGTGCTGGAATAGAGAAAAGATTAAGAAGCTTCATAACCATTCACATCTCCCTGAAGCCAGTCTGGAAGGATTATAATCACGATATTGAGTTGTTTAACTTCTCCCAAGCTCACTTCCCACTTTTTTTTATCAAAGAATGAAGCATTTAGCTTATTTAAAGTGATATTAATCCATTCATTTTTATTCTTTAGCAACTTTATCAGCCTTGGTTTTGGTTGCTCTTCAGGAGCATTCAGAAGTTTGTTAAATGATGGAGTAATAAATGTTACACATGATTTTGTCTCCTTTTAACACCTCATCAGTCATTTTGCTGAAGGAAAAAGGTTGATTTTTCTCTACACCTTCTTTCTTCTCCAATGCCATTCCATCTCTGCTTTCTTCATCCTGGTTTACTTAGAACTTGTAACATCATATATCATCAGGAAAAAAGTAAATTAAGTCAGGTTGGTTAAATTTAGGACATGGCTCTGATGGTTAGTCAAAAATGACGGGATCATTTGACTCTAAATCCATTTTCAACTTAACTTTGCAAAAATGAATATTCTTAGTCCAATGAAAACTCCCAGCCCAGGAGACCTACTACCTTCTTTCACCTCTTCCAGATGAAATTATAACCAGTAGACAGTGAGCTGCCTATGCACATGGGTTCTGTCTTATTTGTCTTTATAACCTGTTACTCATATGGTTAGAACGTAAGACTCCCAGTGTATGGTTATTAAATGAATTTCTGCTTCTTATCTGGGTTGAGACCATGTTCCTGGACGATGTTGATGCAGTTGGTCCTAAGAGAGTGGCTGTACACTATTAATTAGATTTCATCTTGGCAGTGACTCATTAGGCCTTCATTGTTAACTCAGTCTGTACCATGTGTCACAAACTCTGATGTGCATTTTACAAACAGTCACACTATTTATCCTTTAGGTGGCAGAGTGACTCAGTTTTGCTTTCAGAAATGCTAAAACAATAATGGAAGATGGGTGCTCTGTGATTTGTCTGGTGATGCAGAAACACTTTCGGAGAGATGAAAGTTCCACTTTAATATGTTAGGATTTTTAATTTAAAATAGTCCAAGCCTCCTAAAAACTAGATGCAACCATGGCATTCTCGGTAAGGAGGCAGACAATGATATGAAATGATAACTAGAGAAATGTCAGGGGTGCTCTGTCTTACTGAAGGCAGAAGGAAAACAATGTGCTTTATAAACTGTCATTGATAATGGATTAGTAGCAATTCAGTAGAATGGAAAAAACAGAGGCAGGTTATTAATGTGGAGCCAAAGTTAACTTTTATCACTGCTAAGAAAAATCACAGAGTAATCTAAATAATTTTATGTTAAGTTATGAAAACTTTTATTTTTTATTTGTTTTTAAATGTCACTATACTTTGGTTAAGATCAGCTGGACCCTAATATTTGGATCAACATTTATTTTTTAATGTTGTATTTTGGAATATGGTTCTGTTAGTAAAAATTTTTCTTTATGACATGAGAATTAACCTGATAGTTGAGTCAGTTTGGAGCTAAGGTTACTTGACACTTTTATTATTAGGGTTTGGTTTCATGGTTTTTGTTAATTGTTGCTCATTTCCTGCAACAAGAAACCATTACTAACATTTGACCACATAAGTAGAGCAGTCTGTTTTGAACTAAGTTGTGAATGCTTACAACTGTATAGATGTTAGAACACATTTTATGGTGTTATGATTTTCATGTAACAAAATATATTATTATCTTTTACTAAATAATACCTATTAATTATATGCATTCCTATTTTTAGTATTAAAGGTTTTCACTGAAAAATTTAGACCATCTTTGTATGACCTTATATTTTTTCTTGATACTGGTTTTAAAGATTTCTAGTAACCTTTAAATCTATTTTCTGGGTAGGATATTGAATGACTACTCAGAGTGTATACTTTCTGTTTGGGGTCGCTCACCCTATCTTAAATGGAAAATGCAGGTTCATAGCAGCAGGTGTAAAAGTTAAGGTTGTGACAGATGTTCTACAAAATAATTGAATGTTTAAGCTTCTTATAGACTATTCCTTATTTACATTTTGTTTCCTTTTGCTACAATAATAGAAGCATGGGTGGTTAACTTAAAACCAACAGATAATCCAGAAAACATTAATATTTGCCTTTTTAAAAAGAAACACACATATGTTTCCACAAAAACAAACATTTTAACATGGATCCTGGCTATCCATTAGAATTTCCTGGGGGAACTTTAGGGGGAAAATAGTTTGGGGGCCCATCTGATTTACTTGGTATGGGATTGGGCTCAGGCATTAATATTTTTAAAAAGCTCCCAGGTGAATCTAGTGGGCAGCCAGTTTTGAGAACCTCTAAAATATTACTCTGAATTTACCCTGAGATTCCCTTATGACAAGATGGGAAAAAACTGTATGGTCAACAAAGGAGAGTAAAAGTAATTGAGGGTTCATAGAAAGAGCATATTTTATTCATGACATAATACATAGCAGGTGGCTGTACTCTGCTGATGCCATGGTCCTTGCAGCCCTCTGAAGTGGATCTTCTTTATTTCCATGTCCTACATATTGTAGAGCTTAGAGAAGGGCTTGGTGCCCCCCTTGCTCCCTGCTGCAACTTCCAAATGATTTCTTTCCTTGCTTTCTTAAGGAAGAAAAACATAGACACACACACTGGGAGATCACACCAATAGGTATCCTCCCCATTGCTAAAAGTCAGGTGTCTGTCTGTCATGCTCTATTCCTTGAAAACTTGTATTGTCTACTTCAAGACTACTGCTGTGACTTCCACATTCACATAAGTGGCCCAGCCATGACCTGACCTCTGAGTGTCTTGTCCTCTTCATGTAGAACCAGCCTTGTCTACTGCCTCTCATGAATAACATTAATTTACCCCTCCAAAATCTCAGTCACCAGCTTTCCACTCTGACCAACATCGTCTATCCTTGCAGCTCATTTTTGGATTATACTCCTTCCTGGAAGACTTCAACCTCACTGATAATGTCCAGTCACCATTACACCATATAAAATTACACCATACCAAATCTGCCTTATATTCTCACTTTTCTCTTTTCCCCACTGAATTTTATGCCCTCAAGCTATAATCACTGCCCTTCTCTCTAAACTTTCTTACACATTTTTATCCAGTCCAATAACCTCACCTGCTGACACTTCATCTCTAATCACAACTCTGTTCCTTCCTGTCTCATGTGTACAGTGCAACAGCTGTACGTTACTGAAGAAACTTCCAACAGCCATGGTGTTCTCACCATTGGATTTAAGTAGCGGTTCTCAGCCAGACCTGTTTTACACTCCCCTTTTCCCCAAAGCACATTTCACAATGTCTGGAGACAGTTTTGGTTGTCACAACTAGGTGAGAACCTCTGGCGTCTGTCTGGTGGGGAGAAGTCTGGGATAGTCCTAGACATTGTACTTCTGCCCTAGTTCTTTACTCTTTCACAGCCCATTTGCTTTAAAAAAGTCTATCTTGGTGCCTGGGTGGCTCAGTTGGTTAAGCGTCTGACTTCGGCTCAGGTCATGATCTCACGGTTCGTGGGTTCGAGTCCGTATCGGGCTCTGTGCTGACAGCTCAGAGCCTGGGACCTGTTTTGGATTCTGTGTCTCCCTCTCTCTCTCTCTGCCCCTCTCCCACTCATACTCTGGTCTCTCTCTCTCAAAAATAAACATTAAAAAAAAATTAAAAAAAAAGTCTTTCTCACTGTCTCCACTAACCTTCCTTTTCTTCCTTCAGTGTAAGACTTCCAGATGTACCCTATCAAAACTAATTTTATCGAGATAAACTGTCACCTATACCAAATCTAGTGGCCACTTTGCTTTCTTGCCACTTGACACAGTTGAGCACCCCTTTGTTCCTGAAAACCTTTTTTCGATTTGGTATAACCCGCTCCTCTGTTTTCTTTTTGCGTTGCTGACCACTTCTGCTTCTTTCCTGATTTCTTCCCTCTTCTGTCTGACCTTTACATATTAAACTGTCTAGAATTAAGTTCTGGATCGTTTTTCCCCCTAAACTCCTTTTCAGTATTTTCATCCAGACCCGTGGCTTTAGTTAGGAACCAAATGCTGGTGTTTTGAACTAATACCATCAGCCCTGATATCCCCCCTGAGTTCTCTGACTGCCTACTTGATGTCTTGACTAAGAGTCTGGTAGGCATTTCAAACTCAATATGTCTAAAACAGAATATTACTGATCCTCAGCCCCAAATCCTGCTCTTTGTTCATTCTGTCTTATTTTGGTGAATAGTAGTTTCCCATTGCTTAGGCTGAATCCTTAGTAACATTCAGTTCCTCTGCCCCCTCTCCCTTGCTCGTTGAAACCATCAGCAAGTGTCATCCACTCCATCTCCAAAGTACATCCAGACAACATCCATATTGTTTCTTTTCTACCTGGACATCTGTGAAATAGTTTCCCTACCTCCATTCTTAGTCCCTACAAGAGGGCCAGTGAGAGCTTTTATTCATTTATTTTTATTTTCTTTTTGAGAGAGGGGGAGAGAGAGAGGGCAAGCAGGGGAGAAGAGCAGACAGAGAGAGAGAAAGAGAGAGAGAGAGAGAAAAAGAGAGAAAGAATTCTAAGCACCCTCCATGCTTAGTACAGAGCCTGACACAGGGCTCGATCCCACAACCCTGAGATAATGACCTGAGCCAAAATCAAGATTTGGAAACTCAACTGACTAAGTCACCCAGGTGCCTCTAGGGATATTCTTGACAGGAGAAGAAGCTGCAAAATTCTAACACACTGCTGTTTTTTCTTTCTTTCCCACTCTCTAGGTATTCTAACCTGATATTGAACTTGTTTTCCTTGATGGTGGATGCAAACATTCCAGATATTGCTCTTGAACCAGATAAAACTGTGAAAAAGGTAACTTTTATGTTTTCTACTTTTTATATATAAAAGATGTTAAGGTTTTAATAACCCATTTCCCTTTGATGTCCCTGGCTCTAGACTCTTAAGTAACATAAATTAAGAAAAAGAGCTATTGTATAATTATTTTTTACCTTCCAGAACACAACAGCCTCTTAGGTCCATGCAGCCAGCTCTGTTCATACCCACAGTCACATGACTAGGTCATTGCATCTACAGAGAAAGCTTACTGCTACAACCATTGCTCTTTTTTTTAGAAAGTTGTAGCTCTCCTTTAATAGTCCTGATACGATATCTGATGCCTGGCACTCACAGGCTATACACGCTAAGGATCAGAGACAAAATATTATAATCTTGTCTGGGACAAGCCATTCTATATCCTTCCCATCCATACCTTGGTTACCAGAGTTTTTTTCCATGTCAACAAAGTAGAGACATCCCCTTTAACTCAGCTTCCAAAGAGAAGAAAAAAGGGTAGTCGTCATGTAGGTGAACAGTGATTCAGACTTGCCTTACCATGAATTCTTTGTTTCTTGTTTTTGTTTTTTAACATTTATTTATTTTTGAGACACAAAACGTGGGGGAGGGGCAGAAAGAGAGGGAGACACAGAATCTGAAGTAGGCTCCAGGCTCTGAGCTGTCAGCACAGAGCCAGATGTGGGGCTCAAACTCAACAAACCGCGAGATCATAACCTGAGCTGAAGTCAGACACTTAACCAACTGAGCCATCCAGGTGCCCCTGTTTTACCATGAATTCTAACAAGAGATGGGAGGAAGGGCAACAGATTTGAAGATTTTTATCTGAATTAGCTTCTGATTCTCTGATTCAGCGGGCATGTTGGGGGTGGTGTATATGAAGTGCTTTTTTTTATATCCAGAGATAACGTAAGATCGCCTTCAATATCAGTATGATAATCATTATTGAACTTGAAAGAAAGATAGTAAAACTTTTTACCTTGAAGAAGTATACAGTTACTCAAGGACAGTAGCAGTCTCTGAGATGGAGTCTCTGTGGTGGTTGAAAATAATAATTGGAACCAAAAAGCTCTAAGTTCTGACATAACCGACTCCGAACCAACTCCAGATTCCTCTGGATTGAACATTGTCTTAGTCTATTTGGGCTGCTGTAAGAAAGTACTAGAGACTAGACGGCTTATAAACAACAGAGAAACAAATTTCTTATAGTTTTGGAATCGAAGTCCGAGATCAGGGTGTTTGTATGGTCAGGTGAGAGCCCTCTTTGGGTTGACTTTTTGTTACATCTTCATCTGGCAAAAAATGTTAGGGAGCTCTGTGGGATCTCTAAGAGCACCAATCCCATTCATAAGGGTCCCATGTTCATGATCTAAGTGCCTCCCCAAAGCTCTACCCTAATATCTTCACATCGGGCATTAGTATTTCAACATGGATTTGGAGGAGACACAAATATTCAGACAATTGCAAACATAAATGAGAATCCCTTTTACTTGGTTTTATCAGTCTGTCACAAACAATGAGGGGTTTTAATGTAAATATTGTTCAGTCTTTTAAGTAAATTATCCTCTTATTAAAACTGCATTTATTATTGTATCCACAAGCACTGTTTCAATAAACACCCTTTTCCCCTTAGGAAATAGACTACTTATCACACTGGTTTTTGGCGTGGCTTATTTTTGTCATTTATTTTTTATTTATGGACTAAACCTGGTCATCAAGAAAAGTAATTGGTTGATGAAAATTTAAAATTTCCTTGACTATAATTGATGGGTGCACTAGATTCCAAATACTATTATTTTTTTGTTTTTGTTTTTGTTTTTTGCATTGATATATTCAGGATTTGTTTTGCTGTGTATTTTAAATCCATTTATCTCTGGTTATGTATTCACTTTTCCCTAACTTCACTTGTGTTCAGAAGTCAAATTATGAAAATTCTCTAATGGTGTTTGTCAAACTGAGTCTTCCAGTTTCTTCTGCCAATTAAGTTATGTCGTTCTTGTTCTTATTAGATCTTCTATTTCTCTTTTAGAAAGTCATGATTTTACTGTATAAGGTCAGTGACCTTTTGTTAACAGTTGTCTTTGCGGCCCTATCTTTTAACACAGAAGTAACTTATTTTGTGAAGAAAAAAATGCATGTATGTATTAGTTGTTTGCCTTTAGATGGGTACTCCTTAGCTGTTTTCTGATTTCAATTAAGTGAACCTTGAAAAAAATGTATTTCACCAAACATCTCCTCAAAAGGGTATTTCATAAAAGGTTTTCTTTGCTTTCTGCTCTTTTATTAAGAATATGAAGTAATTATTTGCAACATACACTTGACATTAAAGTCCTGATAATGTTGTAAACTTATGCTGGAATAGGCTAAAATTTATGTTTCATATATTTCATTTTTTAAGAAATGTAAATATTTGGGGCGCCTGGGTGGCTGAGTCGGTTAAGTGTCCGACTTTGGCTCAGGTCATGATCTCAGCTTGTGGGTTCGAGCCCCATGTCGGGTTCTCTGCTGTCAGCACAGAGCCTGCTTTGGATCTTCTGCACCACCCCCCTCCCCGCCCCTTCCCAGCTCATGCTATCTTTCTCTCTCTCAAAAAATAAATAAACATTAAACAGAAAAAGTGTAGATTTTTATACCTTGTTGAAATAACAATTGCTAACATTACTTCGAAGTCTTACCACTTGGAACATTTTTGTGTTGGCCTCATGAATAGAAGCCAACTAGGGAAATAGAGTGTAGCAATTTGAAGCTGAGAGAAGGAGAGATTAGTTAAATTATTAGAGTAATCCTAACAAAGTGCAACAATATTTTCCTGTCTCCTTAACTTAATTTAGTATATATCAGTTTTGTTTTAATTTTTGAAATTGAATACTTATAGATGGGATACATAATATTTTTGTTGATGAGATTTGTTCATTTCTTATAAAACCCAATTGCCCAAAAAATGTGAGATGGAATCACAATGATTTAAACACATGGTCATCAATCACAGACATCAGTTAAGTATCTGGTAGTAGTAGGTTAGTGTGCCAGTCTTTGCTATATGCTGTGGGAAGCTTGCACAGAAGTTGCTTTAATCCTTTTAATAATTTAGAACAAAGTTATCCAAGTAGTCTAGTAAAAATAATGCATATTGATAAAAGCAAAGTGTTGTAGTGCTAATATAACTAAAGCATAATGGATAGACTCATTTTCCAAATGAGCAAACAGATCATACTAGTTTTTTCTTTCAATAAATTTTATATGAACTACTTAAATCATAAAGAATACAGATGCTCATGTAACAAACACCCAGTAATCACCATCTGTATTTAAACATTTTGCCCTATTTGCTTTAAATCCTCTTTTATTAGTGGATCAAAACAGTCATTAGTGTTGAACTGCACCCTACCTGCCTTCCTCTAGTCTAAGGGTGATTATTCTCCTACATTTACCTTTATCCTTCTCATGAATATTTTTTCTACTTCATTCATTCACTCAACAGTATTTATTGAGCTATTTAGATTTACTATGTCTTAAGCACTATCTTATTGTTTGAGTTATAGTAATAATAAAATAAAATTTCTTGCCTTCAATGAGCTTACCTTCTAATAAGGGAAACAGAAAAGAAACAGGATAAAGTAAGTTAAAATATGTAACATATTAATAGTGATTAGTGTTTAGAGAAAAAATAAAAGTGAGGGGAAAATGAAATGTTGAGTTGGCATTGATTTTGAAAATTTTAGGATTTGTGGCCAGGAAGGGTCTCACCAGTTAGGTTTGTCAGCTCTTTGTGAATAAATTAAAAGGAGGTATTTTATGAACCTGTGGTATGGAAATAAGATTTCTTAGCTCTCTCCGACTAGATTGTCCTAGTGAATAAAAGGAAGTTATGATATTTGAGATAAAAGACCTGTGTATTCAGAAACTGATGTAACATTGTATGTTGACTGTACTTCAATTAAAAAAAAAAACAAAACAAAACTGTATTTCCTAGCAAATTACTCACTTTGTTACCAGGGAGAGTGTGTTGAAAAAAGGCAATTGCCTATCTACAGGGAGTTTTGAATTTTCTTAGCTTTTTGATACAGGTGAGTCTCTATTTAGAAAAAAAAAAAGAAAGAAAGAGAAATAGAATAGTTTAATGGATAAACATCACCACTTAGCAGTGCTTTTTCATTCGTGTTTTTCTTTAAATGAGTAATAAATCTTTTAAATTGTGGTAATGAGTTTATTCAAAGGAATTTAACAAGATAATACTGTTTTGTGTTGAAGAATAAAGGGATAATACTGTTTTGTGTTGAAGAATAAAGGGATATGTTCTTTCTCTAAATTGATCTTTGACTAATCTGTAAAACAAAAAAAATTATATACATATATATTTGTATGTATACATATTTGTATGTATACACATATTTATAATGAATATGTGTATGTATAATTGAAAATCTACAAATTGAAGATCTGTTTCAAATGACCTGTAAAATTAAATTTCCTTGGTGCCTACAAGTTATGTTTATTAAAGCATATAAGCCATAATATCCACTCTTAGGGAGTTTTGGTAATGTAGGTGTCATTTTGCTTTAGCAGTCTTGTGTCCTATTACAAACAATTATAGCATTGATTCTCTTTTAGCAGTAGTTGGATGGGGGTTTCAGTTGTTATCATTTTTCTTTTTAATTACTCTTTATTTTAAATTCTGGTTTTTATTCAATTAAGGGATTTTTTTTATTATTCTAATGCAGTTCAGATAATCAAATGAACTCAGCAAGGAAATGCTGTTTAGATTAAAACTCTTTCTTTCACCTTGATGAATGAAAAGTGTTCCTTTGTTGTAATCACTTTTGTGATTGAATAATTATTACAAGGAAAATTTTTTTATTCTAATAATTTAAATAAAAAATTTTAATAGGAAGTGTCTGCTTTTATTATTTTAATGAAAGTTACTCTTATTTCAGAGATGCTAAACACTAAATTGTTTTAAGCAAAAGTATTTATTAACGAATGCTAAATTAGTTTCGCAATGATGTGTTTTGAGCTTTCAGAGACAAAGGGTAAGGATTAAGTATAAATGATATCTCTGTGCTCCTTATGAAAGACAAAGTAGTTTAAATTTATTTTCTTAATGTTTATTTTTTAAAAGAAAGAGTATACATAGTATGAGTGGAGAAGGGGAAGAGAGAGAGGGAGACAGAATCTGAAGCAGGCTTCAGGCTCTGAGCTGTCAGCACAGAGCCCCACACAGGCCTTGAACCCATGAACCATGAGATCATGACCTGAGCTGAAGCTGGACGCTTAACCAGCTGAGCCACCCAGTCGCCCCCAAAGACAATATAGTTTAGTCTAGAAATGTGTGTTGTGTGGGGAATAGCTCTACACCCCTGAGAGTGTGGATGCAAGAAGAGTGTACATCAAAAGGTCATTGAAGACAAACTCAATATTTAGTACTAATTGGAATGTTAGAGACTGTGTTTGTGCATGTTTGTGTGCATGCACACATATAAATAGAGCTTACGTATACAATCTGAAGAGCAAAGAGAATATAGCTTGAAGAAAATGATTAGAATCTTAAGGACCTAGGGGACAATACCAAGTAGGCCGGTCAGTATATGTGATACCAAATCAACCATTTATATGCAGTTAACCTTAACTTCATTGTTATAAAAGATTATTTTTTCATATTTGGTAAACAACATCTTTTTATGCCAAATATATATATTCTGTTTGTGTTGCAAGCGCATATACAAGCATTTAAGTTTTGATCAATTGGCTGAAGTTCTGATTCTTCTGATCTGTAGTTTTTTTTTTTTTTTATAAAAAAAATTTTTTTTTTTCAACGTTTATTTATTTTTGGGACAGAGAGAGACAGAGCATGAACGGGGGAGGGGCAGAGAGAGAGGGAGACACAGAATCGGAAACAGGCTCCAGGCTCTGAGCCATCAGCCCAGAGCCTGACGCGGGGCTCGAACTCCCGGACCGCGAGATCGTGACCTGGCTGAAGTCGGACGCTTAACCGACTGCGCCACCCAGGCGCCCCTGTAGTTTTTTGATGCTTTTAAAAATAGTTCCAGACCTGTCAGACACCTTTCTAAGTCAAGGAAAATAAAGGATTAAACTCAAAGAAGAGATATGCCATTAATTGGGATTCAGAAATAGGAGAGCTAGTTCATTCAAGATAGACTTTCAGAGGCACCTGGGTGGCTCAGTCAGTTGAGCATCCTACTTCAGCTCAGGTCATGTGAGTCATACGAGCCATACTTCAGCTCAGGTCATACGAGTTTGAGCCCCGAGTCGAGCTTTGTGCTGACAACACAGAGCCTGGAGCCTTCTTCGGATTCCGTGTCTCCCCCTCGCTCTCTGCCCCTACCCTGCTCATGCCCTGTCTCTCTCAAAAATAAACGTAAAAAAAAAAAAAAAAAATTAAAAACAAAAAAACCCAGACCTTTAGATGTCCCTCCGCCGAATCGTCCTTCACTCTTTATGCCCACCTCTCTTGTACTTCCCAGCCTGAAGCTGCAGAGCTGTTGGGTCATTTGGTATACCTCCGATCTAGCAAAGAGATGAGCACCGTTCCACGGCCATGGTTGTTGTACTGTGTCCTTCTTCGTTTTTCTGGTAGTTAAATTCTATACTTAACAGTAAATACTAAATACGACCATTTTTTATCTGCTTGGAAACATCATTTTCTCCTTGCCTGTTTTTTCCAAGGTATATATGGATCACTTATAAGAGGAGAAAGGAGTAGAGTATAATCTCGTGCAGTGGCATGAGATTGTCTGGAAGTGTGAGACCCCTGCCATCAGTTAAGGGTCTTTGGGTTGGCTTCATAAATTCTCTGTGCCTCAGTTTCTGCATCTTCTAGATGGAAATACTATTCTACTTCACTGCTATCTCAGAGTCAGGCGAAATCTTGATGTGAAGTGTTTTACACAAAGTGGTCATCAATAACATTGACTTTTATTTTTTAGGAACCATTCTTATATGTTTCTACTAATTTTTCTAGTGCTTCTTGTTATTGGGAATCAACTGGAACTATAAATATGAAACAAAGAAATTTCTGTCACTGGAAATTACAGACCAACTGAAGTAGTTTTTTGCAGAGGTATAAGGAATTGCTATAGGAAGGGAGACATTTTTGGAAGATCTACTTCAGTTGATTTTGCCGGTGACTAACATAGTTTCTATTCTACTATAGGCAGTGAAACAGTGGGGGAGAATATTATTATCATCTCACCTTGGTATATCCATTTAATAACAACAGGGATAAAGTGAAGGAGATTATTTATTAATAAATATGTCACATTTTAAATCTTACACAGTAGTTCTAGCTTCAAAATGTGAAAAAATAAAGCACCCTTTTGAGTTAAAAGAACATTTTTTTTTATTTTTAATTTGCAGGGCCTAAGAATCATGTTTACTATTTAGTTTTTCTTTTTTTAAAAATATAATTTATTGTTAAATTGGCTTCCATACAACACCCAGTGCTTATCCCAACAAGTGCCCTCCTCAATGCCCATCACCTACTTTCTCCTCTTCCCCACCCCCCATCAACCCTCAGTTTGCTCTCTGTATTTAAGAGTCCCGTGTGGTTTGCTTTCCTCCCTCTCTGTTTGTAACTTGGTTCCCCCCTTCCCTTCCCCCATGGTCTTCTGTTAAGTTTCTCAAGATACACTGACTTATTTTACTTAGCATAATACTCTCCCGTTCCATCCATGTTGCTGCAAATGGCAGGATTTAATTCTTTCTCATTGCCAAGTAGTATTCCATTGTGTATATAAACCACATCTTTATCTATTCATCAGTTGATGGACATTTACGCTTTTTCCATAATTTGGCTATTGTTGAAAGCACTGCTATAAACATTGGGGTACCTGTGTCCCTATGCATCAGCACTCCTGTATTCCTTGGGTAAATTCCTAGTATTGCTATTGCTGGGTCATAGGGTAGTTTTATTTTTAATTTTTTGAGGAACCTCCACACTGAGGTTGCATTCAGAGCAGCTGCACCAGTTTGCATTCCCACCGACAGTGCAAGAGGGTTCCCATTTCTCCACATCCTCGCCAGCATCTAGTCTCCTGATTTGTTCATTTTAGCCACTCTGACTGGTGTGAGGTGGTATCTCAAGTGTGGCTTTCATTTGTATTTCCCTGATTATGAGTGACATTGAGCATCGTTTCATGTGTCTGTTGGCCATCTGGATGTCTTCTTTGGAAAAGTGTCTATTCATGCCTTCTACCCATTTTTTATCTGGGTTATTTGCTTTTTGGGTGTTGAGCTTGATAAGTTCTATATAGATTTTGGACACTAGCCTTTTATCAGATATGTCATTTGCAAATATCTTTTCTCATTATGTCGGTTACCTTTTAGTTATGTTGATTGTTTCCTTTGCAGTGCAGAAGCTTTTTATCTTCATGAGGTCCCAATAGTTCATTTTTGCTTTTAATTCCTTTGCCTTTGGAGATGTAACAAGTAAGAAATCCCTGCGGCTGAGGTCAAAGAGGTTGCAGCCTGCTTTCTCCTAGGGTTTTGATGGTTTCCTGTTTCACATTCAGGTCTTTCATCCATTTTGAGTTTGTTTTTGTGTATGGTGTAAGAAAGTGGTCTAGTTTCATTCTCCTGCATGTTGCTGTCCAGTTCTCCCAGCACCATTTGTTAAAGAGACTGTCTTTGGGGCGCCTGGGTGGCTCAGTCGGTTGAGCGCTCGACTTTGCCGCAGGTGAGGGGATGTGAGATGATCTCACAGTTCGTGAGTTCAAGCCCCGCATCGTGCTCTGTGCTGACAGCTCAGAGCCTGGAGCCTGCCTCGGATTCTGTGTCTCCCTCTCTCTCTGCCCCTTCCCCGCTCATGCTCTGTCTCTCTCTGTCTCTCAAAAATGAATAAACATTAAAAAATAAATAAATAAATAAAATAAAATAAAGAGACTGTCTTTTTCCATTGGATACTCTTTTCTGCTTTGTCAAAGATTAGTTGTCCATATATTTGTGGTTTCTCTATTCTATTCCATTGGTCTATGTGTCTGTTTTTGTGCCAATACCATACTATCTTGATGATTACAGCTTTGTAGTAGAGGCTAAAGTCTGGGATTGTGATGCCTCCCATGTTGGTTTTCTTCTTCAATATTAGTTTGGCAATTTGGGGTCATTTGTGTTTCCATACAAATTTTAGGGTTGTTCTGACTTTGAGAAGAATGCCAGTGCAATTTTGATTGGGATTGCGTCGAATGTGTAGATTGCTTTGGGTAGTATTGACATTTTAACAATATTTATCCTTCCAACCCATGAGCATGGAATGTTGTTGCACTTCTTTGTATCTTCTTCAATTTCCTTTATAAGCTTTCTATACTTTTCAGCATACAAATCTTTTACATCTTTGGTTAGGTTTATTCCTAGGTAACAACCAACAAGGATAGGGTGATTTACAGCATATAGCAAAAACAGTAAACTTTGACACTCAAAAGAATAATAACTTCAGAACTTCTTGTAAGTTATAAAACATTTCTTTGTCACAGAAATCAGTCATAATATATTGTAATAACGTCTGTATCCATTTGGTTCTGTCTCTTCAAAGTATGTTCTCCCCCCCCCCCCCCCCCCCCAAGACTAACATACTATGATCTTCTAGGTTCAGGATAAATTCCGACTAGACCTGTCTGATGAAGAGGCCGTGCATTACATGCAGAGTCTGATTGATGAAAGTGTCCATGCTCTTTTTGCTGCAGTGGTAGAACAGATTCACAAGTTTGCCCAGGTAAGTTCTCAGTGCAGTGGACTTTATCTCTGCCTCCCCGTGTCCTACCCCAGAGTCCTCAGAGAGCCATACTTTTCTCCTGCTAATGATGCCTTTTCCTTATTTTCTTTGTCAAGTCGTTTTTGCCATCTCAGCAGCCAGCCACTGTGAACATGCTGCGTACATTATCAATTCTAAAACAGCCCACTGAAATTTTCTTAGTCGTCAGCTAAATTGTGGAGTATTAGCATTGGTGTATTTGTCCTTTGGCGTCAGTGGTGATTGTAAACCTTCCTTGAGAATGATCATGGGTCTAACGGTGGCCTTGGCAAGTGAGACTTGAGCACATGTTGGGTTTTCACAAATGGTGAAGTGCTGGGAAAGGAGTTTTGAAGCTGAGTGAAGCAGTGCGCATCATGTATGGAAAAGGTCTGTCTGTAGCCTTACTGTTAGCAGAAGCTTGCATACAAATGTCTGAGGGAGGGAGACCTTTTCACACTAGCCTGTGATGCTAAACCTCAGGTTTAAAGCCTGGTTTCATTATGAATTTCATAATGAGGATGATTATGAAAATGGTGAGCAAACAGAAAAATAAGACCTCTTTCCCTCTGTCCCCTACCCTCACACTCTTCTCCTTGTGCACCCTTTCCTCACTTTGCATATTCTGTTGGTAATTTTACTAATCACCCAAGCTCAAAGCCTGTCCACTTGACTTCTCCCTCACCCGGTACCATTGTACCACCAAGCCTTGCCAGTTTAACTATTTCTTTAATTACCATTTTCTATCATTTTTGGACTCCTAACATTTTAATCCATTTTTTGCTCTTTACGATACCTTGGATAACTAAAATGCTTTATAACTCTTCTCTCTGTTTTAGCCTTTTTTTTTCTGTAAGCATTTTTTATTCTAAATATCAGATATATTTTCACAATATAATGTTTTACTTTGTCCTCTCGCCCCCCTTGTTAATGTCAATGTGCAGTGTTTCCCCGTTGCCTAACAGTGAAGACCGGTCTCTGGAAGTTCAAGGCCTTCCAGGATTGTATTCCAAGCTACTTTCCAAGCTGTTTCCCTAATACTGTCTCTGAATATTTTGATCTCTTCTGTCTCTGTGATTACTTTGCAGCTGCCATTTCGTCAGCACCAGAACATCCATCTTTTCTTATAATGAATCTTTGGTAAACTTATGCTTACCAAATCCAGTCTGTCCACCAAGATGTATTCTTAATGCCACTTTGATTGATCTTCCTCTGGATATTTATAATACTTTTAACTTATTGAGTTGCACTTATATTTGCTTTCTGTTATAGATATTTGTTAACGTTTATTTATTTTTGAGACAGAGAGAGACAGAGCATGAATGGGGGAGGGTCAGAGAGAGGGAGACACAGAATCTGAAACAGGCTCCAGGCTCTGAGCTGTCAGTACAGAGCCCGATGCGGGACTCGAACTCACAGACCACGAGATCATGACCTGAGCCGAAGTTGGCCGCTTAACTGACTGAGCCACCCAGGTGCCCCTCTATTATAGATATTTGGATTCTTGTCTTATAACTCCTAAAATGCAAACTTCTTGAAGTCAGGGCTATATCTATTACTCACCTATTAGTACAATGGCTTATCCACTTAAAAAATATCCAGTGAACTTAAAGGGGTGTCTTCCTGTAGATGTTAGCCTATACTCTTTTCCTGGCTTAACAAAAAGTTTCTTCTCCCAGAACACCAATTCAGGTCATATTTTATTATAAGGACCAAATCAAGTTCTGCGTCCTAGGTTATTAATCCTATCCAGTCAATTCTCAAGAGAATAAACTGTGATTCAGATGGTATGTAAGTGATTTGTCTAGCTAATGGTGAATCTGAGTCCACACATAATACAGCAGAGTGTTTTATTTTTTTTATTTATTTTTTTTTTAATTTTTTTTTCAACGTTTTTATTTATTTTTGGGACAGAGAGAGACAGAGCATGAACAGGCGAGGGGCAGAGAGAGAGGGAGACACAGAATCGGAAACAGGCTCCAGGCTCTGAGCCATCAGCCCAGAGCCTGACGCGGGGCTCGAACTCACGGAACGCGAGATCGTGACCTGGCTGAAGTCGGACGCTTAACCGACTGCGCCACCCAGGCGCCCCAACAGCAGAGTGTTTTAGAGCAATAGAAGCAATAGAATAGGATAGAAGTCCAGAACGGTTTAATGACTTAGCCATCTTCATGTGGCTAACAAAGAAGGGACAGAACCAAAACTTGAACCCAGATCTTCTGACTTCCATATCTAGTATTTTGAAGCCAGTTCTCTTGTCAACATTTTGCTCACCACTATTTATATTATGTGTTAATGAAATTTTCTGTGGCATAGCCCACGCAATCCTGTTATTTTCTCTCCCTTTTTCTTTCCCTTTATTTTTTAAGTTATTTATAAAATTTTTTTTAATGTTTATTCATTTTTGAGACAGAGTGTGAGTGGGGGAGGGGTAGTGACAGAGAGGGGGTGACACAGAATCCAAAGCAGTTTCCAGGTCTGAGCTGTCAGCACAGAGCCTGATGCCGGCCTCGAACTCACAGACCATTAGATCATGACCTGAGCTGAAGTTGGATGCTTACGTGACTGAGCCACCCAGGCGCCCCTCTTTTTATTTTTTTTTTTAAGACAGAGAAAGACATGGAGCACAATGGGGGAGGGGCAGAGAGAGGAAGATACAGAATCCAAAGCAGTCTCCAGGCTCTGAGCTGTCAGCACAGAGCTGGATGCCAGGCTTGAACTCATGAACTGTGAGATCATGACCTGAGCCAAAGTCAGACACTTAACCGACTGAGCCACTCAGTCGCCCATCTCTCTCTGCCTTTTTCTATGTACACCTTTTGTTTTTCTTTTTTAATACTCAAATAGTTGTAACATGTGTGAGGTTAGAAACTTTTAACTTCTGTGTCTTTGCATTTCCTTTAGAGTTGGTTATTTATATTTTATTTTGCTCTGTCCTTATTGACAACTGTACAAATTTCTCTCCTTCATGGGTTTTCTTTCTTGTATACTTGAAGCTTCTCATTTTTCTCCCTTATTTTCCTGGACATTTATTTACCATATATAATGGAGCTAAAATTCCACACTTGAAATTAATGCAGCTGCCTAACACCTCATTTCAGATTATCTGTAGCTATGTAACAAACCTGAACTTCCTAGCTTAAAAAACTTAAAAAAACTTCTTATAATTCTCTAGTCAAGATTTCAGCCAGAGCCCAACCACATGGTTCTTTTGTTTCCTGTTACGTCAGGTGGGTTCACTATTCAGCTGCTTTCAGCCCATGATTGGGTTTGTCTGAAGGGCCCAGAAGGTTTCACACATCTCTTTGGTGCTCTTCCAGACGGCCTCTCCACTTCTGTCACCACTCAGGACTCTAGCCGGGGCTGCTGTTCTACTGCATGGTGACTGGCTGCTCCACAGGAACGCGAGAACAGAAGCAGCAGGCCTCTTAGAGCAAGTCTCAAGGCCAGCCCCTGTTCTCAGGAACAAGAGATAGAGTGTTCTCTTGGGAGGAGAAGGATTAAGTGTTACATCTTTGAAGGCTTAACTACCACTTATTTGATACAATCCAGGTTAAAGTTTGAGCCTTCAAGTTCTGTAAATGAACTTGTGGCATACTTTACTATAGTTTTGAAATTGTGTTGTCAATTACATAAGATGCCTGTTTTTGCATTGCTCACTCCATCTAAGAATAGAAAGACTCTTTCTCTTAATATTCTGTGTTAAAAATAGAGGAGACAGAAAGCTAGATTAAAAAAAAGGGACCACATATTATCTGGGGGAGGTAGTAATAGAGGCACCTTCATTTACCAATGTCTCTGGGCCTCAGTTTCCACATCGGTAAAGTGATTGGTATTGAGGTAAAAACTAATATAAATGTAATCTATAATCAGAGATGTACAAAGGTCACTTGCTTTCCATATATAAAGCTTATACTGACTACTACAAAAACTAAAAGTAAATGAAACCCCCAGCACTGATGGTTAAATTATGAAGGTTGTTGAGAACTAAGAGTTGATACACATACCTTTAATGTTCACAGAGAAAATATGAATATGGGTGATAAATTGGTAATAGAAATGGATGTATTCTTAGATGTGGGAAGGATCATTTTATACATATGAACTAATGGATGATTATATTTCTTGGAAAGAAGTATTAAGTCTTTTAGGTTTCTATTTTCTTAGAAATCCTGGATAAATAGTTATTTGATCTTACTTGGTCTTCGTTGTTACAAACTTTCTTGGGCTAGGATAGATTCTTGATAACAAAATAGTGTTATTATCTAAAATTAAGGCTGTAGCAGCATGAATATTAATAAGAGCAAATATCTGGATTATTCCAGTGACTTAATACTACCAGCATCATCCCAGACAGGTAAAAGTGGAGGTTTAATGCAACATGAATATTTATGTAGACAAAAATTTTTAGACCATCTCTCTCAGCTGTCTACTTTATAATGACAGATAACAGTGTCTGAGACAACAATAGCCATACGTTATTTATTTGAACTTTGTATTTCATATAGTGCTTCGCTATTTTTTAATATTATATAATCCTTAACAACCACAAAAGTGAGTTTTAACATTCTCTTCTTTTATAAATGAGAAGGCTGAGCCACATAAAACGTTTCCTAACTTATTAAATTCAGGTCTTTACCAGAATATCCCCTTTTCTACATCCTAAGAGATGAACTTGAAAATGCTCATGCTATCTGAGGTTTCCTTAAATATATTTGTCACCTGTGTCTGTACTCTTGTGCAACTGAAACAATATCAGAATAAGAATAAACTAAGGATGTTTGATTTCATTGGAATTTTTTTAGGCATTGAGGGTTACAGGAGACACTGAGTAAAGTTTTAACTTCACATAGTCTTTTGAAATTATCAAATGACAGAAGCATAGCTATATCTAAACTGAAGTTTATTTTCTTCTTGAAACTCACACTCCTAAATGCAGTATATTTTCTAAATAGTGACTATGTATCTTTTTTAGGTAGTGATACTAATAAATTATTTGCACATGCAAATCCGGGTGACCAACATCTGTTTCTTCTGGTCACTCAAAGCATTTATTATAAAGATGTACGTTGCTAAATGAGTTTGGCTAATTTCAGTGCATTCCTATTAATCACTGTGGATTGTAGGACAGTTTTCTAAAAATGGAGATAAATTAATTGATACATGTTAACAAAAACTATAGTTTTTCAGCATAAAAGAAATTATAGTCTATAAGAAGACCACAAAATTGCCACATAGAACTATTATGTTGCAATGCTGAAAAGCCTTATTTTCTTCCATCATACCATTTGCTAGGAAGGGTAGAGATTAAACACTGCAATATATGTTGCCTAGCAACACCCACCTATTAGTGATACAAATTTTCCACTGAAAAACACTTTTATTTAGGTCATTGTCTTTGTAATTGCTTCATCAGAACTCTTGTCTCCACTGAAATGGTCTTTAAAAGGCTTTCTAGTCTTAGCTGCACAGAAGGGTAGAGGTCACTTAGTTTGGGGCACTTACTGCACTAAAACTAGGCCTTTGGATGGTGATCTCTCACAGTACAACCGATTTCTTCCCTGTTTTTACTTTCTCCTGTCTCTCTTTTTACCGATTGATGATAGAAGGCTAGAAAGTGGGGTGTGGTTTCCAATCATTTTAATACTTAGAGGTGCATTTTTTGCAGACTGAGAGTAAAGCAGTAACAGATCAGGTTCAGAAAGTTTGCCTAAATTCCAGCCCAAGATACCGAGAACACATTACTGCTATACGTTTGGCAAGAATCCTTACTTAGCCCCTGTGGTGTTCAAGGGGGAAAAGCACAGGTCCAAGCAGAGGGGCACCTGAACTTAACACTTGAGGTAAAGTTATGTGCCTTTAGCTGAAGAGAATTCAACTATACATACTGTGGGGATTAAAAGAAAAATGAAAGGAGAAAAACAATGTGGTTGTTCTACCTGATGTTTTTCCTGAAGAGCATACGTCCTCTAATAAATGTGAGAGGAGCTCCTTTGGTAATGTTTCAGACCCAGTGTCTCCCATGACTGTGCTGCATGTGATTCCAGTATTGAAGATTCTCGTGTTTTGCACAACACGGCTTCGGAGTACAGGCAATCTATCTGCCCCATCTGCTGCTCAGAGAAACAAGTTGTTTTGCGTCAGTATTAAGGGAAAAGCTTCCTGTTTTGGACTTTTGGGGGAGATAACTGTCTGCAATGTGTTTCCTTGTGAAGGGCTTTTCTCGAGTAATCGTGTTTTTTTGTGTTGCTATTTTACCTTTGTGTACTGACCTTACCACTGACCACAGTGTAGATGTTTGCACTGTGCCTGCTCTACCCTCTACTCTCCCGTGAGAGCACATAGATGCAGAAGATGCCCGCAGAGAGGAGAAGAGAGCATCATTTCTGAGTTTATGTTATATGGACCGTATTTTACCATTTGGAATAAAGGACGACAGTATAAAATATTTTATTGAACAAAACAAAGAGTATTAAATTCTTTAGCCAAAGAGAAATTTTTTCTCAAGAAACAAACTTTTTTTTTATTAAATAATTTTCTAAAGAGTCAGATGATTCCCAGACCAGTGGCTTAAATAAATATCATAATGCCAGTATATCATACAAAACTATTTTATATCATTTTGTGTCTCCCATCTGATCTATTCCTAATTTGTTTGAATTATCCTGGGAGGAATAAAAATTAACAACAAAGAAACAGCAATAATAGTAGTAATTACAGCCTATTGAACACTTGGATGTACCAGGAATTATGTAAAGAGATTTCTCTGCTTTGCCTTGTTTAATCCTCACACCTGTGAAGTGTGTATATCACCAGGCCTGTTTCATCGATGAGAAAACCGAGGCTGAAGTTAAATAACATACACAAGGTCTCGTGGTTAATAGGGGACAAAAGTCCAGAATCAAACCCAGACCTGTGGTTGTAGAAATAGACAGTAGTTTCTAAATCATGTTTTTCTTGATACACGTTAAAGCTTTAATTTAATGGAGGTGAATGGATTTTTTTGTGAGTAGCGAGTTTTAAAAAATACACTTGTAAATAAAAAAAGAAATGATCTTTAATTTTTCTTTGATCTTTCATCTGCCCAGTGAAAGAAAAAGTCAGCTGTGCAGACAGACAATGGAGTATGATATAAAAAGGAGCCATTGGGAGTAGTTACTCCCAGGTAAATATGGTAAATGTGGGACAACGTTTATTTTGCACGTTGGTCATAAACCAGTCTTGCTTGAATTTTATTGACCCACATGTGCTCTCTGTTGCACTGCTGTCAGCACCACGGCACGAATAGCCATCAAAACCTGTGACATTTATTTTTTTTTTTTTTTTTTTTTTTTTTTAATTTTTTTTTCAACGTTTATTTATTTTGGGGACAGAGAGAGACAGAGCATGAACGGGGGAGGGGCAGAGAGAGAGGGAGACACAGAATCGGAAACAGGCTCCAGGCTCTGAGCCATCAGCCCAGAGCCTGACGCGGGGCTCGAACTCACGGACCGCGAGATCGTGACCTGGCTGAAGTCGGACGCTTAACCGACTGCGCCACCCAGGCGCCCCAAAACCTGTGACATTTAAAAACCTACTAGAGGAGCTTGCTGCATTCCAAATGTTTTAAAGTCTTAAGATCAGTTAATTACTATAATAGCAACAGTCAGCAGAATGCCCCAGAATTTTCAGCTAAAATGCCCTGCAGTTTACTTTTTATCTGTAGAAATTTAATTTCCTTTAATTTAATTTAAATTCTTAATTTCTTCTCCGGGGAAAGTTTTTAAACACTTGAGTATCATCCACGGTGAGATTTGTCTGTTTGTTTCATTAACTGCTTTTAGGAAGGTTAGTCGTCGTAACCTTGTTTTTCTGCCCTTCTGGTTACATTTAACTGTTTTTTATAAATTCATCAAATGTACAGGGCGTTTGAATATTTTGGGACTGGCTCTGCTACGTAGTATTACTAACTTTTTTCTCACAGAGACACTTTGAAGTACTTAGGAGATATATTATAGACTGTTCAGTAGCAGTGTTTTTCTCACACATACAAACACATATATACACTTGTGTGGTTTTTTTATCGTTTTCAGGATATTTAGACTTCCTAACAGGTGAGGACCCTTCATAATTTGGCTCTAACCTGCATTTTCAGCTTTAATCATTTTCTACCAGCCTTAAAAAGAGTCCTTTTTGTATTATACTCTAATGATTTACCCCCATGACAATTTCCCATACGTAGTATTTCCCCCCAAACCCTCACAAGCACTACCTCTTTGCTCTTTGCCAGGAATGAGTTCCCCAACCATTGCCCAACTTTTGGATGTGCTTGTGTGTGTTTATGAGTGGTGACTCTCTCTATGAGCATTTTGTCTTCAGGTTTTTTTTTTTTTTTGTTTTGTTTTTTTTTTGTCTTAAGTAACTTGGGGACTCTCACACAACCTGAGGCATTCCTGGCACATGGTAGGCACCAAATAAATGTATGTGATTTTATATAAGTGCCCAGGACCATTTGAGAAGTTGATTTTCTCTGATACCATCTTCTTGAAAATATTCAAACAGCGTTTTGTTTTCTTTTTTTCCCTAACTAGGCTCCATGCCCAGCATGGAGCCCAGCATGGGGCTTAAACTCAAAACCCTGAGATCAAGACCTGAGCTGAGATTAAGAGTTGGATGCCTAAACTACTGAGCCATCTAGGTGCCCCTATACAGCTTCTTTTTATTTTATTTTTTATTTAAAAAAATTTTTTTTTACATTTATTCATTTTTGAGAGACAGTGCACAAGAGAGGGAGGGGCAGAGAGAGAGGGAGACACAGAATCCGAAGCAGGCTCCAGGCTCTGAGCTGTCAGCACAGAGCCTGACGCGAGGCTCAAACTCACAAACCACGAGATCCCGACCTGAGCCAAAGTCAGGCACTCAACCGACTGAGCCACCCAGGTGCCCCCTATGCAGCTTCTTAAATCAGAAATTACATTCCTCGTATTAGCATTAAAGCTGAATGTTATCATATTCTTACTAGGATTGCCACCCTAAATCATATCAGACCAAAATCAGTCAGCATCTTTGACATTTTTACACATATATGTGAACGCACATCCACATCCACAAATACTTGTCAGTGAGTTTTTTTCCCCCTCATGTTTTTTATCAGAGTAATAATGAGGTGAAGTTCACGGAAACAAGATTTTGTTTCCCATGTACAGCATTCTTATTTCCTCCGAGATAATGGCCAACATCTATTTTATTGAATAAGATGGCACATGAGTTATGGATGACTCAGTGTATGTTCGCCCAACAGGGAGAGTTGTTTGTGCTGAGAAAGTGGTGGTTGGTGGCATCTGTAAGTGTTAATGACAACCGTTAACTGTTACAGATTATTTTTGCTTAGTAGTTCTCAAAAGTAAGATCCTCTCAGTTTCAATGAATGCTAATGTAGAGAGAAAATGAAAAGAGGGTCATTGTCACAGATCTCTTTATCAGCCATATTGAGGTAACTGTGAAGAAAAGTAACAAAAATAGGTGATAAAAGCATTGTTTTCTTTTATTTTTACTTGGTATCTTAAAATCAAACACTGTTTGTATGTTGGCCCCCAAACAACTCTTGACCGGGCTTCCTTGTTCTTTCAGGACTACTTTCTTTGATTTGATTCCAGCTCAGTACTGGAATAAAGTGGTTGCACTCAATGAAGTGGAATAAGCAACAGGTTTTCACAGTCTCTAAAAATGTCATGACAAAACTAAGCATTTTTTTAAAAAACTATAGACTCTGTTGTCTTTCTTTGTGAACATTGATGTTAATTACTACTTGTTTATCTGTTTTTAATTTTCATAGTACTGGAGAAAATGAAACTGGGTTTGGCACCTCAAAATGTTTGGCTCTTTAAGAGAACTCCTTTAGAAGCAACCTCTGTCTAAGGAAGACTTCAGAGTAACAAGGAAGAGAACATTTAATCTTCAAGATACCATATATCCTAAATGTTACATGGTGCCTGAATTCAATTTCCTTGGATGTCCCTGTCTAAATTGTCTTGAAGGGTTTGTTTTGAAATATTGTACATATTTATTTTCAAATGTACACATTGTTAATAAGCTAAGAAGTGAAAAATTTATTCCAGGATCATGTATATACTTTGAGAGTTCTGGAAGAATTTTATGTTGAAATAGTAAAACATTTTAGTCTCTGCGTTTGAAATGTTCTTTTTTTCTTTTTTTTTTTAATCATCTCTTCACACCAAGACAGCAGTTATGAATTTGGACTGTCTCACTTAAGAAGGCTTTTTTGTTGTGTCTCTCCCTTCTCCCTCCTTCTCTTCCCCCTCTTTCTCCCCTGCTCATGTTTGTTTTTGCCTAATCTACAGTACTTAAAGGTTTACATATTGTGACTCATTCTTTTACAAAAGTTCAACAATTGCATATACTTCAAATAAGACAGTCATTTTCTCTCATTTTTAAATATATATCTTTTTTGAAAACTATGGTTAGTTCACAGTTCTCCTAGCTTGTAAGTACATGAATCAAGACATGCAAATATGTCAATCTGAGTCACTGGCCAAAAGATAACAATGACACAGCTGTTAGTATTGAGCCCAAGATATTTTTACATACACATGTAAGCATAAATTGTCTTTCTGCAATAAATACTTTTTTGATGTAAACTTACTTTTCAAAAGCTTTTTGAAATAGCTCTCCTAGACTTGTTAATATAATATATCTTTCCTGATTATTGTTTGTATTTAATAATAATTATTGATTATTATTTCTGATAATTGTTTGTCTTTTAAGACTAAAAGTCCTGCTAATCCATCTAGCCTTTTTCCTCGTGGAACTTTGGGAAAATGGCACATCTGAAAATAGAAGAGTAACACACTAATAATCTCTACAAATTAATGCGTTGCATAGTCACATGTGACTTTGTTTTGGAAGAAAAACAATGTCTCATTCTTCCATTGAGTAAATAATATTTGAATAAATATTAAATATCAGATGACAGAAAGATTAGAAGGTTAAATTGAGGCACTGTTTCAGAGAGTACAGTCAATTACAACATCTGTTTGTCACCACATCGTCATTATCTGTGAGCTTGCCCTTTTAGAATGAGGTTACCAGCTGGATAGCAAGCACGTAATTGGGAGACATCCTTAGAGGCACATGGAGTTTGGTTTGTGTAAAACATACGTGCTGACTTGAAAACCAGAAAAGATGAAAGGGCCTCTGCAAATCATCTTTAGAGACTTGATGCCCACATGAGCTGGAAGCTCCATCCTTCTCTTGCTTTTTCTGTGCTTCACATGTTTTTATCACTTTCTGTTGTTATGAAGTGTTGAACCCATCTGCATTCTCTTTCTTTGAGTCCTATGTCTATTGGCTCTGAAAACTTTTCTCAAAATGGCCCTGTTGAAAGTGGCCAACCTTCTGAACTCTTAAAACTCTTTATTTATGGCCTTTTAATTGGCATTTAGTAAAGGTGGGTATTATTGTTATACTTGCATCTCCCAATTCAGAGGTTTGGCAAACTTTTTGTGTAAAAGGCCAAGGTAGTAGCTATGTTAAGCTTTGGAAAGCATATAATCTTTGTTACAACAACTCAACTCTGCTGTTAGGGGAAAAAAGCAGCCATAGACAACATGTAACAAGAGGCCTTGGCCAGATTTGACCCTCGAACCTTCATTTGTTGACTAGTTTGAGCTAAGTTTAAGGTAAAAACTCCCATCTTACTCATCTTTATGAACTTTGCTGCACTTTGCATAGGTAGTAGTACGTTGATAGTGGGGCTCAATGAATTATTTTTGGACTAATAAGGAATTCTATAAGGGCCAACACTGACAAGTGGTATGGAGAGTTGATCATGAATAACCTTGTATTCAGTGCAAACTTGGTAAGAATCATAAGGGAAGTAAAGTTTTCTAAGAAGGAAGATGGGTACTGAGTGAGGAAATAGCATCTTTGAGGATAGACAGTGGCCATGGTTTTGCAGAGAGTATTTTAGCTGTGGGTGGTGAGCCTACATCAGAAAGAAAAGTGATTTATCAGTCTTAATTTCTGTTGCTTCAAGCAACCTCTTTGTTCCTACTCTCTTCCCCAAACTCGATTGTTTTTGTTGTTCAGAGCCTTCTTTACAGTGTAGTCTGTATGTTTCTTCATTATCATTACCTTCCACATTCTGTCAATATTTGTTTTGAGTTTGAGAAAGGTGTTTGTGAGGACACAGTGCTTTGATTCAAGAATGTGGGTACCATGGTCACGTACCATAAGCACTCAGAGTGAGATTTCTGCATTGAGGAAAGAAAATGTTGATGGCAGCCACCAAAAGTGGGGCTGCAAAAGTGGGGAAAGAAGTAAAGTGTGGCTCACATTCCTAAATGAAGGACTGATACAACCTGATTTTTGCTATTCTGTATACACTAGGCTTAGATGTTCCCCAGCTCATTTGTATTATAGAGGTTTCAGTTGGGTATATGTTGTAATAATAGCAGTCAACATCATTTATAAAGGCTCACTGTTATATATTAGGACTCTGCTAATTGCTTCATATGCTTTATCTCATTATTCTGTATATAATGGTCCAATGAGGCAGATGTGTGTCCCCATTTTCCAGAATTTTAAGACAGTTGAGTCATTGCCCAAAGTTAGGTTGCAAGTGAGAGGAGAGTTGGGATTTGAAGTTGAATAACTCAGATTCTAGTGACCAGAGTCTTGACCATCAAATTCTCCTGGCCTTCATTTCTCACTGAGTCCGTGGTGACAGTCCTGACCTCTACTATGTGCAGGAGGTATGTGTATGTGGTCCCTGAGACTTGGATCCCCCCAAAACAAAATTCCATTTATTTATTTGTTGATTGATTGATTGTTTGATTTGTTGACTGATTGTAATGAACAGGATTACCAAAGGTGCAGGCAGTAGTTAATAAAACAAAATTAAAAATTCTTGAGAAAGTAAATTGAAGTAAATTTCAAATTTTTAAGAAATGGAGTTTTATCATCATAATACATATCCATACTTGCCTTGGCATAAATCATTCGAAAACATACAGGTAAAATAAATCTTGACTATGCAACTGTTAACCTACAATCCTGATGTACCTTGTATCTTTGCACAAAGACCTAACATTGCAATTAAAAAATAGATAAATAAACCAGATTGAGACTTAGGATAAAAAAAAAATAGATTGCAAAACACCATGGACTATCTATATCGAATACAGAAAATATACTGGTTTGCCAAAATGAATAATTTGATATGAACTTCACCATAAAGAATGCATACAACCTGGATGGGATCCTGGAAAAGAAAAGGGACATTAGCTAAAAACTATAGGAATCTGGTAGCAGTTTAAAGAGGAATGGTATGAGTAGCCTCAGAGGGTTGTGAATGTCCCATGATTTGTGTACACTTAGAGAAGCTGAACTGCTTCAGAAGGCGATCTTCCACCTGAAATTACTCTTCAGCCCTCTTGTCTTTCTTGACTTTGACATATTTTTAAAAGTACAAAGCAGTTAGATTTGCTTTGTACTTAGCAAATCTAAGAAAATTAGACAAATTTTGTCTAATTTTCCTCAAGGTTGATTCATTTTTTTGTAAGAATACTTAAAATGCTGTGTTCTTCTCAAGGCATCCCACCAGAGGGTACAAGATGTCAGTTTGTCCTATTCCTGGTGTGGTAACTTATTACTTGGTTAAGATGGTTTCCAGCTTTCTTCATTCTGAAATTAATTTGTAGTTGATACTTACAGAATATTAAGCAATTCATAAGTTTTATGAGGAGATACTTTAAAACCATGTAAATATCCTGTTCTTTACCACTTTTACCCATCAATTTTAACATGGATTGATGATTCTTGCCTGAATCATTTATTACTATGGTAAAAGCCAAATTGTTTCTTTTTTTAATTTCATTATTCTTCTACGATTTTTAGTGTTCTACTGTAAGATAGAATTCTCCTTTATCCATTAATTATGCATTTATTTGTTTATATTAATATGGCTTCCTATTGTATTAGGAAATGCATTCCTGTTATCACTTATTTTGATGGTAAAATTGCGCCAGAACTGAGGTATTTTCAAGCTGGTGCCTGTGTCCCTTGACATAGTCCCAATATTCTTTGAGCCCTTTTTTTACTTTTTGGCACAACAAGATATTCCAGGCTCATCTCCTTTCTCTGCCTCAGCTCTGGAGTCAACCATTTCTCCAAGGAGTCCTAGTTCTTAGCTGGTCTGAATTTAGCAAATAACTCCCCAAATAAAATACCTGATTTTTCTAAAAACAGAAGTTAATTTAGCATCCAATATTGCCATTGTGGAACTCTGGAGTCTAGATAGGGACATATGGATATAAATAAGCTCAAAATAGAGTAATCCATATCCGAATGAACCAGCTCCACCTTAGGGGTCCTTAGCTGTAGATCATCACCATCCTAACTGCCTTGAAACCATGAGGACTAGTCTTATTATTATGCCCTTTATCTCTGTTTATGTGGGTCACTGCAAGAGACCCAGACCTCCTTAAATCATTCTTTACACCCAGGTCCCTCATTTCCATCAGCTTTGTACAACCCCTGTCTCCCAAACCTCTGGACTTCCTTGGGCTGTTATCCATCCACAGAATGAATCTGTGAGAGTCAAAGTTTACCTTTTGTGCTGTATAACTAGGTATTGCCTCTATATATATATACGTATATATATATACATATATATATATATATATATGTATATATATATATATATACACATATATATATACGTATATATATATACATATATATACATATATGTATATATATATTCAGAAGAAAAAAGCAAGTAAACCAAGTTAGTTTCAGGAATTCAGTGAAAAGTGAACTAAAAACAAACAAAAAAAAAAAACACCTCAAGAGTATATCCTAGTGCCTCTATACCTTCAGCCACATTCTCTTTACACAGTACTGAACAATTACTGTTTTGTTCATAATCATGACCCTTTGCAAGATTACCAGTCATCAAAGGAAACAATTATGTTTAGTTAATTATACCAAATTCCAAATACTTAGTACAATGTCTATCTAGCTCAGTTTTTCAAAAAGTAAAATAATGGTTAATTCTCAATTAACAAGATAATAATTAGAACTTCCATCACCAACTTTAATTAAGTTGGATTCTTGATCTAACCTTCTCTTTTAAACCTAATAAAGAGATCTGAGTTTGGCATAAAAAAAAAAAAAACGTTTGACATAAACTTAACTTTCAAAACTGCAATCCCACTCTTCGATATCTACAAGAGAATTGAAAACCTGCCCATCTAAAGACTTGTATATAAATATTCCTAGCATGATTCATAATAACCCCCCAAATTGGAACCACTCAAATGTCCATCGACTGACGAGTGTCCAAACAAAACATGATGCATTCACACACTGGGATATTATTCGGCAATAAACAAAAACTGCTTACACTGCAACAGTATGGATGAACCTCAGAAGTATGACATTAAGTGAAAGAAGCCAGGCACAAAATAACCACGTAGTATAAGCCTCCAGAAACAGTAAATCTTCAGAGGCAGAAAGCAGATCAGAGGTTGTCAGGCGCTGAGGTAAAAAGGAGAATGGACTATAAAAAAATGAGGGAGCTTTGTGTAATAATAATGTTCTGAAACTGGAATTTGGTGATGGCTGCACAAGTCCGTATTTACTAAAAGCGACAGGATTACATTACGTAAATTGTACATCAGTAAAGCCAGGGTTAGGAAAAGAGATCCGAATTAACTCCAGGTCTAAAGCAAGGCAATGCTGGCTTCCTAGCTCGCCGGAGGCGCCAGAGGTGGCCGGGGAAGTAGGTTGGCGCCTTGGCCGGGTCTCCGCCTCCTGCGCACCAGGTGGTTCCGGGGCGACTCCTCCCCAGGCCGCCGCTTCCACCACGTGTCTACCTGGGCTTCGCCTCCGTCTCCAATTTCGCCCACGTTGTAGCTGTGGGACCTGCCGTGAACCTCCAAGGCCCTGGCGGACGCCACGTCTACCAGCTGTCCTTCCAGAGTCACCGAACCTGGCGTCTTGCACATTTCCAGCTTTCTTGCCTGTCGGGGTAAGTGTGGACCAGCCCAGGCCGCTGCAGGGGAGCGAGAGGAGCCCTCGAAGCCACGGAGAAGTCTGAGGCCTCAGGCGGGGGCTCGCAGACGCCCACGGACGCACGTTCCTGAGCAGTTGGCCCAACTCCGACCAAGATAACAAATTGCTAGCGAGACTTCGGTCTTGAAGGACAGTATGGTGCTTTATACATTATTTGAGACGTGAAGTCTTCAATTCAGAAAATGCTTGAGACTGGAAAGTCAAGTGCGAGGCAGAAATCAAACAGGAGTCCATGCTCAGGGTATAAGCGGACACCTCCCAACTTCTGGGCACTTCTCTTGGGGCCTTTCTCCTGCTTGGACTGAGAAAGCACCACCGCCTTCACCATAAGGAGGAGAATAACCTCTTTTTGAGTGTTGCACTCCCGTCAAAAAGGTAACCCCTTTAATCCTTTTATTTGCAGCATGCGTGGCTGGTGAATTGGCAGTGGGTAGCGCCCTTTCTATAAATTGATGCCTCTTAAGTTATGAGAGGACAAAGCCAAACTGGTGTTCTGGGATTACCGGAACTCTTTCTTGCCTCGGGAGAGGAATTTGTCTCCTTTCCCAAAATGTATTGGTAGAAACCTCCAGTGGTTCTAATCCCTCTTCTAGGGTCACTGTGGGCATTACCACTACGAAGCAGAGGTTTGGGCTTGTCTTTCCCTAGAGAACCCCCCCTCCCCCACCCCGTGCACCTTGCGGCCACTGAATAGTAGAATTAACCCTCAAATGTCTGGTGCATGTGTACACACACCTAACTCAAATTTCCTTATGAGCATCTCTCTGAATCCAAAAACTGTTTGGAACTTGCTCTCAAATGTTACTGTACTTTCTTTCCTATGAGAGCATTTATATGCCAGTCCACTACAGCTGAATGGACTCACTTCTGCCATACCCACCCACAGTCCGGGTAGTTATGCCAGAAACTCAACAGTGAGCCCCTCAGACATCACTGCCATCCTATTTAGTGTGTCACAGAAAGAAAGGCCCAGAAAATGCAATTAACAGCATCAAGTCCAAATATTTCTTCATATCGTGTCCTTACTTCCTTGGTTGCTCTTTCTTCGCCACCTTTGTGGGTTCTTCTCTGATGAGCCCCTAGATGTTGAACCACCACAGTGCTTGTGGCTGGGACCCTATGTTCTTTCTGTCTGTACTTCCGGAAGTTATCCCATCCAATCGCGTGGAGTTAGAGGCCAGTGGTGGCCTGCTGATGACGGGGGCCAGCTTGGTGGGGGTACTACGTGTGCAGTTGCACAAAACTCCACATTCAGAAGGGCCCTGAGCTTAGTTTAATGCTCTGTTGTTGCTGTGTTAAGAGCGTTAGTAATTTAATCTTTGAGTTGGTGTTTTTTATCTGAAGTCTGTTGAGACAGTGGAGCACGTGCACGAGTGGAGGAGGAGATGCCCATAGTAGGTTTATCTGCCCTTGCTACTCCATTAGCATTTATGATGCCAGGTGAGCACAGAACTCTGGGAGGCCCACAGTACAAGGGGAGAGGGGATTCAGTGAGACTCAAAGAGAGAATAAGATAATTATGTTCTATCTGTGACTGAAAGTGGGGACACTGACAGCTTTAAGAGGCCACACTTTTCATTTGAAACAGAACTCACTTGGAAAACGGAAAGAAGACAGTGGTGTTCTAAGAACACAAACATCCAAGAGCCCTGTGCACATCCGAAAATGTCAGGGAGCTCTGTGAGTGTGTGTGTGTGTGTGTGTTTGTGTGTGTGCGTGTGTGCATGCGCGCGTGTTGTGGCAGTGAGGATGGTGGTTTGAAGGTTAAGGCCCATACCATGCACAGCAGTGCCTGTTATGAGGCTTCCATCTGTAACTCATTTTAAAAAATATTTTTTAATTGAAATATAAGTGACATATAACACTGTGTAAGTTTAAGGCATACAATGTGCTGGTTGGGTACATTTATATATTGCAGTGTGATTACTACAGTAACGTTAACATCCTTTTCACGCCTCTATCATTCTTTTTGTGTTGGGAACAGTTAAGATATAGTCTCTTGGCAACTTTGAAATTTATAATACAATATTGTTCACTGTTATCACTCTGTTGTGTATTAGATCTCCAGAACTTGTCTACCAGTTATAAATTTGTACCTTGAAACAACATCTTTCTAATCCCTCCCTACTAAGCCTCTGGTAATCACCATTCTACTGTTTTTATAAATTCTTTTTTTTTAGATTCCACAAAAAAAAGTGATATTTATCCTTCTTTGTTTGACTTATCTCACTTAGCATAATACCCTCCAGGTTGATCCATGATGTTACAAATGACAGGATTTTGTTCTTTTTGAGGCTGAATAGTATTCCATTGTAGGTGTGTGTATGTATATATATACACACACCCACCATGTTTCTTTATCCTTTCATCACTTGACGGACACTTGGGTTTCCCGATCCAGGCTGTTGTGAATAATGTGTTTCCATGTTTTGTCAATATCTTGGCTGCGATGAACATGGATGTGTAGATATTCCTTCAAGACACTCATTTCAGTTCCTTTGGACATATACCCAGAAATGGGATTATTGGATCAAACGGTATTCAATTTTTAAGTTTTTGAGGAACTGTTACACTGTTTTCCATAATGGCTGTACTAATTTATATTCCCACTAGCATGGTTCCTTTTTCTCCACATCCTCACCAACATTTGTTATCTTGTGTCTTTTTGATAAAAGCCATCCAGCAGGTGTGAGGTTGATAGCTAATTGTAATTTTGATTCACCTGCAACACTTAAATTCACATACCCCTGGGCTCAACCATTTCTATTAAGAGCAGTGGCTTCTCCTGACAGAACTCACTGTGTCAGCCACCCACCTTGTGTTGTGCATCGATCCGAGGTTACCCGCCTAGATTTCTGATTCCTTCAAGCATATTTTACTTTGAGGACCTTGCTATCCTTCCTGTCATCAGGCTTTTAGGAGGCACCTACTTCCATCCCATATACTCCCTTAATCTTAGAATTTCAGAGTTGAAGCAAGGTGCTTTTTTTCTGCCTCACAGTCCTGTGGGATCGTCATGCAAATTGTTCCATCCTTTCTCCTAAAGTCTGCACACAGTCAGGGCCAGGGAGAAGATGCCAACCTCCCAAAGTCAAACCAAAAGCCCCCTTCCTCTTTTTCCATAGGACTTGTGCCTTCCTAATGTACATCAGTGTAGAACCGTAGTTGCAAATGTCCATGCCAGAGCCAGAGTGCCTGGGTTCCGATTGTGGGTACTCATATCTTACCAGCGTGACATTGAGGAAGTTGCTTATCTTCTCTGTGTCAAAATTGGCTTTTCAAAAAAAAAAAAAAGAGGGATAAGAATGGAAGTACCTCATAAAATTATTTTTGAGACTTAGATAAATTTTCTGTGTGAAGGTTGTGTAACAGTGACTGGCCTGTACTAAGCATTATGAAACTGTACTCTATTATTGATTTTTCAAAAATGGCTAAAAAAGAGATATTTATACAAGTACCGATTTAACCAGTACTTACTGTGTGCTTAGTACTGAAGATAAACTGTTGAAAAGAACACATCTGGTTCCTGCTTGTATGACTCTTATAACTTAGTGAGAGAGATGGACAATAACCAAGCGCGTAAGTAATTAAATTAATAACTATAAAATGGAATAAATATTTTGAAAGAAACAACTGTGTGCAGTGAAAAAGGATACAGGAGAAAGACCTAATTTAGATATAGTCACCAAAGAAGAATTCTTTGAGGAGGTGATCTTAAGCCAATGAAAGATGAATCAAAGGAGCTATCAGTGGAAGATTATGGGGTCATTGTGGCAGGAGAAGCTTTATAGTCAGAGGGAACAGCATGTGCAAAGACCTCAAATGAGGATAAAAGGCTGCTTTGTGCAAACACCTGAAAGCTGGTGTGTCTAGAACCTATGAGCAAAGTGAGACACTGAAAGATGAGGTGGGAGAGGAATCATGCAATGTCTTATATAAGCCATGGGAAAGATTCGACATTTCATTATAACTGTAAAACTTTTATTAAAAAAAAATTTTTTTTTAATGTTCACTTATTTTTCACAGAGAGAAAGAGAGAGAGAGCACGAGCAGGGAGGGGCAGAGAGAGAGAGGAAGACACAGAATCCAAAGCAGGCTCCAGGCTCTGAGCTGTCAGCACAGAACCTGACACAGGACTCGAACCCACGAGCTGTGAGATCATGACCTGAGCTGAAGTCAGATGCTCAACCGACTGAGCCACCCAGGCGCCCCTAAAAAAATTTTTTAAAGTTTATTTATTTTGAGAGAGACCAAGAGTGAGAGTGGGAGGGGCAGAGAGAGAGGGAGAAAGAGAAACAGAAGTATGCTCTGTACACTGTCAGCATGGAGACAGATGTAGGGCTCAATCTCATAAACCATGAGATCATGACCTGAGTTGAAATCATGTCTGCTGCTTAACCAACTGAGCCACTCAGGGACCCCTTATACGTGTAAAACTTTTAATAAGGACACCAAAATGATTTGTTGAAGTTATTATTACTTTGTTTCTGGTGTAAACAATGGACCTTTTGGGAAAAAATCAGGGAGACCAATTAGTAATTTTGGAGGCAATTATAGTGGTTTGCATTAAGGTTTTATTTACTTATTTATTTTAATGTTTTATTTAGTTTTGAGAGAGCGACAGAGACAGAGCGTGAGTAGGGGAGGAGCAGAGAGAGGGAGACACAGAATCCGAAACAGGATTCCAGTCTCTGAGCTGTTAGCACACAGCCTGATGCAGGGCTTAAACCCATGAACCGTTTGATCATGACCTGAGCCAACGTCAGACGCTCAACTGACCAAGCCACCCAGGAACCCCTGCATTAAGGTTTTAAAAATGGCTACAGGGACAAGTGAATGAGTTTGAAGTTTGGTTTGGAGGAAGAATGGATAGAACTTACGGATAGAATACGAGAATAAAGACTGGCCCCAGGTTTTTTGCATGAACAATGGGATGAATGGGGTCACTTGCAATGATTAAGTACAAGTGACAGAAGAAGAAAGGGGATTTTGGGGGGAGTTATGAGGATGAATTTTCAGTTTGGACACTTTGAGAAAGCTGTGAGATAGTCAACTGTGGAAGCCAGTTGAAGCACAGCTTGTGACAGCTGCAGAAAAGGATTGGGGGATATAATCTCAAGTTTTCTGTTAGTAAATGGTATTCAAAGGATAAAAATTTATGAAGTGAAAGTGATCAAAAATGCTCAGAACAGGCTTCAAAAAGGACAAATTTAAAGGACTCATCCTCCCTGGTTTCAAAACTTACCACAAAGCTATAGTAATCAAGACAGTATGGTATTGGCATATGTTAGACATATAGATTGATGGAATATATTTGAGAATACAGAAATAAAACATTAATTTATGCTCAATTGATTTTTTTTTACCTTATTTATTTTGAGAGAGGGAGAGTGTGAGCAAGGGAGGGTCAGAGAGAGACAGAGGGAGAGAGAGATTCCCAAGCAGGCTCTGTGCTGTCAATGCAGAGCCTGACATGGAGCTCGAAACCATGAACCATGAGATCACGACCTGAGTTGAAATCAGGAGTCAGATGCTCAACTGACTGAGCCACCCAAGTGCCCCAATGGTCAATTTATTTTTTACAAGAAAATCCAATTGTGATAGGGACTGGTTTTCAACAAATGATGCTGTGACAGTTGGATAGCCTTATGCAAAAGGATAAGGTTGTAGCTGTTTACCTCACATTATACACAAAAACTAGCACAAAATGGATCATAAGCCTTAATGTAAGAGCTAAATCTACCTAAAATGGTTAGAAAAAAAAAAAAAAAAAAAAACCATAGGAAATCTTTGTGACCTTGGATTAGACTATGGCTTTTTAGCTATGACGCCAAAACCATAAGCAACAAAAGAAAAAATAAATTGCACTGTATCAAAATTAAAAACTTTTGTGCTTGGGAGAAAATATTTGCAAGTCATATATTTGATGATGGCCTTGTATATAGAATATATAAAGAACACTTACAATTCGGCAATAAAAAGACAAATAATAAAAAATGAGAGAAGATCTGAATAGATATTTCTCCAAAGAGTATGTATATACAAATGGCCAATAAGCACATGAAAAGATGCTCAACATTATTGGGGCGCCTGGGTGACTCAGTTGGTTAAACATCTGACTTCGGCTCAGGTCATGATCTCACAGTTTGTGAGTTCGAGCCCCATGTTGGGCTTTGTGCTGATAGCTCAGAGGCTGGATCCTGCTTAAGATTCTGTGTCTCCTTCTCTCTCTGCCTCTCCCCTGCTCATGCCCTCTCTCTGTCTCAAAAATAAATAAACATTTTAAAAAATTAAAAAAAAAAGAAAAGATGCTCAACATTATTAGTCATTGAGGATGAGCCCCTTCATACCCACTAGGATAGCTATAATAATAAAGACAGACAATAACAGTTGTTGATGAGGATATAGAAATATTGGAACCCTCATACACTGTTGAGATTGTATAATAGTTCAGGAAGCTTTGGAATGCAGTTTTGCAGTTCCTTAAAATGTTGCACAGGGTTACCATATGACCTAGAAATTCTACTCCTAGCTATGTTGAGATAAACGAAAATATACATCCACATAAAAATTGTATACAAGTGATCATAACAGCATTATTGTTGACAGCCAAAAAGTAGAAACAACCCAAATACCTGTCGACTGATGAATGGATAAATCACTGTAGTATATACTACAGTGGACATTATCCATCAGTAAAAAAGAATGAAATTTTGATACATGCTAGAATGTAGATAAACCTTGAGAACATGCTAGGTGAAAGAAGCCAGCCATGAAGGCCACATATTGTATGGTTCCATTTATATGAAATATTCAGAGTAGGCAGATCTCTAGAGTAGGCATACTAGCAAGCTGAGTATGAGGAAACAACCACTGTATTTGGTAAAGCAGCATTATCTTTATTTCCTATTAGACTCTAAGTTCTTTGAAGGCAGGTTGATAAGACCATCAGTTTGTATGGGACAAAGCCAGCTGGGGAGGGTTGTAGAGTGAATGGCAGGTGAAGGACTGTCTCCACTAGAAACAATAAGTGGAGACAATTGGCAGAGCTGGTAGGTGAAGGGGCAGATGGAAGAGGATATAGGGCAAAGGGATGTTTTTCTCTTTAAAAACACAGAACTAGATAATAGAGCCATAAGAGGATGGTTATGAATTGAAAGAAGGAAGGCTGATAATGGAGAGAGGGCTGTAAATAAAAGAGTAAAGTTCGCAAGAAGGTGACGAGGCTTGTCATCCAGAGCCAAGTGGAGAACTTTGTTTTAGATGGCAAGAGAGTGATTTTTCCACTGTCAGGGGCAAAAGGTGGGGCAGGAGAAAGATATAAGAAGGTTGATACAGGGGCATCTGGGTGGCTCAGTTGGCTGAGTATCTGACTCTTGATTTTGGCTCAGGTCATGACCTCATGGTTTGTGGGATTGAGCTCATTTCAGGCTCTGCACTGTGACAGCATCAGCCTGCTTGGGGTTCTCTGTCTCCCTCTGTCTCTGCCCCTGCCCTGTTCTCTCTCTTTCTCTTAAAGTAAATAAATAAAATTAAAAAAAAAAAAAAAAAGAATGGAACTCTAGTTAATTTTTTTAAAAGAAGGTTGATACATAGGAAGGAGTTTTAATTTGAATTTTTAATTCCATAGTGTAAAAATGGTAGGAAAGGTTATTAGTTGAGAGTGATAGGATACTGTGGGAGGTTTGATGGGAGAGATTATATTTAGAAATGTCATCATCTCACATTATTACAATTTTGTACGTGTATGTGTCTGTGTTGAGAAGTTGTAACATACTCTCTTAGTAACTTCCAAATATACAATATTTTTAACTATAGTCATCATTCTATACACTGCATTCCTAGAACTTAGTCTTCTTATAACTGGAAGTTTGTATCTTTTGACTAACTTCATGGGTTCCCTCACCTCTGTCAACTCCCTAGATTTAGGAGTTCAATTTTTTTTTTTTTAGATCCCACATATAAGTGAGATCATACATTAGTTGTATTTTTCTGACTTATTTCACTTAGCATAATCCCTGCCATGTCCATCTGTGTAGTTGCAGATGTTAAGATTTCCGTCTTTTTATGGCTGAATGATATTCCAATGTGTGTGTGTGTGTGTGTGTGTGTGTGTGTGTGTGTGTGTGTGTGTTGCATTTTCTTTATACTGTTATCCATCCATGGTCATGTAAGTTGTTCCATGTCTTGGCTGTTGTAAATGATACTGTAGTAAACCTGAGGGTGAGGATGTCTCTGTGAGAGAGTGATTTCATTTGGTTTGGATATATACCCAAAAATAGAATTGCTGGATCATATTCTTTGTTCTATTTTTAATTTTTTGAGGGACCTCCATGCTGTTTTTCATAGCGGCTGTACCAGTTTACATTCTTACCGCAAAGATTTCCGTGTGCACAAAGATTTTTCTTCCTCCACATCCTTGCCAGAACTGTCTCTTTTCTTTTAGATAATAGCCTTTGTAAAAGATAGGAGGTGATATCTCATTGTGGTTTTGGTTTCCATTTCCCTGATGATGAGTGATGTTGAGCATTTTTTAATGTGTCCATTGGCTATCTGGGTCTCTTCTTTGGAGAAATGTCTGTTCAGATCTCTTGTCCTTTTTCAAATCAGATTATTATTATTATTATTATTATTTTTTTTTTTTTGCTATTGTATGAGCTCTTAATATATTTTCTGTATTAATCCCTTAATCAGATTAATTCCCAGTTGTATTATTTGTCTAATATCATTAATAAACATTAAGCATTATTAATTAATTGTGTTAATCAGATATGTGGTTTGTAAATATTTTCTCCCATTCTGTAGGTTGCCTCTTTATTTTCTTGATCATTTCTTTTCCTGTGCAGAAGGCCTTCAGTTTGTTGTAGTCCCACATTTGTTTTTGCTTGTGTTCCTTGCGCTTTTGGCCATATCCAAAAAAAATCACTGCGAAGACCAAAGTCAAGGAACTTTTTCCCTGTGTTTTCTTCGAGGAGTTTTATGGCTTCAGATTTTAAGTTTAATTCTTTTTTTTTTTTTTTTTAATTTTTTTTTTTTTAACATTTATTTATTTTTGAGACAGAGAGAGACAGAGCATGAACGGGGGAGGGTCAGAGAGAGGGAGACACAGAATCTGAAACAGGCTCCAGGCTCTGAGCTGTCAGCACAGAGCCCGACGCGGGGCTCGAACTCACGGACTGCGAGATCATGACCTGAGCCGAAGTCGGCTGCTTAACCGACTGAGCCACCCAGGCGCCCCTAAGTTTAATTCTTTAATCCATTCCTAGTTAATTTTTATGAGTGGTATAGATAGGGGTCCAATTTTATTCTTTTGCATGTGAACATCCAATTTTCCCAGCATCATTTATTGAATAGACTGTCTTTTCCACATTGAGTATTCTTGACTCTCTTGTCAAATATTAGTTGAGGTATATGCATGGGTTTATTTCTGGGCCCCCAATTCTGTTCGATTGATTTATGTGTTTTATGCCACTACCATAGTTTTTTTGATTATCATAGCTTTGTACTATAGTTTGAAATCAGGAAGTGTGATGCCTCTAGCTTTGTTCTTTCTTAAGATTGCTTTAGCTACTCAAGGTCTTTGGTGGCTCCATATGAATTTTAAGATTGTTTCCTATTTCTGTGAAAAATGCTGTTGGACTTCTGATACAAAGTACATGGAATGTGTAGATGGCTTTGGACAGCATGGATAGTTTAACAACATTAATTCTTCCAGTACTTGAAAACACAGGGTATCTTTGTATTTATTTGTGTCTTCTTCAGTTTTTCTTATGAATGTCTTATAGTTCTCAGTACAGATCTTCTACCTCTTTAGTTAAATTTATTTTTAATTGTTTTGTTGTTTTTGATGCTATTGTAAATTAGATTGTTTTATTTCTTTTTCAGATAATTTGTTGTTAGTGTGTAGAAACATGATTGATTTCTGCATGTTGAGTTTGTGTCCTGCAACGTAACTGAATTTGCTTGTTAGCTCCAATGGCTTTTTGGTGGAGTCTTTAGGATTTTTTTTTACATATAAGATCATGTTTTCTGTAAATAGAGACAGTTTTATTTCTTCCATTCCATTTCAGATTCTTCTAATTTCTTTCTCTTGCTTGATTGCTTTGGCTAGGATGATTACCCCAGTAAATAATTGACAGTGTTCTTGGCCCATTTCAAGATTGTGATAATGAAATAAAGTGAAGAGAGTTGTGTAATTTCTCCTTTTCTAACAATATTCAGCTGCAAGAGTGGAAAAACTAGATTGTTGGGGGTGTCCAGAGCTTGGGTTTGACCCCACTAAAGTAAAGAAGACACAGCAGAGTAAGAGAATTCAGGATTTTTTTCAGGAAATTCTTGAATTTGATGAGGCATGTAATCTACACTCCACAAAGAATGGGATGTGAAGAATGGAGAGGGAGAAGATTGTGAAAGTGACGGAGTCAGTGCATTGGAGGTCTGTATGAGATTTAAAATGTAGTGGGGATGCGTGAGCAGGTGAGATAGAAAGGTAGGTGGTGACAGTCACCAAGTGACAGTTGCAGCCAAGATTTTGTAGATAATGGAATTTCTGATGTTGACGTAGTCTTTGCAGAATGGGACACTGTGAGTGTATAGCTAAGAAAGAGTTGAGAAAAAAAGTAAGGGGTATTCAGTTGAGAGGCCTGGGCTTTGGATGGGCCATCTTGGTGCATATAGAAGAGAGTGAGAAGGATGGTTCCCTAACTACTCATAGTGGTGATGGGCTGCTCTCTCCAAATCTGCTTTATGGTGACACCTCAGTGTGGTTTGAATAGAGAGCAACTTGCAGCATCTGCCTAAAGAAAATTGGTGTCACCCATGTGCACATTGGAAATATTTTTTGGTGGTCAAATCTAAGTGTGTACCAAGGACCTTTATGTACTTTCATTTAAAACTTAGAAAACCTTAAAAAAAAAAACAAACTTAGAAAATCTTAAAGATTTTCTTTGTGGGACCATTTTCATAATCCATAGATGAGAAGGGACATGTTATTATTCTGTGGTCCTCTCTAATTCTGTGTTTTTCCAACTTATTCACTTGGTAGTTTCTTTGTCCTTGCATGCTTAGTGTCAGGAATGTGTGAGCACTGCAGGTTCTGTTCCATACATTCTAGCACTGGCCCTCCCAGAGCTCTTGGTATGACAGACTGTATGGTAGTCTACAGTATGTGATGCCTCGTTATATATCGTGTGCATAATTCTCTTGTGTTGGTTAAGTTTGTGGTTTGTGCATAAATAAATGATTATGACTCACCATTAGGAACTGAAGGTAAGTTAAATTCTTTTGTAGTGTTGACATCACCACACCTGCCCAGATTCATTATACATATTACTTTTGTAGTTATTTTCTTAGCATTGTCTGGTTTGACTTATATGATTTCTTTGCCTTCCAGACTTTGACATTTCACTGAAAGATGGTGAACTGGGAATGCCTTGGAATGGAAACCCTTGATGGTCTTGTTTTAGGGTATGTGCCACTGAAGTATTCAGGTTTGAAGGATTTCTAAAATCTGGTGTCAGGAACTTATTACTGGAAGCTACTTTTCCTGATTCCAAATCAGGGCCATTGAGCAAATTCCCAAACTCTTCTCTTGGGATATGCAAGTTGCTTAGGAAAGGAGACTCAGGCTCTTTCAGCTTGGCATGTAGGGACAGTCTGAAAGCTGCCTCTGATGATCAAATATTCCCTCTTCTTTTTCAAACATTTTTAATTGTACTTTAGTCCTCCTGTAGTTTAGTGTTCAACACCAGGATAGCCAGCCCTCTTCAATATTTCAGCCAATCAGATAGCAGCTCTGCTCAGGGTCCCAGCCAGTGCATTTTCTTGGCACATATAGAATTGAGCTTAGCAATGAAATGCCAACTCATTCTCTATTTAGCTTCTCTAATGACCTCATTTTGCAACCTCATTCAGACCTATTCTCCTAAAAAGGAAATGGGTTATAAATGTGGTTGCATACATGGTACTCCTGTTCCTACATCCTAATTTCCTTTTGGACTTCAAAACAAAAGTTCACGTTATGCCTTGTAGGAACTCATGATAGAAAGGACAGTCATCTAACCCTCCCTGTTCTCACAGTTTTCCTAAAGCGAACTGGCGTGGAATTTTCCACTTCTGCATGTTTCCGCTCAGTTGAGAAAGCTTAGTGGTGAACTAAAAATGAATGTTGCCATTGAAATGTATCATGTTATGAAAGCATTTCCATACAGATCTATATATATAGAATTTTTCTCACCTTATTGGTGGGATTTTACATTTTTAAAAATCACAAGTACTTTGGATCTTGAGAATAAAGCAAATACCAGGGTAAACATTTTTGCTCATGTTAGTTCTAACTTTGAATCTTCAACTTCTTTACATGTGAACTGAGGTTTCCACCATTTTCAATGAAATGCAGGGTAGAAGGTTTCTTGTTAGGGAAAATATCTAAAAAGTGCTATGTTCCTTTTATAAGATTTTATAAAATGGCAGTGGTTTGAAACAGCAAAAAATAAATCTTTGTAACTCATAATTGTAGTGCCTAAAATCATAAAATGCTTAGAAATCACAGAGTTTAAACTCTGGCAACTGAGGCCCAGAAAGATCAACTAAGTGAGTCCTTTGAGTCACAGGGGAATGTGTGTGGGGCTGAGACCTTGTGTTGAATTCCCAGGCTGCAAACGAGCTCCTCCTTCCCGTGGGGAGGCACCTGCATGGCCTTCCCTGTGCTCCAAGTAGCACATCTTCACTGAAGATGGGTGAGATCCCATTTTCTCTTCTATCAAATGAAGGGGGTTGAATTAAAATTATATGATTCTGCCTGGCTAGAAAACAAGATGATTGTAGTCTCTGAATTTAGATAAGAAGGAATCCAAGTGGCAGGAGAAGAATGTGCTAAATGGGGTTTTTGACACCATCACAAATTTCAGTCACGTTTTCCTCTTCAAACTAACAATACAAAAATTCTTTGCATTTTTGTAACATTCTGTGTAGCTCTAGGGGACCTCCCAGTTATGGTTCATAGCATCCACAGCAACAGAGGTGGCTATGTGACTTGCGCCTGCCCTAGTCATAGTACCCATGCATGTTATATACAGATGGGAGTTTATGTGCTGTCACTGGGAGAGTCAGTTAAGAACCCTTTGCTGTGGGGTTACCAGCTGGGATGGTGTTAGCCTGGAGCTCTCTGTGGATCTTCCCAACCTTCCAACCCCAACCCTAGCTCCCAGCCCCCTGGTACAAAGGAAATATGACAGGAGAGAAAAGGGGCAAATGAGAGGACATGAGGGGCAGAGGCAAATGCAGTCATTTGAATCCTAGCCTTATCTATGCTCAAAGTGTCTTCCTGATCTTCCCAATTACATGAAGTAAGGAATTACTCTTTTTTTTTTTTTTTTTTGCTTAAGCCGATTTGAATTGGTTTTCTATCACCTTTATCTGTAAGACTCCTGACTAATGCAATTACCTATACCCAATAGGGGAATTGAAACTGGGTCAGGAAAAAGCTTCAAAGTAAATCCCAAGGATACTGGGTAATAGTGGATGATCCTTAGTTATTTTCATTTACTCATTCATTTACTGAGCACTTTCCATAAGCAAAGCACCCTAACTTAGGGGAGGGAAACTGAGAACAGGGCAAAAAATGAAACCAGAGAGCAAGTCAGAACATGATAAGGCCAACATACCAACCTCAAGACCTATGGTTTGTGGAAGCAGGGAGTCAAAATCAACTGAAAAATCTGGGGGATGTCTTTTAGACAAGGTGAGGACCGCCTGGGACACTGAAGTTCCAGATGATTTGGGCTGAAAGCAGTTTGGTTGAAATGAAGATTTGGTGTGGAAAAAAAAAAAAAAAAGAATGCCTTTTTGGCAAGGATTTTCTAATATTGGTAACTGTGGTGCACTATGGGGTAATTTAATAACTTTTTAAGCATTTTCTTTCTGCTTAGAATTTGTGTAGTTTTCTTCTTTATTTTTGCTTTTAAAAAAAGTCTTTCTTACTTAATACTATCTGTAATGAAGAAATTTGATATAATAATTGTCAGCCAGTGATGGATTTGTTAAATAAAGTAGGTTATAAAACATAATGGATTGCACGTTCCTATTTTTGAATAAAATAACACATGTGCATATAGAAAGATTTATAAGGGGATATATGCCAGTGTATTATCAGCAGGTGACTCTGGGCAGGTGGGTATCATGAATATTCTTTATATTATTTTGCCTGTCTGTATTTTCTGGTATTTTTGGAGTATGCATGCCTAATTTTTGCACTAGGAAAATAATAAGAAAAACTTAAGAATTAAAAATATAAAAACAGAAGAAACTTGAACACGACCAGCAATGGCAAGAAGGAAGGGCTGGATTAATAGGAGGTAAATGGACATCTGGACAGAAAGTAGAAATGGCACAAGCAGAGATCTGGGACTGGGGGGCAGCTTATACTAGGAGTTTAGGAGAAAGGGAATGCAATGAGGAAGAGAGCTTTTTCTGTTGTACCTGCTTTGTGTCATCAGTGTTTCAAATAGCAAGGTGAATATTGTTTTGAAGGGAAATTTCAAATAAGGATATATCAGTAAAAAGGCACTGCCTTGGGCTTAGAAAGTAAAATGACTGAGACGTCAAAAAGGTATATATAAATATCAGATATATACGATATATATGTATGCTTTTTAAAGTCTATTTCAACATCTGTCGTTGTTTTGGACCTTGAATGTGTTGATGAAGCAACAATGAAAAGGGAGGAGGGACTGCCAGGGATTCATTAGGACAACAGATATCAATCTCCATGTCTCCAGGAACTTGAAAAATTAGTTGGGTTACTGGAGAAGAAGCATTTCTCTTTGAATTTGACTGATGGAAAGGATCAAAAGGCAGGAGTTAGAAATAGGTTTGTGAATCTAAATAAGCTACTTAATGTTGCTGAATACAGGAAAAAAAATAGATATATATTTTGAGCTTGCTTCTTAGAATGTTCAAATATACAAAAAAGACATATTAGCAGCAACAACTTTCTATAGACTGAATCAGAACAAGCTAACAGTGATGGGAAGAATTGAAGTCTTGGCAATAAAGTTCTCTGTGGAAGATTTAAAAACAAAACAAGGAAATAAAGCTTACAACATTGGAACAGCCTTTGAAATGAATATCCTTTATAACTGGTAATTATGTGAACTTTGTTCCAAAATCTGTGAATTATTCGATGACAATATTTCATAGAGAGTTTTCTTTGGGGTCATTTCTCTGTTCCTGGGTTAGGGATAACATAGGAGTACTTACCTGAAGAGAAGACAAAATTTGAGATTCAGAAGTTTTTTTGTTTTTGTTTTTTTAATGTTTGTGTATTTTTGAGACAGCATGAGTGAGGGAGGGGCAGAGAGAGGGGGAGACAGAGGATCCAAAGCTGGCTGTGCACTGACAGCAGTGAGCCTTATGTGGGGCTTGAACCCACAAACCGTGAGATCATGACCTGAGCTGAAGTTGGACGCTCAACCGACTGACCCACCCAGGCACCCCTGAGATACAGATTATTATTATTATTATTATTATTTTTTACTTCAAGGCACATTTCATTTAATGTCAAGAGTGTAATACAAAAGGCCCAAATGCAATGAAGGAAACATTCCCCCATGAACACCAACAACAGTGCTCTTTCAACATGTGCCTATTGAATGGAATGGGGATTTAATTTCACTACTAAAAAAGATAACTCAATGAGTCTCATCACAGCCAATATCCTATACAATCTAGTAGTGAAATGAACGTTCATAATGCTTCAAACAGTCTCAACCTGAATACCACACCTTTACGTTTGTACAGTCCTCCATAAGATTATCTACAGCACTAACAAGCATTCAAAGAATAAACCACTGATTAAAACCACATTGATTTAAGGCTCAATCAGGTAATATAGAGCCCCAAACCAAATGGTTAAATATATGAACTACTTGTACTGACATCTATTATTTGATTCTCTCACAGCTATTAAGTTGGTTCTTAGTGAATGAAACTCTTTAAAGGCAAAATTCACCTCATTTGAGTTTTGACCCAGAAGTTCAACAACAATCATGAAGTCCACAGTCTTATTGGCAAAACTGACATACAGTGTCTCTAAGTCACTTTGCTCAAGGTTAAGAGCGATGCATATTCCACTTTTACATTTTACTGGAAGTTTACATGTTCAATTCATGATTTTAAATCTCTAGGTTTTCATTCCTCCAAACGGTCTGAATACACAGTGTGCCACAGACTTATGACTTCTCCTTCTCCCTCTATTTTCTTCAAACAGAAACATTTCTCAAGTGTCTACGTGTTGTAGAAGGGAAAGTTTTCGGAGGTGGCCACTTCTTCGGAATAGTCTGATGCCATCAGGCCTCTGAAGCGAGGGGAGGGGGAAGAGAAAAAAGCTGAAACACAGGGTTCATCTGGTAAGTTTTACAATAACAATTACAAGCTGAATAGTATAGGAATGTGGGTTTTTTTTGGCTCAAAAAGTCTGAGTCTTGGTGTGGCAATGAGTACGTGGCTGTCCCACCACAGCTTTCTCGCAGTGGGACTTTCCGGGACGTCTTGACTGGGGACTATGATTTGTTTACCTATCAGGTGTATACTTCCAGGCACTCAGTTCATTTTGGGCTTGTTCCAGTTTGTCTTTAGTCTGTTCCAGTTCACCTTTCATTTTTAGGAGAAACAAGTTGATCGCTGGGTCTGCCGTCGTTGATCTCAGTTGGGCAACGCTAGGCTGCTGGACTTGCTTGAGGTACTGGATTTGAGTAGTACACTCTTGTGTCTCCTGCTCCTTGGTAGCTAGTGTCATTACAAGGATGTTTTCCCTGCGGGCAGACTCTTGTTATTGCTTTAGTTTTTCTTCAGACTCCCTTAACCCAGTTACATCATTAGAATGAAGATCTATGTATTTGTCCTCCAGAGCTTGGATGTGTGCTTCATATTGTTTCCATCTTAGAATTAACTCATCTCATGCCATAACTTTAAAGTCTGTTTCACTCGGTCGAACCTTTTTTGGGAAGAGGTACCTCGGTCATCTTGAATCTTCTCCAGACGGAGGCTGTGCAGGTGCTGCCCAGTCACACAGGCCAAGGCGACCAGACCGTGCTGCCGCTGGCCCCCATGCTCTTCCTCTGGCCACAGCCCCGGCATTCCCCTTTATTTGCGGGTCTCACTTGAGATTAAGTTTTAAGTGAAGGATCTATGATATCAGACTACTAAATGAGAAGATACAATATTTCTTTGTAGTAACATGGTCATGAGAAAGTTAAGTTAGTGAGTTAACAAGATTGGATGGGATCCCAGAACCTTTTCCTGTGACTGCTTCCTACCTCTTCATTTTCCATGACTCAAATTTAAGTCCAAGCTCTTGCATTTGTACCATTATTAGGGATACAGTGTATGTCCCACCCATTTGTCCTCTTCAGACAGTTATCTGAGGTGTTGTTTTTGTCAGGGGATAGCTATGGTCAGGCCCCACTCAGTGCAGCCCAGCAGATCAGGTTCTTGGCTGGCTTCCCAGAGACTTTGGTCCCTCACTCTGCAACAAATGACCTCCATGCCGCTGACAAGAATGCTTCTGCTGGAACACCCATTGTCATACTCTTGAGTACTTGAGTACTTGTCCAGATTAAACTGCTGCTGTTTGCTGGCTGTCAGGAGTTATTAATGCCCAGGTAGCAGGGTTTCCTGTTTCTCTTCTCTCTAAAGTAGATCCGGAGTTTCAGCTATAGTATTTCAGATCACTTTATGGAGTCCTCACTGGGATGGAAAAGCACTTGTTCCAGTCTCCATTTCTCTTCTGCCTGTTACGTCTCAAAGACAAAATTCTGGACTTACAGCTTCATCTGCCTTCTCCCCATGGTGCATGACTCCCACCTCCCACCTGGTTATTTGTAGTTATAACTAGTCTGTAGCACCCTCGGGCAGGGAAGCCCCATCATGACACTTAAATTTCTATAAGAAATTTGCTCAGAACCTTACATCTGCTGGTTAGGTGTGGACCAAACAGCGGCCCTCCCTGTACAACAACACCTGGAGAAAATCTCTAATTCAGCCGGAAGATGTGTTGGGAATAACTGTACCTGCACTCTGTATAGCTGTCTGTCTATACCTTACTATGCATAGTTGATATATAAAAAATTATAGAGTGCTTAGTGGAAGGGGTGGACACCCTTAAAGGTGTGGCTGATGGAACAGTTGTTAATGTGTTTCGACTATTTCCCTTTGCAGTCCATAATGCTTTTGTCATCCTATCTGTTGCTTTAGGGACTTGTGCCCTTTCTAAAACCAACCCTTAAGCACTGATTCTCTCAGTTGATTTCTGGGAAGGTTTTGGTCCTCCTACTGAGCTTTGCAGAGCGCTGGCTGCAATGGTGAGCAGTGGTGAGGTATAGCATATTTCTTTCTCTCCCTCCATCTCTTCCTTCCCCCATCCCCTCTAGATCCTTCCCTCCCTCCCTCCCTAATGCAGATGTTCTGCAGCTGTGTTAGCTTGGCGTGCTAGTCATCCTCTGGCAGTCTGATGTAGGCAAGAGCCCTAAAACCAGCGAAGGGGGCGGTTGGAGGGATCATCATCCATCTTCTGTCTACACCTCAGCTGTCTCATCTTGCTAATGCAGGTTTCTGACTCTGAAGGTAGGGAGATGGAGAAGGAGGTGAGTGGGGGGCCTGCAAAGTCATTCCTTGAATGGTGCTGCCCTGAGACAGCTTTGTAATGGTTGGGTCCTGCAGGTGACAGCTGTCCCTTTCTCAGGTCCATGCTGCAGTGGGCTTCTCAGAGGCCTCCTTCTGGGAGTGTGTTGCCGGCGACTTCCTCCAGGTCGCTGCTTTGCTCTCAGCCCTTCGTTTTTTGGCAGTTTACCTCAAACACACACACTGTCTTCTGGAACCCATCATCCTTCCTGGCAATTTTCTTGTGTGGGATTTAGCATGGCTCCTGGCCAGCTCTCTCTCCTGCTTGGACCACATCTGGTCCATGAGAAACTCCTAATGTAATTTTGGCCCAGCAAAGCAGTGGCTCTCCTTTGCTTTCCCTCCCAAACTGTGCACCAGCCATCTCTTGTCCTCTGAGTTTCGTAGACTGGAGTTGGCTCCCAGTCCACTGAGTTCTGTCCTTAGTGCAGGGAACCCACAGAGGTTTTACTTGTAGTCTCCTCCTTAATGCTTAGTTACAGAGCTGGACCACAGGAGAAGCTGAGTGAGAAGTATGGCTAGGCTCTGAATCTCTTCTTCCTTTCAATCCTGAGTAAATGCCCTTGAACTAAAAGTTTATTCTCTTTTCCTTAGACTGCAGTTCCCTCTGGCAAGCAAAGCCACTCCAGAGACCTTCTAGACATGTAAAATGAGGATAATAATAGTTCCTACATCATAGGGTGTATGAAGGTTAAATGAGTTAATGTGTATAAAGCACTTACAACAGATCCTGGCACATAGTAATTGCCATGTAAGTATCCGCTATTATCATAATTACAATGCCATGTGGATGAACCGTCTAGTTCTTCCCTCTCATTCTGTGGGCTTGCTGCAGAGGGGTGGAGGTAGAGGTGGGAGAAGCCAGAGGATCAGTCTTGAGCTGGTGACATGGGACCACGAGTGGGGGTACCTATATACATGAGGCTTACCCACTGGACAAGAAGTAGCTGATTAAAAACAGTGTTATTGGAATTTCTTTGAGCTAGACTTCATGAAGAGGAAATGTTGAATAGCCAGACAGTGAAATATTAAAATTATGCATTTGGCTGGATTGGAAGAATGAGTTGATGGGACATATTGCCTTGTTAAATATATACAATAATTAATTTGTTAGTGAAGTAGGTAAATTGTTAAAATCCCAATTTATTCCTCAAACAGTGCCTGAATGATTTGGCTAAGATTTCAGAGGGACTGTGAAACCCAATAGGAATTAAGATGCCAATTCATTAGCCCATGGCCATCAATATCTTGCTGTCAGCAGTTGCTCATTTAGGCATTGAGTTGCTGTGTCTCCTCTGTTCTTAGGCTACTGAAAGGTGCAAAGTATGCATACCATATACAGGTAATGCCTGGTAGTCAAAGCTCAATAAATGTGGACTGCATGTTGAATATTCACTGGCCTACCTGGGTGCATTCATTCATTCAACATGCCCTACCATGTCTTAGGGCTCTGTTAGGGGTTTTCCAAATTTTATAAAATTAACACATTCTTTACGGTCAGATAAAGTTCCCTCCAAGCTGAACTCATAAACACTGTGATCAGTGTCCACCTGCTTTGATTGTTCTTTCTGCTTCTCTGCATGCTTGGGCTCTCATCAGCCCCTGCCGGTCTCCCTGTCTGCCAGTTTTGCAGCCTTGTTGACCAGTTCAGCCTTTACATGTTCTTTCAGATACTGCTGTCTGTGTCTGCTCTTTCCCAATAGTGGCATGTAAAACACGGGATGTTCTGCATGTTTTAATTTAGCCACATTGATTCCATCGATGTCTTGTCAGATACTCTGGAGCCTGTGGCCTCATCAGCCACATAGGACACATCAGAGATGGGCCCTCTGGTCTTTTGACCCTGATTATTCTTTCTTTTTGTTCTGATTTTCTTTTGGCATTATAGAAGTATGTGGACATGGAGAGCCAGGGGGAGGAGGAAGGGAGGGAATTAAGGAGGAGGGAGTAGGAGGTCAGTGCTCACAAAAACACAAGAACAAAGGAACTGCAAATTGGGACCTCTCTTCACAGGCACCTTCATTAGGGAAGTCAGTGGGGAACCATCCATCATCTTCTAGGACTCCTGGCTCAGGGCTGGCTTGGACCAAGTGAGAACTATCTAGGCAGCCACTTGTCAGACCCTTTCTAGGGACACCTCTGTGCAGTCATCCTGCCTTCTCCAGGAGGACCCTCCCACTGCCTTTTGGGGCTTCACATCCCACTTAGTTATTAAGGAGACAAAAGGAATGGTTGACAGAACCCATGGTTGGAGAGCAGCAGATAGTCTGTGGCTGGAGGGACAGGCTCTGCTTGGTAAAGGTTCAACCAGGTTTATTTTGTTTGGATGTTTTTGTGTAGTTGTTATTGAACACACCCAGACATGATATGTACCCTAATTGCATTTCCAGAGCATTTCTTGACAATTCTGATAATCTATTGGTTTTTAAAATTCAAGTCTTGGCATTGGAGGTTCCTTCAATACTCGAATCTAGTTTGTATGTGAAGGGGGGTCGGGACTGGGGAGTCCATGAATAATATATGCAATTTGTAACCATCTGTGGAGATGAAAATAAAATAGACTGGGTGTTGTGTGTGTGTGTGTGTGTGTGTGTGTGTGTGTGTGTGTGTTTAAAATCTCTGCATTTCCATCCTGTATTTGGAATTTAAAGTTTGAAGGGAAAGTTGGTGCCTTTATCTGACCTGTCAACATTATAGATGATACTGTATATTTATAAAGATATTTGCATATCTTCTATCAGATGGATGCTCTTAGTTGATTTAGTGTTCCAGTTGCTATTTGGAAGATGAATTAATATTTGAAATGAAGATGAAAAACTCTGGGGACCTGGCTCCCTGTCAGTCCTAGGTTCCTCATGTACTTGGGATGTTTGACCTTTTGGGGTTAATGCTGGATGTAGGGCATATTAGTGAATTAGGACCTCTCTTACCTCCTTGTCTTTTGTAACCACCCACCTACAGATCTGTAATGTATCTTAATCCTGAAAGTTTCCTCTGAGCTCTGCTATTCACTAGTTATCATTTAAAATGCACCTCCCTTCTATTGAGTTTTAAGTGGACATTCTTGAATACTTAATGTATCTAAGATTAAAAAAATAGAATGCTTTAAGGATTTCAACAATGAAAGAAAACTGTGAGTGTTTTTTGCATATATCTTATTCTGATTTTTCTAAATTATAGAAGTGCTATTCAATAGGAAGGACAGACTTTATTATGTATATTTCAAAGATGATAAAACTGATATTTAGACAGGTAAAGGATTTAAAGCCACAGTGAGCCTCAGCCCAAAGATACGAGAATTCACTGAATCTCACAAATGCTTTTTCTCCTGTGACACAGCACTGCCTGTCTTCTCCAATAATGAAGTTTTAGGTGGTAGGATAGAAGAGGGAGAGGGATTTTTGGTTGGAGAAGCTTACTCATACCCTTGAGGATGGCCTTCTGTTCTAGCTCATCCTAAGGAATAATATGGAATGATACAGAATTCAGTTTTTAATCCACCTCTGTAACTTGCTAGCCATGTGTTCTTTACAAAGTATTCAACATCTCTAAGGCCTAGTTGATATTTTGTAAAACGGAAAGACAATGAAGAATTGTAGTGAGAATTTGAGATGTGCGTGTAATATTGGGATTCTTTCTCTCCATCTTTCTCCCTCTCTCTCTGCCCCTCCCCCTCTCTAATAATCATAATCATAATCATAATCATAATCATAATCATAATCAAAATATTTGTTATTGAGCACTTAATATTGTACCAGGCATTACTGATGCCTTTCGTGAGTTTGATAATGTTATTTCCATTTCACAGATGAAATAAGTGATAAGGCAGCTTAACTAGGGTCACAAGGGTGATTAGTAGCAGGGATTGTACTGAAAGATCTTCTGGTTCTTTACAATTTCACTAAAAAAAGAAAGAAAAGCATAAAGAATTTTTGATGCAGTTCTTCCTTCTTGAAATACAGGAGGGGAGAGGGGAGGGGTGGGCATAGATGGAATAGGCAACTAAGAAGCAGGGGCAGAAAAACTGGGGAAAAATTATCTTCACCCTTTATGGTCACCATTTACGTTGCTATATATACAAAGGGTGCTTGGGGAAAGCTATAAAATAATTAATAGCGCATGGGAGGAACATTTATATTTCAATTGTCTACATTTAAGAAATACTTTGCATATCTGTTCAAGGCTTCTGATCATGGTCTTGAATATGAATGAGAGGGAAGGCAACAAAGGAAGCCCAGAGGCAAGAAAAGCCAATTAGAGGGCCTCAGATAGGACACCTCAATGCCCTAGAATCCCAGGTATGACTTTGTGGCCAAGCTGGGTAGAAGTCCAAATCTGATTTTGTCTGTTTTCTCACTGAGAATCAAGTCCCCTTCAGGGCCTCCTCTGAGATTTACCACTGATTGCTTCAGAACTGGGCCCATAATTTCCCTGCATAATTGGCTTGTGTGGGCCACAGGCGATGTAAAGGTTATTGGGCTCTAAGCAGTCACTTCATAAATTTTCAGATGCACTAATTAGGTTCATGTGTGCTACAATCCTAGGAGAGAAAACAAATAGTTTTCAGCTACACTTACCTAAACTCACAAGACCTTGAGGGTTCTGCTTTCTGTTAGCATTAGAGCAAAAATTAACTTTCATCTTTCAAGTGAAGTTATGAACTTATGATAAAGACCCCGAGGCTCTGCATTGCTTTGTGCTTATCACCCCAGTAGCTCAGAAGGTCTACAGAGCAGGCACTGTGGTTTCCAATTTTATGCAGGAGACCCCTGATGCAGAGTTTAAGCACTTCCTGAAGCTGGCCACCTAATTGCTGGTAAAACCGAGACTAGAAACAAAGTTTCCACTAGATGGCGCTGCGCACTAAGATAGAGGGTTAGTGCTGCCCTGCCCGCAGTTCACAGAGCTTGTTTATCAGTATACAGCCTGAAAGAGCTTTTCTCCTTAAAAACTAAAAAAAGAAAGTCTCCTTTTATGTTCTAGGGCCTTCCTTAACTCCACTCAGCTCAACTGTAATTTAGTGTGGTTAGTAACAAGGCACAGATCTGAGCACAGTATTCCTGAAATAGCTGTCCATTTTGGAGTCAGCATTTATAAAGCAAATTTATAAAAAATTTATAAAATTTAAATTTCCGAAGACTGGAGTCATTTTTTTTAAACTTCCGTTTACATGATTAAAATTGAGATAGGTATCAAGAAAATAAACATCCCAGACAAAATATGGACTAGATAGAAACAAGAATAAACAATTAAGATAAGAGTTCCAAAAGAAAATCATACATACCATTAGGATGTGATTTTGGTAATAATAACACAGAATAAGTTATAAGGAGAAATACTATTTTGAAACTTCATTCTCTTTGAATTACAGATATCTAAGGAATACCGTAATAGTGTTGGAAGTCAGCTTCTTTTGTTTGATTAGTGCACTCTTTCTATTCTAAATATTCTTTTAAAAGATATTCACTTTATAAATATAAGAAAACATTGGCCATGTGCTTGAGTTTAGTCCTAGTTGCTGTATTGAAATCTCTTTGTTGATCGTTTGCAAGATAAATATTTCTGTCCTGGTTCCTGTTGAATTTTTTTTTTTTTAAAGAACTCCACCCCCCTTTTTTTTATATTTAATAGATTTATTTTTAAAAGTATGTTTAGATTCACAGGAAACTTGTTCAGAAAATGCAGGGAGTTCCCAGATCCCTCTGTTCCTGCCAATTTTCCTTATTATTAACATCTTGCATTAGTGTGATGTATTTGTTATAACTGAGGAAACAATATTGACACGTTATTCTTAACTAAAGTCTGTAGTTTAATTAGGGTTCGCTCTTTGTGTTGTACAGTTCTGTAGTTTTTCACGAATGTATAGTGTCATGTATCCACCATTATTGCATCATACAGAATAATTTTACCACCAGAGAACTACTTTGTGCTCTACCTATTCATCCCTCCTTCCCCCAGCAACAACCCTGGATCTCCCTTGATTTTAGATAGATGATAGATAGATACATATAATTTTTTTTTTTTCCTGTCACTATAGTTTTGCCTTTTCCAGAATGTCATATAATTAGAATCATTGTACTTAGCCTTTTCAGACCGACCCCTTTCACTTGACAATATGCATGTGTGGCTCCTTCATGTCTTTTCATGGCTGGTAGTAGCTATTATTATTATTATTATTATTATTATTATTACTGAATAAAATTCCATTGCATGGATGTACCAGTTTGTTTACCCATTCAGTATTGAATATCATCTTGATTGCTTCCAGTGTGGGCAACTATGAATAAAGCTATTATCAATTGCGTGCAAGTTTCTCTGTGAACATGTTTTCAAATCATTTGGTAAATACCTAGGAGCATGGTTGCTGGATGACATAAATGTATGTTTAGCCTTGTAAGAGATTGCCAGACTGTTTTCCAAAGTGGCTGTACCACTTGGCACTCCCATCAGCATGAGTGAGAGCTCCTGACGTTTCATATCCTTATTGGCATTTAGTTTTGTCGGTGGATTGGATTTTAGCCATTCTAAGGGGAGTGTAGTAGTATCTCATTGTTTTAAAGGTTTTTTTTTTTTAATGTTTATTTTTAAGAGAGAGACAGAGTGTGAGCAGGAGAGGGGCAGAGAGAGGGAGACACAGAATCTGAAGCAGCCTCCAGGCTATGAGCTGTCAGCACAGAGCCCAAAGCGGGGCTCGAACTCATGAACCGTGAGATCATGACCTAAGCCGAAGTCAGATGCTCCACTGACTGAACCACCCAGACACCCTGTATCTCATTGTTTTAATCTGCAATTGAGCATCTTTCATATTTATTTGCCATCTGTTTTCTTTGGTGAGTTGTTGATACAGATCCTTTGCCCATTTTTTAAATTGGATTTTCTTACTGTTGAGTTTTAAGAATTCTTTGTATGTTTTGGATATATGTCCTTTATCAGATATGTCTTTCTGCAAATATTTCCCCCAGTCTGTTGTTTGTATTTAATTCTCTTTAAAGGACTTGCTGTTTTGGACTTATTTTAAAATGATCTTGGGCTAACATGAAAGCTTCATTTCTTCTTTTCCTTCTTATGGCCTCTGCATGTAAAAGAAGCCAGTGGATTTTCAGGCAGGCTCTGCTTCTAGATAGGAAAGACAGTTTCCTCTCTAAGCATCAAGTTTCTCATATATAAATACAAAGAAGTTGAATTGGATTGCTTCTGAATTTGCACATAGCTTGAATGTGCTGTGAATCTGTTTGATAACTGCAGATTCTACATAGGCAGGGAGTTTTCAGAAGCTTACTTTCTCTACATGGGTGTTATTACTGGGGACTTTTGTGAGTCTTCACATATATTGAGGTCAGAAGTGGAGAATTCATTCTTCCTTGGGATGGGTACTACTCAATCCTGTCTTATAGTGTTTGTAATTCTGTAAGATAAATAGAAGAATGACTTTGGAATACTGCACACAAACTCACAAAAAAATAATGAAGTAAAACCTGAGTTGGTAATGTTGAAGAAAGAAGACTGAAGGACAATTAGAACCTCTGCAGTAGCACTCTCAACAATAGCCAAATTATGGAAAGAGCCTAAATGTCCATCAACTGATGAATGGATAAAGAAATTGTGGTTTATATACACAATGGAATACTACATAGCAATGAGAAAGAATGAAATCTGGCCCTTTGTAGCAACGTGGATGGAACTGGAGAGTGTGATGCTAAGTGAAATAAGCCATACAGAGAAAGACAGATACCATATGTTTTCACTCCTATGTGGATCCTGAGAAACTTAACAGGAACCCATGAGGGAGGGGAAGGAAAAAAAAAAAAAAAGAGAGGTTAGAGTGGGAGAGAGCCAAAGCATAAGAGACTCTTAAAAACGAGAACAAACTGAGGGCTGATGGGGGGGTGGGAGGGACGGGAGGGTGGGTGATGGGTATTGAAGAGGGCATCTTTTGGGATGAGCACTGGGTGTTGTATGGAAACCAATTTGACAATAAATTTCATATATTAAAAAAAAAAAACAAAAAAACAAAAAACAAACAAACAAAAAAACCCTCTGCAGTAGTCAAGAGTAGTATCCTAGGAAGTGTGGTAGCAATCAGCCCAGAAGATGGTGTTTAGCATTTAGAGAGAAGAAAAAAAAAACAAAAAACAGGCTTTTCTTCTGTCCTTCATGCCAGGGAATTGGGGATTGGGCAAACAAGAGCTTGTGGAATAAATGGAGAGTCCAAGGCATAGGATGATCCAACAGTGTATCCAGGGTATTTTCTGATCACAGTTGGCATTGAGTGTGCTCCAGAACTAGACTTAGCTTATCTTTGGAGCTCGTTTCCATTTCTTCCCTTTGCTTGGGTGGCAACCACCCCGAACCCATGCATCATCACCAGATCCTAGTTCCAGCTGCTCCACCAACTCTTACTGATTCCAAGTCAGAAAGAAAAAAAAAAAGGTTTTAATTTACCAGAGATCCTAAATACACTTTATGCGTCTCTACCTTCTTAGACAGATTTTTCTGCACATTCCTACCAGGTACTAGGCACTTGTCCCAAAAATAATCAAGTTCACTCCCATCTTAGGGATTCTACTCTAGCTCTTAACTCTGCCAGTAGGTTTGTTCTCTCCCTGATTTTTGCAGACCTGGTAACTTGTCGTTCAGATCTCAACCAAATACCCCTTCCTGGACAGATGCTCTCTCTGACTCCTCAACCCAAAGTAGAAAGCGTTATCCTCTTTTCCTTCTTCCCCTCCTCTGTTTCTGGCTTCTGTTAGGATGATTAAGATTTCAAATTTCTCTTGTTACTTTATCATTTTACAAGTTATCCAGATAGTTTGTTTTCTTCTGATGGTTTCTTTTACATTTTAAACATATACACTTACCCCCCAAAGGCTAAAATTAATTAGTATCTTTTCTCCTCTGAAGCATCCTCTGAAGTTTAATCATGATCTTTGCCTTTTTTTTATCCTTAATATACATTTCTGCTTCCCAATGTTTGCCATCTTTTTTCTTCCTTTTTGCATTCCACTTCTTCTGTTTTCCTCATGTGCAAGTATATCTCTTGTATAGTTACTTTATTCAGGATTTGTAAAGAGTTAGTCCTTCTGCTTTTTGTATTTGTGAAAATATTTTATTTTGCATTTTGTTCTTGAGTGATTATTTTGTTCCCTCTCAAAATCTAATCTGACATTAATTTCCACACTACTCTAGAAATGTGAATCTTTGGTTTTATGGCCTCTGTTATTGCTTATAAAAGTCTATGTTATTAGTCTACAATTCCTTTTTAGAGAAATAGTCATCTCTTTCTGGTAGCAGTTGGAATTTCTCTTTCTCAGTTCCCTTGTGTGGTTGTTCACTAGGAGATGTCTAGTGTGGATTGATTTCTTTATTTTGTTTTGTTTGGGACCTAGTACACTTCTCAAATATCAGAATTCATAACTTTCATTGATTTACATTCCAGTCTTTAAAACTTCCCTTCCTCTGCTTACATTGTATTTTATTTACTCTTGTTTTCTATAATGCCTTTAAATTTTTTTGTTCATTTGTTTGTTTGAGAGAGAGAGTGTTCAAGCATGAATGGGGAGAGGGGCAGGGGTGGAAGAGAGAAAGTGCCAAGCAGGCTCCACACCCAGTGTAGAGCCTGACATGGGGCTCAATCTCACAACCTTGAGAATCGTGACCTGAGCGGAAATCAAGAGTCTGATGCTCAACCCACTGAGCCACCCAGTCGCCCCTAATACTGTCTTAAGATGGAAGGTAAAGTCGTTCAGTTGAGGCCTTTAAGTTTCTAGATTTCTTTTTGGTATTTATTTCTAATTTAATTCCACTGAGGTAAGGGAAAGTATTTTTCTTTTCATCACTGCTTTTGAGAAAATTGACTATCATGTGCCTTGGTATAATTTTCTTTATGTTCTTGTACTTGGGATTATGTTCTTGTACTTGAGATCCATTAGTTTGTAGTTTTCATCAGATTTTGGAAAGTTTTGGTCATTATTTCTTTAAATATTTTTTTCTGCCCCTCTCCCTAAGGACTCCAATTATACACTTATTAGATTGCTTATCCCACAGTTCATTGATGCCCTTGTTACTTAAATTTTTTTTTTTCTTGCTCTCTTTCCTTTTGGATAGTTTTTATTTCTCTGTCTTCAAGTTCACTAATCTTTCATCTGCAATGGCTAATCTACCACTACATACACACTGTATTTTTTTCTCCTCAAATGTAATTTTAAACTTTAAATGTTTGTTGAGCTTTTATTCATATCATCCATAGTAGTGTTGCTTACTTTTCTTTTTTGAACACCTGGAATACAGTTACCTTTTTTAAATGTTAGAAATTTTATTATTTCTATTCTGTTTGTTCATTCTCTTTCTTGTTTCTCTGTTTGCCTTTTTTTTTATCATCTTGTGACTTACTTGAACTTTATTAGAATTCCATTGTCACTTCCTCTGGTATTATTAAATATAACATTTTATAGTTTTTATATATAAATATGTAACATATCACAGTCTACTTGTATCAACATTTTATTACTTTGAGTTAAATGTAGAAACCTTACCTCCATTTAGGTCCCTTTATACTTCCCACTCTTAAGACATAAATGTTGTTTAGTATCTCCTCTATGTGCATTGAGTATCACACCAGAGGATGTTACAATTTTTGCTTCATCCATCATGTATAAATATAAAAAACTCATGATGGAAAGGAGAGTCTATTCTCTTTACACCTATTTTTACCCATTATTTTTCTTTTAAAAATGTTTATTTGTTTATTTAGAGAGAAAGTGAGCAGGGGAGGGGAAGAGAGAGAGGGAGACAGAGAATCCCAAGGAGGATCTGTGCTGTCAGTGCAACGCCTGACACGGAGCTTAATCCCACGAACCCTGAGATCATGACCTGAGCTGAAATCAAGAATTGGATGCTCAACAGACTGCACCAGCCAGGTGCGCCCCCCTCTTTAATCATTCTGTAAGAAGTCTGTTCGCGGGGTGCCCAGGTGACTCAGTCGGTTAAGCATCTGACTTTGGCTCAGGTCATGATATCACAGCTCGTGAGTTTGAGCTCTGTGTCGGGTTCTGTGCTGACAGCTCAGAGCTTGGAGCCTATTTCAGATTCTGTGTCTCCCTCTCTCTCTGCCCCTCCCGTGCTCGTGCTCTGTCTCTCTCTCTCTCTCAAAAATAAATAAACATTAAAAAAAAAAAAGAGGAAGTTTGTTGGCAAAAATTTCCTTAGTTTTATTTATTCTGAGAATGATTTCAGTTTTCTCTTCATTGCTGAAGATTATTTTCACTAGATACAGAATTCAGTGTTGACAGTTCTTTTGTTTCAGCATTTGAAAAATGTGGCTCTTTTATGCCACTTCCTTCTGGCTTCCAGGGTTTCTGTGACAAATCTGCTGTCATTTGAAAAGTTTCTGTCCCCTGTAGAACAGACTAACTTCTTTCAAGAGTTTTTCTTTGTCCTTGTTAATAAGAAGTTTGATTATGATATATCTAGTGTGAACTTCTTTGGCTTTATTCTGTTTAGGGTTCACTTATCTTCATATACTTATCTACATACATACTTATCTTCATATATGAAAGGTTATGCCTTTCACTAAACTTGGAAAATTTTCAGCCATTATATCTGAATATTTTTTTCAGCTCCAACTCTTTCCTCTCTTTCTATATAGACAGTGATACAGATGTTAATGTTAGATCTTTAGTTATTATCCCAGATGTCCCTGTAGCTTTCTCCATTTTTTTAAATCTCTTTTCTCTCTTTTGTTCATATTGGGTAATTTCTATTAATATTTCTTCAAGATCACTCATTCTCTTCTCTGTTGTCTCCAGTCTACTGTTGAGCCTGTTCTGTGAGAGTTTTTTATTTTGGTTATTGATTGTATTTTTCATCTCCACATTTTTTCTTTGGTTATTTTTTATATCTTCTATTTCTTTGCTGAGATTTTCTATTTTTCATTTGTTTTAAGAGTCTTTATCATTGCTAATTGAAGAATTTTTATGATAACTACTTTAAAATTCTTGTCAGATGATTCCAACATCTGAGTCATCTCTGTGTTAGTATCTGTTGATTGTCTTTTCTCAATCAGTTTGTGATTAGGTACAGTGCATAGGTCCAGGTTGGGGAGGGAATGTTTAATTACCTTCTTGGCCCTGGTGACACTACCCTGGCAAAAGAGAAGCACTGACTTATGTGGCTTCATTGCACAGGAATGCAGGATGGGTGAAGCTTCTGGTTGGGCCCTGCTGATGTCTCCTTGGAGAAAATGAAGCATGAACTTGTACCTCCTTTTTGCTGAGACATGGGTATGTAAGCATAGCTCCCTAGTTGGTCCTGCCATCAGCACTGTGATGGGGAAGTTGGAGTACCAGTGACATCTTCTGTGGGTGGGGGCTGGATCATTCACTACCTTGTTGGCCCCACAGATAACACAGTGCATTTTCCCATTGTTTTCCATTGGTGTTTGGCTGGAGTAGGGTGAGTATTCTCAAAAATATTTTCTGTTTTGTTAGGCTGGTCTTTTCCCTACTATTTTGCCTAGAGAGAATAATCTTTTCTTGGAGCTTTGTGTCCGTCTGGAGTTCTGGGTTTCAGGCTTCTACAGCATCATCTCTGGGATATATGGAAGACAAAAAGAAAACCCAGGGAACTCACTGCTGTGGTGTATCTCAAGTCCTTGTATTCTTTCTACCTGTCAGAGACTTCCTATGGTTGCTTTTTATATTATGTCATAATTTTCTACTTGTTATAAAAACTATTTTAATATTTTTGTTTGCTAATTATAACATTTGTGCTTGTTATAGGTTAGGTTCAATCGTTTGGTTTCATTTTCCCTTATTAGGGGTTGTATTTTCTGGCTTCTATAATTAGATGCCAGTCTGACATGGTGAATTTTATTTTGGGGGGTTCTGGATATTTGTGTATTTTTATAAATATATTTGAATTCTTTTAGTACTTGTTAAATTACCTGAGGATAGTTTGATCCTTTTGGGTGTAATTTTTAAAATTTGTTAGGTGGGACCAGAATAGCATTTTGTTTGGACATCCTCTTGTTCAGTCATCTGAGAAAGTCATGTTTCCTGCCCTTTGGGTATCACCCTTCTTCATTGCTTGATGTCTAATCTCTTGAAAATTGTTTATACATTGCCTATTTATTTATTTGTATTTGAGAGGGAGAGTGCATGCATGAGCAGGGGAGGGGCAGAGAGAGAGGGAGAGAGAAAATTCCAAACAGGCTCTGAGCTGTCAGCACAGAGCCCGACTTGGGGCCTGATCCCACGAACCATGATATCATGACCTGAGCCAAAAGCAAGAGTTGGGCACTTAGCCAACTGAGCCACCCAGGTGCCCCTATATATTGCCTTTTAAAATTTTGTTTCAGGGGAGGGTAAATCTGGTTCCTGTTACTTCATCTTGACCAGAAACAGAAGTCTCATCGGCAGCCTTAAAATGGGAAAAAAAAATCACAGAAAAATAAGAAAAATGAAGTTTGGGATACAAATGTGAGGAAATGAGAAAATTTCATCTGGGTTCAGATGAAATTAGAGGTCTTTATGATAGTCTTCAAGAAATACTTATTTCTTTCACACCTAGTTCCATCCTACAATTAATACTTAATGCCAGCAGTGCTAAAAGATGCAGCTAAAACAACTAACTGTCCAGTGTCTGGTCTTAGCTTTCTCTAGGGCCAGTGGAAATAAACCGACTTCCTTCTCTCATTTCCACTAAATCCCACCTGTTTCCAAGGACAAATTCAAGTGGTCCTGGAATCTCTCTGAAGCTAAACTAACTTCCTCCTCCATGTATCCAGCACTCAGAATGATTAATTTTGCTTTCATTGATGCAGAGAATGTTATAATTGGAAAGATGTTTAGAGATAAAAAAAAATGTCTCATTTTACATGCAGAGAATGAAAAGTGGGATGTGGAGAGAACTGATCAGTGCAAGTGATAGTATTAAGTACAATATAGTGAAATAGCCAAGGAAGGAATTCCTCTTCGTGTATCATAGATTGGGAAAGCCAAGTTTGTAAAAGTCACATGACTTATTCAGTTTTTTATAAAATGATAGACGTGGGTCATTTGGGCATAAAGTGTGTGTGTGTGTGTGTGTGTGTGTGTGTGTGTGTGTGTGTTTTCATACTTATAGTTCTTTCTTGGAAATGACCTATTTGCTGATGCTCAGATCAGAACTCCTTTTGCAGTAGTCCTAGAGTAACTTATAATTATTGTACTTTTAATGTTTATTTATTTTTTGAGAGAGAGAGTGAGGAGAGGGAGGGAGGGGCAGAGAGAGAGGGAGACACAGAATCTGAAGCAGGCTCCAGGCTCTGAGCTGTCAGCATGGAGCCCGACGTGGGGCCAGAACCCACGAACCAACAGATCATGACCTGAGCCAAAGTTGGACGCTTAACTGACTGAGCCACCCAGGTGCCCCAGTCCTGGAGTAACTTATGAGAAATCAAAGAACTATCTGACTCATATAATTCATTATATTATGAGGCAGAAGCCAGGATGTGGATATCTCTATCCTATCTCTGAAATATGAATCATGAATAAGGCTTATGTAATAAGAGGAAAACCTCTACTCCATTGCAACATTTCACATTTCCTTCCAGTTTTAACCCCTCAGTACACTGCAACCACCTGTAATATGTGGACTTAACTCAGACAGTTGCACTGGGTGGTTCCTCATAAACACAGGTGTGGAGTGAGACTTTTCTAGACTTTTTGGTACAATTACAGGCACTTGGGGCCTCCTTCTCATGTGCAGCGTCTATAGACTTGGCGGATACTGAAAGGCATGATGCCTTATAATTTATATCAACTGTGTTAGAGGGCCCAAGATTAAAGTAAAACATCCCCAAAGAAAAGAATTATAATTATATATATATGTGTGTATATATATATATAAAAAATCATATAATTAGGTTATATAATTAGATGTCTCTGTTGAATAGATTAAAAAATATTGGCAGGACATGAGAAAAACAATAGTTAAACTGGCTTTGATTCCAGATCCCTGGTGTTTGAGAACTCTCCTAATATCCACAGCAGTCACCACACTAACATTTTACCCTGGTCAGGTGTAATGCCATCAGAACAAATGGTTTGGAAAACAGAAAACAGCAAAGACAAATTCTGAATAATTAAATGATCTTAGTATCAATTTATGTTTCCTTTGGTTCAAGGATTCGAAAGTTTGATTTTCCCTTGGTAATGTCCCAAAGAACAACATTCCTGAGGTTGCTTCACAGAGTTCTTGTAACTAGATTAATATTGGCCATGGGATTTAATTATCGACTCCCTGTTTGCCTGATTCAGTGTTATTCACATGCTAGAGGCTCAGGCCATGTTTGTGGTTGATACACACATCTTACTGGCACAGTCGGGGTAATGAAAACATTTTGGGACCAGATAGAGGTAGTGGTTGTACATGTGCTAGATGTCAGCGAGTTGTTCACTTTAAAATGGTTAATTTTGTGTTATGTAAATTTCCCAAGCTGAATTTGGACAAAGAGGTAGGAAGAGGAGTGACTTGTGCCTAAAAATAAGCCTGTAGGAAGGATTATTACTCTCTAGATTGGGGACTCTGAAAATACACAAATACATTTTTGAAAGTTGTGTGTAAAATAAAGTGTGTGTGTGTGTGTGTGTGTGTGTGTGTGTGTGTATGTTATCTATTTTGACTTTCTAGAAAACTGCTTTGTTTACTTAATGCTTGTATATAAAATAATGTTATAAAGTTTTAGATACAAGAATATTCTAGAAAGATGAGTTCTGGCCGTGCAAATACATTTTGTGATAATAATTTAAAAATCTGTGATCAAATGAGATAGAATATCTGAGAAAGAAAATGACATTTAAAGATATTAAGTGTAAAAAATATTCAGCGCAATGTCATGTCCAGGAATTCCTGGATCGAAGAAGTATTTGCCAAATGATTTTTTGAAAAAAAAAAACCCCACAAAAACAAAGCAAAAAAACACCTTATCATTAACAAGGAAATAAAGGGGATGGGGCGACTGACAAGGTGAATAAGAGCTTCATCTTGAAGGGCCTCCCGTTGGCCGCATGATGGCTGTCAGCCTCACTGAGTGCATTTATGTGCGGGAGTGTGTGTTGCTCTTCTAGAAACACAGAATGAGTGAGCGCTTGCCAAGAAGCCCAGCCCAGCCAGCAGCAGAGCCATTATTAAGCTGTAGCCCTAGAGCCTCCCGGTTTTATTTTATTGTTTCTGGGATGAGAGTGCTATGCAGCTTTTAGGCAACTTTCTTTCCAAGCAATTAAGTCCCCCATCTCCCCATCTCAGAAGCCACAAAAAGGAAGTACATAGAAGGGGGAGGCGGCCGCGTGGTGGGGGCATCCAGGTTATTTATTACTTTAATAAATCTGGGTTCCTCCCAGCCCGCCTCAGACTCCTGTTTCTGTCAGGCTGGTGAGGACAAACGATCACTTAATTGTAGGGTTTGTGGGCCGAGGTGGGTACCAAGCAGTTTATTGTCCAGGAAAGGCTGTTAAGTAAGACAATGTGATAGTGCCCTGGACAATACGTCATTAAACAGGAATTAAAAGCAGAAAACTTTCAACTAGCCGGTCTCTAACTTGTATTAACTACTTAAAGGCAGGGTCGATTGTGTCTGGTGCCCAGGGTGAATCAGAAAAAGGGTTAGTCAGACAAGCAGGAGACCAGAAGCGGCTGTGGAGTCATCGTGTGTGTCCTGTGCCCTGAGAGCATGTCCCTGGCTTGCTCCATCTGGACAGCGGCTGTCATACCTGGGGACTGGAGGCCGCCAAAGTTCCAGCAACGTGTGCTATTCTGTTATTTCACTTGAACTTTATTACGTCCTTGCAATATATGGGCCATGTTCCTATTGCCACATGAGAAGGTGGGCAGGGCCCTTGGGACTTGCTTAGGTCACACAGTCAGGTGATAGCCCTGCTGAACGTTGGCCACCTCTTCTCAGCTGCTCAGTTTCACTGGGAGTGGAAATCTCTTACCTCAGGGAATCAGCTTGGGTTCATTCAGGCAGAGTGATATTCTTGGGTAGATTAGAGTACAGTTTCCTGCCTCTGGGTTTCAGGAAGGGAATAACTAAAGAACTTTGAATAATGGTCAACCAAGTGATCCCTGCTTCTAACAGCATGACAGAGACATTAGAGAGCAAGTGAATAAATAATAAGAGAATGGAAATTTCAACTTGCCTTTGCTTATAGCTCTACTGAACTGTGCTCTTTGCCTGTCTGTTCTCACTTTAGTTTTTTAACCTTATCTCTTTTTAAAAAAAAAATTTATTTTGAGAGAGAGAGCATGAATGGGGTCGGGCAGGCGGGGGGGAGGGGAGGAGAGAGAGAATCGCAAGCCGACCCTGTACTATCAGCCCTGCAGTGTCCAAGCAGAACCCAACACGGGGCTCCATCCCACGAAGTGTGAGATCATGACCTGAGCTGAAATCAAGAGTTGGATACTTAACCAACTGAGCCACCCAGGAGCCCACCCCCTCATCCCTCTTGAAATATCTTCTCTATCTGCTCCTCCTTATTTGTGACTTTTCCTTACTCCCCACCCCCCCATTTCTACTGTCCACATCCCCTATTCCATCCAGCCTCTATCTTTGTCTGTTCCTCTCCAGTCTGACAGTTTGTTGACTTTTCTTTTCTCTTTTCTGTTTTCTACTTTTCCTTTCCTCTTCCTTTTCCTACCTTTACTCCTGCTTTCTTCCCTTTCAACTTACATAAATGTGAAACTGAAGAGTAATATCTATTTTCAGCCCATGTTGGTTGTATTGAATACATTAGTATTAGCTGTTAATTAAAAATAGCAAGTGTTGAGTATTTTATATTTCTCTAAGAGAAACAGCATCAAATAAATCAAAGTCGTTCTTGGGGTGCCTGAGTGGCTCAGTTGGTTAAGCCTCTGACTTCAGCTCAGGTCATGATCTCGTGGTTCGTGAATTCGAGTCCCATGTCGGTTTCTGTGCTGACAGCTCACAGCCTGGAGCCTGCTTCAGATTCTGTGTCTCCCTCTCTCTCTGCCCTTCCCTTGCTCACACTCTTGTCTCTCTCTGTCTCTCAAAAATGAATAAATGTTAAAAAAATTTTTTTTAATTCAAAATCGTTCTTGTATGTGTCTCTCAATTTTTTTTTTTCCTAGGAGGTCAGTAATTCTCAGAAGTCATTTCCTAGCCCATTATTAGTCTGTTTGTAACCTACCCACAGGATTTTTAGAAAATGGAAAAAAAAAGGATTCTCAACATTTTTCTAATTCTGTGAAGATTATTTGCTCAATTCTGTATTTCTCAGATTGAAACCGAATCCTCTTTTCTCTTATTTAGTCCATAGCTGAGAGTGGTGTTTTTCTCCTAACAATGCACTTGAATAGAGGGTTGAGTAATGACCCTGACATCCCAATTCTTCCTTCAGTTTTATAGAGGTTTATTTCCACTGTTGCTCTCTGCTTCTATTCTGCCTTTGTTGAGCAAGATTATCCAAAACTTGGAAGTAAGGCAGAAAGAATCTTGCGTGCCCCTGTCAATGTCTTCCTAGAGCATTTTGTAACATTCACCTTAGGGTCATCTCACTTTGAGGAAGATAACTTTGTTTGGCTTATTATTTATTATTAGATTAAGGCTCAGATTCTCTAAAATTGGTTGCTAAATTGGGGAAGATTTATGTGTTGCAAATGGTTGTTATTAGGTAGAATAGATACCTCCAGGGGTTATGGCTTTATTGTCCTGTAGGACATTAACCGGTTTTCAATCTAAGTTTGCAATCTTCTTTTTTTGCACTGACATATATCAGTTTCTCAACTCCTCAAATTGGCTTTGCCGTCCTGCTGTTTCCTTTATTAAAGAGTTAAATACATCTTTGACTCATCTCTTTGCTCATATGACAGTTAACTTATTGAAAAATGTTCTGATATCTTCAGATATAGCTCAGGCGACACTTCATGCAGGGACCTTCCCTTATTATTTCTGCAACATCCATCTTGCCTTTCCAGAGTTTCTGTAATTGATTCAAGTGAGTTAATATCTCTTTATTTACAAAAAAGTGTACTATTTTAGAGACAGAACCAGTGTTGTATACTTTTTCTCTATCCAATTCTTATCCATCAATGAAAACAGAGACAGTCTCCTTAAATGTTTATTGGATTGGATAGAATTGAACTGAATCTGTCTCAATTGTCTTCAGCCTTAGGCTGCTAACAATAGTTTGCATGGAAAGAAAGCTTTAGTGTTCACAGAATATTAGTTTCTGGAGCTCTCCATTATTGTCTCTTGAGAATATTTACACTGGCTAGTGTTTGCTCTCCTAGCTGTCCATCTCTGGCCCAATTTTGGAGCCTTTCCAGGAATCTCTTGGTAAGCAGCAGAACAGATTTGAGTCATTTTGCTTAATGCCAGTAAAATGTCACCTGGGTGCCACCTCGGGGTGCTGGGCTGGAACTAACAACATCATCCCTTCCTCATCTGTGAGTTGTACCCACACTGACTAGATGCTGCCTGGGAATTAGAGAAAATGTAACATTTGTGCCCTTCTTTTTTTTGTTTTCATCTGTTGAAATTAATGTGTCATTGTGAAGATTCTAAACAGATGGGAAAAGGTCAAGGTTTCTTTGTTGCTAAGTATGTTTCCATGGCTACGGCAATATATGTGCATTATCAGAAAGCATCATTTGTTTGGCTGTGGTGGCTCATTAGCGGAGGGAGGAGCCCCCCTTTTGATGGTTCTGGGTGGTTTATTTCTGTTTTACTTTTTATCTTGTTCTGAGAACCACAGTGATAGGTTGGAAGACAAATAAACCTGGTAGCTGTAGGTGAATAATACTTGCAGCAGCTTAACACTCCCATATAAATAACCCAAACAGTTTAATTGGGACACCTGAGCCCAGATTAAAAATGAAGCAATGTCCAAACAACTGGGTGTCTGGGTGTTGCTTGTCTTAGGGGTTCAGTACTTTGTGGAGTGCCTGCCTTTTTTTTCTTCTGCTTCTCAGTACTTTGCTGCCGAGGAAAGCCCCATTTTGCCTGCTGAGGGGAAGCCCCATTTTTTTTCTGGATTTTTCTGGGAAATACTACCTTCCATACTTGTTGCTTTTGTCCTTCCCAGATGGTTTTGCTCCAAGGCATTTCTGGGATTGCAGTAGGGAGATTGAAGAGGAGTACCTTGGGTCAGGCAGTATTAGGACTAACAGAATTGACAAAGTTTATCCCAAAGGAAACATCTGTAATGAAAATTTTTGGATACAAATGCATGGCAAATTGAGATTTAATTCAAGTAGAATCTAAGAGATTTGGATACGGGTGAAATAGGAGTGAGTGTCTTTGAGCAGTAGGGGGTGCTAGAAGTCAGACCCATGGCAAGCTGCCTGTTGGGTTGTAAGCCAGATCCCAGTCAGTAGCTAAGAATTTCAGGGACATAGCCCACATCCCAGTGAGAGGCATTGATAAGGCAGGCTTGAAGGGGTATCATCCAAGGGAAACTGAGGTTCAAATCTGCGTTTCAACCCTAGTGAACACATAGAGTAGGCACCGATGCTGTTCATAGCATTCCAGACTTAACAGTGGCAGGAGGTAATTCCAGATTTTGCTAGCCATTGGAGTCAGCCAAGTGCTGCTCAGCTTCATAAGGACTCATTGTAGACACGTGACAGGCCTGGGATGTGTTTGTCTCTGCATTTCCAGCCTCCAGCATCAGGGCTGTTCTCAGCAGGGTTTGGTGACCACTTGGTAGTAAACGTGTGATCTGGGATGGCAGTGCCTGAGGGGTGGAGGGTTCATGCCTCTCACTTTGAGTAACCAGGACAGCCAAGAACAACCTTTCTCCACTGGTACCACCCTCACTCTGTATCCTGTTGTCTCTGGAAGGTGATGGATGGTTTCTAGAGTGAAATGCTGGTGTGACAAGAGGTTCATTGGAAGCCACAAAAATGGAACTGTTTGTTCTCCTTTATCAGCCACTGAGACTGGCTGATTTAAGGCAGTCTTCTCTGTTTTCTGGCCTAAGGCTCCTCATTGGTCCAGTTCAGGGCTGGGCTTGCAGTGTTAATGGTTCTGATGTTGATTTTTTAAATATATGCTAGAATAAACAGCAGAAAATATCCTGGTATCAGATTTTAAAGTGAAAGAAATCCATGTTAGTTAATATCTTCAACTGATACTTCTACCATTCGGTAGATGAGAAAAGTATGTCTGATCCCTCCATTTCTCCTGCCATTACTTTAGTCTGGGCTATCACCATTCAGGTCTGCTTTATTTGTTCAACCTTTATTTTGCAACCAGTCTTCTCTGCCTCCAGTTCTCCACCTTAATATGTCCAGCTCACTGCTGCTGGAATTATTCTTCCTAATACTATCATTTGTCTGCTCAGAAGACTGTTGTGTGCCCCACTACCCACAGGATAAAGAATAAACTCATTAGCTGTGTACTGAAAGCCATGCACTAGCCATCTTTATATTCCATCACCACAAACATAGAACAGGTAGGCTGGCTTCTTTGCTCTCCCCGGATTGGCCATTTTTCCGTCCTGCATGCAACATGCTTTCACATGTCTTCGCACACTCATACAGACTGGTTTCCTGCCCTGGTTTCTCTTGTACCTGGCTAAATTGTTATGCACTGATTGACTCACCTGTGACATCCTGGGCATGCCTCTTTCATGGGATGTACCTTGACCTTATCTATTTAGGGGTGCAGAATCTGTGTCATATTCATCTTGGTTCCCCAGTTTGAGGCATGTACATTTGATTTAACTGAAACAACTACAGATTTCTGCTCATGTTATTTCTCCTTTGGGAATCTTCTTTTCTCCTATGTCTCACCTCCAGCCATGTCTCCCCCAACCCTGCTGCATTCTGTGACTAGTGAGCTACTTTTTATCTTTCAAGAACCTGCTTATACATCAACTACTTGTGAAACCTCACCTGACTCTCTCCTCCCATTTACCTTCATTGCAAGCAGTCGGAGAGAAGCAGCCAGGTTGCTCACGATTGTGTCTGCAGACTCCAACCCAGATCCTTAGTACTTGTTTGAGGGAATTAATATTTATTAATTTTATTTCTAAGACACTATACTTTGTATAAAGTTCTCTTATCAGAACGTCCCTTTTAATAAAACAAGGAGTTGTATAGATAGGGCAGGCAACATTCACCTTTTTTTTTTTTTTCAACGTTTTTTATTTATTTTTGGGACAGAGAGGGACAGAGCATGAATGGGGGAGGGGCAGAGAGAGAGGGAGACACAGAATCGGAAACAGGCTCCAGGCTCCGAGCCATCAGCCCAGAGCCTGACGCGGGGCTTGAACTCACGGACCGCGAGATCGTGACCTGGCTGAAGTCGGATGCTTAACCGACTGCGCCACCCAGGCGCCCCTCACCTTTTTTTTTTTTTTTTTAATACATGAAGGGATAAGATTCACATGGAATGGAATCTGGCAAAGGTCAGAGTTAGAAAGCAAAAGATGTGGGATTCAAATCATTATTTATGACTTAAACTGAATGATCTTTCACTGTTTCCATAGGGAGATGATTGCCAAAGTCTGCTCCCCGTGGATTCTAGATTGCCCATACACATGGATTGCCCCGAGTCTTCAGTTTGATGCTTCAATATCCCCCTGAGCCCGCACTGACCCCCTGCTTCTGTTAGTTGGCAGGACACCTATTTGACAACGTGTAATGAGAGGGAGCCGACATCTGTGGAGTTACTAGGTGCTAGAGATTTCATAGTTGTTATGCAATTCTTAACAAAAAGTCTTTGCTCTACCTATTTTTTATCTTTTATTAATGTCACATATTTTGTAAAATTTCTCAGTGGGGGAATAAAGGCTTTTAGTCCTTATTTATGTCAACCTACTTATAAGAGAAGCCAGACTCAAATTCTTATCTTCTGTCTCCGATGCCATGGTATTTCCATCAGACCACACTGCCCAATTAAGGAAGGGAGAGAGTTAGGGCCTCTTGGACATGAGCATGCCACATTCCTAATAACACACATTTGAAAAATTCCTTTTATTTTCCACCTTTCAGAAATTCCCTTCTATGGGAAGCTAACAAGCAGCCAACCAAATACTAAAACAGAGGAACATCTTTGGCCCGATTTGTCCTTTGTAAAACAAGAAAAGCATGATTTCTTTATCAGAAAGTACAGGGTTTTTTTTGTCCTCCTGTCACACAACTGTATTTCAAAAGTAGCATTTAGTTTGGTGCAAGCTCTTAGATAACCCAGCTCCACCAGGGCAAAATGGCAAGGGAAGAAGGGCATTCTCCTGGAAATATCTGGTCGATATGTTTTCCTTGAATGTTCCTTCTGCCATGTGCTTCTTTTTCTGTGAAGTTGAGGTGCTGGAGGAATGTGGGTTTTCTCTAACAACAAAAAAGAAAGCATGAAATTTGGAAAGAAAAAAAGAAAGGACATTTCAAAGCCATTCATTATCAGGAAACTCATGAAAGTTGGTAGATAAGGTATGTTAGAAGTAATGTTATACACTCTGGCCAAAATTACTTTATATGTGGAGCTTTTCTGGATCTGGAAAATCACTTTGACTGTCCACATGATTACAAAGGGTCTAACTTTAAACACGAATTAAGTAAATGGTCACTTGCTTGGAGGAACTTAAAGAGATGAGAGATGAATGATGGAATCATTGATTTAAATATTTTTTTAAGTTTATTTATTTTGAGAGAGAGATAGAGAAAGCATGAGCAGGGGAGGGGCAGAGAGAGAGGGAGAGAGAGAATCCCAAGCAGATTCTGTGCTATCAGCACAGAGCCCAAAATGGGGCTCAATCCCCGGAACCATGAGATCACCGCATGAGTCAAAATCAGCAGTCAGACACTTAACCAACTGAGCCACCCAGGTGCCCCCGGAATCACTGATTTAAAAGGCTGTAAGAAATCTTAGAGAATATCCTCTAGAATGATGTTTTTCAAACCACTGGTCATAACCCTTTAGTCGGGGATGAAATCAATTTAATGTCAGCTTTAAAAAAAAAAAAAAAATTAGAATAGAACAGACCAGAACAGCAAAGTGAACTGCATATAAAAAGATTAGTGGAATTTTCATGGAATTTTTATTTTTATGCACATATACATGATGTTTGATTTAAAATATGTTTGTATATTTCTTACAGTGGGTCATGTCAAAATGCTTAAAAACCATTACCCACTACGTTCCATGAGAACAGGGAACTGAATGTCCTTGTCTCACACCCAAACAGAGTATTTAAAAAGTATCTGTTGACTGATCTAGTCCACCTCTTTCATCTTACAGTCATATCACTGTGGCCCAGAAAGGCAAAATGTCTTCTCTAAAGTAACAAAACCAGGGGCGCCTGGGTGGCGCAGTCGGTTAAGCGTCCGACTTCAGCCAGGTCACGATCTTGCGGTCCGTGAGTTCGAGCCCCGTGTCGGGCTCTGGGCTGATGGCTCAGAGCCTGGAGCCTGTTTCCGATTCTGTGTCTCCCTCTCTCTCTGCCCCTCGCCCGTTCATGCTCTGTCTCTCTCTGTCCCAAAAATAAATAAACGTTGAAAAAAAAATTAAAAAAAAAATAAATAAAGTAACAAAACTGGTTAGTGACAGAATCAGGAGTTCTTTGTACTGAGCCATAACTTACAATGCTTCTACTTCATCATTCAAGAAAAAACTTTTTGGCAGAATTGTCATTGTGTTGGCAACTGAAACTATTGCCCCTTAAAACATGAATCCCTTTTCCAGGGATCTGATACATTCCTGATCTCCCCAGTGCTTCCTGGGTCTTCCCACTATATCCATGCACCTTTGCCTTGGACTTGGTACCTGTCCTCAGACTATTGACCATCATCGCATCCTTCAGCTTGCCTAGACTTTTGGTCATGGTCTCCTTTACTTTGGCCCCTACGATGTTGTTTTAGATTCCAAACCCTATCACCCAGACATGGTCATCTTTAACTCATACTTAAAAAAAAATTAATTTTACTTAGTTTAGTGGCACAATAAATTTGTTGTCTGCTTTCTTCTAACATTTTAAATGACAACATGTTTGATGATGTTGAAATGCCTGTAGAAAGAGAACTCAGAAATAGGGTGGCTTTTCAGAAGACAAAAACCTGAGTAATGTTACATGTTAATTGGATTTTGAGTTGTAGGAATCATTATTTCTCAAGAGTAAAGGGGATGCATCTTTCTGTTAGGCTACAGAAAACCAATAGCCATTGTATGTTAGAGCAGCTACACTGAAAACCAACAGTTTTTTCCCGATTGGTGCTTCTCTCTGTAATGGCATGGCTCAGTCAAGAATCCCTCTTCTCTGCAGTGCTAAGCAGCTGACAGCTGTAAAGGGGAGGATGGCACTGTGTAGTAGTGACTTGTGCTGATGGAGTAATGCACTGTTTGTTTTGCACTTGGGTCTTGTTTCAGAGACTGGTAACTTCTTTCTGTTTTGATAATTGAATAAATAACTCCAAGAACTAGGAGAGACAGAGTAACATAAGCTTCTTACAGAACCAAGGTAAGATGACATATCATATTAAAAAAAAAAATCTAATTAGAAGTGAGGTGGTTTGCACTGAACTCCTGGCTCTATCTCCAAGAACTTGTATATTTGGGACCACTTACTTCCTTTGTTTGAACCTCTGTTCTCACATCTGCAAAATGAAGGTTTGATAAGACCAGTAGTTCTGAACCTTGGGTAAACGTCAGAATCACTTGGGGAGTTAAAACCAACAGCAAACAAAGACTGATTTGTTTTCTACCTATAGAGATTCTGGGCTCTCTATAGAGCTCTACCTATAGAGATTCTGATTTAAATTGGACTAGAGTGGGGTCTAATTTAGGTATCAAAACAAAACTCCTTAGGTTATTATAATGTATAGTAAGGGCTAGATGACCTCAAGGGCCTTTCAAGATCTGATATAGTAATTACAGTGAAAGCATGATGGTTTTAGGCAAATAACTATTTTAGCTATAGTAGAAATACAACTCAAACTGGAATGAGAAAAAATGAAAAGAAGATATTTAATGACTTTGGGCTTCAGGGCTTCCCAGTGTGAACTTTGTTTCCATTTGTGGTTTGGTCTTATTTTCTCCCTGATGCAGTTTGGCTACCCATGTTTATCAAGGAAAGTTAGTGGATTCGCCTACTGCAGATTCACCTACTATAGATCCATCAGTGGAGAAATGAGTTGTTTCCTTCTAATATCTGTATATCAGCTCCAGAGATGGGCTCTAAGTGGTCTTGCTTGGCTCATCTGTCCCTCTCTTGGTGTGTTGGGTTATATGATTGACAGTCACACTATATGGCAGCCTCCAGATGCTGCTCCTTTGGATCTACTACATCATTCAGACCAGGACCTCTGTTCACTGGGTTGCTCCCAGCTAGTGATCAAGCACATTGAGGTTACTCAAATCAGGTCATTCCTTCCTGATGAGGGATTCCTCTAATGGGCTCTAGTGAGTTCAGGGTACTCTCCCACCCCCACCATTGGTCTGGCTGAGATTCTCAAAACTGCACAGTAATCTGAGACCCTTTCTACCCAGTTATTCCTTCTCTTTCTCCTTTTATAGATGCCAAACCTGCATTGTGGTCTAAAATGAAGGTTCTCATTACGTATTCCACTCTCTCCTTCATCCTTTTGCTGGAGTTTCCTCCTAGAAACCTCTTGCTTACTCATTCAGATCTGATGTCTATTTCTTGAAGGACTTGAATGGATTCAAACTAGAACCACATGCAATGGGAATGATGTGGTTCACCTAGGCAAGAGATGTCAGGTGTTTGAAAGAAAGCACATGCCTGCTACAGGCTTCATCTTTGGATCTCTGTCCAGTATAGGTCACTCTAAGAGAGGATACAGAGCAAGTACTAGTACTGAGCAACTCAGCCTGTTTCCAGCGCTCAGGTGTATTCTAGAGGAGACTGATATTCCCACTGTCCAGTGAAACCCCTAACGATGTCAGATCTTCATGTGTTGAAGAGTTGGTTAAAAAGAAATTAATCAAGAGTCATCTGGGTGGCTCAGTTGGTTGAGCATCCAGCTCTTGATATTGGCTTAAATGATCTCAGGGTCATGGGATCAAGCTACACATAAGGCATTGGGATCTGTGCTGAGTGTGGAGCTTAAGATTCTCTCTCTCTCTCTCTCTCTCTCTCTCTCTCTCTCTCTCTGTCCCTCTGCCCCTCTCCTCTGCTCATGCACTCTCTAGAAAGAAAGAAAGAGGGGCGCCTGGGTGGCGCAGTCGGTTAAGCATCCGACTTCAGCCAGGTCACGATCTTGCGGTCCGTGAGTTCGAGCCCTGCGTCAGGCTCTGGGCTGATGGCTCAGAGCCTGGAGCCTGTTTCCGATTCTGCGTCTCCCTCTCTCTCTGCCCCTCCCCCGTTCATGCTCTGTCTCTCTCTGTCCCAAAAATAAAATAAACGTTGAAAAAAAAATTTAGAAAGAAAGAAAGAAAAAGAAAGAAAAGAAAAGAAAGAAAAGAAAAGAAAAGAAAAGAAAAGAAAAGAAAAGAGATTAACCAAGATGCACATCCAGAGTTGTTACATATGTCAGTCTGAGCCCTCTGCAGACATCAACCATGGAGCCACTTGTCTTACTAACATTGGACTACCCATTGGATGTTTCCAGAGTCCATTTAACTTTTTTAATTTCAAAAAAGAGAAATACTATCTCTTTCTATTCATTATTTAGAACTGATAAAAGCTAATGTTTTATTATATATGCTTCACATTTGTTTTTTGGCTGTTGTTTAATGATTGTGCTTTTTTAGGGAAACTTTATCAGAATGATGAAATGCAAGGTTTTCAGAGGAGAGTAAGTAGAATTCTTCCATTACTTCTCCAGCCTTAGCCTCAAGGTGTCAGCCCTGTGATCCCACCAATTTTCCTGGAGATAATCCAGTTGATATTCATTAATTCTTTCATTTGGGAAAATTATTTAAAAGCTTATTATTAGACTAGTGATTCTGAAAGGAGTTACTTTTAAATGTGATCTTTTATAAGCTCTTTGGTGTGAGCTACTTATTAGCTTAGATTTCCAGCTGGTGACTTGCTGAGAGCAGGAAAAGGAAGGAGCAATTTCAGTGAACTTGGGGGTGAGAGCAAAAGTGTCTGTGGCACAGGGTGCTGTCTCCACAGGTTGGCTCTGAGGGCCACTAGAGTCATGGGTGTGAGCTATCTGGGGCCACTGGGCACCGCTGAGGGAACTATGATGTGAGGAACTAGGGAGATTGAAGGAGAAATGGGGGAGGATGAAGGCAGAGGTTCTTTGCTTTGTGATTTTGCCTAGGACCTGGCTTAGACTGTGTTTGCCTGTGCAGCAAGATGTGCAAGAGGTACAGTGACATCCTGAGCAGAACAGGTGGTCACAACCTCCCTTGCCTCTCTCCAGCCAGAAGGAAGCTAATGTCCAGCCCCTGGCGAGGCCAACTCGATTCACCAGGCGGAGCACAATGATCTGAGGATATGTGCCAGCTCTCCTGCCTAGCCAAGCTGTGAGACCAACTGTTCCTTATTTTCCAAGCATTGAGCTGCTTATGGAATTTGCTCCTTTGTGTAGCAAATTCGTCTCCTCTGGATTTGCTTGATCTCCAAGCCTGAAGTCAAGCCAGCAGTGGCTATCGTATCTTCTCCCAACCACACATTTATGAACCATAGTGACCACAACACATATTTATGGCCTCTCTTCTTGTTTTCCAGGGGCTTCTGCATATTCTGCTTGGTTTGATACTAGAAACTAAGCTCTACATTGGATTGGGCAGATGTTATCACCTGTTTGGAAGGTGTTGGCCTGAGGTCCAGAGAGGCTAATATAAAGCAAGTGTCAGAGCCAGGAGTCCATCTGTAGTCCAGGGATACCAGGGATACTGTTACGGCTTGGGTAGATAATGCACATTCTCACTTCCTATTGAATAATATGTTAACTCTTATATGGCTTTTATATTCAGGTTTTGTTGTTGTTGTTGTTGTCCTCAAGTAGCCAAATGAAGGAAAGAAGGGGGCATTAATATGGTGAGGCTTAAGGCCATCCGCTTGATAAGGCAAAAGTAGAATTTGTTGGAGCAGATGGTCATGTCTTTGTCTTATAGGAGGAGCCTAAGAGCAGGAGTAAGAAAACCTGAATTTTATTTTAGTTATTTTACTTTTTAAGTTTATTTATTTATATTGAGAGACAGAGAGAGTGTGCACAAGTGGGGGAGAGGTAGAGGGAGAGAGAGAATCCTAAGTGGGTTCTGTGCTATCAAGGCAGAGCCTGATGCGGGGCTTGAACCCACAAACTGTGAGATCATGACCTGAGCTGAAATCAAGAGTCAGATGCTTAACCGACTGAGCCACCCAGGCTCCCCAAGAAAACCTAAATTTTAATTCAGACTTGTGGTGGATTATCTCTGTGACATTCATTGAACTCACTTAACCTACGTCTTGTTCTCTTCTTTTTTTTTTTTTTTAATTTTTTTTTCAAAAAATTTTCAAAAAATTTTTTCAAAAAAAAAATTTTATTTATTTTTGGGACAGAGAGAGACAGAGCATGAACGGGGAAGGGCAGAGAGAGAGGGAGACACAGAATCGGAAACAGGCTCCTGGCTCCGAGCCATCAGCCCAGAGCCTGACGCGGGGCTCGAACTCACAGACCGCGAGATCGTGACCTGGCTGAAGTCGGACGCTTAACCGACTGCGCCACCCAGGCGCCCCCGTCTTGTTCTCTTCTTAAGGAGGAGTAACACTAACCTGCTATTTGTGCCCCCAAAGGGTTGTTAAGGTAATCTGGTCGAACTATAAAATAAAATTGCACTTAAAACTATAAAGCACCATTCAAATAAAAAGGTATTTTTCAGCATTGTCTTCATTATTTTCACATAGAAGGACTAAATAGGTATCTGTTGGAAGAACGAATGAAGAAATGAATAATTTGTCTCTTTTGAATACTTTGCATCTTCCCAAGCTCTTGCAATCTATTAAATCCTTCAAACCCTCCCTCTTCCCAATTTCTCATTGATTAAGGTTAGATTGTCTTTTTCCCTTTGCCTTTAACTAGATGTCAAAGTTTGTCACCAAGTTTGACTAATAATGAAACTCTTGGATACTACAGGGGAACAGATTTACTGATTCAAAGAACCTAAAGGGGCCTGAGAGACCATCTTAACCATCTCCTTATTTTACTAATGCAGCTGTTGAGATCCACAAGGGTAAAAAAAAAGGCTACAGTGGGCTCATTCACCCAGTTAATGCCAGAGACACTAAATCCAAGACTCTGGATTTACCAGTGCAGTAGTCTTTCCAGTTTCTAATTCTGGGAGGAGGCTTGCAGAGTGAGAAAGCCAGAGGAACCCCTAGGACTATCTGTCTTTGGGGCTTTCCTTAGATAAAAGAATGAATTTCAGAAGGCCTGTCTCTGCTGCCCTGACCTCCTAGTTTTGAAGACCTCCCTCTAAAAACTCCTTCATCCAACACAGCCTTCCAGTTCTATAGCCCACTGAAACTAACTCTTCTAGGCAGTATTATTTTTCTGATTGATGCTTTGGGGACACATGATTTAGTGCCCATATTCTTGTTGTTTGTGCACTTTTTATTTTTTATGTCTGGAGAGGGTGAATTTAGTTGATAACTCACATGGAGAGCTCACTGAGGAAAATTCTAGAGTGTTGGTCCCACTTTGTTCAATAACTTGGAAACGAAGGAGGTCTTGTCGGGTTTGAACAAGCTGGAGCAGGCTGGGAAAAGTCTTAGAGGTCATATTTCTTTTTTTTTTTCTTTTTCTTTTTTCTTTTTTGGGAGGGTGTTCATTGCTTTAAACTTTTTATTGAGGCATAATTGGCATACAACATTGTATTAGTTCAGAATGAGTTGACATTTGTGTATACATTGTAGAACCATTACCACAGATCTCGCCAACACCCATCACCACACACAGCCACAGTATGCTTTCATATCTATGATCTTTTTAAAGAATTATTTCTTTCTTGATGTATTCAACAAATATTTTTCTTTAAAAAATTTTTTTGTTTTAGAGAGAGAGCATGTGTATGAGTGGGGGAGGGGTAGAGGGGCAGGGGGAGAATCCCAAGCAGGCTTAGCACAGAGTCTGATCTGGGGCTTGATCCCATGACCCCGGGATCGTGAGTTGGGATCCCGTGACCCCAGGATCATGATTTTGAGCCAAAATCAAGAGTTGGATGCTCAATGATGACTGAGCCATCTAGGCACCCCTATTCAACAAATATTTCTTGAGGTCCTATTATGTCTCTGGCCCTCTAGGTAAAGATTGTTTTATACAGTTTACAGATCAACTGAGGGCTAGTGATTCAGCTAAGCAGGGAGGAGACACAGCTTAGACTTAGGACCTTCTGATTTTAGGTTCAGTGATCTTTCTGATATATCATGTGCTGGGTCTCCTGACTTCTGCTATATGCTCAATTCCTCCAGAATTAAACTATGTACTCATAGCATGAAACAGTCATATAGATATAAGAGGTCAAAGCTTTGAATTGAATATTGTAGAGTAAGCATGCAGTTAGTGGCTGAATTTTTCACATTTTAACTGTTTATGCCCATGTTGATTATCCCACACCTTTGCCATGCTAGCTGGTAAGTATTTGAATATCACCTGGTTAGGACTCCATCACATTTCAGGCTGTGATATTTTTGTTTGTTGTTTATTTTAAGAAAACTTTTTAATTGCGGTGAAGTGAAAAAGTGAAGTGAAGTGAAGTTCACCATCTTAACCATTTTTAAGTGTGCAGTTCAGTGGCCTCAAGTACATTCACATTTTGTGCACCCAATCTCCGGAACTTGGCAAAACTGAAGTTCTGTGCCCATCCCCCCCTCCCCCCAGCTTGCTGGCAACCACTCTTTTATTTTCTGTCTCTGGCTTTGTTCTTGCAGACAGAGACTTAGCATTCTGCAACTGCTCTCTTTCTGTCCCTCCTGTTCTCCCAGTACAGTTACGTACATGTTAGTGTCATTTACCTCTGAGCCCAGTGTTATACATAAATTATGTTTCATTTCTTACGTATGTTCTTATTTTGTTCTGGTGTAATAATGCCTCATCTAAAGATTTGGTCATTTTTCTACATGTCTATTGCTGATTTTTCCCCTAACTCCAGTGGCTTCTTATTAAAGGCTTTTATAGAGTCAAACCTATCAGACATTTCACGATCTCCATGTTTTCTTGGAGACACTGCTCCTGGAGCCCTTTGTGCTCATACTCTTCCTATCCAGATGGGTTGTTTTTTAACAGGCTACATTGGTTTTGGGCTGAATTAGCTGCTCAGCTTTGGAAACGGTGTTGGCCAGAGAACTACTCCAGCCCCTCACTGGCTCAGGTGCAGTTTATTCATTCAATGAATCCTTTTTCCAGTTGTGCTCTGGGGCCAACCCTATGCCAGGCCATGGAAATGGGTCAGAGGGATGGTGTGGAGAGAGCACAGCACAAACCTCAGTTTCCTCCTCCAAAATTGGAATAAGAAAGTTTATTTCATAGAGTCCTTCTGAGACTCAATTGCTATAAGGTTTGTGGAAGCACTTAATAAATGATAACCCATGAGAGAAATAAAAGGTGGTGTTACTTTTATGCAGAAAAGAGTAAAATAGTTATTGCATGTAGCATCCTGTAACACATATAGTCAGGTACACTGATCTATAAGCTTCTACTATGTGGGGGTTGGGTGCTATTCACTGTTATTCTTGGTCCCCTGCATTGTGTCTGACACATGATATATGTTTGAAGGAATAAGGAAGTTAATGCCAGAGGAAAAGTACAGAAAGCAAGTCCTAAAGAAGTTCACTGAAGTGAGTAAATTTGGTTATATGAAAAGATGGTATGACAGCTTTCATGTAGGCTTAATGTAAGGAAGAGCCTTCTAAAAATAGAACTACTAACCATGGAATGAATGCCCAGTAGTGGAAGTACCGAATCATATGTAAATCTATTTTTAATTTTTTGAGGAATCTCCATACTGTTTTCCACAGGGGCTGCACCAGTTTGTGTTCCCACAACAGTGCATGAAGGTTCCTTTTTCTCCACATCTTCGTCAACATTTATTATTTCTTGTGTTTTTATTTTATCCATTCTGATTTTACTCCTGTGGAAAAGGAACAAGACAAATGAGCAATAAAGAAAAGAAGCGACAAACAAACAAAACACAGACTCTTAATACGGAGAACAAACTGGTGGTCACCAGAGGGGAGGCTGGTCTGGGCATGGGTGAGGTAGATAAAGGGAATTTAGAGACACTTATCTTCATAAAAACTGAGAAATGTATAGAATTATTGAATCATTATATTGTACACCTGAAACTAATATAACACTGGAGGTTAATTATATTTGAATTAAAACAAAAAACAAAACAGAAAACTTAAAATCTGTGCTGCATGTAATAAAAATATGATAATCTCATATGCCTGCACATTTTCAAAGTAGTTTTACATTAATCCTTTCATTTGATTCTTACCATGATTATAGTACTGTGAAAATAATAATACATGCTAAACACTATTCTACATATATTATTAATATGTTAATTGTTATATTAATTGTTTAATATAAGACATATAAATTCATTTAAGCCTCACAAAAGCTGTGAGGTGGGTCACTATTATTATCTCTATTAGACAGTGAAACTAAGGCAGCAAGAAGTTAAAGAACTTCACTAAGGTCACACAGCTTAAACGTGGAAGAGCCGGGATTTGAACACATGCCTTACAAAGCCAGCATCTGTGTGCTCTCAACCGTTGCACCACGTGGTAGAGAAGCAAATCTGATGCTTCCTGGCCCTGGTCTGAGCCATGCCCAAGTGGCCCAGACAGTGGCTGCCTTTCTGTAGAAGGCAGCCGACTCTCCATTCTGGGTGGTTTTTGCGGTACTGGTGTTGCCAGTTCTGAATGTTATATGGCATCCTCCAGTTTATTTATTTTTTAAAGTTTATTTATTTATTTTGAGAGAGACAGAGACAGGGCAAGTGGGGGGGGGGCAGGGAGCGAGGGAGACAGAGAATCCCAAGAGTGCAGAGATGGGAGGCTAGAACCCAGGAAACCGTGAGGTTGTGACCTGAGTCAAAACCAAGAGTTGGATGCTTAACCGACTGAACCACCCAGGCGCCCCTGGCATCATCCAGTTTTTAAGTGTCAGTGAAGTGAATATATGCTTTAATATATATGTTTGTATATGTATGTTAAAGCAGTGTTTACACCAAACAAACTGGGGGAGGCTAGATTTAGCTTGCATGCTCTGCAAAGATGTGGCCTCTATCTTTGCTGAAACCTGGGGAAACACCCCTTTTCTGACATGCAGGGAGAGGTTAAATGACGTGCTTAAGGTGAGAACAGTGAGTTGACTCTGGGCGTTACGAAGACCTGGCTTTTATCTTGTTGTCATATCCATTCTGTGCCATGTTTAAGTAAACACAAGGTGAAGAAAGAAAGAACTGGAGAGGGAGCCACCCTCCCTTCTCATGGACCACATCGTGACATCCCTGTGGTGGATTAAAACGGCCACGGATCCTTTGTTATTCTTGTCATTGAGAGATGGAGTCTCCATCTGCTCTCCTAGTGATATGCTTGACCAAAAGAATGTGGCAGAAGCCATGTTCTGAGACGCCTAAGATTAGTTGTAAGAGGCCTTATAGCATCTGCCTGTGCCTTTTGGTACCCTTGCTCCAGGGATGCTTTGTCTGGAACCTGGCCACCTGCTGTGAGAAGCCCAAACCACATGGAGAGACATCTGGGCTCTGAGCCATCAGCCAGAATCAAGTGCCAGGCACGCAGCCCAGGCTTCAGTGTAGTGAGGGCAGATAACCCCGTCCTGGATGTGAGCCCTTCCTCCTCAGCTGCCCCAGCTGATGCCACATCGTTCAGATTTCAACTTCTCATTGCTGCCTCTTCTAAATTTTTGACCCACAAAGAAATGTGAGGCAAGTAGTTATTTTAAACTACTATTTTGGGGTAGTTTGTTGCACAGCAATAGGTGACTACAACAATACCTCTAAATGTTTCACTCAGGGACACACTCCCAAAGCTGCAGCCTCTCCACCCTCTTCTCTTAAGATTCTCCCGCAGAAATTTCATTTACTGCTGGAACTTCACGCAAGCCTGGGAAGTCATTTTTGTAAAAGAGGGCTTGGGAGGTTCCATTTTCATATTGAATGCATTTGTCATTTGGACACAGCTGACAGGTAGAAACCCTCTGACAAAGGGGTGAGTGACATGTGTGTGTATGTCCCTGGCCATGGGATTTATCATCCCCCCTCTGTGGGCCTCCGGAAGACAAGTAGAGTTGGAAGGATGAAAGAGGTCTCTGTAATGACTCCAGGCGCTGTTGGGATTCCACCTGGAGTCACGGCGGTGATTGAAAGGGCCTGTTGCGGGAAGAGAGAGCGAAGTGTGGCCCAGGGTTGCTGCATTGGACAGCCTGACACTGTGGGCGTGCCAGACTGAGTGTGTCTGTATCCACCTGGCAGCCTGTCGTGTTCATCTCGCCGTAAGTGCTGTGCCAGGGGCTGGGGCTCTGCCAGGGCTGGGGCCCTAAAAGTGAACAAATGTGCCTCTTTCTACATAAAGCTACAGACTTAGAGGATGTATGTGTGCATACACACTTATGTACATGCATATATACACATGCATATATACCTACATAAATGCATGTGCACAATGTAAACAATAAAATGAATTTATTACCTGGGCTGATCTTTGTAGAGTATAAACAGGAAATGGCTTTATTCTCTTATTTCCTGTAGCATGCTTTATCTCATTTCCCTTCTTTGCCTATTTTTTAAAAAATGTTTATTTATGTATTTTTGAGAGAGAGAGAGAGAGAGAGAGAGCAAGCAGGGGAGGGGCAGAGAGGGAGATAGAAACTGAAACCAGGCTCCAGGCTCTAGTGCAAAGCCTGACACAGAGCTCAAACCCATAAACCATGAGATGATGACCTGAGCCGAAGTCATATGCTTAACCCACTGAGTCACTCAGGCACCTCCCTTCTTTGCCTGTTGGTGGCATCTTGGGTAGATTCCATAGCTGTGCAATTCCTTGTAACTCTTTTTTTGACAGTGTAGAGTCCCTTTCGGGTATTCAGAAGCCTAATTCTGTCCTTTTTAAAACTTCTAGATCTTGTCTAATTTAAAGCTTCTCTTCTTTCAGAGCAGGTTTAACTGGTGGCTTGGTTACCAGGGGGGACCAGTGATCTATTTCTTCTTTTTGTGTTTGCATGTTTCCCCCTTCTGCTTCATGTTCCTTCAGGGCTTGGGGGTGGTGTGGGGGAGGCGAGGCCAGGCACTAGATGCTGCAGGGATAGGGGACACAATGATTTACATGACTAATGGTCTGTAAGACAGGCATGCACGCCTTCGCCTGTAGCAAGTGTACAAATGCTACATGAGGCACATAGGTAGGCCCTCCTGCCCAGTACCACCCCCGCACCTCCAAGGTCAGGATTTCTGCAGTGCAGTTTCTGGATGTGGAGGCCACATTCTCCGACTCCCTTTCTAGCTCCTGTCTCTGGAGGTCAATCCAGAGGCATCCAGCCCTCTTCTGTAGGATCTCATCAGGTTGCTCCAGCTCTGCCATGTACCCTCTGTGCCATGCACTTGGCCCACAGGAAATGTACACGTCTAGGCTAAGCCTGACACTGCTCCCCTGCTGCCCTTTCCCTGCCATCCTGGCCTCCTCTGGCCAATCCTATGCAGCCAGGCTCCTCCAGGTGGGAAGCAGGTTCCAGCTTCTCTGTCCACGTGTGTCACCTAACTTAAGCTCTCCCAAGAATGCTCTGGACTTCATTTGGATCCCTGGCTGCCGTGAGGCCTATGATTCGGTGGTACAGTAGGCATCCTGCTGGGAAGCAGGACTCTAACCTCCTCCTCCAATGACTACCCCAGGATCTATAAATGATGCTCTTCAAGTCCTTTCTCCAGCCCCTTGGTTGAGAAAGGCCAAGAACTTCTATTCCTTCACTTCCCATTTCCAGTGTTCTTTCATATAGCCTGGATGGTCAGGTGGTCTTCAGCTTCTTGCTAGAATGTGTAGCTACTTATCTGGTGTCCACAGTGTTAGCCAAGATTCTAAGATATTGGTAGATGTCCCATTAAATACAAACTCTTCCCAGCCACACTGATAACTGTTAACAGGAGCCAGGGATTAAACAAGTCCAAGGGGAGGAAGAGGCAGGAATGCATTGAGTTACTGAGTATCGGGGAGAAGAGCTCTAGAAGGACCAGGGGGGTTTCATCAGGGAGGACAGCAAGGAGGGAATTCTAGTCAGACACATGAGAACAAACTTGGTGACAGAGTTTGGTGAACTCCAAGCTCAGCAAGTCTGCAAGTTGGGTCTGTGAGGGAGGAGTGGCAGTTAGGACTGCAGAGGCCAGCTGGCTCAGGGGAGGGGAGGCGGGGAGGGATACTGACCAGCCATAGGTGTGCAGTGCTGCCATATCATTTATGAGTCAAAAGGGGGCTAGGAAAGGAAGCAAGGGAGATCAGTTAAGAGATTTAGCCTTGCTTGTATGAAGGATAATGAAGGCCTGCTTTAGGCAGGATAGACATAGAGAGGAGAGCTGGTTGGAGAAAGGTCTTCAGATAGAACTTAGTGATTGATTAGCTATGTGGTACTCAGGGCTATGGATAGGGAGTAAAACCTTGTCTGGGTCTCCCAGGTAATAGCAGTTACCTTCAAAATTTTACTTCCTTACATCTTCCTTAGATACCCAATTGTCTTGTGTGCTTGAATCTCTCCGTTCCTCCCCAGAGGGGTGACAGACACTGGTAAGTGGGTGGCAGAGTATTTATTTGATGGTGGTGGAACAGGTCCATATGGCTGCAGCCCATTTTGGCCACATCAGTAAGACTGAGTGAGGTAGGTGTATGGATATAGTCTATAAAACTCCCACCTGAGAAAATGCAAGGAGCTCTTATTTTTAAGCAGATATTGTTTGTGCAGCTTGTTTGGCAATCAATCATGAACTACCTGTGACATTTCTTCTCTTGTTATCTGGAATTGGTATTTAAGTCTATAAATCCACTCACCCCACCCCTCGGGGCTCTGCTCCTCGGTTTCCAAGGTGACACAGCTAGCTGGCAGGTAGACTAACCCGTGCTGAGTTGTTAGTTGATACCATAGGAGGCAACTCTGAGTAATGCCAGGCATTTTAAACCTAGTAACATTCAGGCTTCTTTTGAAAAGAAAAAAATATTTCCGACCCAGAGTAATGACCTAGATAATTTTAAGTTATAACATCAGTTCAGTAGGTATGCAGAACATTTGAGTGTACAGGGTGTGTTACATTACTTTATGTACTTTCATTCAGACCAAATAAGACTCTGAGCTCTTAATCTGCCAGGCCTGCAGGACATTGAATCTTATTACTGTTCTCTGAATCTCAGCTAACATATCTACTAAAGGTTGTGCAAAGGTCTTGGGAGAGTCTTAGGGACAAAGCACGTAAGCCTTTGGTCCTGCTATGTATCAGTGAGGTGGTCTTGTCCAAGTTCTCAAGGCAAGTTAAAGTCCACTTCTCTGCTCCCTCAAGACCATGTCTGGGGACCAGAAATCCCTAGGATCCAATTCTCCAAGGTGTGCTATGCACCCATTTATCCCATCTCCTGTGCCTCGTCATGATGGGGAGTGGGCATGGATTTCTACTACGTGAGGGACCTTCAGAGATTTTTCTCCTTCCACAGTTGGGTAAGTCTGACATCATTTTTTCTATTTCTTCCTCTCTCCCTAGTAAGGGCCTTTGCCTCCTTCCATCCCCCTCTTGTATACTCAGCATATTTCCTTCGTCAGTGAAGTTTTTATGGAAAGCTCTGTGTGATGTGTTCATCAAGCAGATTCAGTACGGCCCCATAAATACTCCTGATGTGAGAGAACACAAAGTGCCCCAATTACTGTGTGGAATGGAAGTGGTGGGCGATACAGACCACAAAACACAACATCTCAGTAAATCCTTTTATCTCTTGTACAACCATAAAAGTAAGTAAATGTTTTTTAATGCCTCTGCCTCTTAACCCAAGAATAAACATAATAAAATTATTAATCAGAAACAGATACACACTCCAATAAAATTTATATATTTTTTTCCAATAAAATTTATATTAAGAATGTTACTCATGTATGATGATGGTATTTGAAAAAAAAAATTCAGTCCATGTGCACATGGCTCTGACTCCAAGGCATGGGCCTTTGGAGGTCAGCATGAGTGTACTTTGTGGTGACCTCTTTTCAAATAATCAGCTGTGATGTGATTTGGACTTTACATTGTAATCATTATTTACATAATAAACATGCTGTGCTCTTTCACCATTATTTTGAGACAATTAAAGTAGTACCAGTTGTAACCAGCTCCATTACCAACCTTCACACAAGCTTAGACACAGAAATCATGTGATAATGTCTGGTTTTTAGATGGCCATTAACATAAGCCCGTATATACTCATCATTTCAAAGACCGTTGCAATACAGACAGAAAATTCAGAAGTTTTTGGATTGAATGCTTTGAATTCTGGCCACCTATGAATCCTAGGCCCATGGAAGCCAGTTTGGAAACATTGCTATGGTTGCATGAGTATGAGCTTGAGTCAGAGCTGAATTTGAATTCTGCCTCAGTTTCCACCTCTATAACATAGTAGTGATAATACTTACCTTCTGTATTAGTTTGTTAGTGCTTCCATAATAAAATACTAACAACTGGGTGGCTTAGAACAATAGAAATATATTATCTCACAGCTCTGGAGGCTAGAAGTTTGAAATCAAGGTGTTTGTAGGGCTGTGCTCCTTCTAACGACACCACAGAAGGATCTTCTCCATGTTTTTCTCTCAGCCTCTGGTGGCCTCACGCATTCCCTGCTTGTAGATAGATTCCCTGCTTGTAGATAGATCACTCCAATCTTCCATGTTCACATGGCATTCTTCTGTGTCTTCACATCATCTTCATCTTCCCTCTGTGGGTGTCTGTCTCTTGTCCAAACTTCCCCTTTCTATAAAGACACTGGTCATGGGATTAGCACCCCCTGTGACCTCACTTTAATTTGATTACCTCTATAAAGACCCTGTTTCCAAATGAGGTCCCATTCTGAGGCACTGGGAGTAGGCCTTCAACACCTTTCTTAGAGGCTGGGGACATAATTCCAACCATAGCATCATCCTTTGCTATTCTCTGGATTAGAGATAATGGATATAAAATGCCAAGCTCAATTTTTAGGGGTGCTTGGGTGGCTCAGTCAGTTAAGCTTCAGGCTCTTGGTTTTGGCTCAGGTCATGATCTTGTAGTTTGTGAGTTTGAGCCCTGCATTGGGCTCTGCGCTGTCAGCGGATTCTCTCTCCCTCTCTCTCTGCCCCTCCCCCTGTTCATGCTAGCTCTCTCTCTCTCTCTCTCTCTCTCTCAAAATAAATAAATGCACTTTATAAACTTCCTGGCTCATTTTAAATGCTTAATAAGGAGCAGTAAGTATGTTCATAATAGGATGGCTCATTGCCCCTCCCAGAGACAGTTCATGACGACATTTACATTCAGCATAAGGGCTGTAGTTAAGGATTTCCAACACTACGATGTATCAGTGAGAGAAAGGCTCTTTATTATAGATCAAATTCCACTAAAATGTTTATGTACTCTCAAGGCTAAAGCTGTCACATTTCTTTATCTACCATGTTAGTCTTCAAAAATCTCTTTGGACCAGATTGTGAATCTTTTGATCTCATTCACTATTCTATCTCTGCTATCCAACAGCTGCTGAGCAAATACCAGCCCCTCAGCCCTTTCAGTTTAGGTTGTGAGTTTCTTTTCCTTTAAAGAAGCAGCCTGCTATCTATCTATCTATCTATCTATCTATCTATCTATCTATCTGTCATCTATCTATATCTGTGTGTGTGTGTGTGTGTGTGTGTGTGTGTGTATTCTTCTTTACTTTTGTTCTTTCATTGAATTTTGGCACTGAATCTGATTCTCCCACAAATTAAGAAAATTAATGCCAAGCTAGGGGCAGTGAAATGTGGAACCTAGAAAGAAAACTTTGAAGGAAAGTGAATATGTGTGATTAACTTTTGTGGGTGTGTCCAGCTGTGTCCAAAGTCTTTGAAAGTGTCTGCATTTTAGTACTGGGCTGTCATATTCCATGCAGATTAGAGTCCCAAGGGAACTCTGAACAGTGGTCCTTGCCTCACAGACATAAAAATGTTCCTTGTGGAGTCTCATGCCCATTAAAGCAAGGAATGGAGCCTAGCTCATCAGACTGGCTGAGGTTTTTTATGTGGTGGAGGGAGAGTGGGGGACCAGCTTTATAGAATGCCCTATCAGGTAGATACACATTTGACACAAGAATGCTGAGTTATCAAGTTTTCTCCAAGGGCAACCATATATCTTGGGAATCCAGAGCCAAATTATATTTGACATTTCATTTAAAGCCTGAGACATCTTGATGTTAAACCAGAGTCTAAGAGTGCTAAAGTACGGGGCCGTTCAATTTGACAGAGCGGATGTTTCTATTCCTATCTCACCTGCATGGGTAATAGACAAGTCCTGATAGTTCTTCCTTATTTCATCCAGATGAAAATCACTGAGTTAGCTCTTTGCCGAAATGACACTAGCTCAAAGTTATTTTCTCTCTGGCAGTGTGCAGAGAGCACATCTGGAGCCATTCGGAAGCTACATTGGGGCTGGTATTATTTATGCAGTGGGTAACAAAGCTATATTTACTTGGCTTACATTCTGGATTGAAGAGGTGTGGGTGTGTGTGAGCGGGAAATACATGAACCAGACCCTTCGGGTGACATTTCCTCCAGATGAAAGAGGGAGGGGAGAGGGTGGAGGCTGGGAGAATTGCCGTTAATCCAGGGTGGCAGTGATTTCCATATCCCGCTTTCCTTTTTAGGAGAATTTTGCACTACCCGTCCTTGTGGGTGTTGGAAAAGGGGCAGGGAGGACAAAAAGGGACAACAGGAAGGCTATTTTAGCCCAGTGTTTTTGACAATATGTGGAAATACTTTGTTGTGTAAAAATAAGAAAAATTTAGACACAGTAAGTTAGTATGGTGGTATATAACATGTAGATAATTCATAGATAAAGAAATGTGTGTATGTGTTCAGTTTTTATTCATATATTTTTGTACTGAGGGAGTGCGGGGTCAAAAACATTTGGAGATAACCAGCCAATGGCCCGTACTGGTTGTTCTGTTTATTGCCTTAGGAAATTACAAAAACAGAGTCAGCCCATCTGCTAGTCAGGAATTATTTTAGGAGTACCTAGTATGTAAACAGTCCTGTGCTAAACTTTACAATAGAAACAGAGAAGCATGCATGATGGGCTTCACCCTCAAAATGCCCCATAAGGGGAAAGAGGGAGAGGGATAGCCTGAGTCCCTGGAAAGTTGCCAAGGACTATGAACATGCATCCGTGTATCCATGCCCATGGTCTGCGTCAAGCCTCCCAAGTAGCAGGGGATCCAGAATAGTGGGTGAAGGAGTGAGTGACCAAGTAAATAAACAAATGAAAAAGTGCTTTGTCAGACTGAAGCTGAAGGAGAACTCAAAACACATCGGGCTACAGTGGTCACAGAGAATTCTTGGACGCAAAGGAAAAGCTTAGGAGCTGTGAATTCTGTTTTATCTGTGAAATTCTCCAGGTGCAGCCAGTTTCGTTTCCAGAGACCCCAAACAGGACCCACTGGCAAAAAAAAGGCTTCTTGAAGGATGAGAGCAGACACATCAACCCTCAAACACCATCTGTCATGGTACCTCTGTGCTCCAAAATGTCCATTTTGCCTCATTTATCACCTCTCTTTTTAAAAATGTTCCTATCATGTTACAGCCCAATGTTACAGCACCAGTACAGGTGTATTGTTGAATTTTAGAGAAAACAAAAAACAACAGCACATTCTCATCATCCAGAAGTCAACATGGTTAGCACCTTATTACCTATCCATCTGTGCATATTTATACCAAAATGAGATCATACTGTATATACTTATCTGCAACCTGCTCCTTTTTTCAGTAATGATGTCCACCTTTCCATTTTATTAAGTTGCAAACTCACCAAATATTCTCCCAAAGGACACTCACATGACTCTTGTAGTTGGTTTCTCCTGTTATCAGTCCAGGACCACACTGAGTAGGCTGTTATGTCCCATCAGCAGTGGTACACTACAGCTGGCTTGTACTGTGTACAAGGAATTCTGGAAGCTATTTGATATCACACAGGTAGCTTGAAATCACCATTATAGAGGTGTTTACTGCATGGAAATTGGCAAATAGTTACAAATTGGGGCTTTCCCATCATATTGAACTGGTTGTGAAACATTTACTGGCACACCTTTGATGCTGGTATCAGTTAATCTCATGTAGCACTCCCCGCCCTTTCTGTCTTATGCCACTGACTTGTTATGCAGGTCAGTTGTCCCACAGAATGTACTATAATCTGGATTTGTTTGGCTCTCGGTGCCATTTGGCACACACGTCTCTTGTATCTCATGTATTTCCCATATACTGGAAGTTATGCCAGAAAGCTTAATGCAAACGTTTCTGGCTAATTTTAGGTGATTTTAGAGGTAAAATATTGTAGTATGCCAGGGGACACATATTTTTTGACCCATCATTAGTGATACTAACAGTGACCCCTGGGTTAAAATAAGGGCAATTTGAATGCTCCATTGTAAAATTACTTTTTTTTTCTCTTGAGACTAGAGAGTAATCTGTTTATTTGGCAATGTATGAATGCATTACCTCAAACCATTCACCTACTGGTGTTAGCACCAATTGATAATCCTTCCTTGAAGCAGTTAATCTAGTTAGAGTTTCTAAAAGGTTTTAGAAATTCCACCACTGCTCCTTCATTTGCTAGCTGATATTCTGATGTAAAGAACAAATTTCCCGTAGCAAGTGGGCTGTTTTTATTTCCCTGAAACCAGATGCCACCAGAAATGCAAGATAAATGATCAGCTGTTTTACTTCCCAATTTTCAAAGAGAGGAGTTGTGCAAGTACTTACCTCAAATGGTGACAAATGTGATTTCTATGACTTTCTCTTTTATAGTATCATGATGTACTCATTGATTTTTCATTGATTCAATCTGTTTTAACCCACTAAACTCATTATTCTTTTTGAGGTCCAACTTTGACAGGTTGTAGCCTCTCCACATTGGCCCCTGGATCTGTTTGGCATAGTCCCGTTAATCTTTGCAGGTTTGCTTGCTTTCTGATACAGCAAAAGGCCCCAAGCTCATCTTGCTCCTCTTTCTCTCCCAGACTGAATCAGCCATTTCTTCTGGGAGCCTTGGTTTCTTCCCATGGGGAACGGTAATAGAAGCCATAATCTGGGCACCAGGGATATGCACTACTGTTGAGATTGCATTGCTTCTGGAATCTTTCAGGGGTCTTTGAATATATAATTAAAAAGTCGTGAGCTCATATTCATAATTTAAATTTGACTTTTAACATTGGAATGTTCTTACTCGTTTTACTTGCATTATTTTTATACTGAAAGTTTTGATTCCTAAAACATAATTACTTGTTTTTATATTAAAAAGAGTTTGAAAACACCAATACCAATTTTATAACAGACAGTATAATTACTGAGGAAGGTTTATTTTTGTGTATGTGGTTATTTTTCCTTAGAGTATCTCACACTAAGTCTTTACAATTAAAATACTATGTTTTCAGGTCCTTTGAATTAAATTCTATCACTTTTACCAGTTTGATATATAGTTTCATTTGTTTCCATTTGTTTTCAATTTGAGGCTTTTTTTCCTTATTTAATTTTTTTGAGAAGTTACTATATCAACATAATTCAAAGGTCAGAACAATACAAAATATATATACCAAAGTCTTGGCTTTCGTTTCCCCATCATCAGTTTCATGTACTTATTTAATAATTAGCTTCCTATTTATCATTCCAGTATTTATTTTTTTTAATGTATCTCCCCCCACCATAGACTGTGTACATCATTCTGTGTCTTGCTTTTTGTTATTGTACAATATTATTGGCGATCTTTCCATATCAGTACATGAATATTGTCCTCATTCTTTTTTGCCTTTGCAGAGCCTCCCTTTTTAGGAGGTCTATCATAGGTGGAGGAGGTAGAATAAAAGCAGAAGAGGGGGAGTTAGGAAAACAAAAGCCAAACTCTGTTGTTTGGGAACATCAAAACAAGGTCAGAGACAAGGCGAAGTGGGAAAGTCCAGGTTTATTCCAGCTGGGAAGAAGGGCATGTTTGGTACTGAATAATGTTTTCTCAGCTTATACCAGACAGCTACCTTCCTTCTTAGGGGCTAACACTTTGTCCAACAGCTGAGCCCTGCTTACTCAGTATGACAAGGTACAAGGCTCTCTGTGCTGTGGTAAGCCTGCAAATGAGAAGGACCAGCATTTCTTAGCTAGCATCATGGTGTCCAAAGGATCTGATGATTGATGAGAGGTTGATGACGTCAGATTGGGTCTCCTGTTGGAAGGAGACTGATGGTTGGTCTCACTGAAGTTGTTCTTTATGATCAAGTCCTAAAGTTTTGTGCTTAATTGATGAAAATGGACTGATATAGAGTCCAGGAATACCAAGTTTATAGCCATGTTCATTTGTTACTTCATTTATTCAACATATATTTATTGACTGCTATTTTCTAGTAACTTAGCTAGGCTCTGAATATGTAAAGCAAAATAAGATATAATTGTGTTTAAAGGATCTTCTAGTATAGAGCAGGCGTCCCCTAGTGTTTTAAATTTCACCACACCTCAGCACTAAATACTTTTCAACACGCATCCCAATTATCTTTATTTATTCCTAACACTTTGCCACTCTAATGTGAACATTATGAAACTTACACAAAAATACACCTTAAGAAGGGTTTATGAAAATATAGTGATGTTTTTTTCTCTCAGAATGGTTTTGTGAAAACTGTTGAATAAAATACCAATGTGATATGGGTTAATGCAACTTGTTAGACATCCAAGTAGAGGTTAGGTTAAAACAGAATTTGTCAAGGGTCTTCTTACCTGGGTATCTGGATATCAGGATCTTGCCTCTAATGTTTACTTGGAGTTGTCCAGTTCAATTAAACCAAGTGGACTTTTGTATTTTTAAGCTAAGACTCAAGGAGACAATACAAATACTTCTTTTTTTGCGGGGTGTGGGGTGACCATATGTAATATCTACCACCTGTTTAAAGGCAAAAGGTCCTGAAATTGTTATCCAGTTCATCTGCCATAAGAAACTGGTGATGATCCTAATTGGTGTAGTTAAGGGGATAGTTTGGATCCACCTTTGGATTTCTTCTGGATATACCATAGTATTCTGTGAGTTAATGTTAGTGTGTCTTACTCTTGATTCAAAAGTACTATTACTAAGGCATAGTCTAAGCTTAAACATTCAAAATAAAGCCTTTAAATACTTAAACTCTATTAGTTAAGTTTGACGAAGGAGTTTTTGCCTCCCTGGTGGTCTCAGAATTGCTGCCATCAGCTCTGTGATGCTGCAACATTTTGCGACTTGGGTCTTCTTGGCAAGAAGATTCTCTATGAGCTGTGGTGCTTAGGAGTGAGGGTGGGATGGTTAACTCCATTGCAGAAAGACCTCCTTCCTTCTTGAAGTCTTGGTTGAAAAATGAGTTCCCTCATTGTGGAAAACATAAGCACTATGACATTTTCTGCAGACATTATTAAACATTTCCATGGCAACAGTGAATTAGGACACTGAGTTAATCACTCATGCCCAATATTTTGTCAGTTACAATAAGATAGAAATATCAGTGCTAAATCAGAAATGTAAACATTTTTTTTTAAACTTCAGGCTTACTGTCTTAAGTTGGAAGAGAAATTGAAAGAAAGTAGTTTTCAAGTGTTCCACAGGAGACTTGTTTTTAGAAGAAATAAAAGAATTTTTTTAATTTCCATGGTTGTTTGTAGGTAAACAAGTGCCACTAAAATGTTTGGAAATCATTTAAAGATATATTTAAATATCTCTTACTCCAGTCCTCAGAATTTACTTTGCAATATTAATTACTTAGCAAAAGTCCCTTCACAGGTAACTTAAAATGAGACTTCAGCCTGAGTCAGAATTCTTCAGATTTGAAGTGTCACAATCCAAATTACAGAAGCCTTGGCGAACTTTGAGGCTTGGTTTAGAGTTAAGCTGACAAACAGCAATGAGCCAAGCCTGGTGATGAAAGAGAAGGCCTCCTAACATAATATCTTGGCAGACTCTCTGTTCTCTCTTTACGGGCTCTGCTTAGCTCTCTCTTGTGAGCCCCATTTGCAATATTAATATAATAACATCCGCATACATATATTTATAGGGTGCTTCTTTTCCAAGGAGGAAAGACATTAAGATTAAGCCAAGTATTTTTATTTCCCCAGCCATATTATGAAAAAACAAAACAAAACAAAAAACAAAAAATAATTGCTTTTCTTGCCTCTGGGATGGAAAGCCTCAGTTATCTACAGGTCACCAGTTTATGCTGGGGATAAAGGTAACTGAAATTAAGCATCATTTTAAACCTCCATACCACTCTTGGGATTAATGAAGACAAGTTTGGAAAGTGAAATTTTCTTGGGGAGCATTTATTCAGCTTTGTGGCGTTAACCAGCAGAGAGGTGGTGCCTTCACTGAGATGGCCGTCATGGCTCGCCACTTGCAGAAGCATCCAAGCATACTTACTGGCTCTTAATTGATACATATGCATGTCCTAAGCACTGTGCACCTGAACCTCCACTTGTAGCCCTTTAATAATTCAACTTACGTTTATTTGTGTGATCGTTTTATGAATGTTTGTATTCCCTTAGGCCACTTGTTCCAACAATGCAGAGACCCTCTCTGACTTACACTCAGTTTCTGCACAGGTGCTAGCAAATAGTAGTGCTAAATACGTATTGGTGGAAGGAAGGAAAGAAGGGAGGAAAGAAGAGAAGACAAGGAGAGCAAGAAAGAGAAGGAAGGAAGGAAGGACTGAATTCAAAAGTACAATGTAGCTGTAGTCCTTGAGCTCTTGGTTGAGGCTCTTCAAGTGTTTTGGAGAGATGCGTCTAGTTTTAGTTACTAAGAGCCTTCGGATCATGATGGGTAGGGTGACATAGTCCTGTTTGCCTGACTCAGTCCTCGTTTACTCTTAATTGACATGATATAATTATTAATAGTGTGCCTTTTCAGTCTCAAAAGTGTCCTGACTTGGCAGACAGATTATAGTATTCTCCCCCTTATCAACAGGAAATATTTTCCAAGATCTTCAGGATGCCTGAAACTGTGGAGAGTACTGAGCCCTGTATACATTATGTTTTTTCCTACACATACATGCCTATGATAATGTTTGATATAGAAAATATGCATAGAAAGAGATTAATGATAATAACTAATAAAAGAGAACAATTATAAGAATATACTGTAATAAAAGTTATGTGAATGTGGTCTGTCTCTCTGGAAATATCTTACTGTACTGTACTCACCCTTCCTGTGATGATGTGAGGTGATAAAATGTCTATGTGATGATATGAGTGAGATGAATAATTTGGGCATCACTGTGACATAGTGTTAAGATACTACCGACCTAAGGATAAATCAGAAGAAGGATCATCTGCTTCCAGAACTTCAAGGGTAACTGAAACCATGGAAAGTGAAGCCACGGGTAAGGAGATGGGGGGTACTGTATACGGTGATGCTAGGGAAGGGGATATGGAAAATGGGATCTGGTGGCATTAAACTATGCTGACTCAGTACTTTTCTGTTTTTATGAAGTATGGGCCCAGACTCCACCCCTCACAGCTTTGTATGAGAGAAAAAGAATTTTCTCTTTACCTGAGTTCTTGGCTGAAACTCCTGGAATAAAACACAGATTAATAAGAGAAAAACAAGTGGAAGTTTGTTAATACATATACTTCATGTATACATGGGAGAGACCCAAGAAAAATGAGTAATCCTAAGAGGTGGCTTTAGAATTTAGGGTTTAACAAGTCTTTTTTTTTTTTTAATGTTTGTTTATTTTTGAGAGAGAGAGTGTGAGTGCTGGAGGGGCAGAGAGAGAGAGACACAGAATTGGAGGCAGGCTCCAGGCTCTGAGCTGTCAGCACAGAGTCTGATGCAGGGCCCGAACTCATGAACCACGAGATCATGACCTGAGCCAAAGTCGGACACTTAACCCACTGAACCACCCAGGTGCCTCTAATAAATCCTAAGGAAAAGGGGGCAGGGTATAAACCTCTCAAGGGAGAGTAAATGATTATTAGGGACAATTCTTCCTATCTAGATGACTAGATAGGAAATATGTCCAACAAAGTTTGTCTGGATGTGGTGTTGGACTTCAGTCTCCTCTCCTGTCATAAGACTCAATCCTACCTGGTTGATGAAACTCCTGAGGAGGGGATTTTTGACAACTGTGTCCCTTTTGGAGAATCTGTCTTTAGGCAGATCTGGGGAGTTCAGAGAAGGCCTCTCCCTGCATTTGCTGTTAGGTGCCTACAGCTCAAAATAATTTTTTAAAGTGGAATATTTTGGGGTGACATATTCTGCTGCCCCTTCAACTTGCACTCCTTTAACTGACCCCATGTGCGGTGCTGCTCTACAAGAACTTTTGAATGAAAATATTTATATCATTTGACCACCTTTTGGTTCTTCCAGCATACACGGTCTGTCTCCAGTTTCTTAGCCATCAAACAGAAGTGAAGCAGCTGGAAAAAGTGGTATGTTCCAAGTGTCTCAGTGATTCCCTTGGTCCTCACTTGTTTGTGACCTTCTGTAGCAACCAGAGTGCTTATTTTCACTGCCGGATAAGAGCAACGGAGAGAGAAATGAGAGCCAGCGTTGCTTTGTACAATATGAACACACGAGGACAAAAAAGAAACCCTTCGTTAAGTTACCTGAATGTCTTATTTATTTAGCTTCTGTCATTTAGATGGGGGATTTGGAAATAGCCAAAACATTCTGATCTTCCACTGTTTATTTAATTATTTTTCTCACCATATGTAACTAGTACTCCTCTGACTTCATGCTTCTGGAGGGGCAGCAAAGCCAGACCCGCTAAGGGTTCAGTTGCAGCTCATTGTGAACAGAATTAACGCCTGAGTGCAAATGAAGCCATAGCTTGTCCCATCCTCATTTTGGCAATGAAGAAATCAAGGCTCAGAGAGGTTAGGTGACTTGTTGAAGGTCACACAGCTGCGCAAGACTGAGTAGACTGCAGACCAAACATGGATCGCCCTCTGATTTCTGATGCTCTCAGTGTGAGGGGACGCTAGAGTTCTTGCTTCAGAAGGAATGTGCTGAAGCAGGATAATTGAGGAGCATCACACCAGTCTCTGAGAGGGATTTGCAGCCATCATGGGAAATTTGGGTGCCTGGCTGAAACTGACCTCAGTCAATCACTGTCTCTTTCTCTGGCTATTGGGAAGGAGGGGGTGGAATTTTTTGCTTATGGCTATAGTTGCAAGTTATGGGTTTGTATTTTGAACAAATACATTTTTTCTTCTTAAAAATTTTTGTTTCTGGTAAGGTTAGATTGGGCACTTGGTTTGTCGTATCCAGCACCAGGGAAAGAACATGGCTTCTCCCTTCAAGCCTGTATGTAGTTTCCAGCCTCTGCAATTTTATGTATCTCAGACCAAGTAGTCCATACATCTTAATTATGCAATTATTTGAAAGATTCCAATATTGTCTACTTCTCAGAGGTCTCTGGAATACACACCATACCCCCTCTGATTAGGGGTGATTAGGGGTGATTAGAGAAATACCTGATATCAAACTGTTTTCACATTTCCTTCTGTATCGATTGTCCAAAAGGTGATTATTGTGGCTGCTCAGCTGGCTGTTCTCATTAGGAATCCATTGATTGTTGGCTGGTTATGGTTCCACACGCCAGGCTAAATGTGCTGCTTTCGATTCATAGTGTGAGGCAGCCAGATAAGAAAAAGGAAAATGAAAGCCAGCATTTTATTGTCTAAGCTCTGGTTAAATTGCTCCACCTTCTCGCTACTTTCCCAGCTCCCTCCCACCAAAGAAACAACGTTAATTAGTCTTTTCAGCTATGCAGTCTTTGGAAGCAATACTCTTGATCTATTGAAGGCTGCATTATTAAAATTATCTGCTGTGTCTGTCCTTAATAAGGTCAAAGAAGGAATCTATGAAAGCTGATTCATCACAAAGGCCCTGGGGATGCACATCATTGAGAAAGCCAATTTTATTTTCCTACTCCAAGAGAGAATTGGGTTGCAGCCTCCCTTGCTTATCAGAAGTGCAAAGCCCAGAGAATCCACCATTAATTTGGAGAAAGCCCTAATCAGTCCATCTGGCCTTTTTTTGTGGAGGGTTCCTCAAGACCAGGCCACCTGTGGAGGATGAAGTGGTGAGGGAGGATTTTAACTCTCTAAGTGAATGATAATTCCTCTCCGGAGATGCTTGTCGGAATAGATTTCCCTGTGAGCTCTCAGCTTACACTTCTTTAATAGTTATTAATGCCACTGTATTGGTGATACTTTTCTACCATGATAAAATCTCTCCAAAAAGGATTGCTATCACATGCGTTCAACAGGATTTAGGAAGGCAAGATGCAGGGAAAGAGAATTGATTTTCCCTCTTTTAGTCGAGGACAATGATCGGTGTGTCTTATAGCACAAAGTCTGTAAATTACTTCAAAATTGCATGGGATGTTTTTCATAATGTGGAGACTCCCATCTTGGTCACTTTACCTTAATTTGTGTGTTGTTAAAGAAGAGTTTGTTTCCTATTTCTCTAAGAAATTGAAGTTCTGGAATTTGGGGAACAACCAGTGTAGGAAAAAAATGGTGTTTGGCTCCCTACTGCACCAGGCACATCGTAAGCAATCAGTGAATATTTGTGGACTTGTGGATACACTGCCAAGATTAAACGTTAAAATTTCCCATGAGTCATTTCAATACAGCTCCCGTTCACAGTAGGTAATGAGAGCTTGATCTTTAACATAATTCATTTCTTAAATAAGTGTAATTATAAAACTATGGAATCTGAGTACTGGAGGTTCTGTGAACTCTCCTTCACATCAAACTCAGGCAGCAACTGAGAAGTCCTCATGCAGCCTCTGGCTCTGGGGTCACAGTAAATTTTCCCCCCTTTACAGACCTGCAGTGATATTCCTAGAATATGTGTACAATTTTGGTCTGACCCCTAGCCAAATAATAGGAATGTTAATAAAATGAGCAGCAAAGTTATTATTATTCAAAGCCTTGAAAGTAATAGATTCCTCTTGGGTGAGAATGCTGTGGTCATAAAGGTTTTTATTCGGCTTATGTCTAGAACTTTCAGGAGGGTTCCAGGCCCTTTGCTTGGAGTGTAAGGTATGAAGGTCCCTAAACTACGGCTTCTATCCAGTCAGTTCAGTTGACGATATTAGTAAAAGGTTATGTTGCATAGAGGAGATAAAAGGATTTCCCAGTTGGATGCACCATAGAATACAAAAAGATTCTAGTCTGTTTTGGAAATTTTGGCCTGCATGAAAGCAAGTGGCTGGAGAAAGTATGAGAAGCAAGAAGGAGCCAGGCCTTCCAGGATCTGATAGATCAAACTGTGGATATTGGGGAGATTGTGTGGCTGACAGAAGATTCAGACCTGGGATGACAAGATCATCCTTGCCATTTACAAAGTTTGTGGCTCTCCATAAACCCAAAGGGAAAAAAAAAAGGCAGGAATTCAGGCTATAGTAAGTCCCACATCGAAAACATCCTGAGATCCAGCCTTAGCCATTGCATTATTCTCCTGAGGGCTTTTTGTGTTTCTTCTCAACCATTTCAATAACAAACTTGGAGGACACATCCCTGTTGGGAGACCACTAATTTTTATTTCTCAGTGCCAATGTCACAGGGAAAAATATCATTTTATGTGACTCTAGGAAAATTGATCTTCAGATGGAATAAAATATCCTACACGTACTCCTCATTTGATTTCTGATTTACATAGTAGCTCTGTGTTCAGCAAGGAACACCCTGCATGGCTTCCTGATGCTGACCTGGATTTTACTTAGAGCTGCCCTAAATTGTGTTATGCTGGTATACCTCTTGTTCAGTATTCAGTCTTGCTCCTCTGTAACTTAATATTATGATTTATTTCTGACTTGGCTTTCCTTTATCAAATGCTGACTTTTCCTAAGAGGTTCATGTGGAAATATGCTGCATGGCGGAAAAAAAAAAAAAAAAAAAGAGCACAGTTTGGCCTCAGGGAAAAAACATGAATAGTGACCCAGGGACATGAATACAGGGCAGAAGAGATGGTGCCGTGGGTATATCAGCAACCAACAAAATTAACTCACTGCTTTGCCTCTTGCATGTAGATGTTGTGCAGCGACTATAGACTTTAGCACAGAAAATAAAGTTAGGTTGTATTTGTCTGCCAACGACCTGTTCTTTTAACCTCAAAATTCCAAAATTTGCTTGGAAACTGACACTTTCATTTTATCATGGCCCACTGAACCAAGTTTTAAGGTATGTGGTGGCTCTCATCCTACCTAAAAAGCAAATACTACTTACAGTCTACTTCTGAATGATTTCAAAGAGCTCAAAGGTAAATGACTCAGAGATAGATTAAAATGTCCCTTGAAATACACCCAAATTTAACAATTAGGAGAAGGGTTCTTGAATAAACACATCAAGAGGGTTGTTGAGCATATATAAGCTTAAATCGTCCATATTTTGAAAAGGCAGTGAGTCTATGGCCCGTTTTCAGGGGCTGAGTAGACGGCACAGTAAGTAAAAATGGCAGCAAGGTCATTTGTTTTATCAATTCATTTATTGAATAAATTTTATCATTTATTCAGTTAAGCAGTAGGGATTCTCTCCTACCAAGAAGGACTTAGGTTAGACTAAGAACAATAAGAACAACAGAAAATAAGAAAGCATTACCATTCAAGAGTATGAAATCGCTTCTCTCAGTCTTTTGGGATTGAAGACATTTTTGTTGGTACTGTGAAACTAAAACATTCCCTAAAAGAGCAGATAAGTAGATGGCTCCTAATGTATCGCCCAGGGCTTATGGTTTCCTATTATTCGACTAACATCCCCTTGGATGTTTCTAAATCACTTCTTCCAATTTCTCCAGTGTTCAGAAACCTACTGGATAGAGTGAGGTGTTCAGGAGTGGGTTCAAATCCTGACTCTGTCATTGGCTTGCTCTCTTAATCTTGAACAAGGTGCTTAGTATCCCTGAGCCTCAGTTTCCATATCCATGAACGAGGAGTAGTGAAACACCAGCCTTGTTAGGTTGCTCTGTGTGTTGAATGAAGTAATAAGGGAAGATGCTTAGCTGGCATTGTAACAATCTCTATTCAACATTCTTGGCGTGCAGGCTCATCACTTACCTCTTCCTAACACAGCTCATGCAGTCTCTACTGGCTGTTGTATTTTCCAGTCTATGAATACCCTTGGCATTGTCCCATATCTGTACTTGTTCCACATTATTCTCCCGTCTGTGGAACCTCCAGTGACAGTGCAGTCTTTCTAGAGAGTCTCTGAAGTAGAAACATTACCAGTCCACGCTGAATATAAAAATAGACTCTTAGCAAAAAGAAAGACTGAATGCGATTGAAGATGAAATTCTGCATTTCCTAGGGACGTACAGGAATAGAAAGTACTTATTTATTATTTAAAACCAGGTTAAAGTTCAAGTATGTTTCTGTCACTATTCTGGCTGTCCTAACTATACAGAGAGTCTTGGTTCCCCACTGAGGCTGAAGCTTATATGTGATGGTCAGTGCTGCTCCTTATTGTGGTTTTCCCAGGGCCTCCCCTGGGACAGGCAGAGGGCTTCCTGCCCTCCATGCTATGAGTCAGACATGACATAAACGTCTCCAAATGGTTCTTTCCCAGAATCCTCCTTGCTCACTCTCTGCGGTCCAGCCAGTCTGTGTGACCTGCAGCCTGCTCTGATGCAACCCAGACATAGGTCTCCATGGTACACGTTGGCTGCTGCTTCTCAGGGTCACTGCCTTGTGGGTGACCACCCCATTCTATTTCCAGAGTTGTCTTACATCCAGACGGTCTGCAATGTAATTTGCATTTAGAGATCCCTCAAGCTGGGGGCACCTGGGTGACTCAGTCAGTTAAGGGTTCAACTCTTGATTTCAGCTCAGGTCATGACCTCATGGTTGGTGAGTTCAAGCCCTGCATTGGGCTCTGTGCTGACAGCGTGGAGCCTGCTTGGGATTCTCTCTCTCTCCCCCTCTCTTTGCCCCTCTGCCACTCACTATCTGTCTGTCTTAAAATAAATAAATAAATAAATAAATAAATAAATAAATAAATAAATAAACAAACATTAAAAAATATATTTTTATCAATCCCTCAAGCTGAAATACTTTTGGAGATAACAATTGTAAATACACCACTTTCCTGGGTTATGCCACCTTGTCCCCATTCAAATGCACATGCTCCTGGGGAGGATACATGTCATGTCAAGCCATCTTTCCATCGTCCACAGTGTTAATCTCAGACCAAGCTGAGACGAGTTTGTGCTGGTGTGAAAGGGAGGAAAAATGTACAAGGGGGTGAGATGGTTAATATGGGAGATGTCCGTGAAGGGAATGGAGAGAGGATTTGGGACAGGTGCACACACACAGAGGTAAGAAAAGAACCAAACCAAATGCCTCAGATGGCACAGTTTTGCCTTGAGCTGGCCCTGCTTGCCACAGAGCAGCCAAAGGTTTTCACAATGCTTCAGCCATGGTAGTAGCCACCTGTCCTTCTCATTAGGAGCAGAATCCCTTATTGTTAGTGGTAGATTCCACTTATGTGTAAGGTAGAAGTCCCTTGCTAGAGCAAGCCTTTGCAGAATGGTGTTCAGGTTTTCAGAAAAGCCCAGCACCAGCGTATTTCTTATCAGCTTTGAAGGTTATAATAAATCCCTCCTTCTGTTAATTCATAAATCCTGTAACCACATGCCATTTTTGGGCCATATGCTTTCCTTCCTCCCTCTAACCCTGGGAAAGATCTTTTACATCCAATCTCTGTAGATATCAGAATGTGAAATCGGGTATGGTTATCTTGCTCCTCTAATCAGAAGGTCAGCAGTTACCTGGGGCTTTTCCATCTGTCCTCCAGCTGAACACTGGCATTTAGTAAATCAAAAATTGGTTACAAATTAGCAAAGCTGACTGGCTCAGTGAGATCCAGCCTGGAGACTTTGTGGAAAGGGTGGAGGTTTAAATATGGTTTGAAGGGAGATTCTAGGTGAACTCTATTTGTCAAAGCCGTGGAGTAGCAGTGTAGGAGATGAGAGATGTTCTCCTGGGGAAAAGTGTCAAATCACATGGGGAATGGGAATATTTCACAGGGTGATTATTGAATTTTGAGCATCGCTCTGAGTGGATTAGGTGTAATTTTTTTTTTCAGATACAAGGAAGTAGCTGGCAACAATTTTCTCAGAAGTGTTTCAGTTTAGAAATCAGTAGGAAAGCCTCTCCTGCATTTCCAGCACTTTGCCAGGTCCTAGAGTGATACAGGGTAAGTTTCAAAGTACATAGAAACTCACATGTGAAATAATTTGCAAATAATAATATGAAAACCTGTGTGGTGTGGATTACAGATGCATTAGGAGCTCTAGAGAGGGCGTGAAGGACAGTGTCAGCTGAAGAAATTGCAAGGAAGCTTCACAGAGAAACCAGGTCTTTGTGCTGATGCCATACAAATTTCTGTTCCAGAGGTAAGAAGAGAGGGGGCAGGGAAAGTAAGTCTGTCCAAGTGGAGCTGCAGGTAAGTGCTGGGAAATGGCCGGGGAGGGAGGATGTTGGTGGTCACTGGAAGACCGGCCAAGACATTTGGAGTTGATACAAATCAAAAGGGTCCCCTGGTGTTTCTCGAAAATAATATAAAAGATAAATGGGGTGCTTTAGTACACATCTGGCCTTTGGAGTTGAGATTGGGAAGGAAGCCCAAAAAGGATTAGCATAATAATCCAGGCAGGACTTGATGGGACTGACCTGTGAGGAGGATGAGGAGGATGTGGAGAGAAAACAGTTTTGCAGAGGAAAATGTCAGTGAAAACCCGTAGTTATGCATCACAGGACAGACAACTGTAAATAATTGACAAACTTCCAACCTTCGGGGGAGGGAAATACGGTACTTCTGGCAGTGGTGAGGGGCTTCTCCACTGGAATGTCTCCATTTCAGCCAGATTTCTCTGTCTCCATGTAAAGCCAGACCCCCCTTTAATAGGAAGGGGTCCGATGTCCCTCTCTGCATCCAGCTGGGCTCAGCAGCCGGCTGGTCATGCTGGGATGTTAATGTAGCCCGAGGCTGCCACTCTAAGTGGAGCTGGGATGGGCCTGCCAGGTAACAGGTGGTGGCTGTGGAGGAGTCTCAGGGCTCTGAGATTTAAGAGCCCTGGCCTTCTTTGTTGCGAAGGACTTGGAGCTCCCTGGCCACTTGCACCTGTTTTGTACATGCTGGGAAGCAGGTGCAAAAAGCCTGGTGATAGCGGGTTAAGTTCGGTGTGTACCTGGCTGGCCACCCAGTATTTTCATCTCAGAATGGTGGAGTGTTTCCTTTTTCATCATTTTCCTGTGCACATTAATTTGTGTGGAGGGTTTGAAGGAGATACAGAATTTTTCCCTTCAGAATTTACTGCATCTCTTGGCAGACATGTTATGCTAAAGTGCTGTTTGCAAACTTAGGCAGTGGTAAAAGTCACGAACACAATGAGAATATCAGAGGTGCAGATGAATCATGTTGGAGCCGGGGCCTGTTCAGTCTTGGTATTGCCAGAATTTAAGATGTGAGGGAAGAAGGTGGCAGAAAGGGGGAGGGCAGACTAGGGTCAAGGATGTAGGGTCAGGAAGTGAACTAAGCTGAGGAACAGACAGGTTGGATTGAGCAGTTTAGCTGGATGCTGGGGCAAGAAGGAAGAGACTGTTGGTCTGGAACCACCTTTTTTTTTTTTAACAAATTTGTTTTGGGGGCGGGAGGGGCAGAGACAGAGAGAGACAGGGGATCCAAACGGGCTCTGCACTGACAGCAGAGAGTCCAATGTGGGGCTCAAACTTCACAAAACGTGAGATCATGACCTGAGCTGAGGTCGGACGCTTAACCCACTGAGCCACCCAGGAACCCCTAGAACCACTTTTTATGGCAGCACTTACTCATAGTTCTCAGAAGTGTCCAGCCTGGGGAAGCTGAGTGAGGGGCTGACAGTGACTCCTTTGGAGCCAAGCCTACCATTGATGATTTTTCTGAGCTCGTGAGAGAGGTAGTTCTCCTTCAGTGCGGCCTAGGGATTGGGGGGATGTCAGAGCAGAAATGGAGTTTCTGAATCACTGTCCTATTTGGTCCCTGTAGCTGAGGCTGAGGGATCTGCAATGGGGCATGTAACCAGGGCTCTGACTCCCCTTAGCCATCATTTTCACACTTGCAAAAAATGATGTATTTTCCCAAGCGGGCAGGTGGCTGCCTATGGCAACCTTCAGCTAAATGAAAGCATTCTCTTGGTCTCTGGGGAGCTAGATGCTGACAGACGGGCTTCTAGGATTTAGAATTTCCTAGGTTTGTTATTTGAGGCTAACAAAAGAGAAAAATCCATCCTGGATGCAATTAGATCATTTTTTGTTGTCTTCTCCCCCCCCCCCAACCCCCACACAAATAGAGGAAAAAATGTGAAGGACAGGAGTTTTAGTGCTGTTGTTGGTAATTTTAAGCCCAGTGTAGATGAGATAATATAACAAATAAAAGGTCTAGTGTGCGCTCTGAAAAAGCTGTAATGCCATGAATACACTCCGTGCAGGAGGGAGATTCTCAATATATTCAAATAGAGTAAAGGAAAATTTTATTATGATACCATGTAGTAAGGCTCCTGTGCAGAACTAGAAGCTCCCAGAGGAAAGCAGTTTCAGAGCAACTGCCACAGACAGGGAGGGGCATAGCAGGGGGGGAGCACCCGTAAACAGGGTGCCATCCCATGGGTGTGTAATGATTCAATTATGATACATGTCCTCCCAATATTGTTATTGCTAATGAACAGTCGTATATGTGATGACTCCATTTTTAAAATATTAACTTGGTTGAATTATAATTTACCTGCAGTAAAATTCACTAATTTGTTTTTTAATCTTTATTTATTTTTGAGAGAGAGACAGAGTGTGAGCAGGGGAGGAGCAGAGAGAGAGGGAGACACAGAATCCGAAGCAGGCTCCAGGCCCTGAGCTGTCAGCACAGAGCCTGACGCGGGGCTCAAACTCACGAACCATGAAATCATGACCTGAGCCGAAGTCGGACACTCAACCAACTGAGCCACCCAGGCACCCCAAAATTCACTAATTTTGTAAGTGATGCAATTTGATGAGTTTTGGCAAATGTGTATAGCCATGTATTTACCAATATGATCAAGTGTAGAACAGTTCCATCACCCTAAAATGTTCCCTGTGCCTTTATACAGTGAGTTCCCATCACCCCCCTCCCCGGTATCCACTGGTCTGCTTTCCATCATTATGGTTTCTATGGTTTCAGTTTTGTCTTTGTTTTTCCTTTCTGCTATAACTCTAAACTAACCTTCTAATTACCACATTGTTTCTATATCTTTGTTAATATTACAAATCTCATTTTAGCCAAGGCTTTGGAACCTTAGAGCCATTCTGTCTCTTTAAGGTAGTTGTGTAGATTTTCACTTTGATCCATAACATGGTTTATATGTGATCATAGTTTAGCTCATTTCTCTATGAGCCCTCCCCCCACCGTCCTCCCCCCACCAAGGTTCTTGGTGGGGAGCATCTCATTGTTACTTTTATGGTTTAAGAATTATGGAAGGAGATTATATGTGTATATACGCAGGGAGGCAGGAAAGGGTCAAGAGGAGATGGGGGGCAAGAAGAGGCTGAGGGGAAAAGGACTGAGTATTGCTGATGGAGCAGATCCTGATCCTGGAAGTAGGAAGATGGAATATGTGGCTGGCTTTGGGAAGGGTGGTGGGTGGAGATGCTGCTGCTTCTGGGACAGCAAGTTAGAATAGATCTTGTTGGCAGGTTAATTTAACCTAGAGGTGAAGACTCTAGTCATGTGATGAGAGTGACCAGCATGGATAGACTTGGGGATTCTCAGGAGTGTGCTAAACGTTTATAATCGTTTGATGAGATGCAACACAGCAACAACATGGTATTAAAAAAGAAATTTCAAAGGAGCATTGTAGGGTCAGTTGTTCTGTTAGGCATCTGGGCACCATTTTCTATGGGTTCTTCTTTGATCAGGCAGAACCTCGATTCTGCTCAATTAAATTTTTATTAAAAAATACTTTCATATCTGGGGAGCCTGGGTGGTTCAGTTGGTTAAGCATCTGACTCTTGATTTCGGCTCAGGTCAGGATCTTACGGTTTGTGGGTTCTAGCCCTGTGTTGGGCTCTGCACTGACAGCACGAGCCTACTTGGGATTCTCTCTCTCCCTGTCTCTCTCTGCTCTCCCTCCCCTCCCCAAATAAGTAAATAAACTTAAAAAAACCCTTTCATATCTACATAAAAGTGTTAAGAATATTACATTGCACCCATAAGTCCTTCACCTAAATTCAACCCAAATTCACATTTGCTTTTTCTTTATCTCTCCCTTGGATGAAATATCCAAAGTATTATTCTTACAGCAATTTTAATAATTATTATCATCTTGCTGAATCATTTGAAGTATTTTGCAGAAGTCATGACTCTTCATCCCTTCAGCCATGTTTCCCAAGAACAGGGACATTTTTTTTAAATACATAATCATAGTGTAATTCTCAAAATCAATAAATTTAACATTGATGTAATAGTACCAATCTGACATGCAGTTCACATTCAGATTTCTTCCACTACAGGAGCTTACATTTCAAGTGACTCTCCCAAAACCAAAATAGTGTATGATTCAAGAGAATGATAGTGTCACAGACCTATAGGTCATAGGGCTGCTGTTTGGGAGAAGAGGGGTACCCATTGACCACATATATGCTTGGTTTACTGGTAAGTGTCCAAGAAATACTTGTGTAACTGACCCAGAGTACTTGAACATTTGTTAAAAAAATCATTTTCTTGTTTTTCATATTTTTATTCTTAGCTTTGCTTTGGGAGCCCTGTTGGTAATGAGTGAGCAAGTCTGGGCCATTAGCTATTTGGAATACTTCATCTCTGCTCCATTTCTCTAGCGCCTTGTAACAGGCAGGACTATACAAAAGAAAACCCTTTTTACTGCCCCAATTCATATCAATCAAAGACCAAGGAAAGGATCCTAATATCTTTCTAAAATGTTTTCATTTATCTTGGAGTTTAGTTGTCATAAAAACTGTGTGTTTAAAGCGTCCATTGGGTGTAAATGGTCCCATAAACTCTTGTAACTGAGTGACATGTGATAATGAAAGTACCTTCACAAAGAACAACAAAATGGATCTTTTTTTTATTGTAATCATCAAATAGTGTGCCCTAAGGTATTGATTGAATTATACATAAACCTGACGTGGAGCTATAAAAAGGATGCTAGCATGCTGGTTCAAAACAAACCACACACAGATTAGTCTGCGAGACATAACCTTAATTCTAACAGTATCCAGCTTCTGCTGGATGGATCACAAGACAAAAATATTTCTGGACAAAAATATCCCCTGTATGTTTGTTATGATTTAGGGTGTACTGTGAGAAATTTTATCAATCAAAAATAGGAAACGTGTATTCAAACAAGGAAGAGACATTTATTTAGGAGGCAAGAATAAACACACAGGAAGGTGGCTAATGGTCCAGGGTATTTTTTTGTAAGCCGCTATAATGGAGGTAGTGTTCAGAGGAGAACAGGGTTGTCAAGGTGTGTAAAATCTAGGGAATACTTTGTGGAGTATTTGGTGGTTTGACTGAGTATCTAGTTTTGCATATTTTCTACCTTAAATGTTTAACTGTTTTAAAGAAATAAGCAATTTCTTTTCTTTGAATTTTTAATTTTCAGTTGCTCAATTGAATGTGTACGGTGGGTTGGGCAGAGTACTGGGATGTTGGGCTTTGGAATTCTGTTCTTCACTGGTTAATTTTCTCCCTGATAAGGCAACCCTTTAAGCATCCTTATCTGCACAGAACATTCTGGAATGAAAAACATGCTACCCCTCACATTTTTTCTTCACCTTAAATATCTATTTTTATAATGTATCTTATGCTTTTTCACCTTAATATATCTGCTCATGCTTTCTACTCCGTCTGGAATTCACTGTTTCTCATTTCTATGTATCCCAGTCCTACCCATCTGTCAAGGTCTACCTCAGATCCTTCTTTGGTGGGAAGGCTGCCCTGATTGCCCCCATTGGGGATATACTCTCACCTTCTCTAATCTCTTCAAATACTTTTAGCTGTACATTTTCTATGGCCCTTCTCACCTCCTACTTGGTATGATAAGCATGAATAAGTATGTTTCCTGTTTCTTCTGATCTGTCAAACACATGAGGACAGGACTTGAGCTTGCTTTTTGATGAACCTTTTTTGTCAAATTTGTGAAATTTGTAATGAACTTTATAGATTTAAGAGCAAAATGGTCATGATAGGATATAACATTTTAATGAATTAGTCCAGGAAAAATGCATTTTAAAAATTTGTTGCCCAAACTGATATTTCCGGTCTTTTTTAAAATTCAAGTTAGGTAGCATACAGTGTAGCCTTGGCTTCAGGAATAGAACCCAGTGATTCATCTCTTACATATGACACCCAGTGCTCATCCCTAAAAGTGCCTTCCTTAATGCCCATCACCCAGTTAACCCATACACCCCACCCCCCATTCAGTCTGTTTTTTTAACACTTAAAGAATCTCAGGGACTCTTGATTCTATTGTTATAACTATTAGATGTTATTTACATAGAACTAATCGGCATGGCTTGATCCAAGGTGAAAAAAGTGTAATAGTCTACATCAGAGTTTCTCAATCTCAGCACTCTTGACATTGTGGGCCGACTTGCTTTTGTTATCATTTGTCCTGTGTATTGTAGGATGTTGAGCAGCATTCCTGTTCTCTACTCACTAGATGCCAGTAGCATTCCCTACTCTACTTGTGAAAATCATCAGTACTTATTTTATTGTTTTTACATTTTATTGTACTTTATTGTATTTTATTGTATTTTATTTTATTGTATTGTATTTTATTGTATTGTATTTTATTTTATTTTACTTTATTTTATTTTATTTTATTTTATGTTATTTTATTTATGTTATTTTATGTTATTTTATTTATATTTTAAGTAAGCTTTGCACCCACCATGGGGCTTGAAGTCATGACCCTAAGAGGAAGAGTTGTTCTACTGACTGAGCCAACCTGGTACCCCACCAGTCGTGTAAATTAAAAACATTCCCTGACATTGCCAAATTGTCCCAGGGAGCGAAGTTGTTCCCTGTTGAGAAACAACACTGTGTGATAATTTTGCAGTTGACAGAGAATCTTCCAAGCAGCTTCTCTTCATTTCTGTCTAGCTCTTCCTTTACTTCTTGGTTTATATCTAGCTGCTGTTGTTTTCTGTATTTCTTGGCATTTTATTTACTTGGATTTTTTTTTATTTTGCTGTTATAGTACCTTAAGTAATATTTATTTTTTTAAGTTTTTTTTTAATGTTTATTTGAGAGAGAGAGAGAGAGAGAGAGAGAGAGAATGAGTGGGGGAGGGACCGAGAGAGGGAGACACAGCATCCAAAGCAGGCTCCAGGCTCTGAGCTGTCAGCATAGCTGACACAGGGCTGTCCCCCAACACAGGGATCGAACTCATGAACTGTGAGATCATGACCTGATCCAAAGTCAGATGCTTAACCAGCTGAGCCACCCAGGTGCCCCACCTTAAGTAATTTTTTAAATGAAAGGTGTATGGATGGTAAAAATAAGTAAAAAGGAACCTTAGAGTTCCTTTTTGGAGGCAGATATACATAAGTAATTTTTTAAATAAAGGGTGTGTGGATGGTAAAAAAAACCCAAAAAGTAACCTTAGAGTTTCTTTTTGGAGGCAGATATACACATATATGCTTAATTTATTTCTGACAAAGTTGTCAAAGAAATTCCATGAGAAGGGGTAATCATTTCAACAAATAGTGCTAGAATAGTTGGATAGCTATAGTTGGATTTGCAAATGGTTAGAACCAAAAAAAAAAAAAAATCCTCAATTTTACCTAACATATAGAAAAACTATGTTGAAATGGATTATATTTCTAAATGTAATAGCTAAAGCTAAAACAGAGGAAGAATCTTAGTGACTTTGAGTTTTGCAAATAATTCGTGCAAATAATGCTCTGCCTTTTTGTGTCTCTCAAAAATAAATTTTTTTTTAAAAGAAAGCATGCATTCACACAAAGACTTAAACACTCATTTTCTTTTGCAGTAGCCAAAAACTGAAACAAGAGATACACAAATCATAGTATATTCCTGTTAAGTATCCCTATTTAACATCAAACTTAAACTATTGATACATACAATAACATGAATAAATCTCAAACTAATTATGCTGCCTGCAAGAAGCATGACAAAAGAGAGTATATGCTGTATAATTTTGTTTGTATGAAGTTCTAGAAAATGTGACCCAAAATATTTATAATGAAAGAAATTAGATCAGTGATTGCTTGGGGGAGGGGAGAGGGATGGGAGAAAAGAATTCCAAATGATTGAGGCAACTTTGGGAATGGTGATTTTGGGGTTTTTATTTCTTGATTGTGATGATGGTTTCATGGTGGTATAACATGCTAAAATTGGTCAGATTCTACCCTTTAAATTTTACCGTATGTCAATATTGCCTCACATTTAATGCAACTATTAAAAAATTACTCCCCAAATTATATTTTTGTAATCTGTTTTGTAGCTTAAAAGTAATCTTCTGGTTTCTGTTTGGAAGGCAGGTGTTGTGATATGAAGAAAATGGGCTCCTGAGTTATGTAGAGGTGAATTTATACCATTGCTCTGGGGAAGTGGCAACTTCCCAGAGGAGTGACTTGTGTAAATTCTTTTGAGTTTCAGAACCTTAGTTTTCTCTTTTGGAAACAGGTGTAATAACAATTACTGCAGAAGACTGATGGGGAGATTACACAGTATAGGCAATCAGCTAGCACAGTGATTCCATGAAAGGATCAGTTCCCTTCTCTTCTGCCTTCTCCACAAAGCCAGGCGTAGGTGTAACAGGTGCTCAGTACACCCTCATTGTTTCAGTCACCATTTGCTTGTTTCAATTTAGTTGGTGTAAGAGTCTAAAACACTTTATCAAGGATTTTCCAATCTTGCTTTTTAAATCTTGGCATTTGAAATAAGAGCAAACTTTGTAACTAGAGCACATTGGAGTAATTCAACTGCCAACGTAATTGTATACTCACTGCTTACAGAAGTTACTTACAGAAATGTGAACTTCCCCATGTACACAAAGCAACGAGTAAGACTTAATCATAAAATGAGAACCTTGACTATGAGTTTTTGGACTGGAAAAACATAATTATTTGGAAAGTTCAGTCATATTAATTTTTTCAAATAATACAATGCATATTTCCTTAATCCAGAAAAAAAAGGGTTTGACTAATTTAATAAGGCAGGCATCCAGCAATTCAAAGAACAAATATCTTCTTGAGGCTTCAAGAAACTCTCCATATGGAATGTGCTATTGATGGCATTGTTTTCAAACAGTTTCCTTTTCCTTCTTAGTCTGATATGAAAGCCCAGGGAGCTACAGGGAGAAAGAGTACTACTATTCTATTTTTAAATGTCTTTGGTAAGACCATAGAAAAGTTTCCTGTTAGCCTCAGGCATTCTGAAGCCTTGGTTGACACTTAAAGGCTGCTTGCTTCCAAGGGTGGATTGGATCAGACGGAAAGTCCTTTATATACTACTAAGAAACCAGCAAGGAGATACAGAAAGCTATAGTCTGGGCAGAGACCATTGGTTAAAAGATGCATTATCAGCTGAATAAATGTAAAGCAGCTCGGTTTCTTCAAGCCATGGTTTAACAACTGCTTGAAATGTTGCTGTCATAACGAAAAACAAACAACCAACAAATTTAAAAACCACAAATTCAGTTTTGATTTTTTGGAAATTTGTGTTTAAATCATGTTTGGACTGAAGTTTGCCATTTGTTTAGAAAATTCTCTTTCAAAACTGCTAACCAGATTGTGCTGTGATTCTAATGGAGTGCCTTAAAATATTCAAGGATATTAACCTCTTCAAGAATCCATATATACTTTAAAATTTCTCATTCATTGGAGGCTGTTAGGCTTATAATAACCATGGCATTCAATTTCATCTCTTCATTTAATGTAAATTTTTGAGATTCAAATTATTTTTAAAAAGAGGCAGGTTATCATGAATAAATCAGTAAGCAGTAGGTCCCTACAGCTGACACTGTTAATTCCCTACCCACATGTTCATGGCAATAACGCTTCCTTGCATGCTTTCCAAATTTCCACTTGCCAGCACCTGTGACTCTACCTGGGCGTTCTCTCTGGCTGTTGGAGCCTGCTGTGGCTACCCAATGAGCAAGCCAGAACTGCTCATATATTCACCACTCCCCTTCAGATGAGTAGTAAATATCCCAAATCCTTCCCCCAAGGGGTGGGATAACACCGAGACCCATGTTCTAAAAGATTTTACAGTTCTATAAATGAATTAAAGTCCAGCTGTCCACTGTAGTGACTTGCTTGACAAATTTCATTGGTCCTTTTCTTTCCTGTCCCATCTCTCCGCACCCACACCACATCCAAATCACCCACTCTCCATACTCCACACCCACATCACCTTCACAATAAACCATTGCACTCACGGTCTTTATTAGGCATACCTGTACCTTTTGATTTTAAGCTGTGCATTCTCTGGAGTCTTCTATTAGAATTCATGTGTTCCTGGGAGACTAACCCCCTAAAGACTTGGTGTTAGTTATCAAAGAGTAAGGTGATATGCTGTCAAACAGGGCACTTCTGAAGACAGACAAGTCAAGAAGGAGGGTTATCTTCAGCAGACTGCTTTCCTCTTTTCACGACTGCCATGAGAAGGCCAGCAGAGATGTCAATAAACCCCACCTCATTAAACTTGGGAAGGGATCTCGGAGGGGGCATCTCTACTTTCAGCCTCAGGGAGGGTTGCTTGTAATACATTTAATGATTGTAATGCATTTAATGATTCCTCAGTAGAGAATCTGGCTCTGTGTGAATCTGCAAAGCAGTCCCAAGCCTACTAGCCGTAATACAGAATATTTTGTGCTCAATGATAAGTAAAAATTCTGCTTAAAGCTAACTTGCAATTATGGCTATATAAATAATGGCACACATATTTTTCTGTTGTGGCAGGATTTGAAGACTTGCTTAGTGCCTAAGACATGATGTATTTGAAGGGAGAACACAAACACATGACAATATGCCTGTCTCTGTCTAGTAGTCATATTTTTGGTGGGGTTATAACCAAAATAGAGTGGGGAAGGAGGCCGTGCAAAAATGCACGTTGTCTGTTGTGTGGTGAGGGCAAGGCAAAAGGTCTGTCGGTGGTAGAACACGGTGTTGATGAGGCCAGGAGGTCAGTCTCTACTGGGATGAGTGAAATTCATACTAGGGAAGGGGAAAAAGGAAAACAGTTCTGAAATATTTGATAGGGACTGTGATTCCAGATTCTTGTATGGTACCATGTAAATAATCTCTTGCTCCAGCTTCATAGGAGAATATGAAGCTCTTGGAAGGACACCTTACTTTTCAATAATGCTGTGGAGATGCCTGCCCACCTCATCCCCAACTGTAAGGATAAACTTGAACTCTTGTAGGTGGGTGTCTTAGTTGTTTAAGTTTCCATAACAAAATACCACAGGCAGGTGGCTTAAACAGCAGACATTTATTTTCTCACATTCTGGAAGCCAAAAGTCCAACATCAAGGTGCCCTCAGGGGTGGTTTTTGGTGAGCGCTCTTTTCTCAGCTTGCCGGTGACCTTCTAGCTGTGTCCTCAAAAGGCCTTCCCTCTGTGTGTGTGCAAAAGACAGATCTCTGGTGTCTCTTCTTAGAGAGGGAGGATTAGGGCTTGAATATAGGAATTTTGGGTGGATGCAGTTTAACTGAAAACAGTGGGAGTTATGGACTGGAAGCTAGCAGGTCTGAAATAAGTTGTTCCTCTTTCCTGAACCTTCCTTGGAGTAATGGGGCTGTGCAGACACTCTGGGCACTCTGTAGTCTAGAGGCTAGAGGAAAGGGATCTTCACCTAGTGAATATCTGCTCTGTGGAGGGCTATTTGGTATAGCATTTTAATTACCATACGAACCAAATCTTGCATTACAGGTGATTTGTTATTTTCTGTACTAGGAAATTGAAGCTCAGAAAAGTTAGCTAGTACATGGCCAGGATCCAAACACAAAGCTTTTGTTTTTTCTACTCTATTACTGTGATTCCTCCCACTGAGGGATTTCTTCAACAGTTGATTACAGGTTCAACCTTCTGTATTCTTCCCTGGTATTCAGCTGTTGTCAGTTGTTAAAACTTAATGGTGAAGCTTCACCAGGCAGAGACATATAGTTAGGGAGTTATAGGTTATTAAAGATTATTTTTTCCATTGGAGATTAATTATGCATAAATAAAGGAAAGCATTTTGAAATTGTCATATAAATCAATGAAAATAGCATTTAATTAATAAATACCTTTAAAAAGTGTTTATTTTTGAGAGGGAGTGAGAGAGCGAGCATGCACATGTGTAAGCAGGGGAAGGGCAGAAAGTGAGGGAGAGAGAATCCTAAGCAATCTCCACTGAATTATTGTGTATCCAAGCTTAAAGCCTCTGAGGTGATGTGAAACCATTTTTAGCCCTTTGCAGGCATTTTCTCTGCTCTGGTAGGTACTTCAGTGTCTATGTAAAACCTCTAATGATAGATTATTTACATTCTAATTATGCTCACCTGGGAATATGGAGGAAGCCTTAGTACAAGTACAGGTAATCTTCCAAATAGAAGTTTCCTGGATTGGTTGTAGAGTTTGTTTTCTTTCCTCTAAGGGATGTGCTATTTCATTTCATTTTTTTCTTTTATATATGTGGTCTTGTTCACATGGTCTTTAAGATGATGGTCACATGCATCTTCACAAGGTATTCATAGGCCTGTTAAACTTCATAAAACAGTTTCTTTGGGTGTATTTAAGTTCTAAGTTGGTGGTTGATGTCTGCTAACCATTCACACATAAGCACAAACATGTGCACACACAAGGACATACAGGAAGTATAACATTGTTCCATTTCATAGTTCACAGTGTAAGTGATGCTGTTATCATAACAATGCCTTTTACTATAAGCTCACCAACTAAGAAGCTAGCCTTCATTCTTAGGAAGATGTTGATGTGAGCTGCCATGGCAGTCACTAACTTGTGGTTCTTTACACCCAAAGAACAACAGAAGTTTACTTCAAGATGGAAACCCTATAATTACACCTTTTTTTTTCCTTCTGGTTACCAATCCCCTATTTCTTCAACTGCTGCTTCTATTGCATGGTTTCCAAACTCCTTTCTATTGTGTCTGCTTTTCTGGTTTTATTGTTTATTGACCTATCTTCTCAAAAATGGCTTTCACGTGTGGCCCCCAGAATCCTTGGGTGATCACTGAGTACAGTGGTAATTTGCCAACTGTGATTAAAATATTACACTTCTGATATAGACTAAGATTGCACAAACTATAAAATATCAGTGTCACATAATTGGTTGATACTGGGCCTGCAGTCAACCAGAAATTTTCACTTGAATGCTGGCTAAACCAGGTGTTGGCTGTTATCTTGAATGGGTTTAGCATGCTTATAAAAGCAGTGAGAGAGTGCTTTCTCGCCTCTTTTCCCCTTTGTGAGGTTACAGTCGAGAGAGAGTATCTGCTGGTGCCTTAATCTTGGACTTCCCAGCCTCTGAAATGGTGAGAGATAGATGTTTTTGTCTATAAATCACCTAGTTTATGATATTTTGTCATAGCCTAATGGACTAAGACAATATGATTAACAAGTGCTTTTGTATGTATCAACTCTTTTGAGGTGTGTAAAATATATCAGATAGGAGTTATGGGCATTATCTTATCCATTTGGTAAATGAGGAAATAAAGGCCCAGAAAGGTTAGGTGACTTAGCCGTCACCATATAATTTCTAAGTATTTAAACAAAATACCTTTGGGTTTCATTGTCTTTTGAGTATAATGAAATAAGATTTATTTTATTGTTTATAGAATTTGCAGTAATGCCCAAGAGCTAATTGTCTAGTTAAATGTATTTTTATTGCACAGGCATACATAAACTGTGCATAGATGGATTTTTAAAAGAAATAAATCTCTTATTTCACAGCTCCAAGAGGATAGTTGATTTCACTTTAGCATGTTTGTTTTGGTTGCTGGATGTCCACATTTTATGTGACTTTAATAGTAGGAATTACACATTTAATCTGAAGTTTTTAGTTAACAATATGCTGTAAACATCTCTGTTATAGTTAGAGTTCATTGCCATTATTTTTTGAAAATTATATTTTGAGTTTAGTTTATGTAATTAAAAATAGTTTAGGTAATTCCACAGTGACTGTTGATAAAACTATTAACTTCCAGAAACTGTTAGGTAAAAAAAGCCTGTTGCTATGTGACAAGCTGCATGTATCCATATTGCATTCCGAAGGAGTTGTCATGATGTGCCAAGCTTATGGTCCTATAGTCATAGCCTAACATTCTAAGGGTTATTTTGTAATTATTTTGCTACCTTTGATGCAAAATGCTATCACATGTTTTCATTTTGCATTAATGGTAAATATTTTCCCATGTCTTTGGCATTTTTTTCATATGCTTTTTCCCCTGTTGTTTGACCTGTTACCTACTTAAAAAATTTTTTGATGAACTACTTACCAAACAGGTTTGAATCCTGATGATGGATAAAGTTTAGGTTACAGCTTGTATTCTCAATGGTGCTCATAATTAGACCGAATCTCTCTAAAAGGGGATAATTCTCCATGTGTTATATATGGTTGGTTTTTTTGGGGGGAGGTCTATTGCGGGTCTTGTGCAAAGGGCTCTGGTTAACTCCCTCAGTGCCCTTGTGTGCTGGGTTCCCCATTCTCTTGGAAGAGAGAAGTTCTTGAGTCTGGCACACCTGGACTTTCCATGGAGTTTTGCTCTAAGAGAAGGTTTCACTCTCCACTGCTTTCTCTTTTAATGAGGAGACGATCAGAATAGCCTTTGCAGCTGGAGACCAGACTAGCTCAGCCCTGAGCACTTTGACCTTAAATGTCAACTATTGGCACCTGCTTTCTTTGTGGGACATTGGGTTTGTACACGGCCTGCCTGTCCTCCTTGGTGGAAGCCTCCAGCACCAGCTTACTTCTTATCAGGCTGTCTAGATAATGCTTCCAGAGTGGGGGTGTCATTTATTGGATAACATGCTTGTGTATCCACCAGCCTCAAAAGAAATCAGGCACTTGGAATCATTGTAAGTATAAAGTGATACATAAGATAAAGATATGGGTGACCCCACCAGGAGTAGTTTGGTACCAGTGATCGCGTGGGAATGTGTTTTTTGGTCTTTTTTAACTCTAACATGCAGATATAAAAGGATTTTGGTTTTGGGAGAGGGAGGAAAAGAGGGATCAGATATCTGTTAAATCCTATTACTAAAAAAAAAAAAAAAAACCCAAACATTATTACCTATTCTAAGTGTATTTGTATGTTAGATAATTGCATAATTGTCTTTAAAGATTGAAAACTAGAGTTTTAATATGGCAATAAGTACTCTTCTGACAATGTAATAGCTTTCAATTTCTTAATTTTCATACTTGTTTTTCCTTTATATGAACAGAGTGAAGTTAGAAGCAACCAATCAAAACTTTAAAATTCTTTTCTTCTGAGGGGATTTACTTAAAAGAATTTCTAAGTTTTAGAAGTAAACTTTCCATTAAGGTTTAATGCAGAAAGGTACACAAAATGTATATCTGTTTCCACAAAGTGAACAGATGTGTATAACAAGCACCACATGAAAGTAAACCCCAGTTCCTGTAAGTCTCTTGCACCCCTTCTCCGTCACTGTCCACACCCCATCCCCACAAAGGTAACTATTTCTTTCTAGTGCCATGGATGAGTTTTGCCTGATTTTGAAATTTATGTAATAATTCAATATGTACTCCTGTGTTTGGTTTCAAAAAGTAAATTTTCTAAGGAAACCTGCTTAGGTGCTAAGAATGATTTTGTATGTGGTTATTTTTCAGAGGTGTTTTGTTTTTTTTTTTCAATTATGTATCATGCTTGTTCAATATAGCAAGTTTGAAAAAAATGGAAAAATAGGAAGAAGACAATTCCTATTCCTATCACTCAAAGACAACCATTTTGGCATATTTGCTTCAAGTATTTTATCAATGCATCCATTAACTAATAAATTTGTAACTCGGTTTTGGAGCACCCATGATGTGTAGGCAACTAAGATAGGCACAAAAACAATGTGGGCAAATAGTTGATTTTTACATATTTAGAAAAGTTTGTAAGTTTAGTTATATCTTGCCTTTTCACTTAACATGGTAATGTAGGCCTTCTGCCTTTCCATGCTGGCTAGTTAAAGTGAGGACAAGAGGGAGAACACACAGGCAACTGACCTCTGGTCTTGAGTTTGCTTAAGCTTGATCTGCCCATCTGTTGGAAAGAACAAAAGATTTCCCTACAGCTCTCTTGGTGGAGGGGAGGGAGAGAGAGGAATTGGGAACAAAGAATGGAGAAGGGCTAAGGGGTTCCAGTGACAGGGTGAGGAGTTCCTGTGTCTTGATGGTGGACATGAGGGGAATGTTTTGGGCTGGTGATCAGTGAATAAGGACTTGGAGGCCTCAAAACTGAGGGCAAGCTAGGAAGTCAGGAAATGAGGGCAGTGACAAGGGGGCAGCTAATAAGTGGAAAACCATGAATTAGGAAAACCAAATTAATCCTAGGAGCTGATACAAGGAAAATGGAGTATTCATAAGCCCAGAAAAAGAAAAAGCAAAAAAAAAAATTTAAGAAAAGTGAGCTGGTCCTGGATCAGGGTTGGGGGAAGCTCTGGGTAAGAAGATTAGTGGAGACTGCAGGCTGGAAGATGGGTCACAGGCTTCCAAGTTTCCCAGTCCAACCACTTCAGGGGAAAAAGAGGAGGCAAAGGAGGATGATTCTCGTGACCTCCTCCTTTCAGCGCATGTTGTGGAGGGCATCAGAAGCTGAAACTCACCTGAGATTTTTAGGCCTAAGCTAGAGGGTTACAGAGCCTTCTGCTTTGATAAGAAAATCCTCACTTTTATTTATCCCTGTTACCTTGTGAAGATAAGCTAGGTTGGAATAGAGCTTTTGACATTAGTTAGCACTTCAAATGGTTGAACTGGAATGTTAAAGGTATTAATAGCTGTCCTTATCTTAGTTAAAACATATTGAGGGCTTTGCAGTCTTAGAACTAGTGAACTGTATCTCCTTAATCTTCACAAAGATCCTATAACATAGGTAACCATACCCATCTTACAGATGAGGAAACGGAGTTTCAATATAGTTAAGTACTTCATACAACGAAAGTCAGCAAATGTGTGGCAGAGGGAGACCATATGCCATGTGAACCTTCTGCTAAGTATTATCAGGAGCAGGGGGTGTGAGAAGAACCTCCCTGCAAGGAGCTCTCAATCCTGAAGACTAGGTCATCAACCACCTCTGTCTACATAGGGGAAGTGAGACTGTGCGGCAGGGGCACAGAACAAAGGGCAGCCCCAGAACTTGTGTTCATTTGCTTGGGTACGAAAGGGGTAACCAAGGTGGTGATGCTGGAGGTTCACAGATGAACTCTAGAGGGGCAGAGATGTTGGAATCAGAAGGAAAGCAAATGTCCCTTCTCCAGAGCAAGGTGCCAGGTGCTTGCATGTACATAACAAGGATCTTCAAAGAGAGGTTTTTGTCAGGCTCCCTGCAGCACTCCCTGACCTGTCAAGTTCAAAACCTGATTCCCTGTTCTCAGCTGAGTTTACTTTTTAATCTGATGAGAATTTATCACTTGAAAAAAAGTCTTCATGGGCATGATAAATATTTTAAAACCTTTAGAAAGTCAGGGGAACTTTAAAACTCCTTTGTTCCTAGGATGCTTTTGCTTCAGGTTTTTATGAGCTTGCTCCTGCTGTGTCTTCATTTCCAGGTACCTTCTGGAGTGGTACTTCGCGACCTATTCATGAGAATATTTGTATAGCATTCTGGGGTATTTTCATGACTTGAGGGAGTTCTCTGTGAAATGGTGAAAACAGTCATTACCTTTTCTGCTAATACACAGCAACAAAAATATACTTCTTAAACTCATTTTTAGAGAAATCTGAGCTTCAGCTTCAAAAAACTTTTGGGGGTGGAGGGCACCGGGGTGGCTCAGTCGGTTAAGTGTCTGTCTTCAGCACAGGTTGTGATTTCATGGTTTGTGGGTCTGAGCCCTGTGTCAGGCTCATGCTGACAGCTCAGACCCTGGAGCCTGCTTCGGATTCTGTCTCTCCCTCTCTCTCTGACCCTCCCATGCTCATTCATTCTCTCTCTCTCTCTCTGTCAAAAATAAACATTTAAAAAATTGTTTTATTTTTGAGAGAGAAACAGTATAAGTAGGGGAGGGCGGAGAGTGAGAGAGACAGAGCAGGGTCCAGGCTTTAAGCTGTGCACACAGAGCCCGACACGGGGCTCAAACCCTTGGACTGTGAGATGATGAGCTGAGCTCGGTTAAGTCAGATGCTTAACCAGCTGAAGCCACCCAGGCACCCTGATGGCTTCAACTTTTTAATACAGAGTTAATGTTTGCAAGGACTACATACAATTTCTGATCAAGATTTTAGTGATACATTCAAACTGTTGATTGTCTTTGTCAACCAAGAAATCTTATTCCACAAATGGTTTCAGAAGAAACCTAAAACAATTTTTGCAATTATTTTACAATTTACAACTGCTGAAATTACATTTAAGGATCTAACAGCTCTTTTCTTTCATGGACTAAATGTTGACATTTCTTGTGATAATGTGAAAAGATTAAAATCTAATTGAACTTCTTGATAGTAAGTATTTAGAAATAATAATGGAGTTCTAATTTGCAGAACGTGCATGGATTGTTAGAGCTGTCACTCTCCGATAACTTGGTTGCTAATAAAAGGGCACGTCAGCTGCAGACTGATAGAAGTTTCTGTGTATATGAAGGCAGGGATTCAGGGCGCTGCCTGAAGACTTACATGCCAGGCACTTCCACCTGAGCCCCTACCTCACCCCGAGTGGCCACACCTTGGGCCACAGATAGAAAGCCTCCTTGTTTACCCAGAATAAGACCTCTCGCAGCTTTGTTGGCTCTTCATTTCAACAGCAGTGCTGTGCTTTGCAGCTGGCCTCTGAAGTTTATTGTCAGGGAATACAGCACCTCCCCATCTGCATTCAGCCCAACAGTGCGCACAGCAGCCCCTGACAGGCATCACTTATCTTGCCAGTGGCCTGGGGGTGTGTGGTACTTCAGACCCTGCTCCTCTCCAGTATGCTCCATGCAGCCTGGAGGAGGCAGATGATGGTTACTACTGGCCTGTTGGCTTAGGCTACACTAGACCCCATCTGGCTGCCCCAGAGCTGAAGGGATCAGTAACTCCTGGTACCTGTTGCAGCATACTTTTTTTTTTTTTCTTCCTGAAAGGTCTGATTTGGAGGGATAAATTCTTATTGTTCCTGATTTTGTAGGAAATTGAGCTTCCTTTAAAGTTTCTGGAATATAGTCTACTGTCATACCAGATGTTCTTGCAAACCGCCTATTTGGGAAGACAAGAGGCAGCAAAGTGTAATTTCTCAGAGGAGAGACTCGAGTGCTTGACTGGCAGGCTCCAGATCTTAGCCAGTTGCTAGCTGTGTGCACTGTGTTCCTCTCCCCATCTGTATAAAGTAGGGATGATCATGAAAATGCTGAGAGGATTGGCTTAGTTAATGCATGTTAACTACTTAAAATAGTGTCTAGTGTTGTATCTGATGGTATTGGTTGATGAAAAATTGTCAAGAACAACAAGCTGATGTTACAGGCGTTTCTGAGAAGTTGGCTAGTACTCTGACTGGTAGTTTTGTTTTTGATGGAATTGGATTCAGCGGAATAAACAAGGGTTATGAAATCTGAATAGCTTTAATGAATTACTAGATGGTGGTCTTTGTTTTGGATTTCACTTTTCCATCTATATTCTTCTCTGCCCCCAGAATGGACATTATCTTTCCATTTTAATGATTTGCAACAAGATGACAAGCCAGAATTAAGGTTAGGGCTTACACCTGGAATAGCCACCTACCTCTAAGAGGATTGAATCTTCTGTTTAGTGGCATTGAGTTGCGAGAGTAGCATGCAGATAATACGGAAACTCACGGACATAAATTTAAAAGTATTATGCTCCTTGGTATCCAGATCATCTTAATTTTTCACATTCTTTGAACCTTGGACTTGGGATAACCATAATAACCAAGAGACCATTTAAAATTTGAGTCTTAACTAAAGACACAAGTTGGCTTCACAATTGAAATGGGAAGTCTACAGAAGGAGCAGACTTTGTCTTTCTCCCATTACAGGTTTTGTCACAGGAAAGTGGATTAATACAGTAACACTTCATTGTAAATGGACATTAATGAATGCTAAATTACCACCAAATTCCTATGGAACTGCACATAGCTACTTTTACATTCAAAGAGTTTTTTATGATTAATGTTATTGTAATGAATACCAAAGAAATTAATAACCGTTTGTCACTTTAAAAAGTGTTACCGATTAATTTTATGCTATTTTTCTATTCTCATTTGTCATAAGAGTGAGAACCTAGAATTTTAATGTCTAATATGTGGTGTGAATTAAAGAAGTGGCCGTGCCACACTGACCTTTTCAATATTCTAATCTTTGCTTCACTGACCTCTTAGACCTCTTCCTGGCAACAGTTAGGTTTTTGAGAGGAGGGAGAGCTGAGCCTGTTGAGTGAGTGAGCAGAATGAGGAAATATTTTAAGACACACTTTCATAATTCACTGACTGTATTGGAATTTCAAATTTTCAGACTATTCATTATCTTGACAAACATTGTAATGTGTGCAGAATATGGCACCACATAAATCCATTCTGGTGACAAAGAGTGTAATGAGAATGGGAAATAGTAGAAACCCAAAGCAATCACTTTACAATCTGGAAACTGGATAAAATGAAGGTCCCACCAGGTTTCACAGGAGTTCTTTCTTGGCACTCTTAACAGTTGCTTTCTGCAGAAAACACAGCATGGCCCCATATCCAGGCACTCATAATGGGAATTTGGACACATTCATTTGGAAAGTGGCCTCTATCCAAGTAGAACATCAATTTAACAAATTCATGTCCTTTACTCTGTGGGGCAATGACTTGACATCGATTGCTATTGAATAATTCACTTCTATTTTGAAGGGACATATATACGTGTATTTGTGTATTCATTCACTTATTCAGCTATTCAATACATATTAAGTAATGTGGGTACACAGCATTATGCTAGCTAGTATGTGAGGGTTACAAACTAAGATTAAATATGGAAGAATGGACACTAAAAGTACAAATATCTGAGGATCTCTTAAGAATGAGAAACTGGCTATATTTTTCTGGAGAATAGAAGAAGGATCACTCTGGTCATGAGGAGCCTGGGCAGTTGTGTGTTTTGTCCCTGGAAGTGAGTATGGCAAATCTGCATGAGAAGGGTATTTAAAGGATAGGCTAAGGGATGACCATAGGTTTGTATTTTCAATGATTTTATAAAGAATGGGACATACCAGTATAAAGTTTTATTATTCAAACAAAATTTTAGCCAGTCACAATCAGTACATGCATTGCACCAACATACGTGCTTAGCACTTGCTATAGGAAAGCCTCGTTTTTACAGAGTGTTTAAAGAGGTAGGAGCCAGTGAGCTATGGTTGACACTGTGTCCCACTTAAATGTACTAGTATTTTAGTGTCTGTGGTGACTGCACTACTGTATGTCTAGTCTGTGTGACTGAAACATGCAGTCAGAATAGTTTGATAGTGATTTTGAAAGCGGGTGGGTGGTCTGAACTGAAAGTATATCCAGTTGCTGAATTTCAAAGCAGCGTCATGGATTAAGACAGGGTAGGCAAGTATTAGTGGCTCAGTCAGTTAAGCTTCCAACTTCAGCTCAGGTCATGATCTTGAGGTCCATGAGTTCAAGCCCCACATGGGACTCTGTGCTGATAGCTCAGAGCCTGGCGCCTGCTTCAGATTCTGCGTCTTCTTCTCTTTATGCCCTTCCCCTGCTCATGCTCGCTCGCTCGCTCTCAAAAAACAAAAACAAATATACACTATTAAACTTTTGAAAAATGATTTCTTGGGGCACCTGGGTGGATCAGTTGGTTAAGTATCCAACTCTCGGTTTCTGTTCAGGTCACGATCTCGTGGTTCATGGGTTCGAGCCCCTGCTAGCAGAGAGCCTGCTTAGGATTCTTTGTGTCCCTCTCTCTGCCCTTCCTCTGATCCCTTACTCTCTCTTGAAATAAATAAAACTTAAAAAATAGATTAAAAAAAAAACACTATCTTTAAAAAATGATTTTTTTTATTTATTTTTTTTATTTTTATTTTTTATTATATATGAAATTTATTGATTTTTTAAAAACTATTAAAGGTTTAGCCAGTGTTAAAACTTCCCTGAATGACATTTCTTTGGCCTCTTTGGGCTAGAATCCAGTAAGTGCATATGATTAATTAGCTGACAAGAGACTTAAGCTTTTTTTTTTTTTTTTAAGTACTTGTGTTGTTGTATTTTGTTATTGGAAAAATATTAGCCATTATCTCTTTAAATATTGCTTCTTCCAGATTCTGTTCTCTTCCTTAGACTGTTTATATACAAGCTTGTCAACAGCTCTATGGAAATTTTTGTATCAGATAATTAATATCTGTGAGAGTCAAATTCATTATAGGATTGCTTAACAGTATTTTTGGTCTCTACCTACTAGATGCCAGTAGCAACCTCCTAGAAGTTTTGATTGGGAAAAAAAAAAATCTTTAGATACTACCACATGTCCTCTGGGCTAAAAGGAAGAATTGTCTGACATTAACTACTGAATTAGGGGCGCCTGAGTGGCGCAGTCGGTTAAGCGTCCGACTTCAGCCAGGTCACGATCTCACGGTCTGTGAGTTCGAGCCCTGCGTCAGGCTCTGGGCTGATGGCTCAGAGCCTGGAGCCTGTTTCCGATTCTGTGTCTCCCTCTCTCTCTGCCCCTCCCCCATTCATGCTCTGTCTCTCTCTGTCCCAAAAAAATAAAATAAACGTTGAAAAAAAAGAAAAAAAAATTTAACTACTGAATTAGATGTATATTAATGCTATAGAAATTTGTAGCCCATATATCTTGTGCCTATCCTATCTTCTCCTTGTTTAAGTCTGTATGCTTCCTAGCCCTGTGTTACCATTTTTTTTTTAATTTTTTTAAAATTTATTTTTGGGAGACAGAGAACATGTGGGGGAGGGCAGAGAGAGAATGAGATACAGAATCTGCAGCAGGCTGTCAGCACAGAGCCTCATGATGGGCTTGAACCCACAAACCGGTGAGACCATAACCTGAGCCGAAGTTGGATGCCCAGCTTGAGCCACCCAGACACCCCAATGTGTTCCCATTTTTTATTCGTTTCATCAATTTTTTTCAACTTTGTTAAACTCCCATCTTAATTTCAATTGTTTTTCAATTCTAGAATTTTCACTGTAGTAAAAAAGTTACTGTCTGAAATACTATCTTATTTAGTGTCTTGACCATAATACTTTAATTATGTCTATTAACTTGAAAATCTGGATCACTTGTGGGTCTATTTCTATTTGCTATTTAAACTCTTGGTCCTATTTTTTTTTTTTTTTTTTTTTTTTTCCTATGCCTGGTCATTGAATGCCAGACATAGTTTATGAAAAAAGGAAGAGATTCTGGTCTCCCTACAGAGAAGATAGTGGCAGATCACATCAATATAGTTAGAAGCTAGTTAGGATTGAGCTAATTAGAAGTTGAGTGTATAGCTCTTTGGGTATCCTAAGTAAAAGCCTGAAATATTTATCAGGATCCCTTTACTTTATGGGCTTTGAATACCATTTCTTTTCCTTACTAACATTGTGAGAGTACTAAAATTTCTGCTTAATTTTTCAGTCTTTCAGAAACCATGTTATGTTTGGTTTATACCTTACATATGTTCTCTAGAAGCAGAGTCAGGGTTAGTGATTCCTGTAAAAGTAAGTTATTGAGTGCATAACTCCTCAAGAGAAGAATACTGAGGAAAGCAAGATACAGCAAGAAAAGAAAGCCTAGCAGGAGAATTAACTAAAGATTAGCTATATATAGCTAAAGATGAGCTATATCTTGGTCTTAAGCTCTTTGTGTAGCACAAATCATAGTGTAGAGATAGTCTACGTAAAGCAAAGGGACAAACCTTTTGTACTTACCATATCCCTGAGCATCCTTGGTGGCAAGGCTTAACCTCTTTTTTTTAAATTTTTTTTTTTTTCAACGTTTATTTATTTTTTGGGACAGAGACAGAGCATGAACGGGGGAGGGGCAGAGAGAGAAGGAGACACAGAATCGGAAACAGGCTCCAGGCTCTGAGCCATCAGCCCAGAGCCTGACGCGGGGCTCGAACCCACGGACCGCGAGATCGTGACCTGGCTGAAGTCGGACGCTTAACCGACTGCGCCACCCAGGCGCCCCAAGGCTTAACCTCTTGAATGAGACTGCTCCTGTTGGCCTTTAGCCAAGGGAAATTTGGAGAAAGGGACAGTTTTGAGCATTTGTCAGCCATTACTAACAATGGGTGGGTCTCTGTATACAAGCTCAGGGAAGGGGATTTGGCTCCAGGCACCAAGGGCTTCAAGGGAAGTACAGTCCTTGCACAATTTAAATTCCTTTCTCACATTCAGATGACTTCATTCAAACACAACTGTGCCAGTATGTTTGTGACCTTTTCTGGATAATCTTGTTTAAAAAATCAAGGAGAATATTTGAATTTAATTGGTCCTGAACTTCAAATTGAGTTGTAATTCTGCCCCTCACCCATTACCCATTCTAGGTTTGGCTCCCAATTGGTTATCCCTTCTGGTCTTCATGGCTGGCTTAATAGGGTGACCCATCCAGACCCTCATTACTGAGGGGTCTTAGTCTCTGGTTACCATACCCTTATCAGACTATGGTTTCTGAATCTTCCCATTTATAGTGACGATTGGGTATGAAGTCACCAAGATGCCCCAGTGGATTAGCAGAGTATCAAATTTCTTCCTTTCCCTATCATGTTGTATCAGTTGTACATTTTCATAATGATTCAGGTTAATTACCTCTTCCAGCAAGGTGACTCCTTTTTTGTGCCTACTAGCTCTTTGACATAAGGGACCCAAAATGACAAGGCAGAAATCATTGTCCTGGATTAGGGTAGGCCCTAAATCCAATGACAAGTGCTGTGTGTAGGAAAAGAGAAGGGAAGAATACCTAAGGAAGGTAACATAAAACAGAGTTTGAAGTGATGTGTCTGCAAGCTAAGGAATGCCAAGGATTGCTCCAGCCACTTAAAGCTAGGAGACAGGCCTGGAATAGATTCTCCTTCCGAACATCCAGAAAGATCCAAAATTGCCAACACCTCGATTTCAGACTTTTGGCCTCCAGTACTGTGAAAGAATAGATTTTTGTTTGCAGTTTCCAGTTTGTGGCAGCCCTAGGAAACCAATGCAGATGGTCATGCTGTCTGAGGCTTTGTGAGTAGAGAAGGTAAACTATCTGGAATATGAGCCAGCCAAGATAAAACAAGACTCTGAGAAGTTAGATGTCCAATAAATCAACTTCCCATGAGACACTGGTCTTCGTCAGATTTGGTATTTTACTGGAAGCTCTCAGCATTGCCCTCTATTGCTCGGATATTGGACATTAGCCTTACTGACATTATGAACTCTATGAGCCATGCATAGCACTGTGTCTGTCACTTGGGCTAATTCAGTGTTGATCACATTGGACGAGCCCTTATTAGAAGAAAGAAGCTGGTTGATCCCTGAGGAGACCTCTCCACTTGGTTGCTTGGACTTGTTCTGCAGTTGATAATTTCTGTTGGGCATTTATGTGCAGTCCAAAGATGCTCACATTTTGTGCCCACTCCCCTAAATCCAACATTCACCTCTTGGATATTCTTGCATTCAATTTTCTAATATTGCAACTTCAAGGCCTCTGATCAGATAGGCAAGTCATTTACCACTTCATGTAAGTACAAGTATATCCTGATTTTGGGCCACTGTATTTTCTACATAAAGTGAGTAGCAAGTTGTTCCATTTGAATACTTGACATTGAGAGTATTTCTTCTCACCATTGTCTTTCAGAGACCTGTATGAGTGGACCTGTAATGAGATAGCAGTCTGTTTCTGTCTTGTATCCACAGACCAAGCTGATTTACCTGTTAACCAAGCTTGGTTGTCTTACTCCTCCTCCAGCTGCCGATAGAGAATGTCTCATAAGACCATATGTATGGACCTCTGGACTAGCCCAAACCTGATTTATGAAAGAATTTCCACTTTATGATGGGTTTTTCTTGGCCCGTGCAAACTTCCAGCTTGATGCATCTAATAGTATGGAGTGTATGGTGTTCATTTGTGGTCTAAGGGTCACTTGGTACTCGATAAATGTTCAGTTTCTACCAGTGCCAAGTAGCATGCAGAGCTACTTTTCAAATCCTCTGTAGTTATCTGCTAAAGTTGGTATGGTGTTGCTTCAGAAACCTTGAAGTTTTGCTTTCAATTCACTATTAGAACTCTAGTAGAGTCTCCTGTTTCTTACTCCAATATATAAACATCTTGTATTGCTCTGGGCCTCACTTAAAACTTTACAGTCTTTGTGACCTGATGAATGGGATTGAGCAGGATTCCCAAGTGTGGAATATGTGTTTTCCAAAACGTGGAGGCTTACCAATCACTGTTTCTTAATGGTAGGAGTTGCCAGGTATAATTACTTTGAGGGAGCTATTCTAGTATGCTCTGGATCACCAAACCCCCAAAACCTTGACCAATAAGGCAGGTCTCTGAACCTTAGAGATGTATCTTTGATGTTATAGAATGCATTTATTTTACCAAGGCATCTGTAATTGCCAATTATTATCAGGTTTGATAAACCTCCCATCTATATAATGGACAGTGTGATGTTCTGCAGAATGTCCAGATGGTTCAGATCCTGTTGAACTATATTTTAACAGAAAGGATAACTTTTTAAAATTTTTTTTAATTAAAAAAATCTTTTTTTCAATATATTAACTTTATTGTCAAATTGGTTTCCATACAACACCCAGTGCTCATCCCAAAAGGTGCCCTCCTCAATACCCATCACCCACCCTCCCCTCCCTCCCACCCCCCCATCAACCCTCAGTTTGCTCTCAGTTTTTAAGAGTCTCTTATGCTTTGGCTCTCTCCCACTCTAACCTCTTTTTTTTTCTTCCCCTCCCCCATGGGTTTCTGTTAAGTTTCTCAGGATCCACATAAGAGTGAACACATATGGTATCTGTCTTTCTCTGTATGGCTTATTTCACTTAGCATCACACTCTCCAGTTCCATCCATGTTGCTACAAAGGGCCATATTTCATTCTTTCTCATTGCCACGTAGTACTCCATTGTGTATATAAACCACAATTTCTTTATCCATTCATCAGTGGATGGACATTTAGGCTCTTTCCATCATTTGGCTATTGTTGAGAGTGCTGCTATAAACATTGGGGTACAAGTGCCCCTATGCATCAGTACTCCTGTATCCCTTGGGTAAATTCCTAGCAGTGCTATTGCTGGGTCATAGGGTATGTCTAGTTTTAATTTTTTGAGGAACCTCCACACTGTTTTCCAGAGTGGCTGCACCAGTTTGCATTCCCACCAACAGTGCAAGAGGGTTCCCGAGAAAGCAGGATAATTAAGTTGGCTTTTCAAGACCTACAAATTTATATGGCTTGCCCGAAGTGAAAACAAACTGCTTCTAATTCTCCTTTCTGGTGAATACCAAAAGACTGTATTGGTAAATATTCCAGGTATAGAACTCTCATATAACCAGGGATGTGTTAATCTGCTCTACTAAAGATAACCTTTCTGCTATGGCAGCTGTACTTGGGACTACTACCTGATTAGGTTTGCAGTGGTTCACTATCCATTTCTGTGATTTGCTGGGCTTCTTGCAGGAGCCACATCAAGGAATTGAATAGGGAAAGATGGCACTGCCATCACGTATTTAAGTCTTTGAAAGTGGCATTGATTTCCTCTCTTTCCATGATATGATACTGTTGATTCCGATCTTGACTGAAAGAAGTCTCAGGGAATTCCATTTGACTTTTCCTGCTATATTAGGTCTTGCTTTTTAGGCTTAGGAGCCAATAGGAAGTTTCTGGACTGTTACTCATGTCCCTTCTAATTAAGCAATTTGGAATTGAGAAATTCTTAACAGATGTGCCTCTAGGCATATTGGGCACTCTGAGCTGGACGTGGGTCAGTATTTTTTTTTTTTTTTTTTTTTAATGCCTGGGCCCCATACACTCAAACTCTAGCAGGAGACCATGAGGACTCTTGGGGTCACTGCTTCTCAGCATCACCTCATAGCCTGTGTGGACACCTAGCTTAGAAATATCTGGTTATTCTTTCTCCAGTGTGTGGTTGTCTGAATAAGGAGCCATAGGCACATGTCAGGAAGACTGTGGACAGCATGAGTATGAATACTTTCTGTGGGGTTACTTCATCTTTAGGACCTGGATTCTCTTGGATTTGATGGGTCCTGAGTCTGAGGATTGACTTTGTTATGGAAAGAGGCCAAGTATCAGGATTTTTCATAAGGCGAATGACCTATTCCTTCTGCTTACCCACTTATTATCTGTTTTCATTGTGACTTGTTAATCAGTAGTGCTGATGTCTGTCCACCCTGTTCCTAGGTCAACACTAGGCCGTTCCATCCTTGTTGCCTATTGCGGTGATTTTGACCACTTTGCTTGAGATGGTTAAGTGCTGCCACTTGGCCTCTATTCCAGGCTTCTATATTTCCATGGACAGTTGTTCAGATGTTTAGTCCTTGGGGTTTCTTCTTTGACTCATGGGAGTTCAGTTCTGTAACTGTATCTGCTATTTTTTTAAATAGTTTTTTGGAGTTCTTAGTAGTTGGTAGGGATTACATTATACATCTTTATCATCTACTTCAGGTAAATAGGGACTTAATTACTGTAAAATATGGCAACTTTGATCTAAAATGGCTTAATGTCTTCCAGTCTCCTGTTTCTCTTATTATGGTACTATATAAGAGGTCTCTATAAATTTTAAATCCCCTAAATACAGTGTTTTTGTTGTCTTATACAATCTTCAAAAAAGTACTATGAGAATTTCAGGAAATCTATGTGGTCTTTTATTTATATATTTACAATTTTTGGATGTATTAATTTGTTTCTAATGGGTATAGGTTATTTTACAGGCTTAATTTATTTCATCCTGAAGGACTTTTATAATATTTCTTGTAAGGCAGACTTGGTGGCAGCAACTTTTTTCAGACTTTACCTGGAAGGGCGTTATTTTTTCCATTTTATTTTTTTTTAAAAGAAGAGATTTACTGGATTTAGGATTCTTGTTTGACAGCACTTTGACTATGTCCACTGTATTTTGGCCCCTGTTGCTTCTGATTCAGAAGTCAACCTTAAATAGTACTGTTTTCCTTTGCATGGGATTCTTTCCTCTCTTGCTGTTTTCAGGATTTTCTTTGTCTTTGGTTTTCTGGACTTGGGCAATGATGTGTCTCAGCTAACAGAGCAAGGAAATGTGTTTTTACTAGCTCATGTATATGCATATAACTAGAAGTAATTCCCTATATAATCATCTGTATTTTAAGCTGAACCTGAGTTCATGCTGATGTCTCGGACTCCAGTCCATTACCATATGGATCATTCTATGCCTCTTTCACACCCTTATTTGTAAACTGTGACTGCAATAGTGGGAGACCTGGCTCCTACCGTTTATTCTGAATATTGTTCAAACACAGTTTATCTGGATATACTAGAATTAATTCCTACCCCCATGGGAAACACCTTTATCAGTTAAAGAGCAGTGCTTATGTACAGTCTTTTTTGCTATTAGTTTTACAGACTTGACTCATTGCCAAAATTACCTAGATCAGCGTGCTGTTCCCAAAACCAAGTCAGTGAGGTTTTATTGTACGTGTGTTACATAGTTAGTTGAATCACATTCTATATTCCATACTAGGATTCTCCTAACATCCTCAATGACTTTTAAATATGTGCATACATTAAGATATACTCTTTGTGCTGTGGAGTTCTGTGGGTTTTGACAAATGCATGATGTCATGTAACTACCGTTACTGTATCATACAGAATAATTTTATCCTCGTAAAATTTCTGTGGTTCACCTACTCAGCCCTCCTGCTCCTCTCCCAGAACTTTCATAGTTCTTCTACTTTAGTCTTTTCTAGAATGTCAAATAACTGGAATTAGAGTCTTTAAAGACTTTGAAATTATTTTATTCCCCAGTATGCAATTAGTATTCATCCATGCCTTTTCATGGTTTGATACCTTATTTCTTATCACTGAATAATTTTCCATCGTATAGACCTACCACAGTTACGTTACTTACTTATTCTGGGAAATTTGGTTGCTTCTGATTCTTGATAATGGATAAAACTACTATAAATGTGCAGGCTTCTGTGTGGCCATGTTTACCCCAACACTTGAGTAAATATGTAGATACGAGATTGCTGGATTGTATGCTAAGCCTGTGTTTGGTTAAGTAAGAAACTGCCCAATTGTCTTCCGATGTGGCCATACCACTTTGCCACCAGGAAATTCACCAGGAAATGAATAGGAGCTCCTTTTACTCTACACTCTTGGATGCAATTGGTATTGGCAAATTTTTAGACTTTGTCCAATCTGTGCTTAGGAGGATTTCGTTGTTTTAATTTGTAATTCCTTAATGACTAATGTCTGTCTTTTCCATATATTTGCCATCTATGTATCCTCTTCAGTGAGTATCTGGTTTTTATTTTTTGTGGAGTTTTAAGAATTCTGTTTTAGATACAAGTAATTCATCAAATGCATGTCTTTTTTTTTAATTTTTTTTTCAACGTTTATTTATTTTTGGGACAGAGAGAGACAGAGCATGAACGGGGGAGGGGCAGAGAGAGAGGGAGACACAGAATCGGAAACAGGCTCCAGGCTCTGAGCCATCAGCCCAGAGCCCGACGCGGGGCTCGAACTCCCGGACCGCGAGATCGTGACCTGGCTGAAGTCGGACGCTTAACCGACTGCGCCACCCAGGCGCCTCCAAATGCATGTCTTCAGACTATTTTCTCCTACTGTGTCATTTGTTTTTTAAGGGTCTATGAGGTAATTAAAAAAACCTTATTTTTAAGACCTCTCTATGGCCAATGTGGGATGCCAGCTCACAGTGCTGAGATCAAGAGTCCCATGCTCTACCAACTGAGCCAGCCAGCAAGGTACTCTGAGAGAATTTCTTAATTTTAATAAAGTCCAATTTCCATTTTTTTTCTTTCATGGATCATGTTATTGATGGTATATGTGAAAATTCATTGCCAGATTGAGGTAATCTAGGTATTCTCTCCTACGTCTTTAAGTTTTATAGTCTGATGTTTTACATTTAGGTCTATGGTCTTTTTAAATTTTGTGTGAGATAAAAGGTCTGTATAAACTTTGTTTAGCATGTGGATATCCATTAGTTGAAAAGACACTCCTTTTTGTATTGGTTTGCCTTTGTTCTTTTGTCAAGATCAATGGATTGTATTTGTGTGGTTCTCCTTTTTTTTCTTTTTAATTTTTTTTTCAACGTTTTTATTTATTTTTGGGACAGAGAGAGACAGAGCATGAACGGGGGAGGGGCAGAGAGAGAGGGAGACACAGAATCAGAAACAGGCTCCAGGCTCTGAGCCATCAGCCCAGAGCCTGACGCGGGGCTCCAACTCACGGACCGCAAGATCGTGACCTGGCTGAAGCCGGACGCTTAACCGACTGCGCCACCCAGGCGCCCCTGTGTGGTTCTCCTTTTGAGCCCTCTAATCTAATGATGAAAGCATGCTTTTGCCCTTACCATGCTGTCTTGATTATTACAGCTCTATAGTGAGCCTTGATATTGAATAACGTCTCCTAATTCTGACCACTTTCCACAAAGCTGTGTTGGTGATTGTAGACCTTTTTCCTTTCAGAAAATAGACTTGAGAATCAGTTTGTCAGTACCTACTAAAGAGCTTGCTGGGATTTTATTTCCCTCTTAAGTGAATCTGGAAGGGCCAGATAGGGCTGGAGTAGTGGAAATTGCCTTCTCCCAAGTGGGATAGGGTAGGATAGTCTCTCCCACTGTGCAGCATACCTTTGTTATAGAGACTGATATGGGCACATTTCACAATGGTTACTTTTACCCTTCCTCTGACAGAGCCACACAAGATTTTTGTTAGTTCCTCACTCTAAAAGCACGGTGGGATTCCCAATCATAAAAAAAAGTGTGGAGGTTCCTCTAAGGATGCATCCCCCAGGAGTTTCACTCTCAAGCTAGTCTCTAGGTTCCAGAAATTGATCAAAATTACCAGTTAAATATTCCAACCAGTTAATTGCTCCAGTGGCTTCTGCTCAAGTAAACAGACTATTACTGTAAGTCTCTAGATTCAACTGTCTCTTCATATTCAGGGTGGTTGTTGGCCCTGTGAAAACAGTTCTGAGTCTATGAAAATTAATGAATTTTTCATTTTTTTAAAGATTCTCCCCCCCCCCCCCCCTTGCTATGAGGATAGGAGTAATGACTTGGATCTTTTCAGGTTTCTTTTTTTTTTTTTTTTTTTTTGCCACTTATGCTCGTTTTCTCCTGCAATTCACATTACATGTGTGTTGGTATTTCGTGATTTTTCTGATGTGTCACTTTTTCTTTAATCTTTCATTTCTTACATCACTTCCTCTAGCCATCAAAATCTGTTGAGGCCATCTAACAAATTTTTCATTTTCATTACTACATTTTTAAATTGGAATTTCCATTTTGGTCTTGAACTTTCTCTTTAGATCTCTTATTTGAGTCTTGTCATCAAATTTTCCTTCAATGCTTTGAATAGGTTTTCCTTTAATTCTTTGGACAGAATAATGGCTGCATTGAAATTTGGGGCTGCTAAATTCTACATGTAGTTCTCCTCATTAATTGTATGGAGGGTTTTTTCTCAAGTATGGGTCACAATTGCCTGTTTTTTTTTTGTTTTTTTTTTTGCTACCCTGTAATATTTTGTTAAATTGGACAGCTGAGACAATATATTACAGAAATTTTATATTCTTTTTTGTCTTATTTTCTGTAACTTACCTGTGCTTAAACTGCACAATTTATTGCCCCTTCAGTGTGTAGTTGCTTGTGTCTCTGCTTTTTTTTATTATCTAGCCTGGCTTCCTAGGAGTCACCCAGCATCCACATAGCTTAATGGTCAGTCAGTGGATAAGCAATAGCTTGTGCTCAAATATGTTAAGCCAGTAAATCTTCCTCCCTCTGCTGATGATGTGTGGGATGGGGAACACATGCAGAGTTGTGCTAGTTACCCAGTCGTCTTTTTTTCTTTTTGTTTATCAGTAATTACTTTATTCAAGTATAACCTAGTGTTTCAGGTGTGTATTCTAATGATTCAGCAATCCTATACATTCCTCCGTGTTCATCAAGATAAGTGTACTTTAATCCCCTTTACCCCCCTCAGTCCTCCTACCCACCTCCCCTCTGACAACCACTAGTGTGTTTTCTACATTTAAGAGTCTGTTTTTTGTGGGTGCCTGGGTTGCTCAGTGGGTTAAGTGTCTGACTTTGGTTCAGGTCATGATCTTGGGTTCTGTGCTGTATTGGGCTCTGTGCTGACAGCTCAGAGCCTGGAGCCTGCTTCTGATACTATTCCTCTCGGCCCTCCCTGCTCAGTCTGTCCCTGAAAAATAAATATTTAAAAAAATGTTTAAGAGTTTGTTTTTGGCTTGTCTTTGTTTTCATTGTTGGTTTTTTTTCTTAAATTCCACCTCAAGAAAATTAAAATCTAATAACTGTTTGATCCAATAATTTACTACTGGGTATTTACTCAAAATGAACATACTAGTCTGAAAAGATTTGACTTATACTTTCAACTCCTCTCTCTTGGGTATATCTTCCATATTTGCATGGATCGCCAGTCAGGGATGTGTGGGAAGTTTAGCTCTCTTTGGGTGTTCCTTCCAAGGACCTTCCTACTGAGTTTCTGTCTGGTTCACTTCTTGATCTAATCAGGACCACACTCTTAGGCTAGTAGAACTGTTTCCCATTTATGTCCTACTGATGATGCTGTCTCTGTGTATATATAAAAAAAAAAATTCCTGTGTCTGGAATTATGCCCAATCTCTCTGGCAGAGAGAGCTACTGGTATCTTGGTCATCCCCACATTGGCAGTACTTGCATTATCATTGACAAAACTGAAGGTGAGTGGTGGATTTTAGCCCCAAACAAGGAGGGTACATAATGTCTTGAGTTGAAGGGCCAGCAGTTTTCCATAAATCTTCACTTGTTTGCATTTGGTTAATTTTTTTAGAGTAACAAAATAGTTGTTAGACAATTGTATCCTTTTTGGTGGGGGTAGGGAAAGGAATTGTTAACCTCTAAAGATGCACTTCTCCATACTGTAAGCCTCCTTTTCTAGAATCTTTTTAGAAGTTCTAGACCATCTTGTTACTGGGAGCACTCACTGCTATCGGTGTAGTTCCTGCTTTCGTATGTATACAATATTTCAAGTGCACAGTGACACTGCCAATTCAAATTTAGGATGATGGGATTTAAAAAAAAGTAATCTTTGATTTTTAACATCTATATGTTCTCTCTCCTATGCCAAAAGTATGGCCCTTAATAACACCAACATAATTGCTTTATCTCACAGTACAAATGTACCCTGTCCCTGAATTATACCAAATAGTGTGTTTTGAACTGTGGTGTATGTTTTATAATATGTTGATGCTGATTTTTAAATTTTTTTTTCTGCTATGTATTTGTATATTTGTTACATGAGTCATGATATATATGCTCATCTTGGGGGGGAAATTTGTGTATTCTACCTTGCCAAATTCTTAAATGTGCTGTTTTATATCCATGATTGATAACAGAACACATTTCAATGAGATTGAGAGAGCTATTCCACCATCCAGTTCTGCTGCACACTTTTATTACATCATAATTCTCCAAACCTGATGCAGTTTACATTCCAACTTTGTCAGATGGACTAATGTACTTTAATAATACTGAATATTAAAGATTTTCCAAAGTAGTTTGTAAAATTGGTTATTTTGTGCCACTTTATAGTTTCTTCCTACTTATGAGAGCCACATGGCATCAGGATATAGACCATTTAGAACGTTCTGGATGTGTCACATCTCTGCAATTCCTGGAAGACCCGTCATGAGGGACTCTTGGTTTCTACATGTGACAGTGGTAATGGAGGAACATAGCTACAGAATTTAACTAGAGTGAATTATATCTTGTTCTCCAGACTCCACAAAGAAAAAAAAAAAAAAAAAAACAACTAATAACCTACAAGTGCCCCTCCCCACCATTTTTTTAACTAGGAAAAAAAATTATTCGAACTTTGCCTAACTTTTAAATCATCCAGAAGATGATTTAAAGTAGAGATGATAAAAATGAACCTCGGGCACTCACCATCCACCTTCAGAAGATCTAAACTGAAATTGCTTAATGAATACCTCTATCCACTTCCCTTTATTGAGTATTGGTTTTGAGGCAAACACCAAATATCAGATTATTCTGTAAGCGTTTTTAAGTACTGCCAAAGATAATACAGCTGTGCTTATTTTTTAAAAGTACTGTCACAGGTTAAAATAAGTATAACTGACATATTAGTTTCAGGTGTACAATATAGCGATTCAACATCTGTGTACATTGCAAAGTGGTCACCTCCAGGAAGTCTAGTTATCATGTGTCCCCTTAGAAAATTAATAGAATGTTACTGACTCTATTCCCCATTCTGTGTATTACATTCCTATGACTTACAGCTGGTAGTTGGCACTTATTAGTTCCCTTCTCCCATTTGTACCCTCGCCCGTTTCCCAGTGACTATCAATCTGTTCTCTGTATCTATGAGTCTGGGTTTTGTTTGGTTTTCAGATTCCACATATAGAAGAAAACATGTATTTTTTTCTTCATCTGACTTCACTTAGCATGATACCGTTAAGGCCCATCCATGTTCTTCAAAAGATTTCATTCTTTTTATGGCTGAGTGGCATTCCATTGTGGCTATATACACACATCTTCATTCATCCATTGATAGGCACTAGGTTTTTTCCATATTTTTGCTATTGTAAATACTGCAGTGAACATAAGGACATATATCTTTGTGATTTAGAGTTTTTTCTTTTTGCATAGGTAACCAGTAGTAGAATTTCTGGGTCCTATGATAGTTGTATTTTTAATTTTTTGAGGAACCTTTATACTGTTCTCCACAGTAGTTGTGCCAGTTTACGTTCCCACCAACAGTGCACAAGGGCTCTCGTTTTCTCCATATCCTTGACAATACATTTCTTGTTTTTTTTCTGATAATAGCCATTCTGACAGTGTAAGGTAATATGTGGTCTTGATTTGCATTTCCCTGATGAATGATAATGAGCATCTTTTCATATATCTATTGGCCCCTGGAGGTCTTTATTTGGGGGAAAAATTTTTTCAGGTCCTTTTCCTATTTTTAAAATGGGATTACTTGTTTTTGTTTTTGTTTTTGTTTTTTGTTTTGCTTTTGAATTGACGTTGTTAGTGATTTGGGATATTAGCCCTTTCCTGGATATGATCTGTAAAGATCTTCTGTGATAGGTTGCCTTCTCATTTTGTTGATTTCCTTTGTCGTGCAGATCCTTTTAGTATGATGTAGTCCCAATACTATATTTTTGTCTGTTTGCCTTTGGAGTCAAATGAAAAATTAGGTAAGACTGATGTCAAAGAGCTTGCCATCAATGTTTCTCATAAAGATTTTGTAGTTTCAGGTTTGTCTTCAAGTTTTTTATGTATTTTGAGTTAATTTTGTATATGGTGTTAGGTAGTGGGCCAGTTTCATTCTTTTGCATGTAACCAGTTTTTCCAGCACCATTTATTGTAGAGACTGTACTTTCCCCATTATATATTTTTGGCTTTATTTGTTACAAGTGAATTAATTATGTGTGAGTTTATTTCTGGGCTCTCCATTCTTTTCTGTTGACATATGTGTGTGTGTTTATGCCAATACCATACTTTTGATTACTACAGCTTTGTAGTATAGTTTGAAATCAGAATGTGAAACTTTGGCTTTGTTCTTTTTTTTTTTTTTTTTTGTCCTCAGGATTATTTTAGCTATTAAGGGTCTTCTGTGGGTTTCATACAAACTTAAGAAGTATTTGTTCTGGTTCTGTGAAAGAAAATACTGGAATTTTGATAGGGATTGCTTTGAATTGGTAGACTATTTGGAGTAGTATAGACCTTTTAACAATATTAATCTTTCTGATCCATCGGCATGCAATATCTTCCCATTTGTCTTCAATTTCTTTGACCAAGATCTTAAAGCCTTCATTCTTTTACCTCTTTTTGGTTGTTTATTCATAGGTGTATTCTTCTTGTTATTATAAATGGGTTTTCTTGATACACTTGTGATAGTTTATTAGTGTCTAGAAACACAACAGATTTTTGTCTATTGATTTGGTATCCAACAACTTTTCTAAATCTATTTTGGTTTTTTTTTTTGGTGGAGTCTTTAGCATTTGCTGTATATAGTATGTCCTCTATAAACTGTGACAGTTATACTTATTCCTAATTGCTATTTTATTTCTTGCCTAATGACTGTGGCTAGAACTTCTAATACTATAGAGTGAAAGTGGCAAGAGTGAGAATTCTTCCCTTGAACCTGATCTTGAGGGCAAGCTCTCAGTATGTCACCATCTTGTATGTTAGCCGTGGGTTCGTTATATATGGTGTTTATTATGTTGAGGTATATTTCCTCTATAGCCACTTACATCTATTTTATCGTAAATGGCTGTTGAATTTGGTCAAATCCTTCATCTATTAATTATATGATTTTTATTTTGTTAATATGGTGTATCATTTTGATTCGTAGATATTGAGCCATTCTTGCTTCCTTGGAATAAATCTAACTTGATCATGGTGTAGGATTTGTTTAATGTATTGAATTTGTTGAGGAATTTTGTCTCTATGTCCATTAGGGATATTGGCCTGTGACTTTTTTGGGTAGGGTTGTGGTGTGGTTTGTATGTGTCTGGTTTTGGTACTAGGGTAATGTGAGCCTCATGAAATGAGTTGGTAAGCTTTCCTTCCACCTAAGTATTTTGGAAGAATGAGAGAGATAGGTATTATTGCTGCTCTGAATGTTTTTTAGAATCTGCCAGTGAAGCTGTCTAGTTCTGGACTTGGGTTTCTTGGGAAGTTTTTGACGACTAGCAAGGAAGTTAAATCACTTTTCATAGTCTTAATCTCTTTATCATTCAGTCTTGGAAGACTGTAAATCCCTAGAAATTTACCAATTTTTGTGTAGGTTGCCCGATTTTTTGGGGTATAATTGTTCATAGTAGTTTCTTCGTTATCTTTTGTATTTCCATGGTATCAGTTTCTTTTTTTTTTTTTTAATTTTTTTTCAACTTTTTTTTTTTTTATTTTTTATTTTTGGGACAGAGAGAGACAGAGCATGAACAGGGGAGGGGCAGAGAGAGAGGGAGACACAGAATCGGAAACAGGCTCTAGGCTCTGAGCCATCAGCCCAGAGCCTGACGCGGGGCTCGAACTCACGGACCGCGAGATCGTGACCTGGCTCAAGTCGGACATTTAACCGACTGCGCCACCCAGGCGCCCCATCCATGGTATCAGTTTCAACTTCTTTCACTTCTTATCTGAGCTTTTTTTCCTCAGTGAATCTAGGTAAAGGTTTGTCAATTTTGTGTATCTTCTCACTGGATTGACCCCTTTATCGTTATAAGTGTTCCTCTTTGTCTATTACTACATTCTTTGTGTTAACTATTTTTTAACTTTATTTATTTTGAGATACAGTGCATGTGTAAGCAGGGGAGGGACAGAGAGGGGCAGGGAAGAGAGAATCCCAAGCAGGCTCTACCAGCTTTCTTTTGGTTTCCATTTGCACAGACTTTTTTCAGTTCCTTCACTTTCAGCCTGTGTGTTCCTTAGTTCTTGATGTCGTTGTAGGCAGCATATAGATTGCGTGCGTGTGTGTGTGTGTGTGTGTTAATGCATTCAGTTAGAGTCTTAATTGGAGAATTTAGACTTGGAGAATTTGGAATTGGAGAATCACTTTTACATTTAAAGTGATTATTGGTAAGTATGTAATTATTGGCATTTTGCTAATTGTTTGCTGGTTGTTGTTGTAGTTCAGTTTTGTTCTCTTTGCCCATGTGCTTTGATAACTTTAATGTTATATTTAGATTGTTTTTTTTTTTTGTGCGTTTTCTGTAAGTTTTTTGCTTGGTGTTTATCACGAGGTTCACACGTGTCATTCTATTTATATTAGAGTACATTTTAAGTTGATAGCAACTTAATTTTGAACACATTTGAAACAAATTTTTGCTCACCTCAGCCGCATTTTGTTGTCACTTTTTACACTTTTGTTTTCTCTATCTCTTGGAGTTGTACTTAATTTTACTAATTTTTTTCTTTAACCTTAGTACCTTTTTTTATATATACTATATGAACTACCTTTACTATATACTATGTATATCTCACCTTTTCCAGTGAGATTTTTACTTTGCATGTTATTAGTGCTATTTCTTTCCAGCTTAAGGAAATACCTATAATACTTTTTGTAAGGAAGGTTTAGTACTGATGAATTTTTGTTGTTGTTGTTGTTGGTTTGTCTAGGAAACTCTTGTTTGGAAAATGTTTCCTTTTAGCACTTTGAATATGTCCTGCCACTCCCTTCTGATCTGCAAAGTTTCTGCTGAGAAATCTGATAACCTTCTGGGATTTTTTTTGATGGAACAATTTTTCTCTTCGTGCTTTTAAGATTGTCTGACTTGTGACACCTTAATTATAATGGGTTTTGATGTGGCTGTCCTTGCATTTATCTTACTGGGGACTCTCAGAGCTTCTTGGACCTGGATGTTTGTTTCCTCCTCCAAGTTAGACTTTTCTTTTAAAAAAAATTTTTTTTATGTTTATTCATTTTTGAAAGACAGAGACAGAGCACAAGCAGGGGTGGAGCAGAGAGAGAGGGGGACACAGGGTCTGAAGCAGGCTTCAGGCTCTGAGCTGTCAGCACAGAGCCCGACGCGGGGCTCGAACTCACGAACCGCGACATCATGACCTGAGCCGAAGTCAGATGCTCAACTGACTGAGCCACCCAGGCGCCCCTAGAACTTTTCAATCATCGCTTCTTCAAGTACATTCCCCCCCCCCCCCCCCCCGCTTTATTCCTTGCTTCTCCTTCTGGGACCCCTATCACACAAATGTTATTCTACCTAATGTTGTTGAAGAGGCCCCCTAAGTTTATTTTTTTTTTTAAATTATTTTTTCTTGTTCTGCATTCCATTGCTTTATCTTGGAGCTCACTGAGCCATTCTTCTGCTTTATCCAGTCTGTTGAACCCCTCTAATATATTTTTCCCTTTAGTTAATGTATTCTTTAACTCTTAACTTCTGTTCAGTACTTAGTCATATTTTCTGTTGCTTTAAGTTCTCACTATATTCATCCATTCTTCTCCCTAGTTCAGTGAGCATCTCTTTGTGATCATTACTTTGAATTCATAATCAGGTCAATTACTTATGTCCTTATCATGTATGTCTTTAAGATTTTGTCTTGTTCTTTTCTTGGGGGTATATTTGTTTACTCATTTTGCTTGACTATGTTTCTCAGTATTAGATAAAACAGCTACCTATGTCTTGAAGGAGTGCCTTGTTAGGTGATGATCCTTCTTATTCAATTTGCCCTAGCTTTTACTTGTGTCTTGAACCTTTGTTCACAGTACCTGACTTACTCTACCTATGGATTTTCCAAAGTGCCTGACTTAATCTTCATATGACCCCATTTTTTTCTTTTCCATATACTTTTTTTTTTAATTTATTTTTAAATTTACATCCAAGTTAGTTAGCACATAATGATACAATGATTTCAGGAGTAGATTCCAGCGATTCACCCCATATGTATAACACCCAGTGGTCATCCCAACAAGTGTCCTCCCTAATGCCCCTTACCCATTTAGCCCATACCCCCACCCACAACCCCTCCAGCAACCCTCAGTTTTTTCTCCGTATTTAAGAGTGTCTTAGGTTTGTCCCCCTCCCTGTTGTTATATTTTTGCTTCCCTTTGCTTAGGTTCGTCTGTTTTGTATCTGAAATTACTCATGAGTGAGGTCATATATTTGTCTTTCTCTAACTAATTTCACTTAGCATAATACCCTCTAGTTCCATCCACTTAGTTGCAAATGGCAAGGTTTCATTGATTGCCAAGTAATACTCCATTGTGTGTGTGTACACACACACACACACACACACACACACACACACACACACACACACACACCCCTTCTTTATCCATTCACCCTTCGATGGACATTTGAGCTCTTTCCATACTTTGGCTATTGTTGACAATGGTGCTATAAACATTGGGGTACATGTACCCTTTTGAAACAGCATACTTGTATCCCTTGGATAAATGCCTAGTAGTGAAATTGCTGGGTGGTAGGGTAGTTCTATTTTTATTTTTTTGAGGAACCTCCATACTGTTTTCCAGAGTGGCTGCATGTTTGCATTCCCACCAGCAGTGCAAAAAAGATTTTCTTCGCATCCTCACCAACATCTGTTGCTTGAGTTGTTGATTTTAGCCATTCTGACTGTGAGGTGGTATCTCATTGTGGTTTTGATTTGGATTTCTCTGATACTGGATTTTTTTCATGTGTCTGTTAGCCATCTGGATGTCTTCTTTGGAGAAGTGTCTATTCATGTCTTTTGCCCATTTCTTCACTGGATTATTTGTTTTTTGGGTGTTGAGTTTAATAAGTTCTTTATAGATTTTGGATACTAACCCTTTATCTGATATGCATATGACACAATTTTTGGGGATCCACCACAACCTGTCATTCCAAGGGGAGAAATTTCTTTTAACACGTAGTTTTAGCAGATTATAAACCAGATCCTCAGGCAGCAGTTTTGCAACATGCAAATATTGTGGAACAGCAATAGTAGTCCCTGCTGGCCTCCAGACGAGATTTGGAAGTGTTCTCTGGATGACTGTTGAAGAAAAAAAATGGGTCTCCAGACATGGGTATAAACTCCTTTCTAGGAAGTGTCCTTGAGCTGTAGGGGAGGCTAAGGTATGTACAAGGATGATGTCTTCCTGGTTAAATTCCCTGGGAGTGCCTCCTTGGTCTCTAGATGTGTGGAAACCTGAATCCTGTCTCTCAGGTATGAGCTCCAGGCCAATTAAATAGGCCTTTTCACAGGAAGACTGGGGTTATGTTTTAGTCTGCTGTCCCTGCAGTGCCCTGGGGTGTGTGGCTTACAAAGAACTATCTTTATGATTGTTAAAGTCCTATGGAGCTCAGAAATCCCAGATGTCTTGGCCACCAGGGCCAGAAGGTGAAGGGGTGTCCCTGTATGGACTGTGTGTGCCTATTTGCTTTAGCTGGGCAGCTGGAGAGTGCAGGGTGTGGGATACTCTTAATGTCCTTTTAAACGCAGGGAGGAAGATGGCTATTCTCACCCACTCTGGGCTTCAGCAGTGCAGTGGGAGAGTGCCTTATCTGTGTAGGAGCACTGGCTTGGGCTGCTGGTGGGAGAATGCCAGGATCACTCTGCCTCACCAGTCCTGGATTGGGAGTGGGGGAGTATCATGACTTGGTGCTTGCCTGCTTCAGAGTGGGGACTGCTTGCCCCAGCCTGTCACAGCAAGGCAGGGGGTAGTGCGTCTGAATTCCCCCTGCCTATGCTAGCAGACTGCGGAGACTGCAACAATGGTGTCTGGTATCACTTCCTTCTCTAGGGAGCATCTCAGCTGTCCCCTGCTCCCAGATCAGCAAATGAGACTCCCTTACATCTAGTTGAGGAGCTTTTGAAGCTGATGTTATTATCTGTGCTGTCCCTCCCCACTTCCCAGTTCCATCGGGTGTGTGAGCCCACACATGAGCCCAACCAGAGAGGAATGTTTTCTGTTGCACTTTGGGATCCCTGGACCACAACACCATTGGTTTTCCGAGCCATATGTTCTGGGGACTCCCCTCTCTGATACAGGTCCCAGGGGTCGGAATGTTCCAGGTGGGGCATCAACCCTTTATTCCTTTGGGAGAAGTGTCCCTCTGGTGAGATCCCTCCCTATTATGGGTCACTGTTCAAGGGCTAGGATTTTTTTGGTGAGATTATGTTCCTGCCTCTCTACCTGTCTTGATGTAGTCCTTTTATCCTTTGTTGGAGAGCAGTTTATCTTGTTTCAGATCTTATTCAGAGGAAAATGATCCTCACATAGTTGTATATCTGGGAGGAGCTGAGTTTAGAATCTTTTTATGCTGCAATTTTGGACCCCCTTTAAATAACTTAACATCATCAAATACTTCTGTGTATCATAATTCCTAAACAATCTGTATGAATTGAGTCTGAAATTTTGGTACTTTGCCTTGTTGATGGAACAAGGTTCTTTGTACTGCAGAGTTTCAGTCTGGATTTTGATGATGGCATCCCCCTTTGTTATATTTAGTATGTTCCTCTGGTCTATCTTTTGTAAATGGAGGATTGAATGTAGTTTGACCAGATTTAGGTAGACTTTTTTTTCTTTTTTTTCTTATTTAAAGCAATGTTACTCGATAAATGATTTTTTCCATTTTTTGGCATTGGTTGTCTGGCTGCCTCTCCCTTAACAGCTATTGATGGTCCATGACTAGGTGCATTAATTCATTAAAACTTAGAAAATAGGGCTATTCTAACTTAATATGTTTAAAATTAGAGGTATATATAGGTGTGTGAATGGATGTATTTCTGAAATAAACCTCTAAGTGGAATTTTTAGAAACCCAATGGTGTAGTTTATATACAAAATGCAGGATGAACTCGAAATGTTACATTTAATGAAAGAGCCATAAACATAGAAACAGGCTGTGGAATATCATAAGAAAATAATACCCATGGCAATTATCCCCAAATGGTTAATATTCTCCTCATACTTAAAGTTCTTTGAAATCCTCTGTGCAAAAGATGTAACCACATACATTCTCAATATTAAAAAAAAATGCTATAATGGTCTTTAGTCCAAAAAGTTACACATGTTTATTAAACATAAACATAAAAGTGGAGAAGTTAGGTGATTCCATTGCCTGGAGAAAACCACTGTCCAAGGGTGTTGATACTATTGCTTGGTGATGTAAAATCTTTGTAACTGTAAACAGTGATACTTAAGCTGCAAAATGGAAACACAAATAACGTTTAAAGTGCTTTAGTGAGCTTCTGTGCATTTTTTGTGGTAAAATACAAATAACACAAGACTTACCATTGTAACTATTTTCAAGTGTATAATTCAGGACAGTTAAGTACATTCAGTGTTGTGCAACAACCTTTGCTATCTAGACACAGAATTTATCATCCCAAGTGAAGACCTTGTGACAGGTCACAACTCTGACTAGAAATTACCGTATGCTTTTGAGTTTTAGAGTATACCACTTACATCTCAGTGGTTTTCTAAAGGAGATAGCAGGAAATAGAACCAAAATACTTCTTGGCTTCATGGAGCTTGCATTCTAGTGATAGTCATAATACAATTACCACCTTCAAAAATGAAAAATGGCAAAAAAAAAAAAAAGGGGGGGGGAATTACCCAGGGGAGGTAAAGGACATGGGTGTGTTCTTCCTGTAGAGTCCCTTAGATTTCTTGACTGTAATTTAAAGTTTATGATACCCAATCCTTGATTTTTCAAAGAGCCAACAAAACTGCAGTGGTGGCAGATGATCCTGTATTTTCCTGTGGATGAACAAACACTTCAATTACAAAATTGCAACATAAATTTTAAAAATGACATCTGCATCCCACAGAGTGATGGAGTTTTAGCTCTGAAGCAATCCTAGATAAGATAAAATTCAACCTCGTTGTTTTACAAATAGGCAACTAATACTCATGGTAGATCAAGCATTTAGTCCTAACCAACCAAGCACTATCTGAATCTATAAAGCAGTTATGCTACTAAGGCAGTGTTATGTTTTATTTTTGCCTCCCCCCACCCCCTGAAACATTGTCTGACAGCTCACTGGTTTGAATCCTTTATCTATAAAAATAAGCTTTACTTGGCTATCCTAGGAAGAATGGAGGTTGACTTGGCTCAATATTGCGTATCAAACACGTTTTAGTTTTGGTCTTTTTGGTGTCCATGTATGATAGTCAACAGCAAAACTGCAGAAGGAGAGCCTGAATGAGAAACAGGACTTACTGAAATCTGATATGGCTCATGAACAGTAGCCCTAGGATATGGATGTTGGGGGGGGGGGCGGGGAAGAGGGGCAATATGCCCCTGAAGGACATATCTATAGCTACATTTGTAGCTATAGAGAACTTATGTCCCTAAGTGGGAACCTCTTGATCTTACAAGTCAGTTGATGGCAGAGTAGAGAGTGGTCTTCTAGCACCCAATTGTGTGTACTTGGCTTTGAGGCTTTATGACAAAAATCCTTCCCAATCTACTAACCTTCTCTCATGCTTCAATTAGTCTAATCAAGCAAACATGACTGAAGGTTTCTTTGCCAGTTAAAAACTCTTGCCAAGTGGTACGGTCCTATTTCTGAACCGGGTGTTCTCATTTACCTTGCAAATTGTAGTTTGTGGATGGAGAGAAGGAAGGGTGAAAAGATTAGGCTGAATCTGTCAGTACTTCAACTGAAATGCATCCAGTTCCAAGAAGACCAGTGGGAGGCCTTTCAGGGGTAGTCCCACAGAGGATAAGAACAGATTTGCCTTGGATCAATTTGAACAGGAAGGAGTCTGCCAAAGTTTTATGTGGGGCTGGCACTTGGGGGCAGAAGGATAAAAATATAAAGTTGTCTTTGTTCCCATCACATACAGAGTCATTCAGCATACTACTTAATTTGCAGTCTTGTAAATTCACAAATGGAGAAGAAGGGGGAAGGGTAGAGGTGGAAAAATGAGAGGTCCATAATCAGGGCTGGGAATAGGCCTCCTTCTTTTAACAGGGTGCTCTCTGTGGGATCTGGGTGGGTGGATAATTTAAAGGGAGCAATTTGGAGTGTTGATATTTTTATCATCTAAGCATCATTATAGCTTTGAGAGCTAGGTTTGGCATATATTATGACCTTCATTTTAGGTGAGGTGGTCCAGAGATGAGGGTGGTAAGCTTTTGTAGGATCATTGATCTAATCATTCATGAGGGTGAGTTGGTTTAAGTGGAGTACATTGTCAGATCTGTTTGTGAGCTTGTTGGCCCACCATCTATACTGCATTGTCTCCATGCCTATTATGGGGCCACCTTTCCTGTAAGGACTCCTATCAGTAGGAAAGATTTTGTAGTCCAACAGAGTGCCATTGCCTACTCTCTGCAGCAAAGACCTCAGTCCTAGAATTTGTTTAAAGGCATCCATAACTCTGATGGTTAGAACATAAATATGACTTGGGGAAAAGGATTGGAGTTGCCTATAATAATTTGTGGTTAATGAATTGTCTTAAGGGTTTTATGTGTCACTCTCCCACTCACTGCTTTGCATGGTAGTGGCCCTTTTCCTATTAAAAGACTTTTCTCATTTGAACTGTTTTATGAATAGAAGGCTCTTTCATTTTTCACAGCTGATTTCCTTTTATTGTCTTTATTGCAGTTTAACAGAGAGACAAATGACACAGCAAACAGATGAGGGAGACAGCCCCCACCTTTCCTTTATGTGTTTTTATTAACCTTTGTTCATCTCCTAGCTCAGGTTTTGGGATGCAGGCCTTTAGTGTGGGTCATAAATGAACAGCCAGATCTGAAGCACTGTTGAAAAGCTCTGCAATGGGGCAGAGTAGTCTGTGAAATATTTGTTTTCTAACATTGTCTGAAGTTACAATGACAATGATAGGAACAATCTAACACCAGATTTTCACACTAGGAATAGAGGTCTCTGGACATAGAGACCTTCAGTATCCACTACATGCCAGAGATTCTAAGTTTTCTGTTAAATGAATGTATTACTATAGTAAGGATTTTAAACGGGAGAGGTGTATATAATATGAAAATTATCTTGATTTGCCTCCCCCCTCCCAACACCACTGCCTCATAAGAGGCTTCATAAGAACGTATGTAAAAATACTACATAATAATACATATTTTATGACTTATTTTGACAAAAATTGGCTCAAAACTCTAGTCAATGTATTATTCAAAGACACTCTTCTTAACATGTTTTGAAAGGTTTGCCATTGCCACTTCTTATAAAATTTTGGGTTAGGCAGCATTTCCCTCTTGGTAGGTATTTAATTATTTTTGTTAATACAGGTAGAACTGCAGTACATCCTTGAACATGCATTTGCCCATAGGATACACTTCTAGAAGTACAATTCCAGTGTGGAAGGACCTGTGCGGTGTTTCAGCAGACAGATTTCCTTCTGGCAGCTGTACTGCTTCATCTGCCCACCATCTTGGGTACAACAGTGACCCAAGGCCACTTGTATATTACTTATTTTAGTTCTCAGAATACTCTGACAAAAACAAAATTCTTAATCTCATCAACTGAGGATTACAAGCTTCAGAAATGTGAAGTATACTTGCCTAAGGTTACACAGCTACACTAAGGAAGATTTGTCCATCACACAGTCTCATGCTCTTTCCATAGTTAGGACTTTGTAGACACAACACCCTATCTAGTTTTGCCATTAATTGTTTTTATGTCTTGGGGAAGTGGAAGTCGACTTTTTAGCTCCATTTTCATTTTCTATAAGATCTAGTTGGACCACATGATTTTAAGGACCCCTTTAGCTTTAAATTTTGAGTATATTTGGGGGGTATAGCTTACTAATACCATGATTGATAGTATCATTCTAATAGTAGCAATAGTATCACTTATAAAGAGTATTGAATACATTTTGGATAGATCTTCATTTTGTTTTTTCTACTTACAAGTTATTTACTTTGGAAGAGAAAGAAGGGGGAGGGGCAGAGGGGGAGAGAAAATCCCAAGCAGGCTCTATGCTATCAGCATAGAGCCCAACACAGGGCTGTATTTCATGAACCGTGAGATCATGACCTGAGCCAAAATCAAGAGTTGGATGCTTAACCAACTGAGCCACCCAGGCACCCCTATAACTTTACTTTCCAAAGGGAGAAAGGATTTGAACTAGGGTTAACTTAACTGATACGAAGAAGGTTAATATTACCATAAATAAACTTGTTCAGGATTTCTTGTGTGCTGAGCACTACTCACCCTTTGGAGTGTTTGCCTGCATTATTGTATACTGCCGTCCCTGTGCTGCAGTGACGATGGGTTGTTACTATCCTACAGATTAGGATAATGGCAGGGAGGGCAGGTAACCTGCCCAAAGTCTTACAGTGTGTAGTGCATGTTTGAACCAAAGCTGTCATACCTGAGACTGAGTTTGGAAACCTGTCTTTCCTTGAGATGTTTTTGGGGGTTGGGGGTGATAAAAACAATTCCTCTTTCTAGCATTACTAACAAAGGGTTAAAAAACAGTGTTCTAGATAACTAATTTTTATTCTCTTTAGGCTCAAAAGTTAAAACCTTAATTTGGCATAAAAAAACTTTTTTAGAGTGTTTACAATGTTACACGTTCTTCTATTTACATTCAGCCTAATCTTTGCTTAAGACAGCATCATTTTGGAAGTATTGTTTTGATTCTTGCTCCTGGGGTAATTAAACTGAATTATCCATTTTTTGCCTTTTTCTAAATGACTTGGAATTGCCAGGCATTTTGAGTGTTTGAGGTTCTTTTTTTAAATTAATTGTAAATTAAAAAATTGTCCAAGTTAGTGTATAGTGCAACAATGATTTCAGGAGTAGATTCCTTAATGCCCCTTACCCATTTAGCCCATCTCCCCCTCCCACAACCTCTCCAGCAACCCTCTGTTTGTTCTCCATATTTAAGAGTCTCTTATGTTTTGTTGCCCTCCCTGTTTTTATATTTTTGCTTCCTTTCCCTTAATGTTCATCTTTTTGATATCTGAAATTCCTCCTATGACTGAAGTCATATGATCTTTGTCTTTCTCTATTTTGCTTAGCATAATACCCTCTAGTTCCATCCACATAGCTGGAAATGGCAAGATTTCATTGTTTTTGACTGCCGAGTAATACTCCATTGTGTGTGTGTGTGTGTGTGTGTGTGTGTGTGTGTGTGTGTGTGTGTGTCTATGCACATCACATCTTATTTATCCATTCATCCACCGATGGACATTTGGGCTCTTCCCATACTTTGGCTATTATCTATAGTGCTGCTATAAACATTGGGGTGCATGTGCCCCTTTGAAACAGCACACTTGTATCCCTTGAATGAATATCTAGTAGTGCAATTGCCTGGTCGTAGGTTAGTTCTATTTTTAGTTTTTTGAGGAACCTCCATACTGTTTTCCAGAGTGGCTACACCTATTTGCATTCCCACCAGCAGTGCAAAAGAGATCCTTTCTCCTCGTCCTCACCAACATCTGTTGCCTGAGCTGTTAATGTTGGCCATTCTGACAGGTATGAGGTTGTATCTCATTGTGGTTTTGATATGTATTTCCCTCATGAAGAGTGATGTTGAGCATTTTTTCATGTGTCGGTTGGCCATCTGGATGTCTTCTTTGGAGAAGTGTGTATGTCTTTTGCCCATTTTCTCACTGGATTATTTGTTTTTTGGGTGTTGAGTTTGCTAAATTCTTTACAGATTGTGGATACTGACCCTTTATCTGATATGTCGTTTGCAAATATCTTCTCTCATTCCGTTGGTTGCCTTTTGGTTTTGCTAATTGTTTCCTTTGTTGTGCAGAAGCTTTTATTTTGATGAGGTCCCAATAGTTCATTTTTGCTTTTGTTTCCCTTGCCTCTGGAGATGTGTTGAGTAAGAAGTTGCTGTGGCTGAGGTCAGAGAGAGGTTGTTGCCTGCTTTCTTGTCTAGGATTTTGGTGGCTTCCTGTTTTTACGTTTAGATCAGTCTTCGATTTTGACTTTATTTTTGTGTATGGTGTAAGAAAGTGGTCCAGGTTCATTCTTCAGCATGTCACTGTTCACTTTTCCCAGCACCACTTGCTGAAGAGATGGTCTTTATTCCATTGGATATTCTTCTTTAACTGTTTAATGTTTATTTTTGAGAGAGACAGACAGTGTGAGTGGGGGAGGAGCAAAGAGAGACACACACAGAATCTGAAGCAGGCTCCAGGCTCTGAGCTGTCAGCACAGAGCCCGACGCGGAGATCACACCTACAAACCGAGAGATCATGACCCGAGCTGAAGTCGGATGCTCAACCAACTGAGCTACCCAGGAGCCCCTCCATTGGATATTCTTTACTATTTTGTCAAAGATTCGTTGGCCATATGTTTGTGAGTCCATTTCTGGGTTCTCTATTCTGTTCCATTGATCTGAATGTCTGTTTTTGTGCCAATTGAGGTTCTTTTTTACAGTGTGTTGTTCTTGACTTTGTGTCAAGGGGTCAGCACTGAAAGCCTCTGTGGTATGGAGAAGGTATGCTGAATGGAGGAGGATATGCCCCTTTGGTGTAGGGAGCCATATCATTCAAACCAGGATGCTGTAGAAGGTGAAATGGGGCATGATTTCTAATTGAGCAGAACAAGGGAAGAACATGCAGCTACCTCAGACTGGGGTCTATGGTAACTTTACTTGGAGCCAACTCCAAATACTGGTCGAGTTACTTGTTAGAGTCCTGCCACAAGCAATTTAGATCATTTGAATCAGTCTTGTCATTTGCGAATACATGGACAATAGTGCCAAACTGCTCTAAGGATGAGAGAACAATTGTGTGGAACTTGTGGCATATGGTATGATAGTAGCTGCCTCACAGGCTTGGTGAGAGAATGAGGGTGGATGACATAGTAAGGTGCTTAGCCTATAACGACCACTCTTTGCCTGTTCACATTGTTGAGGCTCTTATTTTCCTCTGCTGTAATTGCGTCTACATCTGGCTGCTTCCTCTTGCACCTCCCTCTTAGCTATTTCTAATCTGATGTGGGCTGGGGAATGAGATAACCAATTTATTAGTTCTGGAAAGATGCCACTTCTGAAAAAGATAGACATATTTTTACTGTGGGAGAAAGGATCACTTGGTGTCTGTGTCCTGAACGGTAAATGTCACTTGGTAATTGACTAGTGTCTAAAGCTTCTTGGTGATTAGAATATTATAGGTTGGTTGATAGGTGATTTTTAGGTATTAAGGTAGTTTAATTCAATAAATTTTAGTGTCCTATCATCTTGCAAGGGAGGGAGACATCCTCTCCAAAGCATCTTCTCCAAAGTGAAATGGGGTAAAATAGAACTTCTAAAGCATTTGACAGTGAGGCAAATGCTTCCGGAGTGTGAAGGTCTAAACAATGTAATTGCTTGCTTCCCAGGAACATAAGATGCATTTATTATTAAGAGGGAAGTGAATTTAGTTCTACTTTTTACGTAAGGGGAAAGAATTATGGTGAAGTAGAATATGCTTGCAGTACCAAAGGGACAGGTAGGGTGAATGAAATAATGTTGTTGTAATTTTATTTATTTATTTATTTATTATTTATTTATTTATTTAGGTAATTCAACAATTTCTCTGAGCTGGGATTTTTGTTCTCCATCTTCTCCACTAAAGTAGAAGTAAAGATCCCATCTGTCTTAAACGTGTATCTGTAACACCCACGCAGCCTGTGTTACATAGATTTTCAATATGTAATAATTAATAAAAAAGACTATTGATGCAATCTGGTCAACTACTTACACTTGAGTTGTAATTAAGGGTTTACTTTCTATAATTGTATGAGAATGCACACAAAATTGTTTGCTTCATTATGCATCTTCAGATGACCATTAACCTATTAGTAGAGATTGATCATTTTGGGGAAACAGAGGCATTACTTGAGTATTAGCCCATAAAGGATAATGGCTTTTAAACAGCAAGAAAACTCTGCTCAAGTCACCTAATGGTTTTATCTGCTCTGATTTCTTTTGTGTATACTTGAATTCAGTCACTTATTGAGTGCCTGCTATATGACAGGCACTGTAGTATGCATGAAGCACAGATGGAGAAGAGTGAGTGGGTGAATGAGGTAGTTCATAAGTTTTCATGAGTATATTTCAGTTTGCTTTCACAAAAGCTACTGTGTGCGTACACACACACACAGTGTATTTCTTACATATGTGAAAAGATGATAGACATTGTCTTTGTCCCATGTTCCCCATTTCTAGTTAAACTGTTGGGCTGCTTTATCCTACCCCAGGAAAAGAGTACTGTATCTTAGCTCTAGAAAATCCAAGGCTCTCTGGACAGTCGTGGTAAATGACTAACAGAAATGTTAGGACACCCTGTTCATTTTTGCCAGTTTTTGTTGTGTTTGGGTGGAAATGTTTGCAAATACACCACCTCTTAACTGTTCTCATTAATGGTGGTGAACAGAATGTGGGTAGGCAAACTCCGTAGCTAAACATTTACAGTGTGCTTTCGGGCTTGGAAACATGGTCAGATAGAACCAGCCAGCCTGCCTCTTCCCTCCTCGTCTCTCCCCACCGCCTTCTCTCCTCCCTGCCCCTGTTTCTTTGTTGCTCACTCTCCTAACTTTTGATGGCCTTTTTGTTGGTCATTTATTCTGTGACCATTGGCTGAGCCCCAGCTCCTGTAAACAGCTATGTTGGGGGCTATGGCTAGAACTGTGGTTACTGGGGTTAGAAACCTCATAGTGTGGCGAGAAAGATGACAAATACATAAATATATGAGTGTGTTTTACTAAAAATCCATAAGAAAAATTATGGACTCCATGAAGGGAGGTTGACTATGTCCTCTAGGGAGGAGGAAGAGGCTTCACAGCTGATGGAAGTAAGACAAGAGTGGACATCAGGCACCATAATTTCCTGATCAATGGAAGCCACATATTAGGACATTGAGGTTTGATCCCAGGTCTTCCAAAGAACTGGGTGAGTTTAGAAAAGTTGAACTTCTTAGTGTTTCAGCTTGCTTATCTACTTGTTAGTAAAAAGTCTTCAGTGCTGTGAAGACAGAATGAACAGTATTTGAGAAAGCTCTTTGATCAGGCTTAGGTAGTTACAAATTGTTATCTGCATTGTGCAGGTACAGAAATAGTCTGTGCCTTTTGAGTTTTCTCCTGAGCCAGCGATTCTCCTTGTATATCTCAGGGGAAATCCAGGCAAAACTAGGACTCTTTCTTGAAAGACAAAACCAAGTGACAGTCTTGAATTCTAGTCCTTGGAAAAACTAGAAATTTTTTAAAAAATGGTGGTAATGACCTCATTACCTTATGCTTGAGAATGAATTAGAGCATTTCTAAGCAATTTCCACAGCGATGATCTCCTGTGACACCTAGGTGAAAGTTGTTACCACCAATTCTTTATAGACAAGTCCACTAAGGGGTAAAAAAACAAAACAGATCACTTGGTATTAAGTCCAGAACTCGAATAATTGAGTGTTGGGATTCTAAAAGGAAAGAAACCTTAAATAAGAGTGTAGTTAGATATTTAAGGAGGGTAATGAGGTTGGGAGAGATGAAGTAACTTGTGCAGGGTCACACAGTTAATTATAAAGTGAAATTGGACCTCAAACCTGTTGTTTTACTGGCTTTGGTAGCTGAGTTTTGCTATGCTACATCTTAATTCTGAATTCATCTTCAGTGGTCAGGTTCTTTCATAATGACTGTTAAATTCGAGGATGAATATTCACCCTTTAAAAAATTGTTTAATGTTTATTAGTTTTTGACAGAGCAAGTAAGGGAGGATCAGAGAGAAAGAGAGGGAGACAGAGTCTGAAGCAGGCTCCAGGCTCTGAGCTATCAGCCCAGAGCTTGACACAGGGCTCGAACTCCCGAACCATGAGCTCATGACCTGAGCTGAAGTCAGATGCTTAGCTGAGACATCCAGGGGCCCCTATTCCCCTTTGATATCAAAGCTTTTCTATCAGTTTATGGATGATCTAAAACTAATACTTAATTGTTAGGGAAATTCACTGGATGAAATAATCCTACATTCTGCAGATAAATAAACTCGTTTGTTTTTACCATCTATAGATTTCTCCTCTCACTGATTTGCTTATTTGGTAAAGTTGAACATTCTGATCTGGAATTACCTGGGAATACCAGGAGTTATTACAGCCTCTGGGTTTCCTACCTAGGCTTTGGGTCCATCTTGTGCTCTGAAGATATATGGGTGGGAAGGACATTTGCAGAGCTCAAGTGTTAACTGTGCCTGTGTTCCCAAACCAATCTCAGCAAATTGACCCCAGGTCCTAGAACACAAGTAAACATGCCAGGTGCCATTTAGTCTCATTAGTTTCCTTCCATTCAGATGATGGAATTGATGCTTAAAATGATACCAGTATTACTTAAAATGGCTTAAAATGGCTTACCACTGTCCTCATGTTACATTCTTCTTTATAATCGCCAACCTGCAATGTCATCATCAAGGCTAGGCTTGCAGCATGTCATCACTGATTGGAAGATGCTCTGTTGTTGGTTTCATTGACCAGAGTTTTGAGGAAAAGCAAGACAAGCTGCCACTTTAAGGCCAATTATAGGATCAAATCCAATCCCTTCTATAGGCCATACTGTTTGATAAACTGGATATATTCATTCTATATTTCCAATACTACATCCTTTATCAGTATTTAACAATTGATGGTGTAGTTCTAGTCCATCTTCAAAACCTGAGAACCAGGAGCACAGATGGCCCAAGTCCCAGTGTAAGGGCTCAGATTGGACACAGCCACCAACACTAGGCAGAGCCATCTGCTTTATTCAGTCCATCAATTAAAATACTCATCTCTTCCAAAAACATTATTACACACTCAGAAATATTTAACCAGATTAACCAGATTATCTGGGTATTGACTACCTACTTGAATTAACACATAACTTTCTTGGCTAACCAAATGCATTTTAATCATAATGAACATGAAGAAAACTTACAGATGAAGATAAATTAATCTTATAACTAAAAAAGCATATATAATGAGAATTTTTATCAAATTGACAAAAATGTGAGTATTAATAAAGGGTGTTGCTGATGGGGTGCCTGGGTGGCTCAATCAGTTGAGGCGTCCAATTCTTGATTTTAGCTCAGGTCATGATCCCAGGGTCATGGAATTGAGCCCCACATCAGGCTCTGTGCTGAGTGTGGAGTCTGCTTAAGTTTCTCTCTCTCTCTCTCAAAAAAAAATGGTCCTGCTGATGAAGGTGCAGAAACATGGAACAATCCACATGAACCTGGTGGGAAACATTATATAAGAATTGGGAACCTGTGTGACATTACGTGTAAAAGTCTTAAACCTTTATATACTTCAGGATCTATTGCAGAAATGATAGTTTTATAGAAGTAGACTAAAATTGACATTCAAAGAGATTCATTGCAATGTTAGTGTTTTTAAATATACTACGTACTTAGGATAGAATCTAGGCGTAGAAAGATGTTAACAATGTGCAGTCATAGCTACCATTGAGGATTTATTGTATGCCAGGCACTATGCCAGGAACTTTGAATATGGATCTTATTTTTAACCATTAATACAATAGTTTGGTCCCTCATTGGATTTTATTCTTGTTTCAGAAAAAAATGTTTAATTCTTGAGTTGAACATGAAGACCTTTCCCAAGATGTCCCCTGACCTATCTTCCCGACCTCCAATTTTTTCCCCCAACTTAGAAATGGGGAAAATGAGGCCAAGAAAAGTTGAGTTAAGGCCAAAGAACAAATCTGAGGTAATGTGATGAGTGAGATCCTCCGTTCTTGGTGCCAATTAATGAACTTTTTCATTCCACATGTTCGTCTGGAAAAAATATATCCTAGTTTACAAACATTCACTGAGTATGGGATAAATTCCAGACATTGATCTAGGCAGGTGCTAGAGACACAAAACATAAACAAAAACCTTTGCTCTCTAGGAATTCACAACCCATGGGAAGAGACTGACTCAGTTTTAAAAACTTGAAAGTGAAACCATTGTCCGTTGAAATTGTGTCCTTTTTGGTTTTAAATAAGATATCCATGGATGACAGACTCCATGTAGTTTGACAGATGTGAAGATGTGGCAGGGGATTATCGGCTCTTTCCTACTTAGAGGCACCCCCAAATCCTGAACCTACCACTTAAAACTCCACAAACCACCATGCACCCGTTTAAATGCTCCACGTGGGTTAATTTAATTAATCCTCAAAACAGTCCCATGAAGGAAGTAGTATTCCTTCTCACGTGGCAGAAATTAAATGGAGGCAGTGAGAGACCAGGTGTAACTTGCCCGGCCAAAATTCGAGCTCAGGTGGTCTTACTCTGCCTGTGTTTCACTACATGCAGGATGCTACATCTGAATTAAAAACCGAAGGATGTGGAACAGGAATTCATTTTGGGTAGAGGTATATGGAGTGTTGAAAGCCTTTGGAGGTTCAGGGGTGCTTAATTGTTTTGGGGGAGGTTCGGGAAATTGTGGGAGGTGGAGTGGGTGTGATCTTTGCTCAGGCAAGGGGTGCTCAGCTGTGAGGCCTGAGCCCTAGCAGGGCCACTCTGAGGAGTGTGGCTTTTACCAGTTAGGCAAGTAGAAGCCACAGAGAGCTTAAGCATGTAAGAAATATGATCAAGCTTGCCTTTTAGAACGATCACGTATTAATCAGTTGACAAAGTGACCGAGATGGTTTTGGTCGGCTTCTAAACCCCTGACCCTCTGACCATGGTTCAGCCACACTCGTCTTCAGTACAAAGGGAATTGTCCTCAAATGGAAACCATTGCTCACTGCTACAGGGGGTTAATAAAATCTCATGAGGCCAAGAGAGCCAAGTCACAATTTAAAAACGTTGCTTCCCAGCTGGCAGCTGCCGTGAGTGAGTTGTGAGTGTAGGCGTCTGGCAGCTCTGCTTTCACTGGCAGTATATTGCTTTGCTTCCCCCTCATAAACCTTTCTGTTTATTTTGTGGGAGGGTAAAGCGCCTGACGGACCTTATCCAGGAGGCAAATAAAGAAGCAGGAGGCCTTAAATCTTCAAGTTCTGGAGATCTCTAAAACAACACAAACCGTGAGATTGGAAAATGGGGGAACTTTCCTGGGCATCCACCTGTGGTGACTTCCCTCTGCCTTTAGTTCCCTTTTTCCACTTCTGGGACACCTGCTCCCTCCCTCATGTCTTGTCTTTGAATCGTAACTCCCAGTAGGTAACAACGCTCTCATATTACCAAGACTTCACGTTGCATTTCCCTAGTGCAAGCCTGCCCTTTCCAGAACTGCCCACCTTTCAAAATTCCTTCGTTGCATTTCTGGCTACAGCTATTAAACCCCTCCTGGGGCTCAACTCAAATATGTGTTAGGAAGAGCAATTTAATTAAATTGCCTCCCACTAAGGTATAAATAACTTCTAGCCCCCAACCCCATCCCTCCAATCATCGCAGGTATGTTAAAAATGTAATGAAAGAAATGAGTCTCTCATTGACTATAGCAATGAAGTAATAACAGTATCTTCCAAGTGGAGGGTATATTTCAAGGTGCCTTAAAACATGCTTGCATTGAAGCCACCCCACTTCTGGGTAAGGTTCTGTTCATTGTGTACTCTGGTCTCTATGCTGTTGTTGAAACATTTGTGCTTCCTATTTAGCAGAAGCAGCTGTTGTCCTTTTCCCTCTGCTTAGGGGCTCTCTAGCCTGATTGCCTGCAAGCCTGAGCCTGTTGGCTTTTGCTCTGAGGATTATAATCTCCCTGAGCTAGGAAGCAGGAAGGGGGTGGGGCAGATGATTGGAAGAGAAAAAGAGAGGGAGGTGTCAATAAGAATGAATTATGTGTATCCAAAAGAGAAATGGAAGTTAGTTTTAAACAATTACCAGCAATAATGGGAAGAATTGGTGGCGGCAAACAATGTGACAAAATATCCAGCAAGTTCATGGCTTAGGGTAAAGTCTGTACCAGGAGATGGGAATGCTTTTGAATTTAATCTTGTGTAATTAATGTCTTAGAGTCTTTCTGTTCCCACCTGTACAATGAAGGGGGATGGAGCAGATAGGCTAAGTATCCATTAGATCTAAAATGAACTGATCAGATATTGGGCTTCATGTGGAGACCGTGGACCTGTGTGTTGTAACATTGACCTGCTTTATATACTATTCTGTTGAAGACCAGTTTCTCTGCTATAGGGTAGAAGAGAGGCCATCCCAACAGTGAGTTAGGGTAGGAAAAACACCAAACTTAAAACCAAAGACTTGGGTTCTAGTCCTAGCTTCACTTCAACATTTGAAGTTGGACCTACTAATATAACCAAGTCGTATCTCAGTTTCTTTGTAAACTGGTTCACAAAGTCATGCATAACCAGAACTGGTGTTACCTGGTGGCTGCTGAACAAGGTGGGGACAGATGCATGGTGGTAATATAGTTTGTTAAACTTGTATTTCAATTTACACTTAACTGATTTTTTTTTTTTTTCTTTTTCTAAGTCAAATGGCAATGGGAAATCATAAGTTGTGTGCCCTGGACTATCAACTGTGTCAACAGGAGGAGGATGGAGGTGAAGTTAATGGAGTTTTTCTAAATTCTGTCTATCCAGGCAAGATAATCTTTGATCTTTCTGAGTTTTATCCATCATTGAAAAGATTCTCTTGGACTACATGGGTTTTAGTCTCTCCCCCAGTAAGAACACATGATTGACAAGCATATATTTCCCATCATAGACCAAGGGACTGATTATAGGCAGAAATGGAAGGAACCTTGATCTCAGCTACTCAAGAGGGCAAAACCCCAAGAAAGATCAAGTTTGCTTTGCATGGTTGGGAATTGCTTATTCAGGCTTAAGCTTCCTTCATACTAAATATTACAAAGAGTTTGGATGTCATCTTGATATTAGAAAAGCCACTTAGGTCAGGCCTCTTACTGCCCCCATTTGTACTGTTTGCTCTCCCTGTTTACTCACTTGAGCAGAAAATCGTCTGTCACTTCCTATTGTTACCTTATTATGTGGGTGTGCCTTACACACTTGAAGAAAATCTAAGTTCTTTTGAGTCAGGAGCTCTGTTTTATATCTCTTTAATCTTAAATGTTGAGTTCTTGAATCAGAACATAAATTTATTCCAGGTTTAAATGTCGTTGGTCTTGGTATCTCCAATACAGGTTAGTATAGGATGTCCTTTATGATCTCTTATAATGGAACTTGGTAAATACTTCTTGGGTTTAACTGAAGACTTTTATCTGTAAGATCTTGGCTTCACTGATTTAATTAGAAGTAAATGGGGAATCTGATCTGAGAAGTGTAGAGACTAGGGGATATAGCAGTCTTTGCCTCCCTAACATTAGCATCCTGTTAAGATAAGGTTATATTCCTAGAGAAAGATAGAACTGTCCCAGGAGGGATAGAAAAAGGAAATAACTGTGAGCTTTGTGGTGGTGGTGATGTTGGCTGGTAGCCAACAGCTCAATCACTACAAGGCCCATTAAACTTAGAATTCCATATTCATCCAGTTGGTGCTTAGAAGATTCTTAGAAATGATCCAGTTCTGTTGCCTAGTTTTATAGATAAGGATGTTGAGGCCAGGGAGTTTAGAGAATGTCCAGTTTTGAAGAAATTGTCCTGGGAAGGATATGTATGTCTAAAAACACACAATTGCACAGCTTAACAGAAAGGGTGTTATATGATTGTTGAGTAAAGCGCTTAAATAATGGCAGCAGAAGCACAGTAATGGATCTTGGTGGCAGAGACGGCCAGCCCTCTTCCAAATGTTACTTCTTCCCTTCCATGTCAGAGGGTTGTTTCTGGGAAGTGGGTGCTCATTTAAGGACATTTTCTAGCTCTTCCTATTTCATGGGACATAGGACTGGATCTGGGCCATGGAATGTGGAATGTGGGTAATGGTGATGTATGCTGCTTCCAGAACTGGATCCCTGCAGGTTTTTCACTCCATCCTCCATGATCTCTTTCCTTTATTCTCTTTGCTCCAGTCTTGCTTCATTTGGTCTTAACAGTAACTTCTCAATTGTCTTGACTTCCAGTTTATAATGATTTAACCTCAGCTGAGATTTACCTGTCAGGTCAAATGTCCTGTAGGACAGTGTGGCCTTGGCTATATTTGCGTAGCTTAGAGAAATAATTTTTTTCATTTGTCAGATTGGCAAAACTCAAGTTTGATATATTTGTTGGTGAAGATGTGGAAAAACAGGTTTGCTTATACATTTGTGTCAAGAAGTACAATTTTATGGAGAGCGGGAAATAGTAAAATTAAGTCATTAACCTCACAAAGCCACATCTAGACCTAAGCACACCTGCATGTATTTGAAATCCTATGTAGACAAAATTCTCCCTTCTAGCACCATCTAGAATATTATGTAGGAGGCATTCCAAGTATCCATTAATCAAGGGATGTTATGAAACACAATCTATACAATGAGATACTGTATAGCTGAACCAAATAAGGAAGTCTATTTTTGTTCAGGAAATATTGCCAGAACATAAATTGGCAAGTATAAAAAGCAAAATTGAGAACAATCTGTATAGTATGCTATCATTCCTTTTAAAAGGAGATAAAATATTTTCATATGCTCTCATTTGCGTGAAGAGACCCCGAGCTGAGTGTGAAAGGAGTTGAGAAGAGTATAGACAGGAGCAGAAGTGAGAATATTTATTAACCTCTACCTTATCACATTGTTTTGAGTGAATTACCTATCAAAATACAACTAAAAATAAGAAATTATGGAGGTCATCCCTGTTTGCTTATATGCAGAAAGGCACAGGAGTGGTAATTACTGGATAATTAATATTAACTGTTATTAAGAAGTCATGCTTTACTTTGAGTAATTGACCTAGAATTTTGAACTCTGCCTGTGTCAGTCCTAGCTGGGTCAGCATGCTACATTCATAGACTTGTGTTTTCAACTCTAAGAATTCACTTAATTGAATGAAACTCTTCTGCTTTCTTTAGATAGGTGTTTTTCAAGAAATGAGCAGTTTGAGTCCCATGAGCTTGTTTGTGTGAACTTCCTTAATAGCTTCTATTAAGAGTCTCCAAAGTATCATTTGCTCTGTTGAGATATGGGAATAGACACTAAGAAAAATATTTTAGGGAACCATAATTGAGACGGAGGGAGAGAAGAATAAATACCTTGGAATGGGCTTCCCCCCACCCTCAAATTGCTATGAAGTCTTGAATCTTGGTAATCTCACAATGTGACTCTGTTTGAATAAAGGGTGAAAAGATAATTAAAATTAAGTGAGGTCCTTGGGGTGGGTCTTAATCTGATTGGTGGTCTTCTAAGAAGAAGAGATTAGGACACAGTCATATAAGGAGGAAAGACCATGTGAAGACAAAGGCCAGTTTCCTCAGAATGAAATCCAATCTGCAGACATCTTGATCTCGGGATATCCTACAGAACTATGAGGAAAATTTGTTGTTGAAGCCACCTGGTCTGTGATACTTTGGGGTCCTTTGAGAAAATGAGTACATGTCAATAATTCAGTTAGAGCTGTGGTGGGGAAGTTAGCCCCTTGGGTGACAGAGGAGAAGGACAGAGAAGGAGCCCCAAACTTAAAGAGTTCAGACAAGGCAGAGAGGTGGCCTCTGAGCATAATCTAGGAGGCAACTCTACTATTATCCTTATTTCCTAGAGGAAGAAACTGAGGCATGGAAAAGTTGTATGAATTGCCCCAAGTTACAGAACCAAGAAGCGGCAGAGCCTGTGTTCAAACCTAGGCAAATTTCTCCTCGGCATGGCTTTTGTGACTATATTCTGCCTCTGATAAAAATTTACCGAGAGGAAATAATGTGAGACAAGGTATGCACAGCGTTCAGGGATCTCCATGTATATGTCTTGAACCTAAAGCAGGAGGTTGGATAGCAGCAAGTGGTTAGGGGAGGTTCTATGGGCCTCCCAGGCGGTATGGATTTTGGATCTTAGAGGGAAACAAGTGGAGCCTTATCTATGTAATTTAAAGTAGGTATGTAAGGAATTTATGCCCCCACCATAAACGTTAAGCTCGATGAATTTCCACAAGCTGACACACTTGTTACTGGCACCTAGATCAAGAAACAAAACATGACCAGACCCCCCAGAAGTTTCTTTCTGTTCTCCTCATTCATTATCTCCTCCATGGATAGCTACTCCTGTGACTTCTAAGAGCAGAGACTAGTTCTGCCTCATTTTGATCTTGTACCTAAATGGAATCATGCAGAGTATACGTTCCTGTATCTGCCGCCTTTTGCTCTTATAAGTCTGATCTTCACGTGTATGGTTGAAGGGAGTTCATTCTCTTTGCTGTATTGTAACAAAGAGTGTATCTGCCTCTATTCTAGTGTTGGTTGCCATGTGTGGTTTTTAGTTTGAAATGAATATAAGTGCTGCAATGATAAGACTTAGAAATATTTGATAGTGAACATATGTCCCTAGGAGTGGAATCACTGTATCACAGGGTATGTGTATGTTGAGTTCTAGCATATACTGCCAAGCGACATGTCTACTTAATGGTAAAATACTAAAAGCTTTTAACACTGGGAATCCCTTCTGTTGAAAATTTTATTGGAGGTTTCAAGCATTGTTAAAAATACAACAGGAGACATGATGTGTGAGTGAAATCCAAAAGAATCTTAAAACTGTTAGACGCAAATGAATTTAGCAAGGTTTCTTTGTATGAATTGATACAAAGTAAATATATCAAAATTGTATTTCTGTGAACGGAGAAAAATAGATGAAGACAAAATCTCAATGATACTTTTCATAGTTTTATAAAGTATCAATTAGTGCATACTTGGCATTCAATTCCTTCCCCCATACTGAAAATTACAAAACACCACTAAGATAAATTAATAAAGAATAGACCATACTACCGATTCTAGTATTGAAAGATGCGGTACTATAAAGAGGTTAATTCTCAAACTCCTTCATGGATTCAACGTAGTCCCAAACCCCATCTTGGCAAGTTTTTCCATAGAGTCTGACAAATGGACTCTAAATACATTTATGGGGGAAAAATTAAAGTGGCCATTTTAAAAATTGATACTAATTGAAACATAGTGTCTAACAACCTAGAAAAATGCTGTTCCCTAGAATTAATAAACTAGTCAGATGAATATAATACACACTCTAATGTCTTCACTGTTAGGATCTTGAACATAATGGCCATGAGAGACCAGCACAGAAGAGGGGTTTAAACTAATCAGAAGAGAAAAGCCTAAAAGAGACAAAAAACTTTCTTAAAGGTATAAGTCCAAGGCAACTAGGATAATAGCTGACTGTTACTTCAATCCCTCTTTCCTAAACTCCTGTATAGAACCCAAATGAAGAAGTGCATTTCTTTTTCTTTTGTGGGACATTCATGGAGAAGGCAACCTACCCAACAAATTGATAGGATGGAAAATTAGACAACAAACCTAGGTCAGTCTTGTGAATTTTAGCAGTCTATTTTAGTAGTGCTATGGGAAGGTGCTGTATTGGAGGCAGGCCATTTCTTGATAAATACAACACTGTCGTGAGCATTGAAGCATATGGCTGTTCAAGTACTACATGAAGTGGTCAGCTTGCACTTAGGGCTATACTATAAAAGACGTTCTTTTCTCACTAGATTTTCACCCAAGTGATGAGAAGCTCAAGCTAAATGATGAGAACATAAGGGAATGAAGACCAGACTGAGGAGTATCCAATTGGCTGTCACGTCAAGCACACTGAGGGATTTGTTCCAGAGGAACACCTGGGTGGATTGCCATTATTTAAATTCTTTTTCTTTTTTTCTTTTTTTTTTTTGGTTTGCCAAACATACATGGTTAAATTGTAGAAATGAAATGCCCCTGTGCTGGGATTCCACTGTATCGGATGACAGTCTTTAACTCTTTCTATTCCATTGTGACGGCCACCATCTCCATATCCCCTAATAGGAGCAGGCTACGATTTCTTTTGGTTCTCTATTTACATGGGGAAGTATTCCATTTTTGGATAATGTTAGTTATTTATCCAAAATGGAAGAAAGCAAGCTGCTGGCAAGAAAAGGAAATAACTATTTCTTTCATGAAAATAACAGGTTACTTCCATGTTAGTTAAACACTTTGAGTAACTTGTCAACAAAATTAGTGTGTTTTCCTCTCTTCCCACAGATTTTTACATATTATAGTGAGAAACAAAGTCTCAGTTTCATGAGCAGAAGCTTCTGCAGTTGCTGGGATATCCTTAAGTGCATTTCCCATTTTAGGATTGAGACATTTGAAAAAAGCTGTCACATGTTCCATAAATTTTTGTCTTCACAAATTTCACTTCCACTAATTTTAACTTCTCCTAAAACAACAAGGTCTTTAGATTCCTGCTCTCCAAGCAGGAGAAAAGGATTAATAACTGCTGTGGTTGGAACAGAAGTGAAGAGACCTGTTGGAGGAAGAGAGAGAAGGCTGGACAGCTATTCATCCTAGTTTGAGGAACAGAGGAATGGTAGAATTTAATTACTGGATGAGGGCTTAAAGATGATTTAAAATGATTGGGGCGCCTGGGTGGCTCAGTCGGTTGAGCATCCGACTTCGGCTCAGGTCATGATCTCACAGTCCGTGACTTCGAGCCCCATGTTGGGCTCTGTGCTGACAGCTCAGAGCCTGGAGCCTGCTTCCGATTCTGTGTCTCCCTCTCTCTCTGACCCTCCCCTGTTCATGGTCTGTCTCTCTCTGTCTCAAAAATAAATAAACATTAAAAAAAATTTAAAAAAAATGATAAACAGTTTGCATATTAATAAAAACAAAACTTTGTAAGGCCTGAAGTTTTTGAGGTGTCCCAAGGCATAGTTGTGTAACACTTTTTCACCATGCTTTATTGACACTCTGTCAACGTCTTAGGTCAATAAATGGACTTGATTCATAGAACTGGAAATACTCTTATTTGCTGTTGCCCAATTTGGGGATGACCCATTACTTAGGAAAGTCTTGGTGTCTTTCTCTACTTGACACCAAAAAATCTTTCAATTATTTAATTCAGAGGTACACCAATCACCAGGTTGGTTACTTGTGTATTTTTGTAGACTGGATAAAGATTTTTATTGAACTCAACTACTTGACAATTAATGTCAGTGGATATTTCATTATGCTCCTCAGGTGAATTGACAACTTGTAAAAACAAGTTTTAGAATATAGCAAGACTATTCTGTGTTCAAAACGCTTTCACTTCATGAATTGCGTGTGTATATATCATGTTAGCTTATGAAATCAGCCTTCCTAGATAGTTATGATGTGCCTATAGAACAAAAGTCTTAGTTGTCAAAGACATTCAGAAATTTTTAATGTATTTTGTAGAAAGGAAAAGAATAGAAAGCAGTAAAGTCATCAGGTCTGTTACTTCATTGGGCATATTCCATGATTCCCTGATGAAACGTTTAATAAACACCTAATAGATGCTAGACACCATATTAGGTTATGGTGAGTGAAAATAATACAGAGTAACTCCTCAATCCAAGGACTTGGAAGGGCAGGGACATGGTTCTTTAAGGTCAAGAACAAAGACCCTAACTTGATAGGGCTGGCAGGTGGGGAAATGTGAGATGTGGTTGGGGAAAAAACAGGCAGGTGCCAGACAGAAAACCTTGCAGGCCATGCTAAGTATTGTGGTCCTTGCCTAACAACATTGAAAAGGCCTTGTAGGATTTTATGTAGGTGGTGCCATTTCTTACATGGATTTAGGAAAGCAGATAGGAGAGGCCCAAGCAGGTTTTCCTTGGAATTTGGTAATTGATTGAGTGATTCAGGTGAGAGGTAAGGGGAAGGTATCTTGAACTGGAACGGTAGCCTTGGAGATGAAGGAGAGATCTTATCAAGAAGAAAAATTAAGAAGGTTTGGTGACAGGATCTGGGGTAAGAGGAAAGTGTCAAGGATTGCTTCTTGATTTCTGCTTTTAATGACTCTAACTCAATCTGAAAAACATTTTGTGTGTGCTCAGCCTGACTTTATCCCTGGTTAAGTTTTGTAGCTCACTGATTTATTAGTATAAATATGTTAGAGCATGATATTACCAAAACCTGAGTCAGCAGTTTGACCCCAAATTGTTAACTTTATTCTCTTAATGGGCCACAAATTCTGTTCGTTTCTCTTTCTCAAGAAGCCTTTTGATCCCAAATTGCCCTGGGAAGGGAGCATGGAGCTGTTCGACTATAGATGTGTCTTAACTCAAAGTGTGTGTCATACAAATACAGATCATGAGTCTCTTGGAACAGTGGTTGGCATACTGTGGTTGCTGAAGTCTTAAGATCTGGATGTTGGATCATTAACTCTGCCTTTATATAAGAGGAATTTTTTACTTTACAGGAGGAAATTGTATGTCCTGAATCTCCCAAGGGAAGAGGGTATGAAGTGAATGCACATTACATTTTCCTTCTGTACTCTCTGTAACTTAGTAAAGTGACTCATGTGAGAGGTAATGTGGGAAATATGTCAGTAAGACAGCTGAGGGAAAGGAGGAGGAAACCTGGTGTCATGGAATGCTCATGGAGGTTGGGAAAGGCCTGGGTTGACTGTCCTCCAGGGACCAAACCCACCAGTAAAAAGTACTCTGTTCTCTGATCCTGTGATATACTTACAAAATGATCATTTTCCTAACTGGACTGTAAGCTCAGTAATGGAAACGGCTTAATCCTGCTCACCCTCAAATTTCCAGAGCCCGGTTAAGTGCCTGGCATATGGTTGATGAATAAATACTTCATAAGTGAAATGAATAAAAGTGGTCTCAACAATGGTGCGCAGCACGAGGTGGAGTTACGCTGTGTTCACATGTGGTCTGACCGGTGCAGAACAGAAACAGACTGTTAGCAAACCATACTGCATTTGGAGCCATTTTGAAAATTTTTCTTAAATTAGGGGGCTCCTACCAACATCAAAGTACAAAGATGAGATGCTGGGTACAGGAATGAAGGGCTAGAAGGATCTAGACTAGCCACTCTGGTTTTAGCCACTCCCTGGGGTTTTAGACAAGTGTGCAAACTTTAATGGAATTGCTGTTAAAGAGGATGACATGAAATCAAGAGAGTACCCAGTAAAATCATTAGGAAAAGCATAGAACTGAGCTGTGGATTACTAGGACTTAGAGACTGTGCCTCAAACACAAAAATGTGAATGTTAGGGCTACAGATAGGGTCGTTGTGTGCTCTCCCAAAAATACACTATCTAGTGGGCCACAAAAGAAAGGGGTCCACTCTACACAGGTTTTCAATAGAGACATGCCTTTCCCCCACCTAGGAAATGACCCTTTGGTTGAAATAACTTTTTACAGGAAAAAAATGTTTTATATCAAAACAGGTGCATCTTCATTGAGAATCAAATAATTTGGGAGAAGACCTATTAGTACTCTCATATAATAATAACTTTTAATTGTTTTTCTTAAGTTGTGGATAATTTTTCTTAAGACCCATGATGCCAAACTTGGCTTCACTTTGAAAGCTGTGGATGATGGGGCGCCTGGGTGGCGCAGTCGGTTAAGCGTCCGACTTCAGCCAGGTCACGATCTCACGGTCTGTGAGTTCGAGCCCCGCGTCAGGCTCTGGGCTGATGGCTCAGAGCCTGGAGCCTGTTTCCGATTCTGTGTCTCCCTCTCTCTCTGCCCCTCCCCTGTTCATGCTCTGTCTCTCTCGGTCTCAAAAATAAATAAACGTTGAAAAAAAATTAAAAAAAAAAAAAAAAAAAAAAAGAAAGCTGTGGATGTTGAAGATGAGGAAAATGAGGCCAGATGAACAGGGATGAGAAAGGCTGGAGGGTACCTGGAAGGGTGACATATTTCCTTGGGCAGCCTGTGGAAAGCATTGACTTTCCTTTGTTGTGAATTTGCTGATGTTTATTTCCAACTAAGTCATAAGCTTAAAGTTGGGGACTCTGTCCTATGTTTCTCTTACATTCTTCAGAGTACTTAGATGGGTCCATTAGAATTACCTAGATGGAATACAAAATTCAAACTTCTGCATTTTAATGGAGGAGAAGGTACAGTTTCTTCTGTAAACACCTGTATGAAATGTTTCAGAGGGGATTGGGCATTACAGGAATTTTGGAAAAGGAAAAAACTTTGAGAACATCTTAGTCTTGAAAAAAATTATTGTCCTAAAAGTAAGGAATTAAATGCTGGACCATGAAACCCGAGAAGTAAGTCATCACTTTGCTGCTTGCTTCACAATCAGTCATTAACCTGGACCTTTCCCCAGTTTCTGACCTGAAATATGTAGGTCACTTAACAGTTTTTTGACCTTCTGTTCCTTCAATTTTTTCTTAAGTGTAATTTCAAAAGGAGCCTCTAACAGAGTTGCTGGGTGGAAGTAATGGTTCTCTTTTGAATTGCCAAGCTCCTCGTGACTGGAACAAGAAATATTTGTATCAGACAGCTTCCTTTATTTGCTTGACTTGATTAATTATTGCTTGATTTGATTCTGCTCACTTATGATGACCAGTATCTCATTATACCTTTATCAATAGCAGCCCTTTATTAAATAGGATTCTTTTTTCCTTGTGCTTATTTTTCTAATTAGGTGATATTAATAAGGATGTTTTTATGAACATCAGTGTTGCTCCCTCAGGTGTTTTGCTTTTGGGTTAAGCCACTTACAAAATGAATCAACAAGTACAACAGGGGACTGAGGTAGAAAGTCCTAGGTCATGAGTGCCTGGGTGGCTCAGTTGGTTAAGCATCTGACTTCAGCTCAGGTGATGATCTCATGGTTAGTGAGTTTGAGACCCGTGTCGGGCTCTGTGCTGACAGCTCAGTCTGGAGCCTGCTTCAAATTCTGTGTCTCCCTGTCTCTCTCTGTCCCTCCCCTGCTCTTTCTGTCTCTCCTCAAAAATAGACATAAATAAAAGTAAAAGAAAAAAAAGTCCTAGGTCAGTTACCTATGTCTCCTGATGAGGGCTTCAGTAGAGGGTTTATAGGAAGTTTCAGTAGATACAGCAATGTCTTTACTTAGGAACCAGTTAGACCATCGCTGGTTTTCTTTAAACATTAAATGTTTTATTGGAGAACTTCTCACAGGCCTTGGGGAAAATGTGTGACTCCTTTTAAATTAAAGTAAAATCATCTGATGAAATTGACTTGCCTCATAGAGCCTTTGACCCTGAAACCACCTTGAAGAAGAGTAAATGTTTTAAAGTTTATTTTAGGGCTTTATTAAAAAGGAAAACATGCTTTATGGTTATGCCTTAGAGGTCAGTAGAGGTTCTGGCCAATCTTCAACCCTGTTTCCACCTCTGGTCACAATAGAAAAGCCTGTTCGGGAAGAGGATTCTTTGAGATGTTCCATGATGAGTGAGGAAAACTCATTTCTAATCCCTCCCCCAGACCCCCATTTTGGGCTGCTCAATGCAGGAAACCACTTACATACATCAGACCTGCAAAAAAAAACTTATTAGGCATCAACTAACTTAGGGGTTTGGGTCAAACTGTAAATTGGGAAAATAAACTGAGAATTCCAGTGGCCTACCATGAACAATAGGAATGAGGATTGTGTGATTTCAGGAAACAATAGAGTTGCGTCTGTGATGTGAAAGTCATGGAAAACTTATAGTTCAGAGCCCCTCTCCAGGTTACTATATAATTGTGGTCATTTCTGGTTTAAATCCACTGCCCTCTCCTATCCTCTTGTAAAATTGAACACCCTGTCAAGGGTGTGGTCTGGAAGGATTGGATTCCAGTGTGAGTAGGTTATCACTTCATTTGTGCCAAGGAAAAGTAGAGTCTGTTCAACAAGAAAATTGTGTGCTCCACGGTAAGAGTATGGCATGAAATGATAGAACAGGGATGGAAGAGAGAAGCTGAAAACTCTTTTCCCGTTTTACAGTCTGAGCCTGAGAAGGCTTTCTGTCTTAAAGCGGATGTATCATTTAAGGTCTGGTTTGGAATTATTCCACTGCCCCCTGCTTTTAGATCCTCTGTTTTTTCTCTCCCATGGCTTCTATTTAGATTTCTAATAGCATTGTTAAACTTGGTAAACACTTAAAATGCTGAATTGTGCTCTCAAACATCTATTACAAGGTAAAGCCACAGGGATATTGCATTATAAGTGAAGATGATGGGGGACAGTTCAGACTAAATTTGTAATGTACTCCGCTTAGCATCCTGGGAGCTTCCTGTTGCATTGTGCAAAGTGGAAGAGGCTCTGTTACAATAGTCTCCATAAGGCAATATTCCCAGGTGACTTGTAGGAAGAGTCTCCATTCCTGTCAGATCACAGGGTAGAGCCAAGGCCAGCTGAAAAATATGTAGTGCTTGGGCTGCTATAACATCAGACTTCATCACCTCAGGTACTCGAGGGGAGATATATGTTTCCAGAGCAATTTTATTAAGGATAAACTTAGGATAAGAAAAACAAGGGAAATACTGTTTTTATTCCTGGCAAGTATTTTAATTTTTTCAGTATTAGCATAACAGCTATACCTGCATTAGCAGGACAACCAGAGAATCTGTTGAATAAAATGCAGAAAAGTCAAACCACCCAGCAAGCTTGTTACTCATAAAATATTTTGCATACACCTGGTTTTAACATAAGTGTTGAAGCAATAAAATAAGAAGTGGAATCTCTTATCTGAAAACGTAGTATAAATGTTAGGACATTAGAGTTGTTTTCTAAGTGTGTGTGTGTGTGTGTGTGTGTGTGTGTGTGTGTGTGTGTGTGTGTGTTTGCCTTGAGGGATGCCTGGCTGGCTCGGAGGAGCATATGACTCTTGGTCTTGAGGTTGTGAGTTTGAGCCCCATGTCTGGTGTAGATTACTTAAAAACTTAAAAAAAAAAAACCAAAAAACTGGGGGTGCCTGGGTGGCTCAGTTGGTTAAGCATCCGACTTCAGCTCAGGTCATGATCTTGCGGTTCATGAGTTCGAGCCCCATGTCGGGCTCTGTGCTGACAGCTCAGAGCCTGGAGCCTGCTTCAGATGCTGTGTCTCCCTCTCTCTGCCTCTCTCCCACTTGTGCTCTGTGTCTCTCAAAAATGAATAAATGTAAAAGAATTTTTTAAAAACCTGGTTTACCTTGCGTTTGAAAAATGTTGTTTCTAAATGTTAGGTGGCTTAAGAAAGCAGTAACATGTGAATTCTGTTCTGAGACCAGTCCTTCCTGTGAAGGAAGAAACAGGGAAATAAGGGCTAGAGAAGGAGAAAGATAAGCTATAGTTGGTTTGTTCCCCCCCCCCCACCCACTGATAATACAGTTTTTCAAAAGACTTGCACCTCTACATTATATTAAAAGTAAGACCTGTTAATTTTAAGAATTTATTTGGGCAAAAATCGATTCCAATTCGGCAGTACCAAACCCAGAAGTACTTAGGAGGGCTTTCCTAACAAGAGCTCAGGGAGAGACTTTTGCAGATAAGAGGTGGAAGCAAAGTAAGAAAATTATTGATTGGCTATAACTTGAAGCCTAGTTGGCTCTGATCGGTCATCCTTAGCATTTCGACTTTGTAACCTTCAGGCTTTTACAGACTGAAATTTTGGTTGGTTTACAAAGTCTGCCAGGGCATTAGAGCCACATGAACCCAATGGCCTCCTTGTTTATCAGTTTAACACAGCCATGTCACTATATTCCATTGCCAGGGACCCACCTATACTGTGCACAGCACCCAGCTTTCCAGAATTGGAAAGAAGGAACTGAAGGAGCGGTCCTTCATCCCTTACCCCTGTGCAGCCTAGGCCACTGTCCTCTGAGCTTTGAAGGGTATCTGGAAATTGCCTGAATTGATTGGTTCTCTAGTGGCTTTTGCAACTATTTCTCCTGTACCATGGCCTTCTTTCTCAAAATAAGTAGACCTCCTAAAACCTGAACATAAAATGTCTTCTAAAAACACCTGAGATTTTCTAGACTTAGTTACATAAGCAGAGACACAACCATACAGGAAAGCGTGAAACCTAATCTGAGACTGCATGAGGTAGCATTTCTTTTGTGATTGATAATAATGGTAAGGAATAAAAATGCTGAGAATTAAGTACCAGGGAAGCGTGCCAAGATTTTTATACACATGACCTTTTTATATTGCCTATGATAGTATGTATCATGAGGAAATTAGGCTCAAAATGGAGATAGGACTAGAACTCCAGTCTGTGATTCTAAAGCCGTGCCTCTTTACCTCAAAAACTCAATAAGTCCAAACAGTTTCCCCCACCATCAGCTGGTAAAACTCATCCCCTGAAACTTCAAGGTACCTTAGTCTCCTGTCTCATTCTTCCCTCTTAGAATGACTTTTACTAAATCATTGCTTGAGACCTCTCCACAAGGGAAGTAGTATCGACTGGTGGGGAGGAAAGATGTGTGTTAGGAAGTAGGACTAGCACTCTGTGTGTGGCAGGGTAAGAGGGATCAGAATTTTTGTGTAAAATAGGACAATGCAAGCACAGATCTGGAGAGATGAGAATGAGTATGGGCAAAGATGATGTTCCTGCATGTTTTCTTTTTGCATCTTGCCAGGACGAAATTAAATTATTCTTCCTGGAATGAGTATAAGAAGTGTGCATGTCTAATTCACTTAAAGACCAAAAAGGAAAGAAAAAAAAAACCCATGAACAGAACATCAGAATAATAAAGAAAAGGTACATTTTTCTGTGAAGCTTCTGATCTATTTAAATTGTACAACTTTTAATTACTATCTCCTTCAGGCATAAAAACCCAATTCAGTAAGATAATTAGCCAGCCAATGGTGGAAAATATTTCGAAGATGACTCACCAATGAGCAGCATGATTATTTCTGTTGTATTTTCCTCTTTTTTTGCAACTTAAAAAATTGTGTTGTTCAGTTGGAAATTGCAGCTTTAGGAATAATGAATTTAAAGGGAAATCGGGGACCTTCACTTAAAGTGCCTTCATTTTCATATTTTAATTAGGTTGTGTATATTTACAATCCCTTTGGATGATGGGTGACTAATATGTAGAAAAACAGGCAAAGTTAATTCAGAAGAGAAGTAAAAGATTAAAAAATTTGTGTGGTATAAAGGAGTGTAAGTACTATTAGTTGATGATTTAGGATTTTGTGTTAAACCTTTATTGTGGATGACATCTGAAGTTGTCTTCCTCTTTTTTTAAACTCTAGGTACTGTGTGACAGAGGGGGTGTATTTTAGTAGCTGTTTATGGAGAGGAATGTGTGTGGAGGGGGGGAGGGTGGGGAGGGAAGTGCCCTCTAAGAAGAAGATAAAATTTAGCTGTTTAGTCCTATATTTAGCAAACATAGGACTGGTGAGGAGGGATCTGATCACCACGATGTCTCCTTTGAAGGATCATCATGTTAGTAACAGTCATATGTGGCTTTGAAAACTAAAGGTTGGAAATTACTAAAGAATTTTCTAATTAGAACTGTCCAACAATGGGACTGCTGCTTGATGAAGTAGGAAGTTCCTCTTCAGTGAAGTGTTGAGACACAGGCTGGAAGACCATCTGGCAGGGTTGTCAAATGCTGGGTGTGACTCCACAACCAGTTGGTGTATGGATGGGAGAAGTTGTGTTAAATGACTTGATCCTCCTAAGTTCACATTCTCAGATTTTACAATGGCAATAGGATTGTTTCAAGGAGGGGTAAAATCATCAGTAAAATTTATGTAGTTTCCAAGGACATTGGTAAAGAGTTGATAAAACCAAAGAATTCTAAAAGGAAGTGTCATTATGTTAGGAAAATTATTTAGTAGAAAGAATATAAATAATTACGGCACCTTAACTTAAATTTTTTTTTAATACTTACTTTTGAGAGAGAGACAGTGTGAGTGGAGGAGGGACAGAGAGAGAGGGAGACCGAGAATCCGAAGCCGGCCCCAGGCTCCGAGCTGTTGGCATAGAGACCAGCACGGGGCTCGAACTCACAAATGGTGAGATTATGACCTGAGCCAAAGTCGGATGCTTAACTGACTGAGCCACCCAGGTGCCCCTATGGCACCTTAATTTTTAGAGGTATAACATAAACAAAGCATGCTTGAGTATTTGGATTATTTTGACTGGAGTTTATTACTCTTTAAAATTGACCTATTGTCCATGGCACCTGAGTAGCTCAGTTGGTTAAGTGTATGACTCTTGGTTTCAGCTCAGGTCATAATCTCATAGTTCATGAGGTTGAGCCCCATGGGGGGCTCTGTGCTGACCGTGCAGAGCCTGCTTGAAATTCTTGCTGTCCTTCTCTCTGCCCCTCCCTTGCTTATGCTCACTTGCTCTCAAAATAAAACATTCAAAAAACAAATTTTTAAAATTGACCTGTTGTCACATCCATAGATCCCTTACCTAAAGTTGTCCAACTGTATCACCAGGTCTTCCCAAGAACCAGTTGATCTCTAATCCCAGCTTCCTTAATTGTGGAAGCGAGAATTCCAAAGATAAAACCCAGTGTTGACATCCCTTGTTAATTAAACCCTAAGGTAGGCACTGCTATGAAGGGACTTTGTATATAGAATTATGAATCAGACTTTAAGATACAGAAATTATCCTGGGTTTTTTGGGTGAGCTCAATGAAATTGCAAGAGTCTCCCAGCAGAGACCATGTGTGTAGGAAATCCTAGAGGTTTATCAGAAGGGGAGATCAGAGAGACTCAACCCATGAGAAAGATTCAACCCAGGGTTGCTGACCTTGTGGGCGAGGAAAAGGCCCACAAGTCAAGAAATGGGGGCAGCTTCTAGAAGCTGAGTACAACTCCTAGTTGACTGCTAGCAAGGAAACAGGACTTCAGTCCTATAAAAATGCATGGAATTTTGCCTACAACCTGAACTCAGAAGAAGTTTCATCCATAGAGCCTCCAGTATGGACCCTTTGATTTCAGCCTTGTGAAACCCAGAGCAGTAAAGCTGCTGAATAACAAACAGGTGTTTTAAGTTGCTAAATTTCGGTCAGTTACAGCAGTGATAGAACTCTAATACAGCAATAAAATAGTACTATGGGTGGTCCTTGCTAGTTGTTAGCAGAAAAACTTGGAAAATTTGTTACTTGAATTCACATAATGAGTGAATTGTATTTAACCTTTTAGGAATGTTTTTTCTTCAAATAAGATGACCCATTAGTCAAAATGATACTTCTAGTGATGAAGTCCACAAGACTGATACTTTGAGAAGTGGGACTTTCCTAATACTCTTTGCTTACCCAGGTTACTGTGTAACCCTTTCAGTCCATCCCTTGGTATTATTTATCCTTAAAACACTGCATGAGGGATTCCCCTTTCTCCACATCCTCATCAATACTGACTTCTTATCTTTTGGATAATAGCCATTTCAGTAACTGAGGAGATCACTCACTGGGGTTTTGATTTGCCTTTCCCTGATGATTAGTACGTGATTTTCGTGTACCTGTTGGCCATCTGTATTTATTCTTGGAAAAACATCTATTCAGATCTCCATCCATTTATTGATAGCTTTTTGCTAAAGAGCTATATGAGTTCTTGATACAGGTTCTTGATACAACCTTCAATAGGTTGCCTTTTCTTTGTTGATAGTTTCCTTTGTGCAGCTTTTTAGTCTGATGTAGTCTTACTTATTTTTGCTTAGGTTGCCTTTTGGTGTTAGAGAAAAAAAAATCATTCCCAAGACTGATACTGAGGATTTCTTTCAGGAGTGTTAAGGTTTCAGTTTAAAGTACAAGCTTTTAATCCATTTTGAGTTAATATTGTGTATGGCATAAGTTAGTGGTTTCCAGTTTCATTCTTTCATGTGTTAGCCTGGTTTTCCAAACATTTATTGAATAGACTGTCCAAAAAAAAAAAAAAAAAAAATTAAAAAAAAAAAAAAAAAGGGGGCGCCTGGGTGGCGCAGTCGGTTAAGCGTCCGACTTCAGCCAGGTCACAATCTCGCAGTCCGTGAGTTCGAGCCCCGCGTCAGGCTCTGGGCTGATGGCTCAGAGCCTGGAGCCTGTTTCTGATTCTGTGTCTCCCTCTCTCTCTGCCCCTCCCCCGTTCATGCTCTGTCTCTCTCTGTCCCAAAAATAAATAAACATTGAAAAAAAAAATTTAAAGAATAGATTGTCCTTTTCCCATAGTATATTCTTGCCTCCTTTGCCCTAAATTAACCATATATATGTGTGTTTATTTCTGGACTCTATTCTCTTCCATTGATCTTGTGTCTGTTTCTATGCATACCACATTGTTTTGATTAATACAGCTTGGTCATTGGTTTGAAATCAAGGGGATATGGTGGCTCCAGTTTTGTTCTTTCTCAAAAATTGCTTTGCCTATTAGGGTCTTTATTGGTTCCAGACAAATTTTAGGATTGTTTTAGTTGTGTGAAAAATCCCATTGGGATTTTGATAGGGATTGCATGGAATCTGTAGTTTGCTTTGGGTTGAACATTCTAATAATATCCCTTATGTGAAATATCTTGCCTTTTATTGGTCTTCAGTTTCTTCCATTAATTTTCAGTGTACAGGTTTTTCACATCCTTGGTTATTTTATACCTAAGCAATTAAAAATTTTTTTTAATGTTTATTTTTGAGAGAGAGACACACAAAGTTTGAGCCGGGGAGGGGCAGAGACACACACACACACACACACACACACACACAGAGAATCTGAAGCAGGCTCTGAGCTGTCAGCACAGAGCCTGACATGGGGCTCGAACCCACAAACTGTGAGATCATGACCTGAGCCGAAGTCGGACACTTAACCGACTGAGCCACCCAGGCGCCCCCTAAGAAACTTTTAATAGAATTGTAAGTGGGTTTGTTAATTTCTGATAGTTTTTTAGGGTGTAGAAACACAAGAAATTTTCATAAGTTGATTTTTGTATCCTGCAACTTGACAAATTCATTGATTCTAGACTCTCGGTGGAGTCTTTAACATTTTCTATATAAGATACGTCATATGCAGGGTGCCTGGGTGGCTCAGTTGGTTAAGCTTCACACTTAAGCTCAGGTCATGATCTCCTGATTTGCAAGTTTGAGCCCTGTGTTGGGCTTCATGCTGACAGCTCAGAGTCTGGAGCCTGCTTTCGATTCTGTGTCTCTCTCTCTCTGCTCCTCTCTCACCTATACTGTGTCTCTCTGTCTTAAAAATAAATTAATTAAAAAAAATAAAAATAAAAAATAAAACATCATATGCAAATAGTTACAGGATTCCTTTTGAATTTGGATGCCTGTCGTTTCTTTTTTCCTGACTGTCTGGCTAGTACTTGAATAGTAGGTTGAGTAAAAGTGGTAAGAGTAGACCTTGCCTTTTTCATGATTTTGGAGAAAAAGGCTTTCAGCTTTTCACTACGGAGTCTGATGTTGTGAGCTTGTCATATATGGCCTTTATTGTTTATATATGTAAATATAAATATATGTTTTTAATAACCACTTTGTTGAGAATTTTTATTATAAATAAATTTGAATTTTGTTAAATCCTTTTTCTGCACCTACTGAGATTATCATGATTTTTTTACTCTCATTTTGCTGTGGTTGTGTATCAAGCTGATGGATTTGTGGATATTGAACCATCCTTGCACCTCTGGACTAGATCCCACTTGATCATGTTGCATGATTCTTTTAATGTTTTGTTCAGTTTAGTTTGCTAGTATTTTGAAGATTTTTGTGTGTTGATCATCCCTGTGTGTACACTTCTCTGTGTACAGGGATAGTGGACTGTAATTTTTCTTTGTGGCATCCTTGTCAGATTTTGATATCTGGTAATTCTGGCTTTGAAATGACTTTGAAAGTGTTTGTTCATTTTCTGTGTTTTGAAAGAGTTTGAGAATGGTTGGAATTCTAATTTGGATATTTGGTAGAATTCAATAAAACTGTCTTGTACTGGGCTTTAGTTAGAAGTTTTTTGATTACTCATTAAATCTCCTTACTAGTAATCAGTCTGTTCAGTTTACCTGAATCTTTGATTCAGCTAAATCTTTGATTCAGCCTTGGTAGCTTGTATGTTTCTAGGAATTTATCTGTTTCTTCTAGAATGTCACATTTACCGCCGTAGAATTATTTTTTATGATCTTTAGTATTCTGGTTGAAAAATACGTTGGATGTGATTTCAGTTTTTAATTTATTAAAACTTGTTTAATGGCCTAACATATGAACAGTCCTGGAAAATGTTTCATGTGTGCTTGAGAAGAATGTGTATTATGTTACTTTGAAATGGAATGTTCTATGTATATCTGTTAAGTCCATGTGGTCTAATGTGTTTAAAGCTGATGTTTTTCTATTAACATTTTTTTTTCTTGTCTGGATGATTTATCCATTAATGCAAGTGGGATATTGAAGTCTTTAACCGTGGGAATCCTGGGAAGATGGCGGCGTAGGAGGGTGCTGGGCTCACCGCGCATCCTGCTGATCACTTAGATTCCACCTACACCTGCCTAAATAACCCAGAAAACCACCAGAAGACTAGCAGAATGGAGTCTATGGAGCCAAGTGCAGACCAGAGGCCCACGGAAGAGGGTAGGAAGGGTGGCGAGGCAGTGTGTGCTACATGCACTGGCGGGAGGGAGCGGGGACAGAGGGGCGGCCCGCTGGCCAAGCAGAGCCCCCGATTCTGGCTTGCAAAAGCGGAGAGGCCGGATGGAGTGTGTTTGGACAGCAAGCGGGACTTGACATCTGGAAGGTTATAAGCTAACAGCTCTGCTCAGAGAACAGGAAGGCTGGAGGACAACAGGAGGGAGAGTTGTTGAGCCCTGGACGACAGAGCTCAGCTTGGCGGGGAACAAAGGCACTCACCAGCGCCATCTCCCTCGCCCATCCCCCAGCCAAAATCCCAAAGGGAACCGGTTCCTGCTAGGGAACTTGCTTGCACCATGCAAACACCCAACGCTGTGCTTCTGTGGATCCATCCCTCCAGTGGGTTTGACTCCCTCCCGGTGCCGCAGGGCCCCTGCCGAAGCGGATCTCTGAAGGAACAGTGAGCTGTGCCTGCCCCTCCCGCCCCTGTGCACCTTGCCGATCCACCCCAGCTAATATGCCAGATCCCCAGCACCACAAGCCTGGCAGTGTGCAAGTAGCCCAGACGGGCCATGCCACCCCACAGTGAATCCTGCCACACACACTGCCACACACCAGAAGGCACATACCAGTCTGACTGTGGCCCCCAGTGGTGGGCTGGGGGCAGACATCAGGTCCCACTGCGGCTCCGCCCACCAACTCAAGTTATTCAAGACACACAAGGGAAGTGCCCTGCAGTCCCTCACCAGTCCAGGGACTATCCAAAATGACGAAGCGGAAGAATTCCCCTCAGAAAAAAGTCCAGGAAATAACAACAGCTAACGAACTGATCAAAAACGATTTAAACAATGTAACAGAAAGTGAATTTAGAATAATAGTCATAAAATAAATCGCTGGGCTTGAAAACAGTATAAAGGGCAGCAGAGAATCTCTTGCTACAGAGATCAAGGGACTAAGGAACAGCCAGGAGGAGCTAAAAAATGCTATCAATGAACTGCAAAATAAAATGGAGACAACCACGGCTCGGATTAAAGAGGCAAAGGAGAGAATAGGTGAACTAGAAGATAAAATTATGGAAAAAGAAGAAGCTTAGAAAAAGAAATAAATTCCAGGAGTATGAGGGGAAAATTAGAGAACTAAGTGAGCCACTAAAGAGAAATAATCTATGCATAATTGGTATTCCAGAGGAGGAAGAGAGAGGGAAAGGTGCTGAAGGTGTACTTGAAGAAATAATAGCTGAGAAATTCCCTGATCTGGGGAAGGAAAAAGGCATTGAAATCCAAGAGGCACAGAGAACTCCCTTCAGATGTAACTTGAATCGATCTTCTGCACGACATATCATAGTGAAACTGGCAAAATACAAGGATAAAGAGAAAATTCTGAAAGCAGCTAGAGATAAACGTGCTCTAACATATAAAGGGAGACCTATAAGACTCGTGACTGATCTCTCTACTCAAACTTGGCAGGCCAGAAAGGAATGGCAGGAGATCTTCAATGTGATGAACAGAAAAACTATGCAGCCGAGAATCCTTTATCCAGCAGGTCTGTCATTTAGAATAGAAGGAGAGATAAAGGTCTTCCCAAACAAACAACTGAAGGAATTCGTCATCACTAAACCAGCCCTACAAGAGATCCTAAGGGGGATCCTGTGAGACAAACTACCAGAGACATCGCTACAACCATGAAACCTACAGACATCACAATGACTCTAAACCCCTATCTTTCTATAATAACACTGAATGTAAATGGACTAAGTGCGCCAACCGAAAGACATAGGGTATCAGAATGGATTAAAAAAACCAAGACCCGGGGCGCCTGGGTGGCACAGTCGGTTAAGCGTCCGACTTCAGCCGGGTCACGATCTCGCGGTCCGTGAGTTCGAGCCCCGCGTCAGGCTCCGGGCTGATGGCTCGGAGCCTGGAGCCTGTTTCCGATTCTGTGTCTCCCTCTCTCTCTGCCCCTCCACCGTTCATGCTCTGTCTCTCTCTGTCCCCAAAATAAATAAACGTTGAAAAAAAAAATTAAAAAAAAAACAAAAAACCAAGACCCATCTATTTGCTGTCTACAAGAGACTCATTTTAGACCTGAGGATACTTTCAGATTGAGAGTGAGGGGATGGAGAACTATTTATCATGCCACTGGAAGTCAAAAGAAAGCTGGAGTCGCCATACTTCTATCAGACAAACTAGACTTTAAAGGCTGTAACAAGAGATGAAGAAGGGCATTATATAATAATCAAAGAGTCTATCCATCAGAAAGAGCTAACAATTATAAATGTCTATGCGCCGAATACAGGAGCCCCCAAATATATGAAACAATTACTCACAAACATAAGCAACCTTATTGATAAGAATGTGGTAATTGCAGGGGACTTTAACACTCGACTTACAGAAATGGATAGATCATCTAGACACACGGTCAATAAAGAAACAAGGGCCCTGAATGATACACTGGATCAGATGGACTTGACAGATATATTTAGAACTCTGCATCCCAAAGCAACAGAATATACTTTTTTCTCAAGTGCGCATGGAACATTCTCCAAGATAGATCACATACTGGGTCACAAAACAGCCCTTCATAAGTATACAAGAATTGAAATCATACCATGTATACTTTCAGACCACAATGCTATGAAGCTTGAAATCAACCACAGGAAAAAGTCTGGAAAACCTCCCAAAGCATGGAGGTTGAAGAACACCCTACTAAAGAATGAATGCGTCAACCAGGCAATTAGAGAAGAAAATAAAAAATATATGGAAACAAACGAAAATGAAAATACAACAATCCAAATGCTTTGGGACGCAGCGAAGGCAGTCCCGAGAGGAAAATACATTGCAATCCAGGCCTATCTCAAGAAACAAGAAAAATCCCAAATACAAAATCTAACAGCACACCTAAAGGAAATAGAAGCAGAACAGCAAAGACAGCCTAAACCCAGCAGAAGAAGAGAAATAACAAAGATCAGAGCAGAAATAATATAGAATCTAAAAAAAACTGTAGAGCAGATCAACGAAACCAAGAGTTGGTTTTTTGAAAAAATAAACAAAATTGATAAACCTCTAGCCAGGCTTCTCAAAAAGAAAAGGGAGATGACCCAAATAGATAAAATCGTGAATGAAAATGGAATGATTACAACCAATCCCTCAGAGATACAAGCAATTATCAGGGAATACTATGAAAAATTATATGCCAACAAACTGGACAACCTGGAAGAAATGGACAAATTCCTGAACACCCACACTCTTCCAAAACTCAATCAGGAGGAAATAGAAAGCTTGAACAGACCCATCACCAGCGAAGAAATTGAATCGGTTATCAAAAATCTCCCAACAAATAAGAGTCCAGGACCAGATGGCTTCCCAGGGGAGTTCTACCAGACGTTTAAAGCAGAGATAATACCTATCCTTCTCAAGCTATTCCAAGAAATAGAAAGGGGAGGAAAACTTCCAGATTCATTCTATGAAGCCAGTATTACTTTGATTCCTAAACCAGACAGAGACCCAGTAAAAAAAGAGAACTACAGGCCAATATCCCTGATGAATATGGATGCAAAAATTCTCAATAAGATACAAGCGAATCGAATTCAACAGCATATAAAAAGAATTATTCACCATGATGAAGTGGGATTCATTCCTGGGATGCAGGGCTGGTTCAACATTCGCAAATCAATCAACGTGATACATCATGTTAATAAAAGAAAAGATAAGAACCATATGATCCTGTCGATCGATGGAGAAAAGGCATTTGACAGATTTCTGCAACGTTTCTTAAAACCCTTGAGAAAGTCGGGATAGAAGGAACATACTTACAGATCATAAAAGCCATTTATGAAAAGCCTACAGCTAACATCATCCTCAATGGGGAAAAACTGAGAGCTTTTTCCCTGAGATCAGGAACACCACAGGGATGTCCACTCTCACTGCTGTTGTTTAACATAGTGTTGGAAGTTCTAGCACCAGCAATCAGACAACAAAAGGAAATCAAAGGCATCAAAATTGGCAAAGATGATGTTTAGCTTTCACTTTTGCAGATGACATGATATTATACATGGAAAATCCGATAGACTCCACCAGAAGTCTGCTAGAACTGATACATGAATTCAGCAAAGTTGCAGGATACAAAATCAATGTACAGAAATCAGTTGCATTCTTATACACTAATAATGAAGCAACAGAAAGACAAATAAAGAAACTGATACCATTCACAATTGCACCAAGAAGCATAAAATACCTAGGAATAAATCTAACCAAAGATGTAAAAGATCTGTGTGCTGAAAAATATAGAAAGCTTATGAAGGAAATTGAAGAAGATATAAAGAAATGGAAAAACATTCCGTGCTCATGGATTGGAAGAATAAATATTATCAAAATATCAATACTACCCAAAGCTATCTACACATTCAATGCAATCCCAATCAAAATTGCACCAACATTCTTCTTGAAACTAGAACAAGCAATCCTATAATTCATATGGAACCGCAAAAGACCCCGGATAGCCAAAGTAATTTTGAAGAAGAAGACCAAGGCAGGAGGCATCACAATCCCAGACTTTAGCCTCTACTACAATGCTGTAATCATCAAGACAGCATGGTATTGGCACAAAAATAGACACATAGACCAATGGAATAGAATAGAAACCCCAGAACTAGACCCACAAACGTATGGCCAACTCATCTTTGACAAAGCAGGAAAGAACATCCAATGGAAAAAAGACAGTCTGTTTAACAAATGGGGCTGGGAGAACTAGACAGCAACATGCAGAAGATTGAAACTAGACCACTTTCTCACACCATTCACAAAAATAAACTCAAAATGGATAAAGGACCTGAATGTGAGACAGGAAACCATCAAAACCCTAGAGGAGAAAGCAGGAAAAGACCTCTCTGACCTCAGCCGTAGCAATTTCTTACTTGACACATCCCCAAAGGCAAGGGGATTAAAAGCAAAAATGAACTACTGGGACCTTATGAAGATAAAAAGCTTCTGCACAGCAAAGGAAACAACCAACAAAACTAAAAGGCAACCAACGGAATGGGAAAAGATATTTGCAAATGACATATCAGACAAAGGGCTAGTATCCAAAATCTATAAAAAGCTCACCAAACTCCACACCCGAAAAACAAATAATCCAGTGAAGAAATGGGCCAAAAACATGAATAGACATTTCTCTAAAGAAGACATCTGGATGACCAACAGGCACATGAAAAGATGTTCAGCGTCGCTCCTTATCAGGGAAATACAAATCAAAACCACACTCAGGTATCACCTCACGCCAGTCAGAGTGGCCAAAATGAACAAATCAGGAGACTATAGATGCTGGAGAGGATGTGTAGAAACGGGAACCCTCTTGCACTGTTGGTGGGAATGCAAATTGGTGCAGCCACTCTAGAAAACAGTGCGGAGGTTCCTCAGAAAATTAAAAATAGACCTACCCTATGACCCAGCAATAGCACTGCTAGGAATTTACCCAAGGGACACAGGAGTACTGATGCATAGGGGCACTTGTACCCCAATGTTTATAGCAGCACTCTCAACAATAGCCAAATTGTGGAAAAAGCCTAAATGTCCATCAACTGATGAATGGATAAAGAAATTGTGGTTTATATACACAATGGAGTACTACATGGCAATGAGAAAGAATGAAATCTGGCCCTTTGTAGCAACGTGGATGGAACTGGAGAGTGTGATGCTAAGTGAAATAAGCCATACAGAGAAAGACAGATACCATATGTGTTTACTCATATGTGGATCCTGAGAAACTTAACAGAAACCCATGGTGGAGGGGAAGGGAAAAAAAAAGGAAGTTAGAGTTGGAGAGAGCCAAAGCATAAGAGACTCTTAAAAAGTGAGAACAAACTAAGGGTTGATGGGGGATGGGAGGGAGGGGAGGGTGGGTGATGGGTATTGAGGAGGGCATCTCCTCCTTTTGGGATGAGCACTGGGTGTTGTATGGAAACCAATTTGACAATAAACTTCATATATTAAAAAAAAATAAATATATGGCTACTCAAAAAGTCTTTAACTGTGTTGCTGTCTAGTTCTCTTTTTAGTTCTGTTAATACTTTATATATTTAGGTGTGCATATGTTGGCTGCATCAGTACATACAAATGTTAAATTCTCTTGTTGGATTGACTCCTTTAGCAATATATAATACCATCTTTTGTCTCTTACTACAGTTTGGGTTTTAAAGTCTGTGTTGTCTGATGTAAATGTAGCTACCCTGGCTTTCTTTTGGTTTCTGTTTGCATGGAATATTTTTTTCTACGTCTTAACTTTGTGCGTGTGTTACTTCTGAAGTGAATCTTTCATAGGCAACATATAGATGGGTCTTGTTTTTTCTTGAGTATTTTTAATCAATTCAGCCACTGTCTTTTGATTGTAGAATTTAGTGTATTAACATTTAAAATAATAACTTATAGTTTTGAACTTACTGCTGTTTTTCATGTTCTGGCTATTTTGTATGGGACTTGGACCTTTTGAAAACTTTTTTTAAACAAATATCATTAAGAAATATAATCCAAAATGAACTTGCATCCCTAATCTGTGACGGTAAGCCACCCTGACTTTCCACTATGTGTCTTTTTAGCCTAAAGTCATGTGACACTAATAGAATTATTAGTCATGTGATATTAATAGAACTTGAGAGTTTCAACATTTTTTTTTTAAAATTTTTTTTTTTTTTCAACGTTTATTTATTTTTGGGACAGAGAGATACAGAGCATGAGCGGGGGAGGGGCAGAGAGAGAGGGAGACACAGAATCGGAAACAGGCTCCAGGCTCTGAGCCATCAGCCCAGAGCCTGACGCGGGGCTCGAACTCCCGGACCGCGAGATCGTGACCTGGCTGAAGTCGGACGCTTAACCGACTGCGCCACCCAGGCGCCCCGAGAGTTTCAACATTTTTTTTTTTAATTTTTTTTTCAACGTTTTTTATTTATTTTTGGGACAGAGAGAGACAGAGAATGAACAGGGGAGGGGCAGAGAGAGGGAGACACAGAATCGGAAACAGGCTCCAGGCTCCAGGCTCCGAGGCATCAGCCCAGAGCCTGACGCGGGGCTCGAACTCCCGGACCGCGAGATCGTGACCTGGCTGAAGTCGGACGCTTAACCGATTGTGCCACCCAGGCGCCCCGAGAGTTTCAACATTTTTAAAAACAGTGAATAGTAAACATATTGTCAAGCCCTGTGTATTAGACGATGGGGGAGAACATTCATAGGTAGGGGTTACAATTCCTTCTCTCTGGATTTTTTGATGTACTAGGGATACTGGAGTAGATGGTTCTGTATGAAACATTTTACATTACTAAAATGTGTGTAAAATATTACATAATTTTAAAGGAAACCGCAGCGTGAAATATTCACCTCATGGTAGTAACACTTCAGCTGGTAAATGGAAATTTTTACACCCTTAGTCAAAATACCTAACAGATGCAACACCTTTGGTATTTAACAAGGTGTTTGGGAATCAATGCTTTTCTTTTGAAAAGACAGTCACAGTACAAGACGGTATTAGGGGCCATAAGGTACACATGGAGGATTACTAGTGGAATACATTAATATGAGTAGAAATGAGGTTTTCTAAGAAACTTATGTCCAGGAAGGCATTGGACAGGTAGTGAAGAAGCCAAGTAATTCCAGTGGGATTGGGTAAGAGAAGGGATGTCAGGATGTGTAGGTTGGCTGGGGGGACATTTGGGAGGTTTAACCTGACCAGAGTGTTTACCAGTTTTCAGGGTTTCTCTATGACTTAAAAAAGGAGTTTGACCTTTTCCTGTGCACAGGAGGCTATTTGTGAGATCTCACAATTCATCTATCTCTAGGCTTCCTTTTTCTTCCTGCACCTGCTTACCACCTCTTAATAACTACTAATCCTGAATATTTGTATGCATTTGAAATCTGATTAAAATTAACTAGGGCAGGCTCAAAGGAGATAGTTAGAAAAGAGCTGCTATATCAGGGGTTATGTGAAGGGGAAGGAGGTATTCCTGCTGACCTCGGGTCAGCAGGAGTATTTTTGATAATGAGAAAACTGTGTTTAAACTTTGAGTCATGTACGTACAGAAACACTTCACTTACACTGTAACCTCTGTGTCCTTTTTACCTGAAATGCCTGCAAACCACCCAACCATAACACTAATATCTGTGAAAAATGGTAACAATACTAGAATGATTCCTGCCTCCTACCACAGGCAACTTGACCCCAAGCAGGGGGCGAGGGTTTCTGCCCACAGAACGGGAATGGTCTGAAGGGCAGATTGAGCCATAAACATTAAACATTTCTGTGACAGGAAACCAAGATGATCTCTTGCAGCTTCCTCTTCTACCTGAGGTGCCATGGTTGGTATTAAACAATGAGATTAAGCTCTTGTCAGGCAAACTAATGAATTTTGGATTGATTTCTGTCTTCTGCAATGCTACTGACATTTTTGACAGCTATGATTTATAGGACCTTTATTGGGTCTATTCATGAGAGGAGCTGTTTATTTAGGTTGATGGGCAAGGTTTCTAATGTTCCCAGTGGGAAATGCTGAGGGCCAGCAGCATGGCTGTCTTGAAGGTGCTCTCTGGCTGTCTGGGGCAGGTTTCTTATAAATTTGTAATCAAGATCTCAGAGAACTAATGAGGGCAGGTTAGCTTGGAAATTGTTTTGGTGACATTTGACCAGTAGAATGCTCCTGGAAAATATATAAGTCTGCTGTTCAGCTACAGATCCTTAAGGCAAAAATTATACTTTGACATTTTATTTGCTTTTTTCTTTTTAATTTGAAATGAGTTAACAAGTGTCTGCAGTGTGGAGTAAGAATGTTAGTTCCCCCAAACGGTGGGAAAACAGTGTAATTTAAAGATTAAAATTAGGGTCTTTTTCTTTTGAAGAATCCTATAGCTCAGAACATTTTTCTAACAAAGACTGGAAAATTTACAAATGATAATGGTTTCTGTAGTGGGCCTCTCAGATTTAAAGACCAAGACAGTGAATTTGCCCAGTTCTTGGGAGTGACAGCTCCTGATAGCTCCCAGATGGTCCCTTTCTGGAAATAGCCCTGCTGAAGGGCAATGCCTTGCCTAAGGTTAAGTTGCTTCCTCTGTCATTCTGCATTCAATGATTGGTCAAGACTGGGGTGAGAAGGCCTCTTTCCTCAAATCATGTCTTCTCTATTGGGCCATCCCAGCTCCACAGCTTACCCCGTGATTGGCTGAAGCCTTTGTTATGAGTACATCAGGGTTCAACTGTTACCTGCCCAATCCATTTTCCCCAAGAGCTGTTCTTGAGATCACTTTGTAATCAACTTCCCAAACAGAAATCTCAACTTGGTCTGTTTCCCAGGGAGCTCTGCCTACAACAAGAAGGTGATAGTTAGAAGAGGTGGGCAGAATGCAAGAAAATTATCAGGGGTTGACTACAAATGGGATTTCAGGGATGAGAAAGGGAACAGCATTGAGGATACCTTGAAGGTTCCAAACCTGGGCATCAGGGAGGATGATGTTGCTTTAGGCTAAAGGGAATCCTTAGCGCTTCCCAAGGTGTGTGTGAGAAACCAGTCCCACCACACCTTTTTTAACAGTGAAAGATCATAAGGTGCCTGGCCACTGGCATTTACAGGTAAGTTCAACCTATAATATAGAGAGGAAGATTACTATTAAATTGATAAGCAAAATAAAAAAATGAACATAATCTGTTGGTAATGTTTCTGAAGAGTGGAGCTGGATGGAAAGATAGGATATATATTCAGATGGGATTTTTTTTTTTAAAAACACGTAACTGCTATCAGAACACACATATGACAAGAAAATAGGACTTGCTCGACAGTCAATAAATGCTCAGCAATAAAATCAATAGGCTGGATGCCTGCTGCTTATATGTATTCAGATGCTGATCACTGGGCAGCACAGGCAATGGTACCTCTTGTGAACCAGGAGTCAGCTTTCTGGAGGTCCACAGGGACATTCTTCATGTCTCTGGAAAGAGTTGACAATTGGTGTTAGGACCCTTCCCCTCAAGTAATTGCTAGGAATTTCACATTGACTTTTTTTCTGTAAATAGGATAGGTCTTGACTTTTGTCTCTCTGAGCTCAGCATAATGTAACTGTCTTTCATTTGTCTTTCTTACTATAATAAAAAAATAATTCCAACATGTTGACTGAAAATTCAGGAGGAAGAATCTCACCAAAATGGTGATTCAAAAATAGTAGTTGGAAAGTGATTTTTATAACAAAGTGTTCGACCTTGCTGAAAATTTAGGGAATACATATTCCCATATAAGCTAGGCTTCACACATAAGCTAACTGGGATGGCCTCTGGGGTGTGAGTTTAGGGGTTCTGAAGAGTTGTTAGAGGTTAAGCTTAAAAATGACAGAACCTTAGTGACAGTAACTTAAATAAGTGAATGAGACATTTCTTTCTTTCCTGGGAGTTTTTTTGTTTTGTTTTGTTTTGGTCTGAGGCAGCAGGAGAGAGGGGTTGGATATATGATACCTAAAGAACAAAAAAAGAGGATTAAAGGTATGAATGAAAAACTGCCTGAGGTGGGGTGAGTGGGGTACAGTAAGTAAAAGGAAAATAGGCCTCAGAGATCAGCTTTAACTACCTTACAACCTTATTTAATGAGACAGCTATGGTCATATTCCCTGGATTTCAACCAAAAAGCCTGTTTGAAAAGCATTTTAACTGCTCCTTCCCCTGCTCTTGAGGCTCTGCATAGATTTACATGCTTGGGATATCTGATGCGCCCTGCTATTACTGTTTTCAGCTACTTGCTAAATCTTTCTCTAGGTTAGTCAAGTTGAATCCATACCAGTACACTGTGATAAAGACAGTCTTTCCTCTTTAGTTACTGGCCTAAGTTAAAAGGTTGGTTGAGTCCTGTCTGTAGTCACTTGATTGCTGCCAAGAACACTCCTGGCTCCCAGACAGCTCCTCTGTCAGCTACTGTAATAGACACTTAAAGGGATGAAGGTGGTAGTTGTAGGTTTTAGGGGTGGACCCACAGTGGGTTGTGACTAGATGTGACATCTTGTAACTTATTACTAGGAATGTCAATGCATCAGTTTACTATTGATTTTGGCATATATTAGAGAAGGCTCAAAATTAAATCTTTAGAAGAGCATTACTTTAATGAAGTGGATTAGGTCCCTGAAATATGCAAATACCTTCTTGGTTCAGTCACATGAAGGTGAATATATACTCAAATAAGTGCAGAGAGAGAAAACATTGGGAGACCATTGGATTGAAACACTGTGCTATTAAAATGCTATCGTGTCTCCTGGGAAGAGGAATGCTGAATGCAGGTGTTAGTAACCTTCATTAGTCAGAAGGACAAAGCTCAGACACCGCTCCTTCTGGTGTGTCTGACAGGACCCATGGTGGGTTGAATCTCTGTTCACTAAGTGGTTCCTTGAAACACTCTGCCCAATAACATTTTCACCGAGGCAGTTAGGAACAAGAAGGAAAGAGTTTTCAGGGGCAACTTGGTCAAGGCTTTTCAAGCTATAAGATGTATATGAATCTCCCATGGGTCTTGTTAAAATGCAGGCTTTGGTAAGGTACATCTCGGTGGGCCTGATGTGCCTTCTAAAAAGCTCCCAGGTAATACCAATTCTGCTGGACCACAAGCAAAGTAAGTAGGAAAGTAAGAAACAACTGCTTGTTCTCTTCAGTAGCCATCTTGGAAATCAGTGGACTCGCTCTGTCACATTCACATAGATGGGCTAATCATTACTCAGCTGTTGTTTCAGATGTTGTTACTCAGCTAACGTCTCAGAAAGTAGGGCCCAGACTATTGATGAGAAGCACATTTCCAAATAGATAAAATCAGTGCTCTTTTCTCATTCTGTTTAAGAGTCATAAACCTAATTCTAGACTCATTTTTGCCACTGCCTAGCTGGGTGACTCACAGCCAATATTTAAAAACTGAGATTCACTGAGAGAAATAACATGTCAGCCCGTCCTGTCTTCTGTGAGCATTAATCAGGTAGTGGAGGGGACAAGTGTGAAGTGGTCTCATGAATGTTTTGAGACAGGTCTAAGTAGAACTGTTCCAGGTGGAATAAGAAATGGGCAGTCCTAGGAAGATGGGGCTGGAATGAGTAGTTTGACATTCCTTTATGTGTGTGTGTGTTTTGTGTTTTTGTTTTTGTTTTTTGAATACGTGGTATTTCTGTGAGATGGGTGCTATATGCAGGCCAGTCTGCACAGTGGGAGGTATGATCAATGAAGGCGTTCAGGTTTCTCTACCACCCTTCAGGGAGGGTGGCAGGAAGACAAATGGGGTTTATTTTCTCCAGCTCAGCAGCTCGTTTGCATAACATGGAAGAGAGAGAATGCAAAGGAAGGAAAATATTAAGTGGGACAGAATATGCTAAAATAGGTCAAGGGAGAAAATGAAAGAGTATTGTTCTCTCCTCCTCAGAAAATGTTGTGAAGATTAGACCTGCCACAGACCACAAGACTGGTATAGCAAACTTTTTTTTTTTCTTTTTCCAGCTACCAATGATTTTAATGATTAGATGAAGACTAACTCAAGATGGGGGCTATGTTGTGGAAAAGACCTGTGTTGTGTGGTTTTGGTGGGAGAGTGCCTATATCTTTAGCCAGGCCCAGTCCTTCATAAAATGAACACATAGGCAACCTGTTCTATCAGCTCGGTTTTCTATAATTTCTTCTTTCTTCATATCTGTTTAAAGTAATTTACACTAAGATGTTAATGATGATCTGTTACCTTTCCTAGCAGTGTTTCTGTCTTTGTAATCATACTGTGTGTGTGTGTGTGTGTGTGTGTGTGTGTGTGTGTATTTTGGCTATGATACTCATTTGTAGCCTGAGGTGATACTTACCTAATGTACTAAGGTCACACTATCAGGTACGGTGTTTGATGGATAAATTTATTCTCCTGGTCTGAGAGTCCTTCATTGCCAGCACTGTAAAATCACCATTTGTGCCCTTGAACATGTAGTGGGTGTTTTTGCCTTAACACACAGAAGGAAAAACCCTATCTGCCTTCTTAATGGATCACAAAAGGGAATGTTAAATGAAACTCTGAGACTTCATAATCAAAAAGAAGTTTTGTATGTGGTCTGAATCCTGCCACTGGTTTTCCTTTTATTTTCCCCACACATGCCCTGCCCTGCCCCTGCCACCACTCCAGAAGCCTGATAGCTGGGTGGTTGGGAAAGGTCCCAACTCAGTCTACATTTTAAATGAGAAGAAAAGTTCATTAGGTAAAGTTCTATATAATGTAATATATCAACAGTGTGTCTTGCTGAGTTTTCTTTTGGTCTTTGTTCCATTTCTCTGGAAATGAATGAAGGTGACCTCACCATGATTTCTTCCCGATGAATCTAAAGACTCAGGATTAGAGTGGAGCTGGCTGAACCATAAATCTTCCTGATGAGGCTGGGGAGAGAGGACAGACTCAAATGCTAGTTGGGGCTGAGGGATCCTACTGGAGTTAGAGATTGAGAAGGGACCTAAATGCCAGCCTCACAGAGAACAAGCAGAAATTGAATCACCCACTTGGACAACTTATGTTTACTATAGAATCGGATATACATGGATGGACCCTGTGTTGCTCAGAGGATAGTTAAAACCCAGTAATGGGATAGCTCATCTGGAACTATCTTAAGAGACTTCCTCTAGAGGGATTTCTTCTGCCCCTGTGGTCATGAGAAGCAGAAAGATGGTTCCTGATTGAAGACGCATCTTGTGACTTCACTTCTTATAGACTTGGACATAACTCGCTGACAAGACTTAGAGCCACGTGGCAGTGTCTCTGTTGTCATTTAGGGGAGTCATGTACCATGTTGCTGTCCCAGATGGAAGCCTTCAACACCTTTGATATTTGGCATTAAAGTTTCCCCCTCACCCAACTGTCCCCCACCCACAGATACTTTGTGTAAAAAGGGCTATGAGTCATCTTTAGAACTGGAAGAGAAAATTCACTTCTATAATTAAGCAATAATTATTCTTTCCTCTGAGGACTCAGGGAGATAAACAACTCCCAGATAAATAAGGCTTAGAGACTGTGGGCCAAGGCTTCTATTGATTCACAGTATATTTCCCTTCCTCTCAAATAAAAAGATGTTAGTAATTATTTTTTAAATGATTCTTTTTTAATCATTTAAAATTTCTCCTTTCCACTGTACTCAAATACTAATGATATTTATGGCCATGTTGTAACTTGTGGGGAGAAGGGAGACGGAATAAGCAGCTCAGAGAACCCACTCCCTCCCTGGGCGGCAGCTCAAAGGCACAAAGCAGATTTGCAGTAGTTGACCTACCAAGCTGCCTTTAAACAATCTGTGTGGATTTAATGTGGTGAATTATGGTGGAAGACCAAGAATGTGGGTCTGCTAAGTGTGTTGGATAGAGAAGAGGGAGGGTATTTGGGGAATCACTATTACAGGTAGGTACCTTGGATGCCAATTTTATGAACTGATAGTGAACTTGGTGTGTAGAAGGGGCAAGAGAGCTGGATGGGGATAAGAAGGCCTGGGTTTTGTTACTACTTACCTGTGTGTAAATTCCAGTGACCTGTGGTGGCAGTTTTCTTTCCTTGTTTTTTAAAAAAAATTAACATGTATTTATTTTTGAGAGAGCACAAGTGAGTGAGGGGCAGAGACACACACACACACAGAATCAGAAACTGGTTCCAGGCTCTGGGCTCGAACCCACAAACTATGAAATCATGACCTGAGCTGAAGTTGGATGCATAACCAACTGAGCCACCCACATGCCCCTCTATAGTGGTATTTTTCTTGAACGCTTTATATTCTACATAAAAACCTCTATAAACCATGTAGACTTGGGTCTTGGGGCCTTGGATTTGGAAGTATTTAAAGTAAATGTTCACCTTAAATGTTGTCATACTTTGAGGTTGCCTTAAGTGGGAAGTTTAGCAAATCCACTCTGAAATGCCTTCCTGAGGAAATTGGGAATTGGTATTGAATATAGAAAGTGAGAAAGCGGGTCCTCTGAAGTTGAAAATGGCTCTGGAGAATGCTAGGTATGCCTTTGGTTCCAGTTTTGGAAAACAATATATACATATACCTATGTACATACATATATGTGTATATATGCTATTTAGATATTTTAATTTACCTAACATTTGTGTTTTAGGTCTTTTATGCCCAACTGTTTAATGGGCTTTTTAAGGGAGTAGATTTTGTGTAAAATCTCTAGCATACCCTTGTTTATGTAGGGCTTAAAACTCTTTGTGGAGGGGCGCCTGGGTGGCTCAGTCGGTTAAGCGGCCGACTTCGGCTCAGGTCATGATCTCGCGGTCCGTGAGTTCGAGTCCCACGTCGGGCTCTGCTGACAGCTCAGAGCCTGGAGCCTGTTTCAGATTCTGTGTCTCCCTCTCTCTGACCCTCCCCTGTTCATGCTCTGCCTCTCTCTGTCTCAAAAATAAATAAACATTAAAAAAAAAAAAAACTATTTGTGGAGATAATTTGAAGTCCGTGTAAAGAACACTATTATATTCTGAACGATTATTAGCTATTAAATTGATAAATCATCTTATAAATTCAAGTTCTTTAGGAATGGATGCACGAGGCATAGGTCATGGAAGAATAAGAATAGGAAATAGGCATCAATGATGGAAGACCTAGTTTGGGAGTATGAATAAGAGGAGAGCAGGAAGAGAGCCCAGGTTGGAACTTGCTAGAGAGAAGGGAGATAAAGGAAAAGAGCGGGGCCTATCAGAGTAACACAAGATGTATTTGGTTGTCCTATTGTCCCGAGAGATTTTCTCCTTCCCCTTCCCCAGTGAGCAAATAATTTCCTCCTCCATTGCCTTTCTCGTCACTGACTTTGGCTGATGAAATGTGAACAGAAATGATATTTTACTTCTAAGCAAAGCTTCAAAACCATTGTGGGATTGATCTGTTGGTCTTTTCTTTCTGATACACACCTAGCATGTTCCATGTGGGTCCTGCTCCTTCAGGCCAGTCTCAGGATGAAGATGCACGTAGAGCTGAGGTCACCCAGTGAAAGCTTAATAACCTTAAAAAAGGTTTTCTAGAGAAACTTGTGCTGTGCAGCATCCCTCTGGTCTAAGTAAATTGTTTTCCCAAACTGGAACCAAAGGTAAAGCTAGCATTCTCTAGCTTCCAGAGATAAAATGATGTGACCTGTATTAAAAAAAAATACATATAGGGGCATCTGGGTGGCTCAGTCGGTTGAGCGTCCGACTTCGGCTCAGGTCATGATCTCGCGGTCCGTGAGTTAGAGTCCCACGTCGGGCTCTGTGCTGACAGCTCAGAGCCTGGAGCCTGTTTCAGATTCTGTGTCTCCATTTCTCTCTGAACCTCCCCCGTTCATGCTCTCTGTCTCAAAAATCAATAAAGGTTAAAAAAATTAAAAAAAAACATATATGCATACACACATGTACACGTGCACATGCGCGCGCACACACATGCATATATGCACGCATGCACATATGTGCACACACATGCACACATACATACACACATATACGCACATATACACACATATACACACATGCATACACACACATGCATACACACACACATATATACACATATATACGCACACATACACACGCACACATACATGCACACGCACACCCGCATGCACACACACACGTGTGTGTGTATGTATGATAAAATAGATTGGAAAATGTTGACTGAGTATCCATTGATAAATTCTGACAAGTTACAAAAATTTGTTTTGAAAATATTTTCATTCAGGTTAGAGAATGCATGGAAGTAGCTGAAAATTACTGTTCAGTAAATTCTGAAATGGAAAGTAATCAGAGAAGTTCGTTTGGGTGGTGATATATTACCTTTCAACTCTGAACAGTTTGGGATTTAAGGAATAATCAGGGAGAACTTCCTGTTTGGAACCTGCAGGGAGTTTCATGTTATTTTGAAAAGCTATTTGTCTTTCACAAGCAAGAGTTTACCTGTCTGCACACCAAAATCATTCAGAAATCAGAGTAGCAGCTAACACTGGGAAGCTTGCCGTGATGCGCAGTAGTGTAGAGAGCCACTGGAATAGTGACACGCAGACAATTGTCTGGACTTTACGCAGGTTTCTGTTTGAAGTTCCTTGGGCTTTGGAGATAAAAGACAAGCACAAGGAACAAGGGACTCAAACCAGCCCAGATGGCCTCTGACTGTATCCATGAGTGCAAAATTACTTCTTTTGTGTTCTCAGTTCATCTTAATATGAACTAGGAAAATCTGCCTCATTCTAATAACTAGCACAATTTTAACGGCTAATATTTATGATGCATTTTCATGGGCCTGTGTCAACCAAGATTGTTTTGGTTACAGTGGCAGAAATCCCAACCCAGTTGCTCAGGCACAAGGGAGAGTTACCATGTCATATAATTAAAGCTGGGTAAACCAGAAGAGTGGCTGGCTTCTTGGTCTAAAGACGAGAAGCCACCGTACTTCCTTCCTCTCCTATCTTTGTTCTGTCTGTATATTAGCTCCCCCCCCCCCTTTTTTTTTTTGACTGGAGGCTGGCTTTTTCCACAGGCTGTTTGGGGTTTCTGTTTTTCCAGCTGGTGATCAATAGTTCGGAGTTTGCCTGAAAATTTCCCAGTTTTAGTGCTCAAAGTCCTGCATCCTGTCAAATCCCTCAATATCAGGAAAATCTGGATAGTTGGTCACCAGAGAGGACAGGAGCTTTTTCCTTAGGCTATAGTTCAAAAAATAATTTGACTTTGATTGGGTTATTTGTCCACCCTAGAGGAGCAGTTACCACGGTTAGGGAGTGAGTTACCATGATAGAACCAGCTTAGATCAGGTACCACTCAAGGGCACCGATGCTTGAGGCAAGGAGGGCAGATTGGATAACCTTATGGTATTTTCCATTCTGATGTTTGCCAGGGGATAACTGCTAGGCTAAACCTAATATTCACTACCAACTAGAGTGAGAGACAACAAACGCTATGTAGTGCACCTAATTTAGTCCTTATCAATCCTGTGATGAGAACTCTCGTCTCACTTTTATAGATAAGCTGAGATTTAAGAGGCAATGAGACCTACAAGTTAATTTAAAAATGCCTTCACAGGGCACCTGAGTGGCTCAGTCAGTTAAGCATCAGACTTCAGCTTAGGTTCTGGTCTCATGTTTTGTGACTTCAAACCCCAGGTCAGGCTCTTCTGTGCTGGTGGTGCAGAGCCTGCTTGGGATTCATTCTCTCTCCCTCTCTCCCTCTCTCCCTCTCTCCCTCTCTCCCTCTCTCCCTCTCTCCCTCTCTCCCTCTCTCCCTCCCTCCCTCTCTCCCTCTCTCTCCCTCTCTCCCCCTCTCTCCCTCTCTCCCTCTCTCCCTCTCTCCCTCTCTCCCTCTCTCCCTCTCTCCCTCTCTCCCTCTCTCCCTCTCTCCCTCTCTCCCTCTCTCCCTCTCTCCCTCTCTCCCTCTCTCCCTCTCTCCCTCTCTCTCTCTCTCCCCCTCTCTCCCTCTCTCCCTCTCTCTCTCTCTCCCTCTCTCCCTCTCTCCCTCTCTCCCTCTCTCTCCCTCTCTCTCCCCCCACCCCCACTTGCATGCTATCTCTCAAAATAAACTTAAAAAAAAATAATGCCTTCACATTCCATTTGTTGGCCTGATTTTTTTTAAGACCGAAGTTCTGTTTTTTGTTTTGAATATTGTCTCTGATGACTGTACCCCATTTTCATCTTTTTCACTTGAACTCCTATGACACTAATTTTTATTTTGTAATTGCTTTTATTATGTGCTTTCTTGTATTGGAAACTAGTGTCTCTTCAAGAAGCTTCTATTGCAAGTTCTTGGAGGGCAGACATGGTCCACCTCTAAACAATCCTGATTACTGGTTCGTTTTCATCCAATACTTTATGTCATGATTGGATTTTTTTTATTTCTTTTTTTTTTTTTTTTTTTTTTAGTATTTATTTCTTGGGAGACAGGGAGATAGAGGGGCAGAGAGAGAGGGAGACACAAAATCTGAAGCAGGCTCCAGGCTCTGAGCTGTCAGCACAGAGCCTGATGCGGGGCTTGAACCCATGAAGTGTGGGATCATGACCTGGGCCGAAGTCGGAAGCCTAACAGACTGAGCCACCCAGGTGCCCCTTCGTGATTGGATTTTTTAGCTTTGTACCCAGTATTTTTTTTTTTTTTTCATGTGTTTAGTATATTGTTAGAATTAGGTTGCTTTTAAATTTAAACTCTTTATTTTTAGCACTCTTTTACTTTGGGTGTGGTGGCCATCAAATATTTTCCTAAGTGTGTACAACAATTGCAGAAAAGGCCTGATAACGATCATTAAAATAGTACTACTCATTCTGAAATCAGGTAGGAGGCATGGTCCAAGCCAGGGATGAAGAGGACTACTTTAGATGGATATTTCAAGTCTAGTTATAAGTACTTACATACACGATAAATTTAGGAAAATTTTCATGCTAAGTGTTTGCAGAAATGATAACATTAAAGGAGTATTTGTTGAAAAGCCATTTAGCAGAAAACTGATTTCCAAGCTGCTTACAATATTTTTAGTGTCCTATGAATTATTTTTAGATGACATTTTGTCTTTAAATTTAAAAAGCAACTGTTTTAAAATAGACTTCTGTTATTAAAAGATGGATAAAATTACAGTAAGGATTGGGGTGCTTGGGTGGCTCACTTGGTTAAGCATCTGACTCTTGATTTCAGCTCAGGTCATAATCCCATGGTTTGTGGGATCAAGCCTCGCATTGGGCTCTGTGCAGAGCCTGCTTGGGATTCTCTCTCCCCCTCTCTCTCATTGCCCTCCTCCCCCCCCACCCCGAAATAAACATTAAAAAAATACAATAAGAATTGTCAATGAAAAGTTGTTACTTTGGGCCAGTTCCTTCACTTCTGCGGAGCTCAACTTGATTCTCTGTAAAAAGGGGGTGACGGAGTTGAGCTAAAGGATCCTAGGGTTGGATATTCCCACCCTAGTAGTCTTCAGTTTTATTTAATAAATTTCTGTGATTTCATTCTTTATCAGAAATTGATTGAAAGCTTCATGGGAACATTAAGCCCTATTTACTGTTGGCAGAATGTTAAAAAAAAAAATTCAGTTGACATTTTAGGCCTTGAGTAAATTTAGTTTTTATCAAATGTGAATTATGGATGGTTCTACTTATAATTCAATTAAAAAGTGAGGTAAATTTCCTGCTCTCATCATGAAACAGGCAAAACTGATAGGATCAGATTCTATGATTCATAGTTTGTGTCCATAATAGTTCTGAAAATGTGTAAACCAGTTTCCTTTATTCTGTCAAGAGACACACACCCATATGCTAACTTATCTTCTTAGTTTTGTTTTACCCAGGATCTTTATATAACGGACACTGGTTTGGTATGACCTATAAGAATTTTATTATTCCTGGGAAAGTAGCTCATTGAAATTGAGCATCTTTCATGACCTAGAACTTGAAGCCCTGCACAGAACCTACTGTAGTGCTAGGAGTATGGTATCTACTTCATTGTGGTTGAATTCAAGTTACTCTTTGTCACAATGTGTTAGGCCTGCCCCTGAAGTTTATAGTATACAGGCAAAAATAAAAACGGAGTCTCATAGTCCATGTTTCTCTATATTTAACAGTTGCACACAAAGCTAGTGAATTAATTCTAACACCTTCTATTCTGCCTGCTTGGCTAATATATCTTCATAATTGAGAATGACTGGTTTGAGTTTAGATCCTTGAATACACCCTCTGGTCTGAGGCCACACCCTTTCACTTCCCACCCATGGCTGTGTTCTATACACATGTATGAGAGACCATACATGGTAAATGACCCAGTTCAAGCTTTACCTGCAGTGTTGCCACAGCTTCCCTGGGTCCATTTATTGGGACTGGAGTTGTCCACACATGCGACTTGGTACACCCTTGGGAGGATAGGCCAAAGAAGAGGCCCATACGGGGGGGATGTGGAGGAATGCAGGCTCCAGGTAGAGACACATCCCCTAGGGTTTCTATGGAGGGTATAGCTAGAAGAGTGTTATTGTGGCTAGAGAGGCCACAATAGCTTGATTGTGACTTGGATACAAGGAACTCCATTGAAGCCAAAAGGAGAATTTATTTCAGGTTTACTGGGAAGACCCAAGGGCACAAATGTGCCAAGGATAGGGTCCCATTTTTTCTCTTGTTGCTATGTCTCCTGCTTTAGTCTGTCTCTGCAGACTGACTTTTTCAGCTTCTCTGGTTCACATGGCAGGAAATCTGGGCACAGACTGTTCCCTAGCTGTGCATGTGTTAGTCTGGGCAACCAGATGCTTTTCTTTTTCATTCTAAAATTCTTGGGCTCTTCCTGGGTCAGGTTGTTTGTCCTCAACAAAGTCCTGTGATCCATAGAGAATTTTCAGCAAGTAATGAAAAGTTTTATAAGAAAATCTCTTAAAGATTTAGAAGTATGAGAAACATGTTTTAATTGCAAGTAGTAGCTAATTCTTAGAAGAGAAAAAACATTTAACAGTCTTGTAAGGTAATACAACAAGCATCCTTTGCTTTACATCTGGCTTTCATATCACCATGAAGAAAGTCTTTTTTGTATAAATATTTGATAAAAACCTGTGCTAGTTAACTATAATCCTTGAAAGAGGGAGTATAGGGATGGACACTGGGCATAGTAAGGGGCAGGAGAGTCAGGGAAGGCTTCCTGCTGGGGTGGCACCTTCTAAGTCTCAGCGAGTGTTTCAGACTAAAGAGGGGTGGGGGAGGTGCTGGTGGGAGGAGGGGTTCAGACCAAGCCCTATTATGGGCAGAGGCACAGGTGGTACATGGAACTCCACGTTCAGACAACTGCTAGTATGTCCATGTGGCTGGAGGCTGAGGCAAAGAGCGGATGCTGCTTTGTACTTGCATTTCTGGGGAGAAAGGAATTCCAAGTTACAAATATGCATATGTAATCAAACTTGTAACCCAACCGCCTCATGCATGACAGTCTCTTAAGTGACCATTTCTACTTTGTGGTCACCAAAAAATTACTGGACAACGTAATTTCTAACAATGCCCTCGGGTGTGATTAAATCAAAACATTCATATATGTATAGACTAAGTATCCTTATATCCTTATCTATGAGCTTTGTCAAAACCTTGTCATGCAGGTGTTCTTAACCAACAGCTTCACCTTACTGATTTGAGAGCCTAAACTTAGAAATGTTAAGTGACTTCCCAAGGACACATTATGTAGTAGAGCTAAGTGGGTCCAGGTCTTCTGAGTACTAGTTAAGCATTCTTGTCCCTTTATCTGTAACAAGGGTCAGCAAATTTTGTCTGTAAAAGGCCAGACAGATCCTATTTTAGGCTCTATGGGGGATTATGATCTCTGCCATAATTGCTTGCCTCTCTTATTGTAGCGTGAAAGCAGTCATAGATAATCCAAAAGCAAATAGGTATGGCTGTGTTCCAAATAAACTTTATTTACAAAGCAGACTGTGGGCTTGATTTGTCTTGTGGTTGTAGTTTTCCAACCCTTACTCGATAACATCTTATAGAATTGTTCTTTAATAAATACAGGAGAATTTCAGCTATATGAATCGAGTACTTTAAGTGTGTTGAAGCCTACTCCAGTGTCTACTATCAGGATAGCGCCTATTTCATTAACCTGAGAAGGTCACCAACCTTTACAAGGGACCGGATTTTTCTGCCATCGGTTCCTGAGTCAGTTCAAACTGAAACCATCTCCTTTATTCTCATTAGTGTCCTCATAGTCACTTACAGTTGCCTCTTCATGTTCCATTCACCTTGCTGCTGACCATTGCTTGCAATGGGGAAGTTTCCATTCTCCATATGGCTATTGCCCTGTTGGCTTCCATAGGAAAAATGGGGAACATTAGCCTTGGTCCCCAGAGCACCTTTGGCCCAAGACCATCTGGAGTGACAGATTTTGCTGAAAGTTCAGGAGGAGCCAGAGGAAGTTACAACATAGAAAAATATTCCCAGACAACAAACAGAACAAAGGTCATTCCTCATAGGGGTCATTTTGGCACATCTCCGTTCTTCTTCCCTGTCCTGTCTTCCTTCTTTGTGTCCAGAATAGGTCCCTCTTCTATCCTTTGTCATACAAACGTGTGATATAGGGAAATCCTAGCGGTCCTTGGAAAACCATACATAAAGGCTGTTCTCAATATTGGGCCTGTCCATTTCCTGCCTCCAGGAGGGGATGCGGCCAGAACACTTCCCAGAGCCTGTGTTGTACACACCTAAGAACATCCATGGCCCCTGTCCCTCACTGTCAACAGCTAATCAGTCTCTAGATTGTCTTCTGCCACGCTCAGAAATGTCTCTGGGACCCGCGGACACTGCCTCCCTTTAGTTTTCATGCTCGCTCCCAGAACATGGTTTCCTCCTCACCAGTCTCCCTGCCCTTTCTCTTTGATGATGCTGGTCTTCCATCACGCCACAACCTGGGTCGTAGTTCTTCAAGGCAAAGTGTAGTTCTTTAAATCACATCCCTGTGCAGAATTCTATTTATGGTCTCTTTATCTGTAGGATAAAAATAGAAATTCCTTGACTTTAGTCAAGGCTTTTTCTAAAATTGGTGCCATCCTTCCTTCCTTCTACCTCCCACCAACAATTGAAATGGCTTTTTCTTCCCTGCCACACTGAACATCTGCCATCCAGGGGAGCTCTCTTCTCAACCTTGTGCCTTTGAAAACATGGTTGCTGTGCTGAAAACAAGGATGCGCAGCCCATTATCTTCCTCACTGCAACTGAAGTGTAGCATCTGCTGGTTAGTGAGACTCGGCTTGGATAGGATGGTGATGTTGGGGTAAGTGTTCATGCCATCCCTTCCAAACACTACCTGAAAAAGCCCAGCACACATGCATGCACACACCAGGCTGGCCTCAAGTATGTTAACCACACCACATGATAATTAGAAGGAAAAATATGTATACACATGACTTCTACAGATTGACTCTTAGGGAATCATGTAATGAAGGTGATGATAGTTAACTCTGTTTTACCTGTCTAGAAACAATTTCCTATTTGGAAAGTTACTCAGTCTGTGAAGTTGGTCACAATACAGGATCATGTTGGCTTGGTGGTTCCCCCTTATTTCCTCCTTCCCTTGTTTCCTTACTCTTCCCAACTTCTCCCCTTCCTTCCTTTAGTCCATCATTTTCCAGTTTCTTCTAGATGTTCAGCATTGTTGTATGGGTGGTAGAGGATTCTAAAAAGTCCTGAATCAAAGATTGATAAAACTGTACCTGAGGCAGTCATATGCACAAAGATGAATGAAAAAACTGCTGTATATGTGATGGAATAAGACTTATAGAGGTTCAGAGAAGAGAGAATACTGAGAAGTGATCATGGAAAAATGAGCTTGAAGCAGGAGCCTAGAGAATAACTATTCCAGTGGGAAAGAGAAGTGTGGCCATTCCAGGCCAGGTGCACACACACAAAGTGGGTCAGTGATTCAGGGTGTATTTGGGATATCAGTTTGGTGATGTTTGGGCACAGATGTAAATTTGAATCCATTTGAAATTTATGTAATAAAAAGCAGACCTGTGGAGTTGAATTTCTCTGTACATCAACAGATGAAAAGAAACTTTTTTTTTTAATGGTAGCTCATTCCTGTTTCAATAGTAATGAATGCATTTTTTCCTTTTGTGTTATGTATCAGGCCATCTTAGTCGAGTGCCTACATTTACCAGATGCTGTGCCAGGCTCTGTCCATTGAATATCATGAATGAGACTTAAGTATTAATAAATCATATGAGACTATAGATCAAATCTCTAGATCTATATTTGACTCTATTTTAACATATTGTTAGCCTCCTAAATGAGAACTTTCATTCTGTTACTGAGCTTACCCCACTGCATTGACTGAGGGTAGAAAGAAAAAGTCAAAACTTGATTTTACTATATTAGTCATACTTACTGAATTTACATGTGAACTTACCTAACATTTATTTTAACCATGCAGGAGAGTGGTTGTTAAAGTGTCAAAACAGAGTCCACAAGTGAACCGGCCTATTGATTCTCTCCAGAGTTTGGTATGATGCATCGTCCTCTCCTAACTAAACTGTATTAGTGGATCATTCTTCATACATATCCTAGCAGTGTTGAAAATACTAACTACCCAGTTGTCCTCATCTGTGGATTATGCAGTCTTCCCTGTGTTCAGACACAATCTCAAGGTCATTGTCCAATATCCAGTTGGCTATATACTGCTCAAAATGATTCAATCGTATTTCTCCAATTAAAAAGGCAAAATAATGATCTGGAAGTAATCATGTGTTCTAGCAAAAAGTATGTGAGGGACATTGCAATGGAATATTTCAATTATCTTGTGCTGAGGAGGTTTGATCCAAGGTTAATCATCTTCTGTTTAGCTTCCTTCTTCCATGTGACTAAGTGCTTGCCTGGTGCCGGGAGCGACCAGGGACAAACAAGACTTGGTGATTGACTGCAGTTTTCCTCTTGCTACTTTTTTCATTTATTTGTGGAATGGCACCTGGCACTTTAAATGGCATCTTTAATCAGCGACTCAAAGTGCTTTTCAAATAGCTGCATTATCCTTATTTTATAAACAGAGAGAGTTAAGTGACTTGCCCAAGGTTATAGAAATGGCAGAAGATTTGGAAACAGTCCTGAGAGAGCCCCAGCTCCCCACACATCCTCAAATGGTTTGTATCCAATGCACTGGTGACCAGACTCACAGGACTGGTTTGCTGCTAGTTAACCCTGAACTAGAGCACTGCACTGACACTCTGTGGCTTTGTTTTTTCTTATTTTGAAAACCAGCTGCGAACCAGGTTTTCTCTTGTATTCACAGTAGCAATAAATTTCTGTTATGATTTCAGAAATGTCAAACTCCTAACTTTGGAAATAATGGTAATTTGTGAAGAACTCAACTGAAACTTACCTCTCTTCTGTTTCTGAAAGAAGAGTGTTAATGTAAATTACAAGTTGATGGGTGCCTAGGTGTTCAGTTGGTTAAGCCTCTGACTCTTGGTTTCAGTCAGGTCATGATCTGACGGTTCATGAATTCGAGCCCTGCATAGGCTCTGTGCTGACAGTACATAGCCTGCTTGGGATCCTCTCTCCCTGTCTCCCTCTCTCCCTCTCTCCCTTTTTCTGCCCCTCTCATGCACATGCACTCGCTCTTTCTCTCTCTCTCTCAAAATAAATAAATGATAAAAAAAAAAAAACTTAACTGTTTTTCTTTAGTTCAGTGTTACTTTTGTTTTGAGCCTTTGATATCAAGTACTTAGATGCAAGGGAATGTTTTGAGTAAGGTGGTCTTCCAGGAGGTTTAGTTGGTGTCCTATGGATCATATATCTGTATCCATTTGGGACATTTTTACTGAATCTTGACTACTCAAAGCTAAGCTAGAAACTTCTGGAATACAGAAATGAGTGAAACAGAATCTTTGCCTTGTAGGCAATTAACAACCATTAGCAGAGGACCAGAAACAAAGCTCAGTAGAACTCAAGGAATGATTAAATAACAGTGAAATAAGGTAAAACTAGAGGGTAGGGCAATACCCAGGTGAAGAGCCTGGGATTTTGGGGTCCAGAAACTTGGGTTTGAATTCTGACTCTTCCATTTATTTGTACAATACCTTGCAGCTCCCACAGATTGCCTAAACCCTGATTTTGTCATCTGTAAAATGACACCCGCTTTGTGCAATTAAATGAGGTATAAGTGAAGAATTTATACTAAGTCAATGCATGAATGGAAAGTGTTGGCTTTTGAATGGAGACTTGAAATCTGAGATATGTTAATATTTAGAAAAGAGGAAACAAGAAATAGCACACTTAAAAAAAAAAAAAAAAAAAACAAAACAATGAGCAAAAGCCTAGGGACCTTTAAGGAATCTAGAGCACGGTTGATAAAGTTGACCCTGAGCACAAAGAAAGTCAGAAAGCTGAGCAGGGTCAGCCTGGATAGCATACGCCATTGTGATGAGGAGTCCGCTTTTTTTTTTTTTTTTTTTTTTATACTTGGTGAGTCTACATGAATTTAAATTGATTCGTACTTCTTTTCAAATACTCTATAATTCCAGTCTTTGACTAGCTCAGATTGACCTCTTCTTTACAAGTAAAAACCCTGTGAAATCATATATGGCGTGACTATAATAAAATTAATTTTCCTATGTAGCTTGAGACTATACTGGCAACTTGAAAGTTATATTCAGAGAAACTGTTACACTTGGGTGGATACTTACTTTATATAAATTTTACGTTTTAATAGTTTATTTCTTCCTTGTATTTTCCTAGGCTTGTTAGGATGAATTCATTGTGGGAAATTGAGGTATATTTTTTTTATTTCTTGTCTTTTTTGTTTTTGCCTCATCCTCATCCTCATCCTATATAAAGTGGAAAATGAAGTATGTATTTTTTGGAGTGCTTTTGGTGAAAATACTTTTGAGAGGGTATTCAATTTTTTTTTCCATAAATTCCCACTAGGATAAAAATCTGTCTAGGAACTCTCATGCCTGACTGATGGAAATGGACAGTGGTGCAGCCACTTTGGAAAACAGCTGGGCAGTTTCTTAAAATGTTAAGCACATATTTGTTACCTGATTCAGAATTCCCACTCCTATGTATCTACCCAGGAGCAATGAAAACCTATGTCTAACACAAAGATCTGTACATAAATGTTTATGCAGCATTATCCACACTAGCCGAAAAAGGGAACCAATTGAAATTTCCGTTCACTGTGAACAAATAAACATGATGTATCCATACAAGGGAATGTTACTCAATTAAAGAGTGAGTACCGATACATGCCACAATGTGGATGTAGCCACATTAGGCTAAGTGAGAGAAGACACAGAAGATCACATATCATAGGATTCCATTCATAGGAAATGGATCAGAGAAGGTGAATTTCATGAGATGAAAAGTAAATATGTGATTGCCTAGAGTCAGAGGGGTGAGTGAATGTGTGATTGCAAAAGGTTGATGAAGTTTCTTTTTTGGGGTGGTGAGAATATTCTCACACTATGTGGTAGGATATTTCCCCAACTTAAAATGCATAACTTGTATATAAATATTGCTTTAATAAAATGGATAAACAGCTGCCTGGAAAATGTGTGAGGCAAAAATACAAGGGAGCATTTAAATAGAATGCCATAGGTACAGTACAGACCACAATTTAATACTTAAGAGATTAGAAAAGAAAAAGATTGCACTTTTGGCTGGGTTTTAAAGAAATCTTTGTGGGAAAATTAGGTTTCTGAAGTGAGTAGGAAAGAGTTTGTTTTCTGTTGAGTGTTGAAAGATCAATGGAATTTATTCAAGATTCTTTAATAATTTGGCCCAAAATAAACTCTCTAAACACATATTTGTTTCCTTAAGGACACTTGAGTTTTGATGAGAATTCCCCCAGTCATATTTAAATGCAATTTGGTAAGCATCACCCTATCCCAGAATATTTTCCTCTTAGAAATCCTTCCTTGTAAGAATAGTAGCTTATTTCTTTGTACTTCTTAATAAAGCACCTAGCACAGGGCATGGCATAGTTAGTACCCAATAAAAGTAGCTTTTGGCTGCTTATCTGAGCAATTGCTAGCATGCTCAGTGGGGGGGGGATGACAAATAAGGGGTTAATGATGGAGGTAGTGGGGTAAGTGGCCTGGTGCCTAAGAGAGGGCTGGATAATTCATTGAGGCTCCATTAGGAGGCCCTTGAGAGCCTGGTATGGGAGTTAGGCAATTGATCTGGAAGTTGGGGAGCAAAAGAGTGGCTAATGCAGGTGGTATTTTGCAACACAATTGTGAGGGTTAGTTTCCTAGGGAGAGCCTGGCATCAGTCAACATAGGATCATTTTTTTTTCCTTACAAGTTATAGCTCAGCTCACCTTTATTGAGTATATGGTGATTGTTTGCCTTACTGTAACTTCTGCTTTCTGGAAATTAATTCCTTGCAGTTCTCCTTTGGCACTAACTTGAGACGGAGTTCTATTGTAAGGTTTCTCTAGAGCATGCTTTGAAACGGAGCAACTATTTTTTTTTTCCCTATGAACTTAACTCCTGTTCTGCTATCATTGGTTTGAGAGGCAGCACTAAAAAACAAAATTCCTTTAAAAATATTGACCCAGACTTAGATAGTGATTTTTATTTTTGTAGTAAGATAGGCTCAAAGTTGAAACCCCTTTTGTTGCTACAACACTTACACGTGAGACCTTAGTACATGTGCAATATTTTGGTTCTTGCTGGGTAAATGGGCAGGTGTCTCAGCATAGCAGCAACCCACAGAACCCTGCTGCTGAGAGCAGTGTTGTAACGTCGTGCTTTTTCAGTCTGACCTGTAACACATCCTATGTTCCCTAGATCAATGCCCTGAGCTCCCTGGAGCCCAAGGACTGGCGTGGAGTGTGATCTTGATGTCAGTATCAATAACTAGAGCGCATAAGCTCACATCCAGGCGTACATTTCCCTCCATTCTCCATATGAAATGGTGAGTTCAATACTCTTCTATTTCAAAGGGAATTGAAGTTCGTGGAACAAAAGGGCTATTAATGCTACACAAATCACACTGATGTTGCAGTGGATGGCTCCCACAACTCCAGCTGGAGCTCATAAAAATTCGGAAGGCTTGTGCTCCCTAAGACCAAAAGGTGGGAAGATGCACGTTGACCTTTCAAAGTAAGAAAAAAAAATGCTTCAAAACAAGGATGTGAAACAGTTTCCATACATATACTCCCCGTTGTTCAGTGAAAACGGAATTTGAGATGGACTCAAATAGCCTTTTGCAGCATTGCATTCGATTAAAATTCATAGCAATGACAAAGGTACGTGTCCAGACTTCTGAGGAGTGAAGGCACCTACAGTGGTTGAAATTGTTGCAGACGATTTGAACGGATAGGTTTGGACAAACAGGTTGACCACAACTTTCTTCCCCCAGGTAAGTTTGGCAAAACCACAGAAATCCAGGCCAGCTGGTCAAAATGAACTGTCCTACAGAAGGATTCGTGTAGATCAGTTTGACCCACAGTAGAATAGTTGTTGAAACACTCAAGTACCACTCACCCACCCTATTGGTTTCGTCAAAGAAAAATCAAGTAGTTTAGAATTACATTGAAAGACCAGTTGTCATTTAAAACATGTTACATGCTTATGGTGCTAAATACCAAATCAGGTATGCACCTGCGCATCAAAAGTAGTGATTAAATTTTGTGGTGAATTTTGGGGCTATAGACCTCAAGTAAAAAAGAACTGCCAGGGAAATTAAGTCTACGCTGCCAGATTTCAGGTTAGATTTTATCTTAATGGGATCTTCTGCACTTAATCTCAAGGATTTCACTGAAGGACTGAACAGGGCGATACACTAAGCTGAGCTATGGAAGGAAAAACATTAGTATAGAAACAAGGTGTGTGGGGAATGTGGTGAGGTTTGGTGGTCAAATTCAGGGGGTGGTTCTAGGAAGGGCAGGGCTGCATTAGTGAAACCTGGAAGATACACAGAGAGTGACCATAGAGATGGGTCACATGCTAGGGAAAAGGAGCAAACTGGGATGAACCCCAACCTTGACAAATGGATATGTGCCACAAATAATCCATCGATATCCATCCAATTCATTTAATAATTCAAATAATTCATCCCTTCACCATCTTTGCCTTGTAATACGCCTATATGAAAACAGATACTTCCAGGAAGGGTATGACTAGAAAACCCCAAAGACTTAAGATCTACCCTAGTCCATCTCTGTGCACAAGGTTTTTTTATCCTGATAGAACTATCCCAATAGTTCGTTTTTGCTTTTATTTCCCTTGCCTCTGGAGACATTTCTACTAAGAGATCGCTGTGGTGAGGTCAGAGAAGTTGCTGCCTGATTTCTCCTCTAGGATTTTGATGGTCTCCTGTCTTACATTTAGGTCTTTGATTCATTTTGAATTTATTTTTATGTATGGTGTAAGAAAGTGTTCTACTTTCATTCTTCATGTTGGTGTCCAGTTTTCCCAGTTCCATTTGCTAAAGAGATTTTTTTCCATTAGAGAATCTTTCCTGCTTTGTCAAAGATGAGGTGACCATACATTTGTGGGTCCATTTCCGGGTTCCCTATTCTGTTCCATTGATTTATGTGTCTGTTTTTGTGCCAGTACCATACTGTTTGGGTGATTACAGCTTTGTAATACAGTGTGAAGTCTGGAATCGTGATGCCTCCTGCTTTGCTTTTCTTTTTCAACATTAATCTAGCTATTTGGGGTCTTTTCTGGTTCCATACAAATTTTAGAACTATTTTTTCTAGCTCTGTGAAGAAGGCTGGCGTTACTTCGATAGGGATTGCATTGAATGAGTAAATTGCTTTGGGTAGTATTGACATTTTAACAATATTTGTTCTTCCAATCTATGAACATGGAATGTTTTTCCATTTTTTTTTGTGTCTTCTTCGTTTTCTTTCATAAGGTTTACATAGTTTTCAGCTTACAGATTTTTTTTTTACCTCTTTGGTTAGATTTATTCCTAGGTATCTTATGGTTTTTGGTGCAGTTGTAAATGGGATCAATTACTTGATTTCTTTTACGGCTGCTTCATTATTATTATATAATGCAACCAGTTTCTGTACAGTGATTTTATATCCTGCAACTTTGCTGAGTTCCTATATCCGAGTGTAATGTTGACATAAGAGGAAACTGAGGCCCAGAGAGGTCAAGTGGATATTTGTGATTTAGGGTGATTCCAGTACTAGAGTGCACTTTCTAGGCTCTGCAGCTATCTTGAATTCACTGCATATTCACTCACCTCAGGTAACTTGGTTTCAAATGCCTTTCCTGTGTAGTGGTGCCATGGTTCTTATTCAAGGATCATGTCTTGAGACCTTTACAGGTTTTTGAATCATGTTTCTAATTATTGCTGAAAACAAACACCATGTTTTGGGGAGGGGAAATAGGAGCAAGTGTTTTGCAGAGGGGTCTGCTGTTGGGTTTAGTTGTAAAGCATACTTACTCTGAAGGTTGTCTCCTTTGGAACTTCCTGGTACAATATCTAAATGGCTTTTTCTTTTTACCTTTTAATTCTTAATCCTGGAAAAGAAAGAATATTGGTACGTAAATGAGAAAAATGTAGCTTTTCTCTTAGTCACAATTGACAGTGGTCACTCAGTAAAACAAAAGCTAATATTGACTTTTTATCACGTGCCATACACTGTTCAAAACACCGTATGTGTATTGTGTTATTCTTACTACAACACTAGTAGGGGTTAAATTATTTTCTCAGGTCTCAAGGGTCACATACAGAATGCCATCTCCAGCATTTTGCCTTCAGAATCCAAGGTACTTACCACTGAACAGGGCAGACTCTTGCTATAGAAGATGGCCTATTTCCCTGTACTTTCCTCTTGGGTGCTTATTATTAGAATTGCCACCCTCAATGTTGGAAAATACATATGTGACCTGAATCTCTAATGCTTCAGTATGAATTACTTTAATTGTTATCCTCTGATGTAAGGAGATACTCAGAGAAAGGAGGTCCTGGGGTTAGAGGGTCGATTAGGATAGGGTGATATAAAAGAAAACAACCTAGGGCTTCTCAAGATGATGACAGGGTCAAAATTTTCTTATGGCAAGTGGCACTGCCCTATTTTGTGGTGAAGTGGCGATTGCAAGTGAGAAATCTTGCCTCGGTGCCTGAAGACTCAGCCTTGCCACTTAAATACTGTGTGAACTTGGGCACATTACCTTCTGAGGACCTTGGGTTTATCTGTGTGATCATCTTTGTTTTCTTCTTGCTTTAACTATCTTGAATTTTAAAGGTCATTTCTCCCACGGGACCAGTGTTCTGGGAAAGTAGAATACTTAACCATCTGCAGATGACAGCATGTGCAGTCTTGGACTCTCCCCTCCATGTTCCCAGTGAGCTCTTCTTGTTTTTATGTTGAGTCATTTCTCAGTGACAAAGCAGGCAAGACTGTCTCTAAGCCAGCCCATCACAGGCAGGGAATCCCTACGGTGCTTGGCATTGCTTCTACCTATTCCCTTTGATTCCCTGCTCCAAGTCATGTGAGATGAGGTTCCTCTTTGGCCTATTGGGGTAGAGAAGATGTGGGGAGTAGAGAGAAGGGGCAACAGAGAACTAGAAAGAGTTGTCAGAGCTGTCCCCAGGGCACTGCACAGTCAGGATTGATTACCTTGGGTTCCCACCTGTGCACCCCTCCTTTTAAAAAAGGAGCTACTCCACAGCCAGTGAGGCTGAATGCAAAGGTGCTCCATGGGATAAAACCATCATGAGCTGGGAAACCATCACTCACCCCCAAGCCTCATCACAAAAACAGTTACCACTTCTGTACCTCGCATGCTATGCAGGTACTCCCTTACTACTTCCCCTATTAATCTTGGTGTACACTTTAAATAAGTTCCTCCTAGAACAAGCATTAGAGCAAGAACAACCATGTTAGACAACTTGCTTTGGGCTGTCAGATGTGAGGTCTGTGGAGTAGATGGAGAATGGAGAGTTGGGCTTGATTGGGAAGTTACCTGAAGACTGGGAGAGGAAGTGAGGAAAAGTAAAAATCAGACACACCTAAATCATGGACCCAACCACCCTTCTCTTAGGTCAAAATGTGTCCCTCTCCTATTGTCTAAGAATGATACAGTGTAGAAGAAGCCACAAGAGTGCATTACTTTGGCTATCTAAAGGATAAATCACCTGGTTGTGCTGAAAGCCTCCTTCCAATATGGTTGATGTGTGTTTCACTGTAGAGATGTAGAGATTCAAAGCACAGAACCTCAGTTTTTTAGTCACTATACAAGTGAAACCTCCATTTCCCACTCCTCAGTCTCTGTCACTTGATTCTTTTGGTATAGATACTTAGCATATGGAAGAAGCTCAGTCAATGTTTGTTAGATGGACCTGTGTAATTTCCAACATTGAGAATTTAAAGAAAAGATAGGTGCCAAAAAAAAAAGAAAAAAAAAAAAAAAGTACCATGCAAAAAGCCTCCCCTTCCCAACTCATCTGTTCACACCAGAAAGTCAACCAAAATTTTATGTTGTAGTTTGCAGTTTGGTGAAAGGAATTGAGTGATGGGCAGTGTATTTGAACCATTTCAAAGAATTCCCAGACCTAGTGCTGCCTTCAGCGGATGCTGCTGTTTTGAAAGCGATGGAGAAGTGGAAATTTCCACGCATGTGGGCCCTCTGGCCAGCAGATGGCGATGTTTCTCAGTTTTACATCAAGGTGTCAGGCCAGGAGGCCATTAGAGATGCAGGGCGTGTTTATCAGATGGCTGTTAAATCAGCTCAAAATCTGTAAAGGCACGGTAGATCACCTTTTACTTATTTTTACTTAGAGTTGATGAATTCAGTAAAATTCCATAATGGGCAAACGAACACTGTGTGTTTGTGTTGGGAATGGGAGTAGAGGAGGACCTGAATCTCAGATAGTTGGGTAAGTCAGTTTTATCTCTTGCAGTTGCTTTTTAAAATGAGATTCCTCTTGTGCTGCCTTCTGGCATCCTGGATCTAGTCAACGTGGAACAAAAGGGCACTCTGACAGCAGCTTTGTTCATTTTATTTTAAATTTCTTTAGAAGTGGGCTTCTCCTCCAGCAAAGGCCACTTTGGCCCCCAGCTCCTGGGGCAGAGACAGAGCCTGTGTGGGGCTAGGTCAGGGAACCAGAGCCAGGTGGCTCAGGTTGAGGGATAGGTAGGGAGAAGGGAGGAGAGCTCCCAAGTAGTCTCTTCTGGGCTGCATCCTCAGCTACACAGAATTTGGAAATGGACACACTGCTCCCAGCAACAGCAGCTATTGCTTTGAGGGCCAGGCTCTGCCTGGAGAGTGGCAGGTGCATTTTAAGTGGAGTAAGAGAAATGCGGGGAGTAAATTGGCCTTAAAACAATACTGCTTGTTCTGTGTGCTGTCCCATTAAAGGAGACGGTACCACCTGGGACCCAGGACATTTGGTTTTTAGGCCTAGGGGTGCCACTGTTCTATGTGATAATGAACTTGGTCATCTGTGATATGAGCCCTTGGAAGACTATCCCCTAACAATGTTTAAATTACATTCTTAGGAACTAGAAACCATGATAGCATAGGGGTATTTTTAGATGCCAGGGCATCACTCTTGCCCAAATCAGTGTCTAGGGGTAGGGCCTCAGCATGTATCTTTTTACTAGCTGCCCACGTGATTCTTATGTGCAGCCAGGCTTGAGAACCATTGATCTAATAGGAGTTTGCAAAGGGGGTTCCTAGGATTAGCAGCATCAGCCTCACTTGAGAACTTACTAGAAATTCAAATTTCCAATCCTCTGCATCAGAATCAAAGTCCAAGGGTGGGCCCAGAGATCTGAGTTTTCAACAATCCCTCCAAGTGGTTGTGCTAAACCCACTGTTTGATTTGGGAAGATGAGGCTTTCCCACAATTTTTGCATGTAGGTAGTGTCAGTGACTACTTCTGGCAATGGGCTGAGAACACCGGTGTTCTATGCCATTTCCTGGCTTAAGCTTTTAATTGATGGCATTTGACCTTTCATTTTCTCAACCACATAGGCCTATACTTCTAATACAGGAATGCAATACATTGGCCTCTCCAGTTTATCCCCTTGAGTTGCTACCTGGAAGCCTGGTGAATGAGAAAAACAACTTTGTTAGAATTAAATAATTTTGTGGCTGTTGTGCCTTATAGTCTTGTCTTTTTCTGATATATGGCCTTTCTGATATATTAATGCTATAGTTCCAACTATTAGGCTGGACTGATGCTGATAAGCTAAAGAAAAAAAATCAGCCTTAAAGTCTGAGGTATCCAAATACTTGTATTTTGTCTTCCAGTGTCCAAATATTGGGGTTTGAGTTTGCATCTTTTAATGTTCTTAGCAAAGGTCTGGATTGCCACGGTGATACTAGAGATTGGGTATTGTACCTTGTTCGTTGTAACAGCCTAAATCTGGGAGGGCATTCTCCTTATCTTAGACTCTTTCCAAGCAGATTACTTCATCTCTCAATGATAGGAACTGCACAAATTTGTTCTTGATCTGAGGTAAGTGGCTTTGGGGTTGGTCTCTGTTTTAGTCTGCTTGGGCTGCCATAGCAAAATACCAAAGACTGGGGAGCTTAAACAACAGAACCTATTTACTTGTAGTTCTGGAGGCTACAAGTCCAAGATCAAGGTGCCTGCCTGGTTGGTTTCTCCTGGGGCCTTTGTCCTTGGCTTGCAGATGGCCACCATCTCACTGTGTTTTCAGATGACCTTTTCTCTGTGTGTATGTGCTTTTGGTTTGTCTTCCTTTTCATAAATGGACCCCAGCCCTATGGGATTAGGGCCCTGCCCTATGACCTCATTTAACCTTAACTATTTCCTTAAATGCCTTGGCTTCAAATATAGCTACATTGGGGGTTAGGGTTTCAATAACGTGAATTTTGGTGGCATACAATTCAGTTCATAAAAAATTTATTCTCAATTGCTTACTCTTTCATATATTCACAGCTATTGCTCTCTTATCACCTGCTTCTTAGGTCTGGTGTCCTCTACTGCCTGTCTCATTTTTGCCAACAGAAGCTTTTCCAGACCTCTGTTTTATAATTTTTGCATTAATCTTTCTTGATTACTATTGTTCCTTCTTGCCAAAGATCAAATTATCATCATTAAAATCATCACCACTTTTAATATTGTCAAAACCAACATTTATTAAAACTTCCCTATGTTTTTAGGGTCTGAGCTCTGTTGATGATACATTAATGCATCATACATCTGGCCTTCCTCTTCTCTCATCAGCTTGCTCATCATCTCTGCCTTCTTATCTTTTTATTCTTTTGTGACTTGGAAATATGTCCTTTGATCCTCTATATTCAGATCATCCCAGCCTTTGTCCATTTAATTAATCAGTGTTCTCCTTTTGCTTCATTAAGATAGGGCCCTTAGTATCTTTGTTTATAAACAATAAATGGTCATATTGCATCCCTCCTGGGATCTTTGTGACTAAGTCCATCATTAAATTGTGAGAGCTCCACTAAAGCTGCCCTTAACGTTTGTATGAGTTTTCCCCTCGGGTTGGTGTTGAAGATCTCCCAAGAGTTGATCTGATTGGGTCATTAAGATGAATGAAATAACCATATTGACTGTTCAGTGGCCTGGTTATTCCAGTCATCTTAATGAGAGAATTAGATAGAACCTAAGGCACTCCAAATCCTCATTTGATGATTGACCTAGAAGCAATCAATCTGACCACGTTGCTCTATCTGAATCCTCTGCCCTGTTCAATCCATCTCACTTGTTACAACCCTGGTAAACATGAGCTCTACATCTGTTTGTCTGTCTCTGTCCCCTGTGGAGCAGTTGGGGGTAGTGAATTCCTACCCTGTACTGTTGTAGCTATAGGATCATTACACTTGTCAGAGCATGAATTTGCTAACAATTTTCTATAAAACAAATTTGACCGTTTTTGAGATTTGTAAACTAGAGGTCTTACACAACTCTAAGGCTACTTAGCTCAAGCTATGTCACCTATTTGAAATACCATCACCTATTTACTGCATGTCCAAATATACCCCTTCAACAGTACCAGCTTAAGCTCTGGCTCCTCCATGCCTATGGTGCATTACCTTTTCTGACTGTGTATTACCCTTATTGTCTATATGGTATGTGGATTTGGAGAATGTTAGATCTGGGAAGGGCTTTGTATCTGTTTCGTATCTCTCCTGACCTTCCATCTTTCAAAAGAAAACCAGGGCACAAATGGCTTGCCCAGGAGCACAGATCAGACAGTGTCAAATAGTGAGACACTGCTTGGACACAGGAATTAGGAACTAGCTATGGCCTTTTCCAGTAAATCTCCCGGGGGGTGGGGGGGCGGTGTGCAGTGAGACAGGTGACAGGACAGTTTTTCCCGAAGAAGTGGGCTATGCTAGATCTGTCCAAGATTGTTGGCTACTGTTTGTTTTATGGAGGAGAGGAAATTAGGACCTTCTCTTTACCTCCACAGGTTCATGAACCAAGTGAGAATGAGACATGGGTGTCAGATGAGTATTATTGGTAAAGCTAGATTGAAGAATACAGACTTGAGGTCAAAGGTGCATATTTTTAACAGCTTCCTTCACACTGAGGTCCTGATATAATTCCTCCACCCCCAAAATGCACATTTGGTCTAAGGGTGAGTATGGGCACGCAAAGCAAAAGCCCTTTGCAGCATTCCTGCCTTCTTCCTGTGAGTGCCGCCAGTAGGGACAGTAAGAGAAGGCCCTCCCAACTTCCTGCTAGAAGTCAGACATGAGCAATTCCCCATAAGAGGCAGAAGCAAAACAAACACCTAACCAGCATATGTGCTGGCTTGCTAGAGATCCCATGGGATCCTGAGCCAGCTCCGTGCGGTTCCTGCTTCCTCACTGGTCACCCAAGTCACTCCTCAACCCTTTGGCAGGGAGTCACTGAGGTGGGATTCTCTTAGAATTTTTCTGAAGATGTGGGAGTTGCTCACTTAGAGGCTAAGAAGAGACACTGAGGGGAGAGGCAGTGGAGCATAGTTCTCTGTGCTGTACTGTGAAGAAGTCAGCCTGCTGTGCCTATTTGCTTCTTGATCTGCCTGTGATTTTGCAGCTTCATGGTTCCAGGCATCTATGAGGGCCAGAAAAAAAAAAAGGTGTTTCTTCTACAGATGTCTGGCAATACTCTGGCTGGACCCAGAAGTGAGGCTTGGATATTAGTTCATCTCTTTATTTGATGTGGAGTACTTAACAAAAGGTTTTAGTTATTTCTTTTCCAGGATATTCTAGAGAAGGAAAACTCTATTTCCTGGAGGACACAGACTGATTAGTTTCTTGCTTACAACCTAATTAACTTATGTGGAAGGACCAGTTGGAAAGGTCACCATGGATTCTGGGTCCTGGGAACTCCATTCTTTACTGAATCAGGTCCTAGCTCTTAGTTACCAGAGTCCATGTTGTGTAAAATGGTAGCTTATACTTCAGAAACAACATTTTACACCCAATGTTGTCTTCTCTGGGGTATATGAGGTTTTATGTTGAAATGTCACAGAATAAGAACTACAGGAACCCTAGCTCATACCAGCAGCTGTTTATTGGTCTACTCCCTGGCAGAGAATTTTAGGTCTTTGGTACTGACAGCTGTAAGTAAGATACCTATGAACTAATAGCTGCTATTCTTGTCCTTGTATGCTTTTTGGATACCTGGACCGACACTTTGGGGTAGCATTAGCTAGCGTAAAGAATAGTGTACAGAATAAGCCTAAGGAGACCAGCATTTGGGGGACGTCTTGGGTTTGTCTGGACTTCTATAGCAATTAATCTGGTCCACCTCATTTTGCCTTCCAGATGCCAGTTAATTCACATCTGCATTCCATAGGCTCATTGCAATATAAGCTAGCATGCATGGGATGCGGGTCAGCTGGCCTAGTGATCCACAGGAGAGGAACATCTCCTACTGAAAAGTAGAAACTACAGTGAGGAGACCTGAGGAGTTCTACAGCTAACTGTGTTCTTTTACTGCTTAGGAAAGACATAAATAGCAGCAACTTTTCTGTGCTCTGGTGATCTATATCTGCCTTATGCTAAATATTTCATGTCAAAAGACTGAACTGCTGAACTAGTCATGGCATTTAAATAAATCCTGTTATTGTGTTTTTAACTTTGTCAGGCACAGTGAGGTTAAGTGCTTGGTCCAATGTCAAATTTGTAATTCATGGCAGAGTTAAGTTCTAAATCCAGTTCCTTACCCAGTACACAAGTTTAGTTTTACTATGCTTCTCTTCATGGCATCAACTACATGATCTACCCACTCATCTATCCATCTTTTTGGGGACCGTATATATGATGTTGCATTGATTATTTTCTGAAACCTCAGTATCTGTGTCATTAACTACTTACCAAATGTTTACTATATGCCAGACTATCTTGCATGTAAATTATCATGTAATAGTGTTCTCAGAACCACCTTGTGAGAATACGTTTTATGATTCCCCAGCAAAGAAGCTCGGGTTCCAACTTCCATATCCAAAATACAAAGTCCACACTTTTAATCTCTGTACCATGTGAACTTTCATTTATCTACTCATCAGGTGTTGATTAGGCACATTTATGTCAGGCCTTGTGTGTCAACTGTTAAAAAAAAAAAAAAGAAATTCAAGCACCCTCTTAAGTTCAACTTGACCAAGGCCTCCTTGTTAGAAATCCTTTTACTGGGGAATTCTGAACGAAGTTCACTTGTGGCTGTTGAAGCCCCTGCAGTTGAAGCTGTACTTCGAGGGTGTTTTAAGTATGAGGCTTAAGGACTACATGGATATACAGAGGTTTATTTGTACTGATTGTCAGTGGAAGACTATGTGATTTATATAAAAACGTGATGTTCAGGTATTAGTTGAGCAGAGGTTCTGTTTAGAAGGACCTAGGATTGTGTCCACATGACTGCAAATCATTGGTTAACCATTGACATGGGAAAAGTTACTAAAAAGGGGACATTTTACTAATGATAAAAATGGATTCCTTCTACTTTGTCCCCTATCTCACATGTTGAAAAGCATTTTATTATTTAAAACATATGCCAAAACAGGTAGAGACGTATGATGAGACTTCCTGCATGTATGATTTTGCTCAAAGTATATCAACTCATGGATAATCTTGTGTCCTCTGTATCCAGACTTGCCCCTTCCAGAAATCCCATCTATTCTGTAAATATTTCATGATGCATCTCTAAAAGATAACTTTTAAAATATACTACTGTTGGCATATGTAAAATATGTTGAAATGGTTTATTATTATTTTTTTTTAATGTTTATTTTGAAAGAGAGCGATCAGGACAGGGCAGAGAGAGAGAGAGGGAGAGAGAGAACCCAAGCAGGTTCCACACCGTCAGCACAGAGCCCACAGGGCTTGATCCCAGCAACTGTGAGAACATGACCTGAGCCAAAATCAAGAGTTGGATGCTTAACCCAGTGAGCCACCCAGATGCCCCTGAAATAGTTTCTTAGTCAGTATTTAAATTCTTAATAGTTTCATGATTATCTCTCCACACCTCCCTCATTTATTTGAATTAGCATCCAAATAAGGCCATGCATGGTTATTGATAACTATATTGAATGAGCACCTTCTTAAATTATAAGTTCTCCTTTCATCTCTTTATTTCCCTTGAATTTTATTTGCAAGAGAGATTTCATCATTTGTCCTGTAGAATTTTACATAGTCAAAATTTCGCTGATTGCAACACTATCACTTAACATTTTTGTCTTCATCTTTCTCTTTATTTCTGGTTAACATGGTACCCCCCCCCCCCCAACAAATGAACCCAAGATGGTGATGTTTTCTTCCACCAGAAGAAATTTACTATCTGGCTGTCTCTTTTTATGATGCCAGCAGCCATTGATGCTTATTGACTTGGTCCATTAATTCATATGGGGTTTCATAGTATATTAGCTAGGGTACTGCTATAAAGAAATACTTCTATTTGGTATCCTGGTGGTTCAGTTTGTATAGGAAAGTCAGACTTTATTGACCACTTTTCATAATAATGATTAAAACTGCTATCATCTTCTAATGAATTCCAATTAAATACTTTTAAAAATATTATGAGCTCATTGACTGAAACACAAGGGAAATAAATCCATTATTTCCATTATCAGTGATCAGAATGTCTTCCTACTGGCCGCTCTATAGTCAGTTCCCGGTATTTGTGACAAGACCCTGTTTATCTTTGATACCATTATGGCAGTTTTTATGACCATTTTCTGAGTCCATCTTGCTCCAGACCTAAACTTATCATCTTCCTTAAGATCTTCTGTCCCTGGAAACCTCTAGCTAGAGGCACTCTGCTAGAAGGTTTGTTTTTATTTCTAGGTCTTTTCTGAGGACTGAACTGGGAATATTTTTAAAATCTAAAATAAAGCAATCAAAATTCAGAGCTATTGGGATTTTACAGAATTTCATCCATTTTATATCTGCAATCTCTTCAATTTTAAGAATCTCCAGCTTCATCCACATCCTGTCAGTAATGGTCTCTGCATAACAATATGATTACTGGAACTGTTTAAGATTTTTTAATTTTGTATTGGTATTTTGTTTTTAGGATATATCTCTGTAGAGCCATATGGTAAAAATACTGTGTTTTAAAATCCGTTGGAACATTTTCCTGTTATGGTACCAACTGGATATATGTTCCGGCACATTTGTTGAATTTTATTTTGAAATTGGAGGGATTGCTTTTTTAAAATTTAAATATGTTGTATTAATGTATAGAATATTTACATGGCTTCAAAGTCAAATCAACAGAGTATACTGAAAGAAGTTTGGCATCTGTGTCTGTCATTTCCTCCTGATTCCCTCATTTTTGTGGGGGTTTTTTGTTGTTTTTTTTCGGTAACCACTTTTTAATATTGGGGATTTAAAAATTCTAAGCAGATTATACATAACATGTATTACATATATATTATATATACTTATATATAACATATATTTACATATTTGTCTTCTACTCTTTCACAAAAGATTGGAGCATACTTTTTGTCTCCTGTTGTTTTCTTAAAGTATTGCCTGGATATAAATCTTTTTTTTTTTTTTTTTTATAGCTACACAATACTATAGTGTGCAGCTGATATTCTATGGTTTTTTTCAACTAGTCTTCCATTGGTAGACATTTGCATTGTATCTAGCATCTTGTCTCTTGCTATTACAAATAGACAAGAAATTAATATCTTACCTATGTCTTTTTGCATTTTTATCAGTGAAGTTTGGGTTGGATTCCTGCAATTGAAATTGCTAGGTCAAAAGGTAAAAGCACGTTTTCCCAAATTACATCGCAGTCGTGCTTCTGTTCCCACCAGCAGTATATGAGCATGCTTATTTCCCATCAGCCTCACTTAGAGTGTGCAGCCAGGTTTGGACTTTTGGTAATCTAACATGTAAGAAATGATGTCTCATTGTGGTTTCAAGTTGCATTTTGCTTTATGTGAGCAAGGTTGAGCATCGTTTTATGTGCCTAAAAGCCATTTGAATTTCTGTTTCTGTGGCTGTCTGTTCATTTCTCCAGCTGATTTTTCTATAGGGTTGTTGGGCTTTAGAAGCTATTAATATTTCAGGGACATTAATCATTTCTCTGCCATAGAAGTTGCAACTATATTTTCCAGTTTGTCATTCATCTTTCACCTTCTCACTACTCTCATTTTTATCCCCTGATTTTCAGAAACTATCCCTCCTGCCATGTATGACCACAACTACCTTCTTTAATTATCAGGACCAAAATCCTAAAAATCACAACAGTAAAGTGGATTATTACAAAACAGATTCTCCATTCCCTTTTGGGTTCAGATTCAACAATATTATAGTCATTTTATATTTTTTTAACTTAACAGTTTAAAATAATCATATCCTTGGTTAGGTTTGGTCAGAACTACTTCACTGAAAACTCGTTTTGTGTTTCAGCTAAAGGGACAATACAATATATATATATATATGTATATATATGTGTATACACGTGTGTATGTGTATGTATGTGTGTACACACGTGTGTACGTGTATGTATGTGTGTACACACGTGTGTACGTGTATGTATGTGTGTATACACGTGTGTATACACGTGTGTATGTGTGTATACACGTGTGCATGTGTGTGTATACACGTGTGTGTATACATGTATGTATGTGTGTATGTGTGTATGTATATATATATATGTATATACACACGTGTGTATATGTGTGTATATATACACACACACACACTTTAAAAAAATTATTGTCAAGTTAGCTAATATAGAGCATGTACAGTGTGCTCTTGGTTTCGGGGGTAGATGGCCATGATTCATCGCTTACAAACAATACCCAGTGCTCATCCCAACAAGTGCCCTTCTCATGCTCATCTCCTATTTTCCCCTCTCCCTGCCCCCCCCAATCAACCCTTAGTTTGTACTCCGTATTTAAGTCTCTTAGGGGATTGCCTCCCTCTCCGTTCGAAACTATTTTTTCCCCTTCCCTTCCCGATGGTCTTCTGTTAAGTTTCTCAAGTTCCACATATGCATGGAAATGAAAACATATATCTGTCTTTCTCTGGCTTACTTCACTTAGCATAATATCCTCCACTTCCATCCACGTTGCTGCAAATGGCAGGATTTCATTCTTTCTCATTGCCAAGTAGTATTCCATTGTATATATAAACCACATCTTCTTTATCCATTCATCATTTGATGGACATTTAGGCTGTCTCCATAATTTGGCTATTGTTAAAAACACTGCTATAAACATTGGAGTATATTTTACCCTATGCGTCAGCACTCCTGTATCCTTTGGATAAATTCCTAGTATTGCAGTTGCTGGGTTGTAGGGTAGTTCTATGTAGCATACATGTGTCCCTGTGAATCAGCACTCCTGGAACCTCCACACTGTTTCCCAGAGCAGTTGCACCAGTTGGCAGTCCCACCAACAATGCAAGAGGGTTCCCATTTCTCCACCTCCTCGCCAACAGCTGTTGCCTGAGATGTTAATGTTAGCCATTCTGACAGGTGTGAGGTGGTATTTTATTGTGGTTTTGATTTGTATTTCCCTGATGATGAGTGAAATTGAGCATTGATCTGTTGGCCATCTGGATGTCTTCTTTGGAGAAGTGTCTATTCATTTCTTCTGCCCATTTCTTCACTGGATTATTTGGTTTTTGGGTGTTGAGTTTTGGTAAGTTCTTCACATATTTTGGATACTAACCCTTTATCCACTATGTCATTTGCAAATATCTTCTCCCATTCCATAGGTTGCCTTTTAGTTTTGTTGATTGTTTCCTTTGCAGTGCAGAAGCTTTTTATCTTGATGAGGTCCCAATAGTTCATTTTTGCTTTTAATTCCCTTGCCTTTGGAGATGTGTGGAGCAAGAATTTGCTGCAGCTGAGGTCAAAGAGGCTGTTGCCTATTTTCTCCTGTAGGGTTTTGATGTATCCTGTCTCACATTTAGGTCTTTCATCCATTACAAGTTTGTTTTGTGTATGGTGTAAGTGGTCCAGTTTTATTCTTCTGCAAATGCACATTTTTTTGTTTTGTTTTGTTTTGTTTTAAGAGAGCGTGTGAAAGTGTGCAGGTTAGTGATGGAGCAGAGGGAGAGCAAGGGTCCATGCCCAGTGTGGAGCCTGACCACAGGCTTGATCTCACAACTCTGAGATGATGACCTGAGGTGAGAGCAAGTGTCAGATGCTTAATTGGCTGAACCACCCAGGCCCCCCCCCCACCCCACGCAAAGGTATGTTTTTATATCAGAAGTTAAGTAAGTAGCTTTTTCAGCTTGCTTCCCTATTTATCAGTGATGAGAAGAACATGTTTGTGTGGCTTTCATTGGGAACACCATCCAACTCTTTCTTGAAAAGTGTATAAACTGGGAATCCTGATTCTAAATCTACCGACCTCACAGGGTTGTGTGCTTTTCCAATGATAACATAATAGAAAATTTTGAAAAGCATAAAGCATTTTAGGAATCAGATGAGTTTAGGAAAAATTTGTCCATATTGACTGAATAAATTACAGATCATGGGATTTCTCTGCTTTGTCAGTAACTTTCTCAACCTGTTTTATCCAAGTGATGCTCTCCTATCTCAGTCAAACTTTGGCTTTGTCGTATGCTTGTGTCATTAATTTTTCTGAAAAAAAATGTGTATCTGTGTACATGTGTGTCTCTAGCCATAATTTGGGAGTGTGCAGAATATTGGAAAAGCAGAGTCTTCATATGAATGATCCAATTTGTCTTTGAAGCCAGTTGACAGGTCAAAACTCTGGATTGCTTAGCTTAGAATGTAACACAAGGAAGGAAGAGTGAGAGATGTCCAGAAAGATTCACTCATACCATGATGGAAGATAGAAATGCCACCAGCTATATGAGAAATGCCTATTGATGTCTCCATTTCTGAAGCCTTACAGAATTTAAACTACTAAAATATAGTTGTGATCTTTTCTCATCATGTAGTTGTCTTGCTTATATGTGGATTTGTCCTATTTTCACAGCCATGTTTTAACATTGTCTTAACCAAAAACACTGTCCTATTCCCCAGCACCTGTCATTTAGGACCTAAGCCATATCTTTGCTTCCTTATAAATGTGTCCTCAATTAATTCAGTTCACCTTAATGCATTTCCTTTACACAACTGAGTTATATCACAGTTTTAATTAAACTGCCTTATGGTGTAATACCAGACAGACCTGTAAATTACGAATGCAGTAGTGGGGGAAACCTTGGGAGGTTATCAAGTTTAAAACCTCATTTCACTTGTGAGGAAACTGCAATCTAAAAGCTGAAGCCCTCAAAGTTTACACATATTTCTAGCTTGACAGAGCTAGGGAAAGAATCAGGTCCCCTGATCCCAGCCTGGGGCTCCTTCCACTACACCACTTACTCTTAACTCTTGCTCTGACATACACCTGCTAGGTGGCCTCAGGCAGTTCACGTGACCTTTCTTTGCCTTGGCTTTCTTGTTTAAAAAAATGGGGCTAATATAAATCTGATTCTTTCCATCTCAGATATGCTTTGTGGATCAGAGGAGACATATGAATTCACATTTATGTGACTAGATCTAAAATCACTTTGATAAAATGAAATTCTATCCAAGGGTAATATATTGCCCTATTGAGATAGCCATGGACCAAGCTTATGTGAAGTCAATATTGGTTGACAATAATGACATTGATAATGTGGCAGAGATGTCTGTATATATGTCATCCTGGGGCTCACAAAGCTCCTGGAAGGAATAAAGCTTGAAAATTGGATTGTGAAGGCAAAGTTAAAAAACAAAACAAAACAAAAATAAAAACAAGAACAAAAAACCCCCACCAGAATATGAACCTGAACACCCCCAAATGACTCCCTAAAGACCCGAGGAGTATGTGAGTTAAGAAGATGGCGTTAAAGGGAAGTGTGGGGACTTGTAAAACAATAGCCAATATGTGGTAGATTAAACATCTGCTGCAGCCATAAATTGAGTCCCACTTGGAAACAGCCATATCCCCTCTAGAAATAACATTGTTCATAAGAATGTAATATACAGTACAACCATGGTAAAAGGAATTCACATTAACCCATTAATTTAAAGAGTTTCAGTCTCATTTTTATTTATATTTAAGCTTTTAATCCTGGAATAATTAGTCATTACTAGTATTTAATGACTGGCTTGCTAATTGTGTATCCCAGGATGGAGCGGAGAGCAGTTAACACACTAACAAAGTGGTCATTAACTATGTTAATGATCAAATTCTCTGGGATTATGACTATTACAAGATATAATTAACAGTTGATAACCATTATTTTTGTTTTGTTTTTTGTTTTTTTGTTTTTTTGTTTTTAGTGGGAAGGAAAAGGGAACTATCCTTGAGTTTCAGACAGAAACCATGAATGCTGGCCTCTCCAGCATTTCTTTTATCCAGAAGAACAGCTTCCAAGGCAAGTTTTGCTTTCTTAATCATGATTAGGGCTGAGTAAAGTAAACGCTGGTTCTGGCTGACTGAACAAATAGCCTCTGTCTTCTCATTAGAGTGTCATGTGGGGCTTATTCCTGGACAGTGCAACCTCTCAACTGCTGGAAAGCTTTCTATCAGTTCTTATTTGGTAAAAAAATAAAAGCATTAGGGATGGTGCTCAAGCTTGGGCAGAGCTTTACTACATAGAAAAACTCCTAGGTCTCATAAAAGCTTGCAAAACTTGTCAGTGAAATTTGTCATCTTCACATGGAAGCCCTTTTTCCCCCGAGAAATATTGCACGCTTCCTCCTCCTCTCTCCCTTCTCTCAAAAACTTCCTTTCTAGAGTGAAGCCGATGAACATCAGATGTGAATGATCCATCACTAAGGCTTTTAAACCAGTGATAGTCTTAGTGGAAGGATTGGCTCCTCACCCTTGACCTTGGAGACCAGAAATCCCCCTGCTAGGGCTGAGGGCAGTACAGACGGGAAGGTGTGTTTTCCTTCTAGAATAACATCCTCACAGGTTAGGACCCTGCTGCATTTAGGAGCCTTTCTATTAGCTCATTGGGGTTCTACCACCTGGAGTTGCTTCAGACTCTTCTTAAAACCATTTTATTTTTGCTTGGCATACAATAAAATGAGAGGAAATAAAATAGTTATTTTAAAAAAGTTATGATCTTAGCTTTAAAAAATTTTTATTGAAAAACAAGTATTGGAGTGCCTGGGTGGCTCAATTGGTTGAGCATTTGACTCTTGGTTTCAGCTCAAGTCATGGTCCCAGGGTTGTAAGATTGAGCCCCATGTCAGGCTCCATGCTGAGTGTGGAGCCTGCTTAAGATTTTCTCTCTCCCTCTGCCCCTCTTCCCTGCTTGTTCACTCTCTCTAAAATAAAAAAAAAAATTAAGTATTTTGTGGTTTTAAATTTTCCTAAAGAAAAATCTTTCATATAGAAAAATGACTATTTCATGAATGGAAATCTGATTAGAAATTGCCTATGAGAGCTAAAATTAATATAGAACATCTATTAGATTTATAAAATTAATGTATAATTTTAAATATAGCAAACATAAAATATGTAATGTAATAAAACTTACATAACACATAAAAACATATATTGAAGGAAACCCTTTGACACTGACACATATGTGGCCCAGGCACTGGTTTGTGACTGTGGTTACAGCGGAGACATAGCACTGACACCTCTCTCATGGTACAGCATGGGGATCAGTATCAAGCCATGATGGAGGAAGAAGTGCTGAGTTTTAGGAAGTGTCTGTGTGGGAGGAGAGGGGACTAGGAAGGACCCTGGTCCAGGGTTCAGAGAAAGACTTCTGGAGAAATGAGGTACCAGCCACAAGATGAGCCAACTTTATCTCACAGTAAAGTCCCTTGAACTCTAAAGGCAGGCAAGGTATCTACTAAGGATCCATTGAATGGCAGTTTCCCAACTTAAACAGAAGGTCCTAGCATAGCCAGATGCTAGAAATAAGCTTAAAAGTGACTGGAGACATTGAGGTGTGGTGGGAAAGAGGGAAGAAAAGATGTGTTTGTCCCAAACTGTACTCAAGTGGCCTGAAAATTATGGCACAATTTTTAAAACCTTTCCTAGTGTCTAGTATTTCATACAGTACACTTCTGACTAGAAAAGGGTAGATTCTTGTTGCTAGCCTCTCCTTCATGCCATCAGAGAAGGAATGATTGATTTAACACTGCATTGCATGACTCATGGCTATGAGCTTATGGTAGGGTAATGGGGACCCCCCCGAATGTCATACATTGTAAGGAACATAATAGTTGATAGAAAACTTGTTACCAGAACCATTTGCTTTCTTGGAATTTATTTTTAAATCCAATTATTTTTAATAGTAACTTGTGCACAAGTGTTCACTAATGGCTATGCTTTATTCCTTGCACATGTTTTATATATAATTTTCTACAGGACATTTTCTTTAAAAATTTTTTTAACGTTTATTTTTGAGGTAGAGAGTAGGGGAGGGGCAGAGAGAGAGGGAGACACAGAATCCGAAGCAGGCTCCAGGCTCTGAGCTGTCAACATAGAACTCGGTGTGGGCTTGAACTTAGGAACTGCAAGATCATGACCTGAGCTGAAGTCGGATGCCTAACCAACTGGCACCCAAGGACATTTTCTTTTAAGAAAAGTGTGTGTGTGTTTTGGTGGGGTGATGATGGGATGCTATCTTAGTGTTTTCCCCCCACATGCTTGAATACCACATGGTCTGATACCTAATTATCTGACTTTTGAGAACAACTTTTATTTACTGGGCTGCAAAATAGTGAAAGGGTCAACTATGGTACCCAGTTAAGCAAATCTTTTGCTTTGGTCAGCTGAAGGGAATGGAAAATTTATTGTACTTCTATTATAACTTCTCCATCAGTTTCTTGATAAGTGGCAGAAGTAATACACACACATACACACACACATATATATGTATATTGATACTGAAAAAGACAATTTTAAGAACTTTAAAGAAGTATGTGTAACTGCAATTTCTGTAGTTTATTCCTATGTATTCTGTATTTCATGGCTTTGCTTTTTATTGCCTTCACTGTGAGTTAATTCCATACTAAGCTGGCTATATAATATGCAAGATGCTGGGATAATGTAAGCTGCTCTTAACAATTGATCACAATTCATTTTAAATTAGTGAATTCATTTAAATGAATTAATTGAGCCATTATTTATACATAGTTGATTCCAAACTTCATTGGGAATAGAGTAATGAAAGAGTTGGTACTGATAATTTTGGCATCTCCATAACTTAGGACAAGGAATGGACCATTTCCTCTCTCCTCATATTGTGACCTCATAATTTCTCTAATTACCACTGCATAGAAAAATCATCGTGGTGTTGAGTTGTTGACAAATAAACGAGGGGATTGAGTTGTAGCATTGCATAGCCCAGAGAAAGTTGGAGTTTATCATGTGGAAAGGGAATTTGAATTGTTAGAGTGAGGGTAATGCAAAACTACTGGCCTAGCACAGGAGAGAAGCCCATACTACTTTAGGAAGATTTGTGTTTCACCTGGTCTCCATCAGCCTCTAATCACTCTAACTTCATACAGTTCCCCTTGGCTCTGTATTCCTAAGGCATTTACTTGATTCTTTATCTTCTATAGATTGATCTCGATTTTTCCTCCTGTGTGAATTCTTACAGAATAAATAACATTTAAAATATTTTCTTTGCTTACAGTCAGACTCAGCTAAAGGTGGGCAAAGGTAATGGCCAAAGAATTTACTAATTAGCATGTTGTGGCAATGGAACTGGCTCTAGAGGTCCCCAAGCTGTGTAGACCCTTTAGTTATTGGATTGTGGGAATGTCCAGGAAGTGCTTGAGTTGGGGCTGGAGTAGCCAAGGGCAGTCATGATTTTCTAATTACTCTGAAGGTATTTCAGTATCTTAGGTAGACTTTTAGCCAAAGATAGGGGAAAATACTATTAATGGTAGAACTCAGATGTCTCAGACTTTGGCCTGTGACTAAAGTCATGTCCTGGTTTGACGTCCAAATCATTAAGACACAGTCTTCCATGTCTCAAGCCCACAAAGACTCAGACTTTGATTATGTTTTTCTCCCTACATGTCTTTAGAAATATTCTAGATGGCAGGTGGATTTGGTTCCATGGATACCTCCAGGTTTTAGTTGCCTCCCACAGGCAGCCTTTAGCTTCAGACTGCTGAACCATTCTTTAGTCATTTCTGCTACTGGGAAACTACCTTCCCTTAGACAGCTGCTACTTTCTCTATGCCCCTTTACTTAAGGTGTAGGCCAGGACCAGGCTCATAATTCCACACAGTTAATGACTGAGGACAGCTTCTAGTGTTTATAATACTTGACAAAAACTTAAAGGAAAAACGGAGAAACTAAAATCTAGAAATTAAGGTGCTTCCCAAAGTCTGTTGGTTACAGATGTCCTCAGAATCTCCAGTGGGTCCCTTATCTTTGACTTGTTGGAGGGAACAACCACATCTAGCAGGTAGCTTTTGAATAAGGTTCTTCTCAAAACTTGGAACTCCGTTGTCTAAAGCCCAGAGGAAGGAAAATACCGTCTTCTCCTCCAGGGCTAGGATGTCTTCATTGATTATTTCCCACCAACTCTAAGACCACTTCCAGCCTTCACAATTTCCCAAGTTAGGACCTCTTTCTTATAGATTACCCCACAATCAGGATGCTAGAAGTCCACTCCAGGTTACCCTGAGAACAGCCCCATCAGCCCTTTTTAACCCTTTTCCATAGCCTGGAAAGAAGAGAAGATGAAAACCTCTGCCTTCTTATGGCTTCTCCCAGTTTCCAATTAGCAAATATTGAGCAAGAGCATTTGTGTGCATGTCCTGAGAGAGAATAATAACTTTTGGTATAGATGAATTTAAATCCTAATCTATGTATAAAGTCTAAGCAGATATTATATAAATTGTATAAATTTGTAAAATTCTGTCCATTTTCTAGCACTCTGACCACGAGAACAGGAAAGGAGTCATAAGTACCTGCATTCACATCCTTTCATGGTCTTCAGTTATCCTCCAAAATAAGAGACAAACTGTAATCTTAGATGGGAATAACTAAGACCATTACCCAGCTTCTAAACCACCCCTCCAACAAAAAATAAAATTTCAGTCTTTATCAGATATTTTGTTGACATTGATGAATTTTATTTGTAATTAAGGAAAACTAGAACTACAGAGAAAATTCTTACTCGAATTGTTGCCTTGAGTACACAGAGCATGAAATGATGATATGTAGGAGATACACATGGCCCCTGAGAGTAAAAATGTCAAAAAGCCATGGCTGTATTACCATGATGGGGGGTTGTAAACAGGTAATATTAGACTTTTTGTGTGTAGGAAGAATTACAAGCCTGTGCTGTTTTAGTACCTAAGATCTATTTTATCACATGTATTGGGATGGTATTTACAGATATTGAACAGGGGTCCTCTTCCTGAATTTCTTTAATTCCTTTATCTCTTGGGCAGCAGGGACAGATTTCTGTAGGTACTACACTTGGGTATGACAGATATGGTGGAAATAAGGGATCCTTGGTCAGCTTTGATTTTTGTATAGCCCACAATGGAAACCATAGTCTGGTTTAAAGCTTTCATTTGCAAGAAGCAGGATTTTTGAAATTTAAAAAATGAACATGTAGGTTTCAAAGAGCTAAATCTTGGAGGACTAAATAGTGTTTATTTGCTTTTACTAAAAGCTAAAGCAGTGGGCAAAGGGAAACTAGAAACTATGCATTGGTGCTTCAAGTTTATATGCAAAAGTAATATAAAGGTACTTCTACTTACATTGCATTGATGTGTTATTGCCAAAGCAAGTCATAATATCTTATAAAATGGGCATAATTTTGCATAATTTAGCAAGTCATAATATCTGCTTATTATTCTTTATAATCTTGATCTGTAGATTCAGTGCAATCCCAACCCCAGAAAGTTACTTTGTGGATTTTAGCAAACTAATTATAAAGTTTATATGGAGAGGCAAAAAGCACTTAATAGCAAAGACAATGTTGGAGAAGAGCAAAATAGGAAGACAGTTACTACTTGCCTTCAAGACTCCTTATAAAGCTGCAGCAATCAAGACAGTGTGGTATTGGTAAAAAAAAAAAAAAAAAATAGACAAGTAGATCAGTGTAGCAGAATAGAGAGCCCAGAAATAGACTCACATAAATATGGCCAATGGAAATTTGACAAAGAAGCAAAGGCAATACAACAGAAAAGACCATCTCCTCAACAAGTGGTACTAGGAAAACTGGGCATCCACATGAAAAGAAAATGTAGACAGACTCTACACTCTTCACAAAGAAGTAGATCAAATACCTAAACAGCACTAAAAAACTGCTAGTTTATAACCTATCTAGACAATGTTGGATATGGTAATGACTTTTTAGATAAAACACTAAAGGCCAGATCCATGAAAGAAATAATTGATAAGCTGTACTTCATTAAAATTAAAACTTTCTACTCTTTCAAAGACACTGTAAAGAGAATAAAGAAAAGCCACCCACTGATAGAAAATATTGGCCAAAGATGTATTTGTTAAAGGACCTTTATCTAAACTATACAAAGAACCATTAGAACTCAGTTACCAAAAAAAAAAAAAAAAAAAAAACTGATTAAAAAATGAGCCAAAGACCTTAATAGACCCTTAATAGATCAGAGAGGATCTTATAGCAAACATGAGTATAGAAAGATGCTGTACTTCACATGCCATCAGAGAAATGCAAATTAAAAATGAGATACTACTACATACTTGTTAGAATAGCCAAGTGAAGATGTGGAACAACAGGAACTCTCATTCACTGCTGGTGGGAAGGCACAATGGCACAGGCACATTTTGGCTGTGTTATAAAACTAAACATACTGTTACCATTTTATTCAGCAATTGCTTTCTTATTCACCCAGAGAAATTAAAAATAGTTATGACTACACAGAAATGTGTACACAGATGTTTATAGTAGTTTTATTCATGAGTACCAAAACTCGGGAAGCAATAAAATTGTCCTTAATAAGGTGAATGGATAGCCTGGGCAATGGAGGATTATTCAGCATTAAAAAAAAAAACAAAAAAAAAAACTATCAATTCATGAAAAGGCTAGTATTACTAATTGAAGGAAGCCAGTTTTAAAAGGCTACATACTTAATGATTCTAACTATATGACAGGCTGGAAAAGGGAAAATGATGGAGACAGTAAAAAGATAAGTGGGTGCCAGAAGTTGAGAGGAAGAAGGGATGAACAGGCAGAACATAAAAACATTTTAAGGCAGTGAAAATACTCTAGGATGCGATACTGATGGTGGATGCAAGTCATTATAAACTTGTCAAAACCTATAGAATGTGCACCACCAAGCACGAACCCTAATGTTTCAGTATGGACTTTGGATGCTAATGATGTGTCAGTGTAGGTTCATCAGTTGTAACAGATGTACCACTTGCGTGGGGGGGGGGTGTCCATAATGGGGACAGCTACGCATGTGTGGGGAAAAAGGAGTATATGGGAAATGTGTATTTTCTGCTTAGTGCTGCTACAAACCTAAAACTGCTCTGAAAACCAAAATATACTTTTTGTTTTGAGAGGGAAAGAGAGAGCACAGATACACGTGTGGGGGAGAGGGGGGGCAGAGAGAGAGAGAGAGAGCATATATGAATCCTAAGCAGGCTCCACGCCTAGTGTGGAACCCGACACGGCGCTCTATTCCATGACTCTGGGATCATGACCTGAGTTGAAATCAAGAGTAGACACTTAATGGACTGAGACACCTAGGTGTCCCAAATTCATTTTTTAAAATACATTTAACTGATCCCCCATAGTGAACAGAATGGGCATGTCCTCATTAATTGCTTGATCCCTCTCACACTCAACATTCATGTAATTCTGACACAATGCTTACTGCATGTATTCTGTGTCTGACTTGACTTGTGAGAGCTGGCGGAACCACAACCTGTGAGATTCCTTCTGCAGAGAAATTTCTGGCTGGAAAGTCCACTTCTTTTTTTCTTTAGTCAAGAAGAAAACAGCCTGACAAGAAGAAAAATCACAAAGTCAAAATGACAGGCAAGGAATGAAAGAATCAGGCCAGTAGTGATGTATGAAATGTCCTACTTTTGATTTTCCATGTAGGAAACACTTAAAATTGATTTTCAATATTTTCATCAATATTCTTAGCCACTACTGTCTATTGCCTGTGACAGAATAGATGTCCCATCTCATTCTAGTCTCCCTCCTCTTTTTTCCCTCCCTCCTTTCCTGAATAGTTAACACCGGCTGTCTTTTAAGTACCTTTAAATACCCTTTAAATGCAGTTTAAAAAGTAACATGTTTGCCTATTAATCCAGCAGCTACAAAAGACGTGAAAATGCCTAAGAATAGTTGAGCTTAGCACTCAGTGTAACACAGGCCTTTGAATTTTAGATTTGGTAAAATGTGAAATGATATTTCATAGAAGTAGAAAGTGATATTTACCTTAGTTTCTTTTTTTTTTTTTTTTTTTTTTAATATATTGTCAAGTTAGCTAACCTATATCGTATACAGTGTGCTCTTAGTTTTGGGAGTAGATTCCCCGGGTGTCCTAGTTAAGACACCCAGTGCTCATCCCAAGAAGTGCCCTTCTCAATGCCCATTACCCATTTCCCCCTTTATCTTGCCCCCCACCCATCAACCCTCAGTTTTTTCTCTGTATTTAAGAGTCTCTTATGGGTTTGCCTCCCTCTGTGTTTGAAACTATTTTTTCCCCTTCCCTTCCCCATGGTCTTCTGTTAAGTTTCTCAAGTTCCACGTATGAGTGAAAACATGATATAGTGTTTTGAAGATTGCCCTTTGGAGGGTGCCTCGGTGGCTCAGTTGGTTAAACGTCCAACTTTTGATTTCAGCTCAGGTCATGATCTCACCGTCTGTGGGATAGAGCCACACATGGGCTCTGCACTGATGGTATGGCGCCTGCTTGGGATTCTCTCTGTCCCACTCTGCCCCTCTCCCTGCTTGCACATACTCTCTCTCAAAAAGAAAAAAAAAACAGTAAAAAATAAAAATAAAGATGGCCTTTTGGGAGAATTCTTGCTGTGTCCTAGGGCTTCCCACATGTGCCCTGGATGGAGTCCTGTTAGGTTAGAGACCCACCTGCTGGAATCATTTCAGGAAGTCAGCCAACCATTCCCTGGGGTCTTCCTAATAGGTCCCCCAACTGGGGTGGTAACTCAGTCGGATGCATTGTGTATGGCAAATTCAGTGAAGCTGATTAGAAAAATGCCATGGATTTGACTTTCTTGTTGTTTCCAAAGAAAACGATTTCCAACTCGTTACCTAATGCAGCAGGGCTAGAGCTGTACAAACTACCATTTGTTCCTCCCTTCTGAAATACAATGAATGTTTCAGTATACATGGTGGGTCAGGGTTGTCATTTCCATATTTAAGCATTAATTTCAATTTAATAAGATGGGAGATAGAAAAAGAATTTGCAGCAAGATTTGGCTCACTTCATCTGTGCAGTATGTCAATGGCTATGTCACTGAGCTGTCCATTAGTTTGTGGTCCTGATCACTAAATGCAATTGGTAATGGTCAATCACATTTCTCATCAGACAGTGTTATCCAAACCACGTTCTCCTCTGGGTGGCACTGTTTGGGTCATCTGTTTTATCAGGACTGCAGACTACAGTGTGTTCCTTCTCTTATTTCATTACCAGGAGGTTGTTTCCCATCAGGTAGGCCTTTTAACTCTTCACGAGCATGACCTTGACTCTGTACCAGCTTTTAGTCAATCCTTTGAGATGTTCCTCTGAAAACCCATAGGCCTTGAGAAGTGGTACAATCTATAAATAGCGTTACTGCTCTCTTTAATGAAAGTAATATGGCGTTTCTCCATTTTAGGTATTTTCATCTGTATCATAAGTGATTTGATTCTAAACCTAGAGTAGGCACAATCCAAAACAACCAGCTAGTTTCCTCCCATTACTTTCTATGAAACTCCCATGATAGGAGGTACTTAATACATATTAACTTGCATTTGCAAGGAGGACTTTGCCAACTCATTAGTGTTTCCGCATATTATATTCTTCTCTGTAACCTGTCGCTGTATCTCTCTGACTTGGATTTAGTGTTAGAAAGTGTTACGGCCAACCTTGTGTTTCAGGGTAGATTCCTTTCTCTGGAAGTCAGGGTTACTTTTAAGAACTCTTTGCCAATCTGTTGGCTTATATACTAGAAAAAACTCTCTATTCTATAGTTGTCAAACTTCTGAATACAACCGGGTCATTTAATGATCCTTGTAATTGGTCATTATAAGAAGCAGTCAGGGAGTGTTAGTGCCTTGTCCGGTGCAAGCGTGCATTAGGCTAGCGAGTCAAGGGTAAAATACAGTCTAGAAATTGGGAAGTCTAGGATTTTCTCAATCTGTCACAAATTTCTTTGTGCCTTACTTGTGTAACCTGATGCATAGAATAATTTTTAAAAATCCAACAAGATGTTAGACTTTTCAGATATCTTTCTTTTAAAAAGATTCAAAGTACTCTGTAAATGTGAGGTATGGTTATGTTTGTATCTTGGCTTTCTAGCATACCCACCACCAAAGCCTGTCTGATTTCACTGGCCCTTTGCCCTCAGCAAGTGGTCTTCTGCAAGGGGAGTGACTGTGCTTGATCCATTGCCCTGAGGGCCTTTTGAGGAGAGAGAAGGCATGTGTAGATGCTAGAAACACCAGCCCACATTTCTCCTTCTCCTATATTTTCATTAAAGGGAGTAAGAACTTCTTTTTATTTATTTATTTTAACATTTATTTATTATTGAGAGACAAACACAGAGCGTGAGCAGGGGAGGGGTAGAGAGAGGAGGAGACGCAGAATCCGAAGCAGGCTCCAGGCTCCGAGCTATCAGCACAGAGCCCGACACGGGGGCTCCAACTCACAAACCACGAGATCATGAACTGAACCGAAGTTGGTCACCCAACCAGCTGAGCCACCCAGGCACCCCAAGGAGTAAGAATTTCTAAGGAAAACTTACATTCAAGCACTTGGGCTGTTTGATTAATAATTGACATATGGTTTAATCTAATTTCACTTGCTTAAATAATGTTGTGTGTGGGTAGCAATATGAGAAAGTGTTAAGTTGGAGTATGGAGCTAGAAAGAGAAAACAGGAGGACCTAGCTTGTAGCATCATCTGTTTGCCAAAGCTTCTAAAACTCCTGGAAGACCTTTCACATCTTCAGAGAATCCTTAATAAGTAGCATTTTAATGCTTTGAGAGACTTTTAAAAATGTCAATCAGGTCTTCAGTGAGACCAGTCTCTACAGTTGTCCCATCCAATTAGATAGCTGCTAACCACGTGTGGCTATTTAAATTAGAAATTAAAACTCACCTCCTCAGTTGCACTAGTGATATTTCAAGTGCTCAGGAAATGCAAGTGGTTTGTGCATTGCAAAGAATTGGAATGAAAGTTTCATTGGACAGCATTCTAGAGAATGTGAGAATCAGAGCCTTCAGTCAGACAAGGGCACATTAGATGAGTGCTCAGTATTTTCTCTGGAAATACTCGTTTTGCTTTTTGTATATATTTGTTGCTCAGGTGTGTCCAGTTATAGAGCATGGCAAAGAAATGTTTTCTTATCAAATTAATAACAATTGGGAAAAGAGAGGGTATTGGTATTAATGGAGTGCTTCCTGTATGTTAGGCATTTTGTGCTAGGCATATTAAAAATATCACAGTCACCCTGCTAATGACACATGAGACCTGTGAGAGATGTTTTACAATTATCTGGGTGGTTGGTTTTTTTTTTTGTTTTTGTTTTTTGCTTGGGATTTTTTTGTATGTATATATTTTATTGTCAAGTTAGCTAACATACAGTGTATACAGTTACCTCAGTTTTAACAGATGTAGAGAAGACCCAGGTCCAGCGATTAACAAGTGAAAGAAAAAACTCAAATTTAGCTCCATTGTCTGACACCAAAGTTAGTCCCCCTAACCATTACATGTACACACACACACACACACACACACACACACACACACACACACACGGTTATTATGTCTTAAAATAAATACTACTTTCATTAGTACTTGCCAGACCCTAAGCATGAAGTATTAGATTTGCTTTTTCATGACTTATGTGGACTTAAGAACTAGATTGAAAAGAAGTGCTATCAAAGCAAGAATTGAACAAAATTTGCCATGATTAAAACTTCTTTTCCCATTTTGAATATCCTCCCTTCAAGATGAGAAACATTCGGTGTAAAATGCATGTAGATTAATACAGTCTTCAAAGAGACTGTAGCAAAAAGATGTAAAAGGGAAAACAGCAAAAAAAAAAAAAAAAAATCAGTCATTTGCTCTAATTTCCTGGTTGTGAGGAGCTTCCCTGTACTTGACACACACAGCTTGAGAAATTCAGTTCTCAAATAAACCATCTGGGACACACAGGGAAGAAAGGCCAGCACATCTCAGATGTGTGCACAGACTGACTCAATTTCAAAAGATTAAATGGCTGAGATGCAAAGAAGAGAAGCATGTAGCTAGTAAAGCCTTTTCTTACGAACATGGTAATGAAAGATGCTTTCACTATAAGATGTCAGGCATAGCTCATCACCAAGAAGGACTTATTTCTGTAGTGACAGAGTTTTTAGAGCCTGGATACAGCCTGCTGGATGGCTGAGAAGTCTATCTGGGGAGCAGGAGAAGCATTGTGGTTGAAAATGCTGGCTCTGGAGCCAGACAGACTTGGGTTTGAGTCCTGACTCCACCACATACTTGTTATGTGAACTTGGATAAGTGACTCAACTTTGAAGAGCTTTGGTCTTCCCCATCCAAAGATGGAGACTCTACAATCCCCACATCATGGAGTGTTGTAGGAACCAACAGAGATGCTAGATGTAAACCACTTGGCACCCTGGCTGTGTAAAATACTCAGGGTTAGCTATGTATTATTATTACTACTACTATTACTACTATGTATATTATTACTACTACAACAAGTCCTTTTAACTGAGACTGAATTGGCTCATTTAGCTAGATAAAACCTGTTAATCTTACTTGCCCCCTCAGGATTCATAAAGAACAAACCTGTACGGTAATCAACCCTTCAGTTGGATCTAGGTCTCTTGACTGTTCCTCATGTGACAAGATTCTCTAATGTGATTCTATTTGGGGTGGTACTTGTACTCCTCTTGTGCATTAATGATTAATGTTCATTTCAAAAAATGTGACTCTGAAGATGGAGTCTTGCATTTCAGGCCCAGTGTAACACAGAGTACAATGAGATCATTACTTCCTGGGATTTAGATTCAACATCTTTGTTAAAAAAGTTAGGTTACTTTAGTTCTTTCAAAGGTTAGCCATAAAAAGACTTTCTCATTACAGTAGATGGAACAGACATAGTTTTCTATTTCTCCCATCATGATTTCTCCCATTATGATTAAAAATCTTCGATATTCTGTATGCAAGTAACATAAGGAGAGACGTTAGACCTGCTAGGGAACTTGGGACCCAACAAAAAGGTGGTGAGTTCCCTGGTTTTTCTTTTTGGGATTTCATTTATCTCAGATTGGGTTCTGGAGAAGCTGAAAATGTAGAAATGTCAATGGATACAGACCATAAAAAGCCCCCCAAAAAGCCTTGCTCTTTTTAGCCAATGACTGGGAGGACAGTGAGAGATCTGTCATAGCCTAGTTTCTTGAGCTGCCGTAACAAAATACCTGAAGCTGGGTGCTTAAATAGCAAACATATATTTCTCAGAGTTCTGGAGGCTGGAAGTCTGAGATCCGCATGCCAGCATAGTCAGGTTCTAGTGAGAACTCTTCCTGGCTTGCAGAGGGCTGCCACTGTTGTCTCCTCCCATGGTGGAGAAAGAACAAGCTGTCTGGTATCTCTTCAGATCAGGCCACTAATCTCAACAGACCAGGTCTCTCTGCCCTTCACCTAATTACCTTCAAAGGCCCCATCTCCAAATGCCATCACATGGGAGTTAGAGCTTCAATATAGGAATCTGGGGGAATACAGTTATTCAGTTCATAATACCCATCTTGCTGGGATGGCATTAGGGGGGTGCCTAGTACAGTCAAAATTTTCACAAAGCCCCAGCAGTAATGAGGTCACCCCCACTTCTAATTCTTTACAGAGACCACACGGGGACCAGTGATAAAGCACATTTATCCCTCCCAACCAACGGGTATCATTACCAGTATCAGGAATAAAACTGGGCATAGTGACCAGGAAGACCTCAAGAGGAGAGTATGAAATTGCTATGGCCAGGTCTACAGACATGTTTGACAACTTAGGTGAAATCTACCATTTTTTCAAAAAATGCAAACTACTGACTGACACAAAGTAGGATGGATATTTTGAATAGCCCTATAATGATTCAGGGAATTGAATTTTAATTAAACAGCTACCCATAAAGAAACCCCTGGACCCATATGGTTTCAGTGGAGAGTTTTATCAAATACTTGATCAAATATTCCATGAAGAATAAACATGAATTTTCTGAAATCTCTTCCAGAGAAAAGAAGTAACGTTCACTTATTTTAGGTCAGTTATTCCCTTGATAATAAACTCAAAGACAGCACAAAAAAATAAAACCATATGAAGAGAAAGAGAGTAACATCTCTCATGAACTTAGACACAAAAATTCTCGATAAAATTTTGGCAAATTGAATCCAATGATTTGATTAGGTGGGATTTGTTTCATGTGTGCCAGATTCTCTCATCAATTCATATCTTCAGTGTCCTCATACTTTCTCTGTTCCTTCCTTGAAAATCCATCTCTCCACAATGGATGATTCCACTCTACATCTGTATTTATTCTCTTTTATTTACGGTTCTCAATTCAATTGCCATTTTAACCATATCTCTAGGAAGAAATGGCTTAGCTCTCCTGTCCTAGGAGACTCAGGCATAAATGAAGCAAGAAGGTGATGACTTTTGAGCAAGGAGCCCTCCTTCCCTGAGACTCTGGAATAGGCTATTTTAGGTGGCTGGACCTACTTGAAGAGCCCCTAATATGGAGTGTCCATATTGGAACCCAGAAGCTTCTGGGGGCCAGGATTTGTCCATTTTAATTGCTGAGTCTGTGGTACTTAGAATTGCTTTTCATTATAATTTCATGTCTTTCCTGATGATCTATTCTTTTTAGTCAAATCCACAGATAAGTTTATATCGTATAACTGATTTCTGTTGCTCATCTATGGTGTCTTCTAAGAAGGCCCCATTTGAAGAGCAAGGCTGAGGGAAACTGTTCCACTCCTTCATCTTGCTTCCTTCCTTTTGAACACCACATCATTTGTGAGCACTTAAGCTTTAGGTCAGTGGCATCTCCTACATCTAAAAATCAGACAAAACTCCCCTCTCTCCCTCTCTGCCCCTGCCCCACTTGCATGCATGTGCTTACGCTCTCTCTCTCAAAAAAAAAAGTTAAATAAAATCAGGCAAAACTCAATAGTATCTCTCCTTGAAGAGGTGACATTCACTCCAGTGATGCCTTTTCTTCCAAGACTAAGCTGTTACTTCCACTGCCAAGAGTTGTCATACACAGTAAAGAAAGTGACAGCAACTGAACACCTCACTCTCAGCCCTGAAGCACATGCCTCCTCGTTCTCCCCAAGTACCTAACATCTTGTCACCAGCACCTGGTGCATCACAGGATAAGTGGAAATCTTTTACTGTGGGTTCGTCTTAGAAAGGAGTCCATTCCTGGGCAGTGACTTGTTCTTTATTAAGCCCAACTTGAAAACTAATTGGGTTGTGGTAAACTTCTTATCAGGAAATAGAATCCCATTATTTCTTCCAAATTCCTTTGCTTAAAAAAACCATAAAAATGTGGCCAAAACTAAATTCAGATGGTAGGTGAGGGATTTCTCCTTGATTTGTGTAAATTTCAGGGCTTTGGGGGAAAACTGAAGAATAATCAGGATTGAATCCAGATTTTGAAGAAAGAGGACATAGTGTTTTGGGGAGGATCCCTTCAGCCCCTCTAGAAGTATAGTGGAAGGAGATCTCTCTGAGATGCTGATGGGGCAGCAGGCACCATGAAGGTGACCTCACCTATGGAGCTTGCTGTGATCCCTGAATCCACCCTTGTTAAGGGAAGACCAAGGAAACCTGTCACATCTCTGTTCTGAAAGTCTCTGAGATTGGGATTTCAAAGCACTAGTTAAGATTTTTACTTTATTTTCAGTTTTCTTAATATGGACAGTTTCTCCCCCAAGAGTAACTAGGTTCTAAGAGCATGAGGCAGAAGGAGACTTTGGAAGCTTATTTCTGTTCCTTTTATCCAGAACAGGGCACCAGACACTGGGGGAAGCAGGTGGTGGCAGGTAACATGTAATTTTGATAGTAGGATTGATGGACAGGGGCGCCCTGCTCCATTTTCACTTTTTGGGTGATCTAATAGGCAGATCCAGTCGGGCTCTTTGGGGCTCACAAGGAGAGGAATTCTCTTGTGGAGGCTCCTGTGAGTGGTTTTCTGGAAACTTTTCATCTCTTGACCTGAATGTTGACTGCTGTGTCAAGCAATAACTGGGAGTTTGGATGATTACTCCCAAGTTGTCAAACCCTGACCAGGGTTCTTTCCTTCTACATCTGTCTGTGTAGCCTACTCCTCATTCTTTTTGGTTCTCTGAGTTCTTTGGCATGACAGGTGGCTTATTTGAGATCACAGATAATTGTGTTTTAGGGTCTATTCTCAGCCTAACATTTTGGCTAACATCTTCCTGTGTCATCATTGTGGTAATTTACTAAGGTGAACTTTGAGTGATGTACACGTGTACTTAAATGTAATAAATAGGTTCTAATAACATAAATAATCTTATATCTTATAATTCTGCACATGTTACTTGAGTGATTGCTTCAGCACCCTTGACCCAGAGGTGGCATCCTTAAAGTGTGTCATGGTATAAAAAAAAGGCAGCCTGGGGTAACCGGGTTGCTCAGTTGGTTAAGCATCTGACTTTGGGGCTAAGGTCATGATCTCACAGTTTGTGAGTTCGAGCCCTGGGTCAGGCTCTGTGCTGACAGCTTGGAGCCTGCTTCGGATTCTGTGTCTCCTCCTGTCTCTAGTCCTCCCCTGCTCATGCTGTTTCTTTCTCTCCCAAAAATAAACAAACATGGGAAAAAAAGGATGACTGCACAACTTGAGAAATTTTCCACAAAGCCCTATAAAACATGGAAAAAAAAAAGTGAAAATAATTCATGTTCTGGTGTACTACTTTGTAGTTTAGGCAGTGCTTTCATGTACGTTATATGGATTTCCATGAAAAACTCAGTGTGGGAGGCAGGATGTGTTTACTCATAATTAATAATGAAATTGAGTTTTAGAGAAATTAAACAGTTAGTCTAAGGTCACATTGTTGGAAATTGCCTGGTTTGCCCAAGTTCTTATTTCACAGTCCAGAATCTGCTTCTCCCCTATCTCTGCTCCCTTCTTAAAGATAAGTACTGTCAATACATGAATGAAGTCCATTTGGAGCTGCAATGGAAAGGGCGGAAGGAGCCATGCAGCCTCTGTTTTCACCCTCATTGAGAGCTGCTTCTACATCTGTGCCCTCTTCTGTCTTCCCTGAAGGAAAAACAAAGGATAGTATCATTTTCATCTCATGCTTGACACACAGTAAGAAGTCAAATATTTCAGTGTATGAGTGAGAGTGAATATATGAGTTACACATTAAATTTCACAGAACAGGTGATGGAAGAGTGGAGAGACCAAGGTAACTACTGGGCCAGGAAGAAACCCAAGTTGGCCCCATGTGTTATCTCTTATACCCGATTTCTTTGTTCTCTGTAGGCAACATCATGCTCAGTACTACACTCAGTGCAGATCTCCTAAGGGGGGGGGGGGGGAACTGTTACACGCACACTCCTGTGTCTAAGTTCATAACACAGTTGCCCTGGAAGCTCTAACATTGAACTTTATGTGACCTGCAGATACTGGGAAAACTGAGTTGTTTGACATGTGGATCTAAAAACCGCTGTACATATTCCAAGTGACGTAAGTCAGAGAAAGACAAATACTGCATGATCTCACTTATATGTGGAATCTATAGAAGTCAAACTGCTAGAAACCACATATGGGTGGTTACCAGAGGCCTGGGGTGTAGGGGAAATTGGACATCTTGGTCAAAGGGTACAAACTTGGAATTTTGAGGTAAGATCTGGGGACCTAATATACAGCATGGTGACAATAGCTAACAATACTGTATTACATGCCTGAAATTTGCTAAGAGTGTCGATCTTAAATCTCAACACACACACACACACACGCATGCAGGCTCAACATGTGAGGTGATGGATCTGTTAACTTTTAACCTTTATGTAATTATTTCACAATATATCCACATATCGAATCATCCTGTTATATATATATATATATATATATATATATATATGTATATACACATATATATACACACACACACACACACACACATACATACATACACACCTTGAGCTTACACAATGTTATTTGTCAATGATATCTCCCTAAAGCTGGGAAGAAAACTAAAAAGCTCTTTACAAATTCTAGAACATGGAATATACATTGGATATGTATCCAGAGTTTTTGGATTCTAGCCCAGTTCCTTTTTTATATTAAAACGTTTATAAAGTTAATGTATAAATACATACTGATTATCAAAAGTTTCAAGCTACAGATAAGTATATAGAATTAAAAACTTAAAATCTTGTTGTAGAAAATGCCTGTGTAATATTCCATAATATGGATGAACCATGATGCAACCATGGATCTTGGCATCATTTTTTCCAAGGTGACAAACCCTGTAGTGGTGGACATTTTCACACACGTCTTTGTGTACATGTGCACGTATGTTGGCAGGATACATTTCTAGAGGCAGGATTTCAGGATCAAATGATAAAATCATAGGTAATTTTTAATATTTCCTCCTAAGAAGTTGTATCCATTTATACCACTCATTTTTCATACACTTGCTAGTACTGGATTTTATCAGTCTTTAAATTTTCTGTCAGGGTAACACAGTTTGTTACAGCAGTTTTCCCTGAGACCCCAGGGCAGTGTTATTTGTTGAATCGTCTCAGCAGAATCTACAAAATGGGTTCATCAGTCCTACTTCAGCCAAGTTGTAAAGCTCAAAGAGGGAGCAAACGTGGTTAGTTGATTAGTACTTATTTTTATGGCAACCCAGAGTAGAAACAGCTTCACAAACATGGCTTTTCAGGCCTTTGTTTTCATCCCTTGAGACACGAAATTCTTCTTCATCTGCGTCTGTTCATGGGGCAGAAATTGTAAAGCTTTTAGAAACATGGAGACTTCACATGCCCCCATTTCCACCGATATTCACTCAGTGATAGGCACAGCTTCACAGAGCCATTCCTGAGGTGGGACTACAGTATTTACTCCAATTGTTGTGCATCCTGTGAATGAACCCCCATTTTCTATATGGAGTTTTCTGAGAACCCACACTCACAGTTCTAATTCAAGGGTCTGCACTGCCTTCTCACCACTTTCTAGCCTTGAGCTTTTAGTGCTTTTGCACTGAAATTTTTTCCTCTTTCCATGTTAGCTTATGTGCAGTTTTGCCAATACCTTCTGTCTTTTTTCTGGAGAGTGCTCCCCTCAAGGCTCATTAAAAACTTTGATGGGTTAGGTAGGTGGTGGGCCTTAAGGAGGGCACTTGTTGGGATGAGCACTGGCTGTTAAATTTAACACTGGGTGTTAGTGATGAATCACTAAATTCTTCTCTTGAGATCATTGTGCTATATGTTGACTAAATGGGATTTAAATAAAATTTAAAAATTAAAAAAAACACTGCCCCCTCCATGAAGCCTTTCCTGATTACTTGCCATAATAATTTGTCCCCCTGTTTCTAAATTCCTACAAAATTTGGTTTGCATGTCTCATGATACCTAAAATCATGTTACAAGCACTGGTAGAGGATAAAAATCCAAAGCACAAAGATAAAATGATGTTATTCTTTGTATGATCTTCTCAATAGCGGTGACTGGTTAATTCTAAATTCTTTTTAATGTTTGTTTCTTTTTGAGAGACCAAGACAGAGCATGAACAGAGGGGCAGAGAGAGAGGGAGACACAGAATCTGAAGTAGACTCCAGGCTCTGAGTTGTTAGCACAGAGCCCGACACAGGGCTCAAACTCACTAACCATGAGATAATGACCTGAGCGAAAGTTGGACACTTAACCAGTTGAGCCATCCATGTGCCCCTGACCAGTCAGTTCTGAAGATGAATGTTAAATAAATCAGTGGTCTTGAAATGTAGGAATTCAGAGGAGAGGGTTATCGGTGTAAGTTGAGGTAATTAGAAGAGATGGAAATATAAGACTGGATTTTTCAGGATTCCCCATGTAGTCACCACCCAGTGTCCATGTTTGTGGGGTTTTGTCTGGAGACCTTTGACGTCTTTCCTAAGGGTGCTTAGACACCAGTGTAGACAAAATCCTTGTCGGATAAACTTGGCATTTAATATTGCAGAGTACCGTTTGTGGTGGGATCTGTTTGCGATTTGTTTGAGGCCACAGCACAGCTGCATAACATTTTATAGGCCCATTTTATATAGTGGGGTTTCTCATTTTCAAAGAGACTCATTAAAATCTTATTAAGCTATTAAGTATCCTCAAGGTGATTATGTGGCTGTAATTACAAATGCTCTCTTCATGGCAGACTTTTAGGCAGAGGACCATTTCCACCTTCTTAAAGCAGGTTTTGATTTTAGGTTTTCCTCTCAAATATAACAACCTAAGTTTTAACTTCACCTTTTTGAGAAGAAAAAAAATTCTCATAGTATTCATTATATATAAAAAGAATTGATTTATTTGTGGGAAAATTACAGTCTCCTAAGCATTCCTGGAAGATTTCTGTGCTGGTGCATCAGGTTTCAGAGGGGGCAACTGTGAACTCTCCATATACTCGTGTAGGCATTTTCCAGAATGTTCCCAATGCTGCCCAGAACATCTCTCAAGTCTGTGTTGATCCAATGGCAGTAGCAGAAGGGAAGTCAGGAAATACAGTAACATGCAGTTAAGTCTTGGGCTGTTCCTATAAGCCAGAGCACTCAGAGACAGATTCCTAGCACACTTCAAGTGCACTCCTGCCTCTGTGCCTTTGTACTTATGGATCCTTCTATCTAGGATACTCTTTGTATAGATGCCCATATGGTTTACTTTCTCACTTCATTCTGTGCTGATGTGACTATCAGCCAGTGCTTTCCTGACTACATAAAAATAAGCATCCCTCTCCTCACCCCATCCTATTCCTGCAACCCCCCAATTTGTTCCATTTACCCTAATTTCACAGTACTTAACATTTGGCATAATATATATATATTTATTTTTTAATTATTTCCATCAATTAGAAGTTATGCTCCAGAAAAGCAGGTGTTTGGTTTTTCTTTTCATTTTTGGTTTTGTTTTTTGTGTTTTTTAAATGCTTGTTTATTTTGAGAACGTGTGCAAGAGAAAGAGAATCCCAAGCAGTCTCTGTGCTGGGTCTTACTAACTGTGAGATCATGACCTGAGCTGAAATCAAGAGTCAGACACTTAACCAATTGACCTACCCAGGTTCCCGTGTTTTTGTTTTTTAATTGTAATATTCCTAGGGTTTAGAACAATCCCTGGCACACATTGAACAATTTATATATATATATATATATATAATATAAATTATATTTATATATAGAATATATATATTTATATTATATAATGTTATAGAATATATATATTATATATAATATAATATATATAATATATATAGTCCCCCCTTTCCCTTTACAGAGGGGGGAAACGGAAGACCAGGGAGGTGGGTATGACCCCTGGGGTAGCTTGATCAATAGTAAGGCTGGGTCTGATGCTGCTCCTCTGACTTGAAGACTGTGCCCTGTACCACATGACCAGATCCATATGAGGTGCTTTCTCACATTTTAAATCTTTGGACAAGAAAACAGGGAGAAAAAGTTTGTTATGAGAGAACAAAATCACGATGAGTGTCAGGGGATTTGATTGTTTGCCAGGGCAAAGAGCAGATCCCACATTATTGAGGACCCATGGATAAACCTGTATCTCCTCAGTGTATTTAACATATAGTGGTGGTGGTGTTGTAACCAAAGCAATTGAGCAAACAGGAAACATACTGAGAAATCAATATCCCTTGCCGCTTAATAACGACATATCATTTTGTAAAATGGAATGCCACAGCATGGTGGCAGCTGATGCCATTTGTTCTTCATGGTGACATTCTGTGTGGTGTAACTACACATCATGCATAGTTAGCAGATGTTCTCTGAGTCCCTTCGAACAGGTTGATAGAAAAGTTTACCAAGAAACCTGCCTTATTTTGAATGTGTCTGTGAGCTCCACTCAGACACAAGTTGTGACTGTTTCACACAATGGTGTTACAATGGATCTCATTTTCTTTGAGGCTGGCATCAAGCTAAACCCGGCTCATGCATTCCTGATGATGCCTCTGTGCAGCTAGCAACTATGTGAATCCGTGCTATGTGCTGTCCTTTCTCTATGTGGTTCTGGGGCCATTTCTGTGCCTGTAATCATTACCTTCTCTCTTCTCACCGCTTCGTGTCTTTTCTGTCTTTCACGATCCTATTCAAACTCACACTGGAGCATTATTTTCCTCAGACTGATCCATCATTCTCATACTCTGCTTCTGTATCACGTATCACACTTTCCATAGCTATTGTGATTATATTACATTCCTCTCCATGCTTGTGAATGTTCTTCTGCCTTCATGTCAACGTCTATCACACATTGTGGGGGAGGATGGGAGGAAAGGGTGAGACAGTGTCCTTCTCTCTAGGTGGTTGCAAGCTTCTTGTGAGGGAAGTCTGTCATTCATGAATCAATTAAAGGACAATTAACAGTAAATCATGGAGCACTGACTAAATGTTTCCCTAGCATGCATGTGAGGGAAATGGAATTTGGTGTCTAAATCTGGATTTAAACTACTTGTTTTCCACTACTCGCTATATAACCTTGGACAGGTAACTTATTGTAAGAAATTAATCTTGGCCTCATCCCAAAGACCCTAGGTGCTATTTGCACCTCTAATTAGATCCAGGTTCCCCAAGGGCAGGAACCCCAGGAAGTTTGCCCAATTCTTGTTATGGTTGGACGTGACATGGGGATAATGATGAAGAAGAAACAATTGTTGGTCAAGAGAATCAGAAGGACACAGAGAAATCCTCCATACTTACAAAGGTTTTTTTTCCAGTTGATTTTTGGAAATAAACCTTAGTCATCGATTCCTTTGACCTAAGCAATTGTTACTTCTTTGAGGATCTTCTTTTAAAGTATGTGCATGAGTTAGAGACTCTTCCATCCATGATACAGATGACTCTGCCCATGGCTTGATGCTTGTCACCTACAGAGTACTGGCAGGGAGGCATGGGAATTGGGAGATCCAGAAAGGCAAAATAAAAACACTCCTTAAAGTTTATCTTGGAGGGCGGCCTGGGTGACTCCGTCGGTTAAGCATCTGATGTTTGATTTCAGATCAGGTCACTTGTGCTCATGCTCTCTCTCAAAATAAACATTTTATAAAAGTTTCTCTTAATTCACAATTTTGTCCAACACTGTTACTACATATAAAAATTACACAGAGACCCACATGCCCTGCTTTGCCCTTATATGAGAATAAACAAGAAAAAAAATGCTTATGTGTATTTGGGGCTTGTGAACTCTTTATTACAGAAATATTTATTTAAAATAATTTTTTTCTTAGGGAAGGTTTAGTAGTTTTTCCATGTTATAGAAATGTCAGTCTTGCTCAAATAGAATGTGTAATCGGCCCATGACAGAATCACTCTCCGAATATTTACTGAGAGTTAGTTTCAGAAAATAACTGGCCACTCTCAATGCAAGGTGTGCAAATGATCCAAAACAAATTGGGTTTCCTCTCTGTGAAAGTGTAGATGTAATGCAGCATGAAGGATGATGAGGCTCAATCTAGTGTAAAACCAGCACAGGCAAAAGGGCCTGATGATTTGTTACCAGTAAAAATCCGGTCGCTCCTGATGATTACATTAAAATGAGGGCCCACACTGCCAGTGCTGGTGAAGTGACTTACCTGCCTGCTCCTATCCTCCATCACATGTGTGAGAGCATGGGATGGACTCAGAACCAGGTGTCAGAAAAGACAGACACAACGTGATTTTCTCATAGCATTGATGTCTCGCTGCAAATCTCACAAGGACAGGGATTGCCTCTTACTAGAGGCAGAAGTCCAGTCATCATTTCTAGAGAACTGGAATAGAAGGGCTAGAGTCACAGGGCTTTTCCAAACGTGTTTTCTCTATGTCACCTTGTGTTCTCTCAAAAATTTCTTGTCAACATCTAACAGACTTACTGGGGCAGGAGGGCGCTTGAATGGGCCCACATGGCCTGGAAATTAAAAAAAAGAAAAGGACTAATTAGTGTCACATTGAAATAAGCTACATTACTCAAGTGGTGAATATTCTTCACCACAGTGTCAAGTGTACTCTCTTACGTGTTCCTCCCAGCGGCTCTGTGACTTAGCCAGGCCCGGAAGGAAATGATAGAATGTGGGAGATAGAGGGATCAATAGAGATCCCCTCACCCATTTCCCCCTTCTTATTGAGGAGCCTGCCACAGAGAAGTGAAGCAAGCTTCGCACTGACTGACATCAGGTCTCTCTACACTGACCAGACTGTTACCACTTGAAACCAATAGAGAGGCACACAGCAAAACAGGTAACATATGTATGTAAATATGTTGATTAGTGGTTAATTGGGTAGGGAGAAACAAGCTGTCTTAGTTCAAAAATATCATAGACCGAGTGACTTAAACAATAAATGTTTATTTCTCAGTGCTGGAGGCTGGGAAGTCCAAGGTTAAGGCACTGGCAGATCTTGTGCTGACTCTGGTGAGGACCTACTTCTTGCCTTGTAGATGGCTGTCTTCGCCTTGTGTCCCCACCTGATGGAAAGCAGAGAGAGAAAACCAGCTCTCTTGTGACTCTTACAAGGGCATTTATCACACTCATGAGGATACTCCTATCATGACCTCATTTAATCCTAATTAGCTCACATGGGCCTAATCACATACTGTCACATCAGGGGGTAGGGTTTCAACACTCAATATAGGTAGGAGGCACAAACATGCAGTCCATAACAGGTGATTTCAGAATCTCGAGGAAGGTGAGGGTAGCTTTACATTATGGAAAAAAATTGCTGGGTGATTTTAATCCATATACCCTTCTACCATTGTAGAGAAGATAACATTTCTTCCTTCAGTATTTTTAAATGTCTATCCCAAAACGTGTAAGGAAAATACATGAATAGAGATGTGTGTGGTGGTGGGAGGAGGGCTCACCTCAGTGCCCACTGATCAGGCATCTATCTATACAGTTGCTGGGTGACTGGGGGGTTTGGTGATGCTGTAATTACTGTATTTAAGGGCAGGTGGAGACTTTGCTTCCTGGCTGTCCTGGGAATTTATGGTTTAGGTGAGGTACAGCACAGTCTTTCTTGCATTCTCTTTGATTCTCTCTGATTACAGTGCAGCCTCCAGGCTACTGTCTCTAGGAAGATCAGTGTGACTCAACATGGAGGTATGGGGTGACCTTGGTTAGCCTGGCAACTGTAAGCGGTGCTAAGGGTTCACACAGAAGGCAGAGAATAGTCATATGAGTTGATCGGGAAGATGAGCATGTAGAGGAGGAAGTTTTCCTTGACCCTGACCCTCTCAGGATTCCTGGCTTGGGGTCTGCAAATTAAACTGACAAAGACACTTTAACAGGAGAAAAGCATACAAGGTTACTTAATATAAGATGTATGTGACCTTACAGTCTTCATAAGGAAATGAAGACCCCAAGAGATGATTAAACCTGAGTGTGTTTGTGTTAGGTTTGATGAAGAGTAGAAAATTGTAGGTAAATTAGCACCAAGAGTATGTGCTAAGTGTAATAAACTGAGGGGGAATTTAGCAAGGCCTGTTCTGATTCCTTTCTGTGTTTCTTTGGAGAAATAAGGATGTTCCTTTCCTCCAGGTATAGGGAGCAAGAATACTTTTCATGTGAGGGTTTTATGACCTGCTTCAGTGGAAGGTTAGAAAGTTCTTCCATGTGCCGTTTCCAAGTTCCTTCAGCTGGATATGCTCAGTTTGCAAAGGGGTCCTATTTGGGGCTAGCATGTCTTGAATCCCCTCAATAAAGAGGGTCTTGTTCTTGATAGTGGATGCTAATGCTTTGCTATGACTGCAGGCCTGAGTAATAAGTCAGGTTTGGGTGGACAGGTCTAGGTGATGGACAGAATTAAGGGAGGTAGGTATAGCTTACTTCTTGCCCCTGAACAGGGGTGGGGGGGGGGTTGGCCTTGCTTGGAGTGACTTCAGGTCCCCAGGTGCCTTGCTAGACCTGCTGACTCGGGATTCCTCCCTTCCCCAGCAGGTGTGACTGGTGATCTGTACTATGCCTTTTCTCCTAATTGAGATGGGAACCCCTAGGGATAATCCACATCTAAATCTGCATCCTTTGTGTGACTTGACCTTTTCTTCACTTGGACATTCATCTCCTTTATTCTTTTACTCTGAAGATACAAATATTCCCCTACACTTTTGAGAGACAGGGGAGTTCTGCTAACATCAGCCATTTTCCCTGTAATCAGTACTCTAATCCCCATCGTTGAGAGCATCTCAATGATTTTTTTCAGATTCTCCTGACTTGAGGGTCTCCTAATATGTTATCCTGGGATTTCCATACAATTTATGAAACATTCTTTAACATTTTAGTGTGATCTGGGGAACCAGATTTAATCCAGGACTTTCATGTCTACTGGGCTAAAAATTAACTTCGCAATTAGAAGTGTGCTTTGACACTGGAATGAATTCTCACTGTGGGAATGCCTTTGAAAAGAGATCTGGCTCATTATGATTGATAGATTGGGTGGAGCTTCTTAGCAAGCTACTTCCTTCAGAAGTTAATGGAAGAATGTCTGTGTTCAGGGAATCACTGTTTGCTGGTAATTGAGGCAATCAGATATTGCAAATAGGTGAGCTGTGACCAAATGAACTCCTGAATGACAGCAGGGGACAGCATGTGGCCTCAATATTTATACTAGGTAACCATGATCACAAAAGCAGTCTCTTTTATTTTAAAGCAGAAGGAACTATTGTCTGTGGATAAAACTGGATTTAATAGCAAGCCACTACGAGCTCATGATTTTCCGAACGGAGCATTTTTATATAGATAACGAGAGAAATAAATACAGCCATACTACTTTTATAGATTTCTTTTTTTATTCCGACACTTTTTTTTTTTTTTTGAAAAGTACATCTTAAAGAATAATCCTAGTAAAATTGCTATTGTTGCAGGGGGAAATACCACTAAAAAAAACTTCAACCCTAGACTCTCTATTCTTGGTTTAAAATTCGTCAGTCTTTCTGATTGTTTTTTTTTTTCCTGTCCCAGATTCCTCAGGTTTGAGAGCTAGAAAGATTGTTTAATAATGACATTTAAGTGGCATTTTAAATAATGGATTCATACTATAGGTCAAGATATTATATAATTATAATTTGGAAGCAGGCACAGGCAAATATTAGCCCTGACTTGTGGAATAGCTGGATGAAGAGAACAGAACACTCGTGTCTAAATAGCTTTTTTATGAAGGAGGAATAATGGTGTTGTCATCATCCCTTTCTTTCAGTGACTATGAACGACTTTGTACAATTATTAAGGCCTCCAATAGTTCAAGGTTCCCTTAGGTTCCTTCACGATTATTCATAAATCTAGACTCTCCTTTTTAAAACTGTTTTGCATATTACCAGTAATTACTCTGACACAGCGATAGGATATACATAGTATGTCAACCCTTTACAATCATGAACTCAATGAACTATTAACCCTGAATACTGTTACATTTATTATAGCAATCTCACATATTAAAAAAAAAAAAACTGAGCCTCAGGGATGCCAATAACTTGTGCCAGGTCGGCACAAGACTGAGCTAAGGTTCAAACACAATTCTCAGGGACACAAGAGACTGTCACTGCACAGAGCACACTGCCATTCTCTACCAGCGTGTTAATCTCTGCTGTGATGAGTTTTACCTGAGTTTTCTTAATTTAGGTTACTTCCTCCAGTGATTAGCTTTAAAATCTACCTATTTAATAACCAGCTCTAGAATTTTGCCAGAAGGGGACCTTAAGCTCCCTGAAAGTAACTGGATATTCTTTCCATGTCTTTGGAATACATTCATTCATTTCGGGAGTATCCCACACAGTCTTATTAGGATGTTGTTTTCGTTAAAGGAAAAAGCCTGCTGAATAGGTGCTGAGTTCTGCATGTTGCCTATCTTCTGTCCTTGTTACTGAGTTGCTGCTGACATCTAGAACCATAGTATTCCCAGTTTCCACTCTGAAAATTACAGGGATTTCTCCAGTCATCCAACGGACATTTGGCAAATCTGCTCCAGTTCATATTTATACTGAGCATCGAGAATAAACATGAAATCAACACAATAACTTGTATCTGACTATTTATTTAAGAACAAACATCACACCCCTGAATTCCATTCCATCTTTTGAAGGAACTCTTCCTGAACAAAGACTGATGCCTTTATTTTCTGAACACATACGTGTCAGTGTGGGAATGAATACAATATTCGGTGGAATGCATTTAATTTTTTTCCCTTCCTGTTGGAAACACAGGTTGAAAAAGGCATTTGTCATAAGAGGACTTTTATTCCCAGGGCTTTGTGTGTGCATTCATTTTAGGAATGTGAGGGACAGTGTGAAATCTTAGTTTGTGGGATAAGGTCCCGTGGGATCCACCAAACCATTCATGAAGAAATGCTCTAGGAGACCCATTTAGACCAACCTTCAACACATACTTGGTCCTTTAATCTTTGCCAACTGCCAACTGCTCTTTTATGAAGCCCAGCCTTACGGTTCTCAAAGAGCTTATTATTAAAATTGAGCTAAGCACAGCCCGGTATTCACCATCTGTTAGAAGCTGGCTCAGTGCTGGTGTGGTTACAAACTCCCTTACACACTTTATCACCGGCATATATTTTAGGAATACTGCAGATACATCTTTTCTTGGTTATTTTCATTAAAACATGTTGGGTGACAATATGGCATTCTTCTTGGTCAGCATTTGGTATAATGAATCAATAGGAAAAATATTTAAGCTTTGCTGCGTGGTTGATGTATAGATATCTTTACAATTTTTAAACAACAGCCAAACTGTTTTTACTGTATACGTCATAGCATTTCAGCATCTGTGTCTGGTGTGTGGGTTCTAAGGACCATTTGGATCCATCCATATGATGCCCAGATATCAGTTTGGTGAAAAACCTACCCAACAATACCTATATGTTTTGTTGATATAACAAAAAAAGTTATAAATAGTAAAAAATTAAAATTTTTCCAGAAATATGTTTAAGAAAAAGAATATTCGAATCAAGTGGATATTCTGCCTAACTAGGATTTACCATATTATGTTGAGATGACCAGTTGGCAAAGAAATGGGGTACAGTGAAATCAGTGTCCACCAAAATTCTGTTGAATATCATTGACAACATGTTTAACAATCTGAAGACCTCCCAACGCTTTAGGGTCACCATCCTACACATAAATTTAATTACCCAGAATAGATAGAAACAAGGATGTTGGTATTGGGTTGTATTTACTTACTTCAGGACATATCCTGGATTTTTTTCCTCAATAAATGCCTCAAATCAGATTTGTGACTTGATTGTAGAAGCTCAGTTTGGCAAGAACAATATCAGATACTTGAACTGTAGTTCAGACAGAGGAAATGGCAGGAGGAAAATTAAGCTGTAAGATCCAGGTGATTTGGTCTGTAACCAGAGCCCTCACAACAAAATTTGAGGGGCTGCCTTCTTTGGTTACAAGGGCTTGTGAAGGATAATAAACACACAGTTTTGGGAGGACGGACACCAAGATGTAAACAATTGTTGTTTTATGCATTATCCATGAGGAAGAGAGATACATTGTAATAGAAAATGATTCTCCAGCTTTCTCCCAGCCAGCCTCTTACAAGCCTTTTTACTCAACATTCTCAGGGAATAGCACCTAGTCTGATGTTCTGCTTAAATATATGTCTCTATAATGTATTTGAAAGCCTAATGTGTCTTGGGAGTATCCATTCTTGCTTTTTATGTCTAGGAATAGTAATACTTTAACTTTAGAAGACTTTCCCCATCTTTGCTCTCACTTGCTGTTCATAACTAATGTGAGGTGCTGTGAGATAGTTAGAATTCCTGTGCCCTGGTGGAAGAAAAAAAAAAACCCAAAACAAAAGAAATCTAAAACCAGGGTGGGAGGAAAGAAGTGTTTGGGTATCTACCAGGTAATAAAAAGCCACATTGGCCAGCCAAGGAGAAATAATGACATAGTTCACATTTTCTTAATGACCCAGAACAATGACATGGGGCATTAACGTGCATTATCCATGTGCATTTTTATCTAAGCTACATGTTAGATTTTTTTTTTTTTTTTTTTTTACTTTTTTCAACAACATTTTAAGGAATAAATATTACAGGCACTATTGTCTTCACTGGAGTGGTCACCTGTGTTGCTATTTCAGTGGGAGAGCTCTACCCATGCTTATTCTACCAGAGTGCCTGCATGGGAGGTCCTCCCCACCATTGCACTGAGGTCCGGGGGTCCCCATACAGATACTTATTTAAAAAAGGGGGGGCATAATTCTCCTTTTTGAATTAAAGAGACTTCTCTCCATCCCTTTTCTTAGAAGATTGACTTTAAGAAACTTATAAGTTCTTTCTCTGGCTCTTTGAAATGTACATAAATCTTTTTAGAAACTAAGTAAGAATGTTGTCAGCTTTATAATCCAGGAATGTCTGTCTTAAGGACCTGGGAGCCATCTCTTTGAAATGTAAAAATCAAAGAACATAGTAGCCCTATTTTCCAGTTGATGTGGGAGGTAGCAGCCTAACTTCAGCAGTGCCTGGCCTCCAGGCTGCAAAACTACCTCCTATCAAAAAGATGTGGGAAGTTTATTGTTCCTTTGCATAAAACCAGGGGACTAGTATGGATGGGTCACTCCAATTTCCAAGTAAGTTTGGGATAAATGATAGGTAGTAAATGGTGCTGCTGGCTGCTCTTACTTGAATACTAGTTGTTATTTATCTAGAGAACACATAGGTGATAGGTTGTATCTGCCTGGGTATATAAAAGAGTAAGATTTTGTTCGGTCTTTGCGATTTCTTTGTGGATTATCTGTGATGTGCATCACATTCTGGTTTAATGTTTATTCAGTAATCAAATTTCTACCACCATTCTGAAGAGGTTTTCTGAGTTGGGAGAAGGTTTTGTTATTAATGATATTTACCCCAAAGTTTCGTATGTAACTTGGAGGCTTCCTGGGGAAACATCCTCATTAGATGGTCAGATGATGTGGCAAGAAATCATTCAGGTCAGAGCTGGCATCTTCTTATTCCGACCAAAATGACTCTTACTGGCTAGGAGGTAAGTAAAAATGTTTTAAAATGTCCTTCATCTATGTTCTCTACTCCATCTTCTTGTCCAGGCATTTCCCAGGCTCTCTTCCAGGGAAACTTTTTTGGATTGTTGTCCAGACTTCTAGACTTCTCCATCTAAGACTAACATCTATTCCACCCCATGGCCAAATGAATGTCGCCTTTCAATTCTCAGAACATTCCCTTCTTTTCTCCACAGTTGCTTTCAAATGGCTTTTCATAAAAGGTTAATAGCCAATTAAAACCAGGTAAACCATTAGCAGCACAAGACTTTATGAGGCTTTGCCTTTTAAAATCCAAAATGACTGTCAAGGTGGTGAGGTGGCAGTAGTGAAGGTATTGGGGAAAAAGAGGGTGGTTTCTCCAGGTACAGATTAAATAATTAAACAACATTGAAATGTTCATTCCCCCCCCCCCAAAGAATTTTCTAATGGTTTTTCAAGTGCATTTATTTTTTTTTTTAATTTTTTTAATGTTTATTTTTGAGACAGAGAGACACAGCATGAAAGGGGGAGGGTCAGAGAGAGGGAGACACAGAATCTGAAGCAGGCTCCAGGCTCTGAGCTGTCAGCACAGAGCCCAACGCGGGGCTCGAACTCACAGACCGTGAGATCATGACCTGAGCCGAAGTCGGACGCTTAACCGACTGAGCCACCCAGGCGTCCCTCAAGTGCATTTAGATAATTGCTTCACATTACCTGAATCTGTGTGGGCCTCTTCTGGAGCCGGATTTGTTTGCTTTGTAATTCACATGGTCCAGAAACTGCTTTCCCTCTGTAATAGTACATCTTGATTTCAAAGTGATCCTCACAAATTTGGGCATCTCCTTGCCTTGATGCTCTATTACCCCTCAGTAAAGTTATTGCTAAACATTAAAAGGCTCTAAATTATTTAAGCAATATTTATATCATTTGGGTAAAGTTTCATTTTATTAAATGTCTCTAAGTGCAACTTTTCATTACTTTCTTTGGCTCCAATGCAGAAAATGCCTAGCAGGTAGGAGGCTTTCCCCTCTTGGCAACTCTGTGCAGACTGGCTTCTTCTGGGTTTTGTTTTGTGTTTTCCCAGCCATAAAGTAACACATTCTTCTTAACGTCTCTGTATCAGCTCATGCTGGAGAAGCTGGGTGATAGCCTTCTATCATGCACTGTTAGGTATTTACCTTGACTATTTGTAGTGCTTCTACTTTTTTTTCTCTGTGTGCTGTAACATACACTAGGCTGCATTATAATTCATCATGATATCACTATAATTTGACATTTCTGAGTCTTTTACTATATATAAAATGTTGCATGGGCTTTTTATATACATTATTTAATTTATAAAACCACATGGATAGGTACTATTTACATCTCTCTTAACTGGAAAAGAAAACCAAGGGTTAGTAAGTTGAAGTAACTTGCCCATGGTCACATGGTAGAGCACCCTATTTTGGTTCCAGAGTTGGGCCTTTAACTATACCGCCATAGTTCTGTAAAGTAGATCGGGTTTGTATTTAGTTACTAATAGTAAATGGGTTCAAGTTTGCATTCATGAAACCAGAAGCTGAATCAGTATTGCATAGTAATTAAGACTACAGCTCCATTGTCTGAATGCCTGTGTTGGTTGTTTCCATTATATCATGGTATTATTAACAAATAAGGAGGTTAAAGATACTCCTCGATTTTGGTAAGAGAACATTTTCAGCCCAGGATATGGGTGTTCTGACACCATGCTTTTTGTCTAGATTATTGCCATGGAAGGGGTCATTTTGTTTCTTGGAGGCTGCTGTCCCCAGAACCCTCTCAACTTACCAAGGCCATCCATGAACTCAAAATCATAATTTGGGGTAAGAAAATGAACTCAGCTTATCTTAAAAAAGACCAATTTGTGACCAAAATATGAAATGAGTTCAAAGTAATATCCATGAAGAAATAGACCTCTGATTTTGTGACATTGAGTGAAATCTAGACATTGTGTGATTTCAATTAACTCATTTGCTACAATAAGTTTAGAACACATTCTTCAGAGCATATCCCAGGGATGTTGTATCACACTTTGAAATAAAAATTCAAATAATAATTCCCAGATTTGTACAATACTGAATAATAATCTTCAGTGGGTTATTATCAGAATCTGACAGGAGGGATATCAGTCAAAATGAGAAGATGAAAGAACATTTGTGCAGTCCATGAAAGCAAGACATTGACTAACACAGGGCTTTTAAGCCATCTATTCGCTTTATGAAAAATAACCCCTCTGTCTTGTCAGCCTAATATGATGGCCACCCCTTAGCAAAATGCATCCTGGATTTGAACTGCAAAATCTCTTTAATGCCTTATAGGGATTTTACTACATTTCATTTATAAACTTAAAACAAGAATACTGGCCTGGAGAAAAGTTCATTTGTAGCAAAGCTGCCTTTTAATTCAGGTATAACATAGTGCCACAAGATTCTTGTATACTTTTCCTGGTAGATATTTTCAGATCTATTTATCATGATCACAACATGAAGTAGTTTCTGATTTATAGGGTGAGCTTCAGACTTTTGGTATTTTCTCTGCTGGCCTCAATCCATCAGGAAGCAAGTATGCATCACATTTAACACCAATATAGCACTGTCGATAATGTCCCGGTACCCACTGTGCATAACAAGGAGGGCCCTGGCGGAGATGGAGGGCCCCGAATGTGAGCTGGAAGTCTAAGCAGTATAAACTGAATGATTTTTCAAATACATAGGAGGGTGTGTGTGTGTGTGTGTGTGAGAGAGAGAAGGGTGGTGGAAATAATGCATGCTGCTGAATTAGAAAGCCAGAGAAGATATCCTCTATAAATGGAGAGTTACAGCAAAACTCCATGGATTTGGTATTTGAGCAAAAGGGTTTTCAGGAGGTGTTGGTGAGAGGAGGAGTTTCTCCGAGGTCCGCTCAACCAGACCATTAACCTCCGTGTCCTCAGATTCCCATTATCAGGTATAAAGCCTGCATATTAAAGGTGCTGATAACTACAGGTTGGGTATCACTCACAGTCAAGTCATTCTATAGGTGTTTTGACTCCTAGATTCCTAACTTGGATCACACCACCATTTCACACTGGTGCTTGACTTGGATGATACCTCACATTAGTCAAAATACCTTCTTATCTATTTTCTCATTTTGGTAGAGAAGTCATTTTATGTCAAAATTCTAGTTGAAATCATCTTGGCTGAAGAGACACATGAAGCAACTTATGTATTTGTAGCTGGGTATAAATATACTTTCTGTAGCCTGGCCAAGTGTTTGTCATGATATTGTATCTCTGCACATGTTAGACACTAGATGTTCAGTAAATTTGCTGACTGGTTTAGGCAGGTGTAATGTAAAAGCAGGACTGTCATGTAGGTGTTAGAGAGTTTGTAACAAACACTGGCCAAAAAACATTTGTTGATTCAGCAAATACTTACTGAGCACATATTATATGTCGGGCACTGGGCTATATGCTGAAATCTACTCTTGGCACTGGGAGCTCAGAGTCTATTTTAGTAACACCCCAATTAAGAGTTACGTTCCAGAGTGATGGAAGCTATATTAAAATGTTAGAGAACACACAGCCAGCAAATGATGTGGAGATTTGCAAAGAGATAGCAGAAGAGAGCAAAATAAGACTCAAAGAATTGTTTACTTTTTACTACAAAACATTGTCATGTAATACAACATAAAGGTGTATAAAATATGTATAAAGGTTTATTACAAATTGAAAATTAGAGCAGTGAAATCTGGTGAAATCTGTGGTGAAAGACCAGTTTTTTTCCTAACCCAGCAGTTTAAAAAAAGCAATTGAAATAAAATAGTAAAAATAGATTTAAAAATTTTTGATAAAAATGTATACTTTTGGAAAACCAGTAAAAATGAAAGAAAAACAAAAGCCTTTATATATGTCAGTTTTTAAGTTTGATAGGAAGGAACTTAGCATTTTACTTTTTGGGATTTGTTTTTTATTGAGGTATAATGACTTATATTGGCTTCAGGTGTGCAACATATTGATTCAATATGTGTATATATCGTGAAATAATTGCCACACTAAGTCTGGTTAACATTTGTCACTGCACAAATTTTTTGGGGGGTGTATAATGAGAACTTTTAAGATCTACTCTTAGCAACTTTTAGATAGGTAACAGAGTATCAATTATAGTCACCATGTTGTACATTACATCCCATGACTAGATAAACTAGAAGTTTGTACCTCTTGACCCCCTTCAAAAGACCTGAAATTACTTGGTCAGATGAACTTTCTGAATGTTTACTCTTAATTTCTCTACTTAACTCATGTGGACTCCTGCATTAATGGTGGCAGTTAGAGCTAAATTACTAAAAAGAAAAATACCTAGGACCCAAAATGGCAACGCTTGCAAATACACAGTGGAAAGGATACAGCATCAAAGTAAGGCTGTGGATCACGGCCAAAAGCTATCTCCCAGCAAAGTGCCCGGAGAGGTCAGATGGAGGCTCCAGTTGTCTTACGATACAGGGCCCTCCTGGAGACACTTTTCTCTTTTGGACCATCAGTGTGTACATGAGATATTTTGGATGAGGGAGTCCAAAATGGAGTTTCAACTGGTCCTTCTAAAACCTGCTAGTCATGTTTAGGCACATTCATGTGTATGTATGTAACCATCTCCAATGGGTATTTCTCTGTTACAGAGGAAGTTGAAAATCTTTTCACTCATTTATTGACCAGTGGGGTAGAAGCGTCATCTATTCAAGTTTACTGTCTATTTTTCTATTGATTTCTATTTTTCTTATTGATTTATGGCAGTTTTTATATTCTGGGTATAACTCATCAGATATATGTGTTGCAAATATACTCTCCCATTGTGTGGATACTTTTCACTCATTTAAAGGTGCTTTTTGGTCAAGAGAAATTCTTAATTTTTTAAAAAGAAGTATAGTTGATATACAACATTTAGATGTAGGTGTACTACTTAGTGATTTAACAATTATATACATTATTAAATGCTCACCACAGTAAATGTATTACAGTATTATTGACTATATTTCCTACACTGAGTTTTTCTTAAGGTAGTACCTCGTATCACTACTTTCCTTTTATAGTTAATAGATGATATGCCTTATTCAAGACATTGTTTGCCACCCTGGGATTATGAAGATATTTTCCTATATAATTTTATAGAAGCCACATTGTTTTGCATCTCACAGATATGTTTTGTATGAAGTGAGGTTGGAGTCAAGTTTTATTTTTTCAATGGAATATTTAATTGACCCAGAACCACTTATTGAAAAAGACCTTCCTTTTTACTTTTTTAATTTTAATTTTATTTTTTTTAATGAAATTTATTGTCAAATTGGTTTCCATACAACACCCAGTGCTCATCCCAAAAGGTGCCCTCCTCATTATCCATCACCCACCCTCCCGTCCCTCCCACCCTTCCCACCCCCCATCAACCCTCAGTTTGTTCTCAGTTTTTAAGAGTCTCTTATACTTTGGCTCTCTCCCTCTGTAACCTTTTTTTTTTTTTTTCCTTCCCCTCCCCCATGGACTTCTGGTAAGTTTCTCAGGATCCACATAAGAGTGAAAACATATGGTATCTGTCTTTCTCTGTGACTTATTTCACTTAGCATAACACTCTCCAGTTCCATCCATGTTGCTGCAAAAGGCCATATTTCATTCTTATTGCCACGTAGTATTCCACTGTGTATATAAACCACAATTTCTTTTTTTTTAAATTTTTTTTTCAACGTTTATTTTATTTTTGGGACAGAGAGAGACAGAGCATGAACGGGGGAGGGGCAGAGAGAGAGGGAGACACAGAATCGGAAACAGGCTCCAGGCTCCGAGCCATCAGCCCAGAGCCTGACGCGGGGCTCGAACTCACGGACCGCGAGATCGTGACCTGGCTGAAGTCGGACGCTTAACCGACTGCGCCACCCAGGCGCCCCAAACCACAATTTCTTTATCCATTCATCAGTTGATGGACATTTAGTCTCTTTCCATAATTTGGCTATTGTTGAAAGTGCTTCTATAAACATTGGGGTACAAGTGCCCCTGTGCATCAGAACTCCTGTATCCCTTGGGTAAATTCTTAGCAGTGCTATTGCTGGGTCATAGGGTAGATCTATTTTTAATTTTTTGAGGAACCTCCACACTGTTTTCCAGAGTGGCTGGACCAGTTTGCATTCCCACCAACAGTGCAAGAGGGTTCCCGTTTCTCCACATCCTTTCCAGCATCTATAGTCTCCTGACTTGTTCATTTTGGCCACTCTGAGTGGTGTGACCTTTTTATTTTTTTTAATGTTTATTATTTTGAGAGAGCGAGAGCAAGTGTGGGGTAGTGGCAGAGAGAGAGGGAATCCTAAGCAAGCTCCAAGCTCTGAGCTGTCAGCACAGAGCCGGACACAGGGCTCAAACTCCAAGACCATGAGATCATGACCTGAGCGGAAGTCTGACGCTTAACCAACTGAGCCAACCAGGTGCCCCGAAAGGGACATTGTTTACCATTGGTCTGTAGAAGCACTTTTGTTGTAAATAAATTGATTATTTAAGTGTGGGTCTCTTTTTTGGGCTTTTTATTATACCCACTAATTTTCTATGTTTGTTCCCATGTCACACTGTCTCAGCTACTGTAGTTTAATGGTAACTCTTGCTAACTGGGAAAGACTTGCTGCCCTTGTTCTTCAGTAGTATCTTGGCTGTTCTTAACCCTTTATATTGCTATGTAAGTTTCAGATTTAGCTTGACAAGTTTTACATAAAAACCTTTTCAAAATTACGATCATAGAATATATCTCCATTCAGGTTTTCATTTGTTTGACTTAATATTATTTTGTACTTCTGTAGACTTGCACACATTTAATGTATTTATTCTTATATGTGTTTGCTGTTCTAAAAGTTGACTTAGAAACACAATGTTTTTATTTTGATCTTGTATCCATAAACCTTGTTAAACTCAATAATAATTTATCTGTGTATCTTTTGGATTTTTATATCCATAGTCATCAACTAAAACAATGATGGATTTATTTACCTTATATATTGAAGTTTAGATCTCTCCCTGTAAGTAGACCCTGAGGTAGGTATATAATGCTAGTGGCTTATTTGAGAGTTGATGCCAGGAAACAATGGGAGTAAAACAGTGAAAGAAGACAGCTGGTACAGAATTCTTTATCTGGCAAGTGACGTTGAAGGCTTAATTGCACTGGAGAAATGTGCTCATTGTTTAGAAAACCTGACTTAAGAGTTTCATCACATCCAAGGGGTAAGCAAAGTGAAGTTTGTTTTTTGTTTTGTTTTGTTTTAAGTCCTATGCATCTGTAGTTGAGAGATCCTCCCAAGGATGAGTTAGTTTGCAGGGGCAAATCACTTCTACCCTGCCATGAAAAAACAGGGGAAGTGATTCCAACAGTGTAAGAAAGCCCTCATCAGAGGAATGAAGGTACCTGGTAGTTGGCTGGTGTGTATCAAAGTGGTAAAAGTGAGGAGGCATAGACAAAGCACCACTAGCACTCATTTTGTTTTCCAATCCTTGTAGAATTTATTTCTTTTTCTTAGTGTGCTGGCTAGAACTTCTTTGCAATATGGACTGGAAGAAGTGAATAGTAGTCATCCTTGCGTGGTTCCCATCTCAGAGAGAAGATTTTCACTATTTTATTCACTATGATATTTGCTATAGATTTATTACAAATACCCTTTATCAAACTAAGGAAGTTGTCTTCTATCCATTAATTTGTTTTTAAAATCACAAATGGATGTTTAATTAAATAAAACATTTTTCTGCATCTAATGATATGATGGTATGATGTTGCTCATTTGTTAATGTGACTTACACCGATTAATTTTTAAATTCTTAACCTCACATTCCTGGAATAAACCCATCTTGTTTATTTTGGTTATTATATATTACAGAATTCATTTTGCTAATATTTAGTTTAGTAGGAGTTTCGCATTTATATTCCTGCATAAGATGGGCTGGTATTCTTTTTCATGGTTTACTTATCAAATTTATTTTGTGAAGGTTATGCTGATTGTCTTAAATGATGCTAAAACATTCTTTTTCTCCTTCCTTGAAAATTTTATATATTATTGGCATTCTTCATTCCTTAAATATTAGGGAGAATTTGTTGATAAAGTTACTTGCTGCTAAAGAAAAATCTAAACTAAGATGCACAAGTTGACCCTATTTCTGATAGTGAAGCAGCCAAAACCCTATCTATACTAAACCAAAAGACTTGAGCTATTTCTGAAGAAAAGGTCACCATTCATATGGTACATGTCAAGATGGCAATCTTATTTTGAGCTGTTAATCTCATATCCCTTATCTGTTTGTAACTTACACATGCTCCAAGACCTAGAGAATATCATGTGATGCAAAAAGAATTCTTTAAAACTCTAGCCCACCCCTTTGAACGTCTGGGCTATTGGTGGACGGTTTACCCAGTGACCTTTCCCTGCCACTGTGTGTGTGTGTGTGTATGCACCCTCCTGAACTACACCATGAATTCTACAAAAGAAAAAACAATGAATTATGAATACATGAATATGTATATAAAAATGCTCAAGTAGGCATTTTATGTATGTAAAGTGGCAGTGGTATGTTTGCCTGCTACCACTACAAATTTCTACAAATTAGTTTTGGCAGCACAATTTGGTCAGGGGTGAGGTGTTACCTCAATGCCTGTAGTGCAAAGGGTGCAAAAATTCTATTCTCTTTTGTGGGGGAGAGGTTGTGTCTTAAAAATGCCTATACTGAAGCATGGGAGGTGTTCACAGCACATGTATTGCCCCAGGGTAAGGCAGAATCATGCAGTGCAGCTCAGAATATTACAAGTGGTGCAAACAACAGGCTAGCCCGTGGCAACCAGGCAGTATCACCACATGCTAATGGGAAAAATTACTCATACTGACCAAGCTTGCATGAATCTCCCTAGCTCTGGTAGCTCTTGGTCCAGCATATCTCAGTTTCTGTTATGGACGAAATGTTTGTATCCCCTCAGAATTCATATGTTGAAGCCTTAAGCCCCAGTGTGATAGTGTTAGGTGGGGGTGGGTTCTTTGGGAAGTAATTAGGTTTAGATGAGGTCATGAAGGTGGAATTGCCATGGGATTTAGTTCCCTTATAAAAATGGGCACCAAAAAGTGCTCTCTGTACCTCTCTACCATGTGAGGACACAGAAGGAAAATGACCATTTACATCTAGGAAAAAAGTCCTCACCACAAATAGAATTGACTGGCACCTTGGTCTTGGAATCCCCAGCCTTCAGAACTGTGAGAAACCTATGCCTGTTGTTTAATCCATCCAGTCTATGGTAGGTTGTCATAGCAGCACAACTGACCAAGAGATGGCTCAGTACCAGTCCTTTGCTATCTACATAGTCATGCTCCTCTATCCTCACTTCAGTCTTGGTGTCTTTTTTATCTAGCAAATAGGCATCTGAAGCTTTTACTCTTACATAAAGCCAGCAGCTTTTTAAAAAATATTTATTTTTGAGAGAGGGGGAGGGGCAGAGAGAGGGAGACAGGGTACAGAGGGTCCGAAGCAGACTCTGTGCTGACAGGAGAGAGCCTGATGTGGGGCTCAGACTCATGAACCATGAGATCATGACCTGAGCCCAAGTCAGATGCTTAACCAACTAAGCCACCCCGATGCCCCAGCCAGCAGCTTTTTAAGACGTAGATATTTCTAGCTTCCATTTATAGTTTATAGTAGGTGCTTCATGTCTAAGAGTTTGGTGTATAAAAGAGGACTTCCAGAAACACTAATGGAGGGATATGGAAGGCATGGGGAACACTTAGAAATATTAATCCACCCCTTGTATTTATCCACCATCATACTTAGCACTTATTAATTGATGCATTTTGGATACACTCTTGAGCTATAATGAGCATAGGAACAGATGCAAGCCAATAAAGGAGTTAACAGCCTGTCTAAGGCACTCGTCCCTTGCCCCTACTCTACAATGCCTCTAGAAGGTTTTATATTTTTAATAAAGTTTCAACTGGATAATTTAATTCTATCCAAGAGCTTCTGGGAAAGTTTTCAGAATAAAAAGAAAAAATAATATATCATCCAAAAAAATAATGACGTCCACTTTGGGCAGTAGTGATTAAACAACTGTCTCAGAGGACAGCTAGACAAGCTAATGCTTTGAAAATATCTGCTTGAAGTATTGAAAAGCCAGCTAGACAGTAAAGAATTATTAAGCCAAAATTCAGAACCTCATATTTGGAGCAACCATTCTCCTGAGAGTGACTAAATGTTGAGTTAAGCAAAGTAAAGGCAAAGAAAGTAGAGGTAAACAAATAATTAAGATAACCTAAATCATTGAAAGAGGACAAACATAAAATAGGGTCAGTAGGGCCTAATATGTTTCTTTGAAAAGACCAATAAATTTGATAAAGCCTGGTTGACAGTGATGAAGAAAAAAAGGTAAGACACAAATAGAAAATGTGTATAAAAACAGTTTTTGTTGCAAATGTAATAAAAGGTTCTTATGAATTTAAGTCAATACCTTTTAAACATTTTAATAAAATGAAAAAATAAAGGACAATTTAACACAACATAATTTAACATTTCAACACAGTTTGACATAAGAAATAAAACTAGGAACGTTCATGTTAAAGAAATTAAATCTTTTGAATATTTCCATAGAAAACAAGAAATGTTACAGGCTGAAATATTCATCAATAGCACAGAAGTTGAAAGCTGATAGATGTGGAAGTGTTTTTGCAAGACAGGATATTCTCTAGATCTTGGAGCATGAGCAAGTTATAAATATATGGGAGACAGAACACAAATAGCACAAAACAGATTGACATACTAATATGTACCCTATGAACCATACCTTTTATTCAGAAACTGCTTTTGTCCTTTGGTTTACTATAGATATAGCTTAGGCTGCTTCACTACTAGAAATAGGGTGAACGCGTGCATCTCAGTTTAGGTCTTTTTCCATGTTCTTATTCAGAGTTATTTTAGGTCTAAAACATGATAAATCTTGAGATTTGAGATTTGGAGGCAGCACAAACAGCACAATACTAGAATGACATCTTTTAAATAGAACATTACCAAAATAAGCCAAAAAGACCAATACCTGTAGTCAGGTGAGTTGTCATGTTGATTTCTTAGTCATTTGTACCACTGGCCACACTTCATAGGTGGGGATTCTCCGGACTATGAGACAATGCTTTCAGGAGTTAGCAGTTTTATCCCAGGTCAGGAAAGGCAAATCCATTTCCTTCTCCTAGCCTAACTAGTTCTCTCTGTCACTCAGACTATAGACAGCCTTGGAGTCTGTCTCACCAAGATGATTTGAGGCATTCCCTACAAATCCATTAGAGCTATCACACAAGTTTAAAGCCTACTCAAAAAAATCTGTAATTGTGGGGGCTCCAACCACAAGAGACCGTGTTGGTTAATAGTAACAAGAAAATAAGTGTTTAGGCTTTTCATGAGCAGAGGAAACAGGGCATTATGACCCAGGTGATTAAGTTTTTTGTTCATTAACGTAGTTCAATGGTGATGATTTGGAGTGAAGCTTTTCAAAAACAGTATCTAAGGAATTGAAAGAATAGATTTGACTGACAAGGTCTCAACAAGGATCTCCAAAGTAGTGGTTCTCTGACTGGCTATTGAGCAGCTGAACCTCATCAGATCTCTCCTTTCTTTCTTCAGAAGTTCTACTGCCTTTCCCTTCATGGTTCATGGCTAGAGGATGGTGGGTTCAAGCATCACCTCCTCCTACAATAATTTTCAATCCAGGTGGGAAGAGAAATTAAAGAAGGCTCTCCATTAATTTTACTTTATATTTACCAGGGAGGAATATGTTTCTAAGAGATCTTCAACAGAAGTCTTCTTGGATCTTTATTATTTTTCCTGAGTCTAGATCATGCATGCTAAATTAGTTTCAAGTGTAAAACAGTGAATGAACATCTCTATATGTTATACTATGCCCATGAATGAAGCTACCATCTGTCACAAGACAGTGCTATTAGAATATCATTGATTGTATTTCCTATATACTGTGTCCTTTATTTCCATGACTTATTCCATAACTGGAAGCCTGTATATTCCACTGCTCTTCACCCATGTTACCCATCCTCCACCCTTTTCTCTAGCAACCACCAGTTTGTTCTCTATTTATAAGTCTGGTTCCACTTTTTGTTATTGTTTTTTTTTTTTTTTTGATTCCACAAATAAGTAACGACCTACAGTTTTGTCTTTCTCAGTCTGACTTATTTCATTAGCGTAATACCTTCTAGGTCCATTCATGTTGTCACAAATGGCACAATATCATCCTTTTTTATGGTTGTGTAATATTCTGGGTATGTGTGTGTATTACATCTTCTTTATCCACCTATTGATAGACACTTGGGTTGCTTCCATGTCTTGGCTATTTGCAGATAATGCTGCAATAAACATAGGGGTGCATATATCTTATCAAATGAGTGTTTTCATTTTCTGTGGGTAAATGAGATTCCCAGTAATGGTTTATTAGATCATATGATAATTGTGTTCTTAACTTTTTGAGGAACTTTCATACTGTTGTCAACAGTGGCTGTAGCAATTTATGTTCCTACCATCAGGGCACAAAGGATCCTTTTTCTCCACATCCTTGCCAACACTTGTTGTTTCTTGTCTTTTGATTTTAGCTGTCCTGATAGGTGTAAGGTGATATCTCCATGTGGTTTTGATTTGCATTTCCCTCATGATGCATGATGTTGAGCAACTTTATATATGCCTGTTGGCTATCTGCATCTCTTGTCTTGGGAAAAATATCTCTTCAGGTCCTTACCAATTTTTAATTGGATTTTGTTGTTATTGAGTTGTAAAGTTATATATTTTGGGTATTAGCCCCTTATCAGATTTATTATTTGCAAATAACTTTTCCCATTCAGTAGGTTGCCTTTTTGTTTTGCTGATGGTTTTCTTCACTGTGCAAAAGGTTTTTTCTGATGTGGTCCCAATAGTTTATTTATGCTGTTGTTTCCTTGCCTTAGATGAAATGTCTAAAAAAAAAGTTGGTATGGTCAATGTCAGGGAAATTACTGCCTGTGTTCTTTTCTGGGATTTTTATGGTTTCACATCCCCCATTTATTTTGTACATGTAATTGTCCAGTTTTCTCAGCACCATTTATTAGATTTTTTACCACTGTATATTCTGCCTCCTTTGTCATAGTGTGGGTATAAGTGTGGATTTATTTCTGGGCTATATATTCTATTGACACATGTGTCTATTTAGTGCCAGTACCATACTGTTTTTATTACTGTATCTTTGTAGTATATCTTGAAAGCTGGGATGGTGATACCTCCTTGTTCTTCTTTCTGAAATTTGATTTGTCTATTTCAGGTCTTTTATGGTTGCATACAAATTTCAATATTATTTGTTTTAGTTCTGTGAAAAATACTGTTGCTATTTTCATAGGGATTGCCTTGACTCTATAGATTGCTTTGGGTAGTATGGACATTTTAACAGTATACTTCCAATTCGTGACCAAGGGGTATTTTTCCATTTGTTTAGTGTCATCTTTAATTTCTTTCATCAATGTTTTATAGTTTTCAGAGTACAGGTCTTTTATCTCCCTGGTTGAATTTATTCCTACGCATTTTATTTTTTGTGCAATTGTGAATGGAATTGTTATCTTCTCTTTTTGCTACTCTGTTATTAGTGTATAGAAATGCTGATTTCTGGGTATTAATTTTTTATCTTGCAACTTTACTGAATTCATTTATTTGTTGTAATAGTTATCTGCAAATAGTAACTGTTTAACTTGTTTCTTACTAATATGGGTGCTGCTTGTTTATTGTTTTTGTTCAATTTCTGTGGCTAAGATTGCTGGTACTATGTTGAACGAAAGTGGTGAGATGACATTCTTGTGTTGTTGCTGACCTTATAGGGAAAGCTCTCAGTTTTTCACTATTGAATATGATATTGGCTGTGAGTTTTTCTATATATGGACTCTATTATATTTGTTGTGTATCTAAACCCACTTTGTTGAGATTTTTAATCATGAACAGATGTTGAATTTTGTCAAAAGCTTTTTCTGTATCTATTGAGGTGATCATATGATTTTTATCCTTCATTTTGTTGACATGGTGTACCATGTTGATTGATTTGTGAATATCAAACCATCCTTGCATCCCTGGAATAAATCTTAATAGTTTGTGGTGAATGATACTTTTAATGTCTTGTTGAATGTGATTTGCCAATATTTTGTTGAGAATTTTTGCATCTATATTCATCAAGGGTATTGGTGTGTAGTTTTGTTTTGTCTTCATGGTATCTTTGTCTGGTTTTGGTATCAGGATAACTGTTGGCCTTGTAGGAAGTGTTTGGAAGTTTCCTTCATTTTTTGCTTTTTTTGGAGTAGTTTGAGGAGACTAGGTAGTAACTCTTATTTAAATGTTTGATGGAATTCACCTGTGAATCCATCTGGTACTGATAGTACCAGAAACACTTCCCTAGTGTTTTTATTAGTGATTCAGTTTTGTTACTAGTAATTACTATGTTCAGATAGCCTACTTTTTCCTGATTCAGTTTTGGAAGATTGCATATTTCTAGGAATTGATCCATGTCTTCTTGGTTGTCCAATTTGTTGGTATATAATTTTTCATAGTATTCTCTTACAATCCTTTGTATTTCTGTGATGTCAGTTGTTACTTCTTTTTCATGTATGATTTTACTTTTTGGATTCTTTTTCTTTAATTCTTGATGAGTCTGGCTAAGGGTTTCTTAATTTTGTCTTTTCAGAGACCAGCTCTTGGTTTTACTGATTTTTTTCTATTGTTTTTATACTCTCTGTCCTTTATTTCTGCTTTGATATTTATTATTTTTTTTCTTTCTACTCACCTTGGGTTTTGTTTTTATTTAGTTTGTTTAGGTATAAGGTTCGAGATTTTGAGCTTTTTCTTATTTTTTGAGGTAGGCCTGTATCACTATAAATTTCCTTTTAGAACTACTTTTGTTCTGTCCCAATCACTTCAGACCATTGTGTTTTCATTTTCATTGTCTTCATGTTTTTGTTTATTGTTTTGTTTTGATCTTTGATTTCTTTATTGACCCATTTGCTATTTAGTAGCATGTTCTTCAACCTCCCAGATATTTGTGTTCTTTCCAGATGTTTTTTTCCTGGGATTGATTTCTAGTTTCATACCATCATGGTCAGAAAAGAGCATGTTATGATTTCAGTCTTAAATTTATTAAGACTTCTTTTGTGGCCTAACAAGTGACCTATTCTGGAGAATGTCCCATGTGAACTTGAAAGGAACGTATACTCTGTTGTTTTGGAATAGAATGTTCTGTATATGTGTTATGTCCATCTGTTTAATGGTTCATTCAAAGACACTGTTTCCTTACTGATTTCCTGCCTGGATGATTTATCCATTAATGAAAATTATGCATTTGTATTGTATTACCTTTACTATTATTGCATTACCATTAGTTTCTCACTTTATGTTTGTTAATATTTGCTTTGTGTATTTAGGTACTTCAGTGTTGGGTGAATAGATATTTAGAGTATTTATATCCTTTTGTTAGATTGATCCTTTTATCATTATGTAGTGTCTGTGTCTCTTGTTACAGTCTTCATTTTAAAGTCTATTTTGTCTGATATATGTATTGCTACCTTGGCTTTTTTCCTTCACTTTGATTTGCATTGTAAATGTTTTTCCATCCTTTCACTTTTAGTCTATAAATATCTTTAGGTGAGGTAGGTCTCTTGTAGGCAGTATATAGGTGGGCATGTTTTTTTAATCTATTCTACCTTATGTCTTTTGATAGAAATATTTAGTCTATTTACCTTCCAAGTAATTATTAATAGGTATTTACTTGTCATTTTGTTAAATGTTTTCTGGTTATTTTTATAGTTCTTCTAGTTCCTCCTTCCTCTCTTTGTGCTTGATGAGTTTCTCTAATGTTTGGCTTTGATTATCTTCATTTTTTGGTACATCTATGACAAGTTTGGGGTTTGATTACCATGAAGTTCATACATAACATTGTAAGTATATAGCAGTCTATATTAAGTTGGTGGTCATTGAAGCTCGAACACCTTCTAAAATAAACTTTTGGTTTTAATATTCTCTCCACATTTTATGTATATGCCATCATATTTTCCTTGTTTTAGTTGGAATTTTCCTATGTTTAACTATGGCCTCTTCTTTTCCACTTAAAGTAGTCCTTTTAACATTTCTTATCAGTCTGTTTTAGTGCTGATAAACTCCTGTAACTGTTCTGTTATGGAAACTTTTTCTCTCCTTCAATTCTAAGTGATAACCTTTCCAGGTAGCATATTCTCAGTGATGTGGGTGAGTATGTATGTATGTGTGTATGTATTTATTTAATTTTTTTAGTTTTTCTTTTCCCCTTTCAGCACTTTGAATATACCATGTAAAGTTTGTGCTAAAAAATCAGCTGGTAACCTTCTATGGTTACCCTTGCATGCAAGTTTTTGCTTCTCTCTGCTTTTAAAATTCTCTATCTTAACCTTTGACATTTTAATTATGTGTCATGGTGTGGACCTTTTTGGGTTCATCTTATTTGTAACTCTCTGTTTCTTGAGTCTGGATGTCCATTTCTTTACCTAGATTAGGGAAATTTTCAGCATCTGTTTCTTTAAATAAGTTTTCCGTCCCTTCCTCTTACATCTTACTGATCTACATGCCCTTGCCTGGCTGCCAAGCTTGGAAACTACCTGCTAGTATATTAGTAGATTGAGGCATTTCGAACAAGGAAAAAAGTTAAGGGGAACTGCAATCAAAAAGTGGCTGCCACGGGGCGCCTGGGTGGCGCAGTCGGTTAAGCGTCCGACTTCAGCCAGGTCACGATCTCGCAGTCCGTGAGTTCGAGCCCCGCGTCAGACTCTGGGCTGATGGCTCAGAGCCTGGAGCCTGTTTCCGATTCTGTGTCTCCCTCTCTCTCTGCCCCTCCCCCGTTCATGCTCTGTCTCTCTCTGTCCCAAAAATAAATAAACATTGAAAAAAAAATTTAAAAAAAAAAAAAAAAAAAAAAAAAAAAAAAAAAAGTGGCTGCCATGTTTGCCAAGATGAAGATAACATATTTTAATATTCCTCTGGGCTTTATTTCAGAGGTATCCTATCACAGTCATGAAGTAGGGGAAGAGAATGGTTTTAATAATAATGACAATATTAATCATACTAATTGCTCCTAATTATCAGCATCTATTGAGTACTAGTGACTGTACTACTTAATGTTCTTTACATGGATTATTTCACTTAATCCTTACCTCATGAGAAAACAAATAAAATTCATCTCAGTTTATATATGAGAGAACTGAGGCTCTGGTTGAAATAATTTGTTTTCAAAGGGAAAGGGAAAGAAACCTCACATTCAAACTCAGGCATTTGTTTTTCAGGTTACAAATGCCTAATGATATACCATTCTACTTTCCTGTGAAATAATTATATTCCTCCAAGAAATCAGTGGTTCTGTCCTCTCTGAGAGGACTGAAGCATTCAGAAAGGGATATTGGGCTCACACTGACTGCTTGAAGAGCTGCTGTGTTTCCACAAGCTGTGTCTGAGCCTCTCTATTCCCCAGCATAAGAAACTGACAGAGAGATCAGAAATAATCTATATACAAATCAAGTGCTGCGATATGAGGGTCTTTTGAAAACCTAAGTTCTTCAAGGATATGAATTGTCTTTCTTGTTCAAAGTAGAATTATCACTGCCTAGCAGATGACCTGTTAGGCTTCTAACAAATATTTATCATTTGTTACCAGTTGTTATTACTTCTGCTGACCTCATATTGCATGAAATTAAAGATGCATGTTTGATTTAAACCTTCTTTTTTCATGTATTTGAAAATTGCTAATGTTTATCAAAATATTTTTAGAAACACAGTTGTATATATAAATTAGGTCTCTATTTTGAGACAGTTGAGACGATGAGGATAGTATGTAAGGTGGTTACTGGGTTGGAAGTAGAGAAATATGATACTTATAGGTTAGGGATTATGCATCAAGGGTGAATGTGGACAGAGCCTAAATAGGGTAGCACGGACACATAGAGGCCTTGAGTTAGGAGGGAGAGGTGTCCAGGAGAGGAGGGAACACAGTTATTGTCATCAGTATTATTTCTACCTGAACCATCGAGATACCAAAACTGATTAAGATGTAGTAGGAAGAATTTCAGATTAAAGTAAAAGACGCTTCATTTTAGATCTAATTTCACCAGTGATTTTTTTAAGTGATTTTGTTAACTTTTTCTACTGAACTAGAATTTAAATCCCTCTTTGGTTATATAAGAAGCTCTAACTTCTAGCCTTAATATCCCATGATCCTGTGAGAGAAGATCAAATTTGCCACTTCTGAATAGCCAGAGATGTCAAATGTGTGGTAGATACATGCCCCACCTTTCCTAGCCCTACTTTTAATGCAGACATTGCTAATCAAGAAGTATACCCTCTCCCATTCAGTCAGGATGTGGCTTCAGGGATCAATACAGCATACCAACAAACTTTACTCTTCAATCTAAACTGGTGTGTAGGTCATAATATGACTATTATTCCAGTTTCATAGCTGATTAAATGTATTTCTAATGCTGATATTATCATGTGTGTATCTTCGGTGCTATTCTAATGTCCTATTGCTGCTATAATAAATTGCCACAAATTTAGTGGCATATAACAACATGGATATATTACCTTATATTTTCAGAGGTTAGAAGTCCTAAAATATGCTAGCAGGGTTGTGTTCCTTTGGAAGAGGAGAATCCTTTCATCTTAGAGCATCTGGAGACCATCTGAACTCTTTGGGAGTGGCCTCTTCCTCCATCTTCAAGGCTAGCAGTATAACATTTTCAAATCTAACTTCTGCTTCTATCATCACATCTACTTTTCTGATTCTGCCTCCTTATTCTAGTGTCCCTCATGATTATACTAGGCCCACCAAGATAATCAGCTCATCTCATGATCCTTAATCACATCTGCAAACTCCCCTTTTTTCATGTGAGGTGACATATTCACATGTTCTAAAGACTATAGGATGGACATCTTAGGGGGAGGGCATTATTGTTCTACCATAGGTGCTTAAAGTTTTTCCAAAGTGACTTATATATTCTTTTTCTCTCATCGTGTATTCTTTAAAACATCCTTAATAATAGAAATGTAAGTCCTGTCACCAGATGTCTTTCATAAACAAGTTTGATAATCAACCTGAGCAAAACTACAAAATAATGAGGCAGGTTTTCTTTTGGAGCTATTAATATGATTCTGAAAGCATTTAATACAGAGGTGACCCAATAACATAGAAAAGAGCCGTGTTCTTTTAAGTGTACAATATCCCACAATAAAAGTTCTGAATGGTGTGTTGACGCAGATGTGGGTGTTACTGCTCCAAGAATGCCTGTGTTTAGGGAGGTACTTACTGCTAGCACCCAGCACAGGGCCTGATTCATACATATACACCAAAGGATTGAATGGAGAAGATAATGGTGTAGACACCAAATATATGTAGAAGTGAGTTGACAAATCTAAAATTTTATAAAAATGAGAAATACCTTAAGGGGCATCCTAAAGTCTTAGGGAAGGCCATGATAGCAATATGTAAGCGTATAAATTCTGTCTGAAATATTTCCGAAGTACCTTGTCATCTTAAAAAAAGAAAACCTGGAATGCCTCACTTCTGTTGTCTGTTTGGCTATTTTAGTCAGATTTACCAGTAAGAAAAATATAGTATCCTTTGGAAGGGGGGGATAATGAGTGCCATCCTTGGTGATTTTAATCACTGTTTAGCTGCTTTCCTGAGAGCCCCATCTGCCCTTATAGTCCATCTGCTAGTTGTTAACACTTAGTCAGTCACTTGACAAATGCAAAATCTGAACTGAGAGGAGAGTGGGGGGTGTGAGATGATGGTTTCTGATGATTAGATGTTGTGATTGACACACACACACACACATGCGCACATGCACACGCGCATGCACACACACCCTAAGATGCTTCTGTTCAGGCTCAGCTTGAATACCTAAAGCCAGTTTGGTCCAGAAAGATAATGTCAGAATGGCTAATGGAGAACGTGCTGAGGCAGGTGTTCATGGTTTTGCCAGGCATTCGTTTCTTCAAGAATCAACTTTGTCATAGAAGCTGATGATCAAATTACTTAATTGTTTAATCATCAATACAATAAAAAGACAAAATCTCCAGTTTCCCATTGGAAGAAAACAAGGTTGTTGGAAATCTTAGACTAATTTATTCAACACCAATATCCATCAACATTCACAACAAATTCTTTAACAGATGGCTTGAATGTACTTAGGAAAGGAAAGACTATAGAAAGGACAGACTCTAGAGTCTTCTATTCAAAAGGGGGCATCGTAACTATACAGGTGGGTCTTTCTTAAATTAGAGCCACAAAAACCAAAGTCCAGCAAAGCCAAGGGATTACTGAGGGGCATTTGTAATGCTTATCAAGCACTGTTTACACAGTAACCTTTGGGCTGGTAGAGAACATCCTTTCAAGTTACTCTCAAGACTTCTTTCAGTCCATGCTTCTGAGCTATGGGAATTCTACATTGGTGTTCCCCTTATGCCTCTCTCCACTAGACAGATGTTACACTCCAGTTTGAAAATTTTAGTAATGAAGTACCTATCAACTTCTGTTAGAGCACAGTCAGTGATGAGATAGTTTCTAGTGGTGGGGGAGGAGTGCATAACACATTTTACTGGGTGGTTTTAATTGTTACACATCATTTAGAGTAAATTTTTTTTTATTTAAATACAACTCATTACTTATTTTTTCATCTGGAGATGCAGAGATAAATTTTGTTTCCTTTATAAGTGGTAGTCTTTTATTTAAAATTTTTTTTAACGTTTGCTTATTTTTTGACAGAGCACAAGCGGGGAAAGGGCAGAGAGAGATGGAGACACAGGATCTGCAGCAGGCTCCAGGCTCTGAGCTGTCAGTACAGAGCCTGACACGGAGCTAAAATTCATGAACTGTGAGATCATGACCTGAGTAGAAGTTAGACATTTAACGAACTGAGCCACCACCCATGTGCCCCTAAGTGGTAGCCTTTTAAATATAAGGACATGTTACAATTCATTAGAAGAAAATCCCTACTTTCATATCCACATTTCAACAACATTTGTCAAAAGTGGAATAATTATTACAACCCAACATCTTCTCCCTGTATGAAAGTTGTCGAGAAAAAGATTAGGAGACGAGTAGCAACAAATCTCCATGCAAGTTCAAGATGCAAACACAGAAGTGAAAAGTAATTTCTGTGGAAAATATCTGTAGATACTTCTTTAGTTTGAGCCAAGATTATTATGTGATATTAAATAACATAAATTTAGACTTTGTTACTAGCAGTATAGTATGAAGGTGAAGCAAATTAACTGTTCCACTGAAATCTGTGTTGATGGGATGACATCTAGAGTACTGTGCTTTGATTACATGACCACAGTGAGGAGAAAAGTTGATAAATAGCTAAGATAAGTGACTAGGGTATTGAGAAGCTATGTTAACATGAATAACAGAATTTGAAATACTTTACTAGGGAGAAAAAAATTTCATATACATGGTAATTGCCTTCAAGTGAATGTCATACTATCAGTTAAAATGAGTTGGACTTAGTTTATGTCACTTCAGAAAACATAGCTAAGACCCTCAGTTGAAAGGTGCTGGAAAGCAAGCAGAATTTGTCTTAGTATAAATAAGAAAGAACTTCTTAAAAAGTGAACATTCTACTGTTGGCAGATTTAAGTGCCAGGCTGGAATGTCTGGCATGACTGGGTAGGTGAGAAGATATCTTTTGAAGGAAGATGTCCTTTGTGTTTAACCCAACTTAGATGCTAAAATAAGGAAACACCAAGGACCTACCATGTAATATGCACTGATAGAATGCATACATAGATTTTCTAAAAGGTAAGTACAACAAAGTTTCTTAAAATTATACTTTAGGGGTGCCTGGGTGGCTCAGTCAGTTAAGCATCCCACTCTTGATTTCAGCCCAGGTCATGATCTCAATTTGTGAGTTTGAGCCCCGCATTGGGCTCTGTGCTGGTGGTGCGAAGCCTGCTTGAGATTCTCTCTCTCTGCCCCTCCCTCCTCGCCTATCTCTATCTCAAAATAAACTTAAAAAAACTAAAATACTTACAATCTAGTTTAGGAGTCAAAATATAAAAACATGAACATCTATATAATAAGCCTTTTGGAGAATGCATGCTATCCATTTAGGATGAGATAATCACAAAAGGCAGGAAGAGTCCAAAAAATAAAAACTCATGGAAAATACTTGAGGGGAAAAATGAATGGTAAGATAAAGAGAAATAGCAACTATGAAGCAGACAAAAGGTGGGAGTGTGAATATGCATGCTATGATCAGGGATAAGTTTGTCCAGGTTATTGTGTTGTTTGTGACTATAATACTAGAAAGATGATTATGAATAGACTGAATATTGCTTGAAAGGCGTATTTTGGAGTTTGAAATTTATGTTTACACAGTTGGGAACCATTTTGTGCCTTTGCTTGGCAGAAAAATGGTGTGATGAAAATGGTACTGAAAGAAGAAAGTCTTGATGTGCTTGAGTCAGGAGAATCTGCAAGTGAGACAGACTGTACCCTGGGAGAGAAACAGACCGTGTTCTTGGAATGGGGAATATGCTTTAGGTCTCTCCAACCACTTCAGGCATCAACAATTGCTTTGACACTCATTTAGCAACTTGTCTATGTCAAATAATGAGAGTCACCACTTTAGAGCCTTTAGCAACCTAGCAACCACAGAACCATAACAATGTTGTTTATCATCTTCTTGTCCAGCCTAATGATGCATGCGTCTGTTGTTTCTTAGACTAAATTGGAAAAAAAAATCTGTTGGAATACAAAGGAATATTAAAATTTTTAAAACAGACCTGGGTATTAGACTTTTAAGTCTGAAAACTTGTTTTCATTACTAATTAGTTTTTGGAATTGTCAGAGAACACATGTCTTGCCCCTCCACTATATGTAGGGACTTGAATTTTACAAGGCGAGGAATAATATATATATTAAACATAGATACATTTATTTATGTTCATAATTTCTAAGGATAGCTCTAAATAAATAGGATTTAATTACAGTTGCTGTGGAATGTCAGAAATGGTCACATAGTTTTCTATCTTAGTCAAATCATAACCTTAACCATAATGCAACTCTTTCTTGCTTGGAAAATGGTTTTTTACTTATTTAATTTCATATAAAATTTACTACATTTATAACTGCCTCTCATAGATTGGGTGGGGATAAATACTGAAATACTGAAATACAATAAATGGTAATTTTGTTAGACTTCTGAGCCTATTTTCCTTTATAGGACGTACTAGCAGTATTAATGGCTGATTAACTACATCCCAATAAGTATTCTGCATAGTCTAAATTAATTTGGTTGTAATGTTTGTTTAATTATAGCACTTAACTTAAATTTTATAGTTGCTTATTCAAAGTACAAGCTTGTTTGATTTTAATTTAAGAAGGAGAGAGAATATTGTGCTATTGACTTCTCTTGTAGCTGTTATGATTACATAGTAAGGCAACTGGTTGATGCAATTTCCCAAAAGGTTCAGCGGCCTAACCAAGAACTCCCTGCTACATTGCCTTTTATGATAAATCAAATGCTGTCATTAATCATTCATGAATTCTTACTCTTTCCACACTAATTCAATAATTATTTTTGCTATTGTATGCGCCCAAATCTTTACTAGGGGCATAGAGATAATGTGGATGGGAAATCGAACACAACATGAATAAGATAGAGACCTTGGCATTAAGTAGCTCACATCAAATGGGGCCCATAGAAACATAAATTTCCAACTACAGTAGAATGTAGTGAATTACATAATAGACTTAGGTGAAGAGTTAAATGATAATATAGGGGAAGAATCAGCTCACACTGCCTGGGAGAGGTTGGAAGACTTCTTAGAGAAGGGTGGGGAGGTTTGAGGGAAGAAAATTCCTTTGGAAGACATAATCAAGTGGCAGAATTAGGTATATTCAATGAATGGCAAATGGCTCTTTGTAGAGATGGAAATCAAGTTGGGGGTGGGGGTTTGGAGAACAGGGGAGTTTTGCTAAACAGATTTGAGTCCAGCTTGTGGAAGCCTTGAATATCCTGATACTATGAGTTTGTTTTTTTTTTTAGTTGAAGGAGGAGAAAGGTGCCTCTAGAAAGAAAGGGAAGAATCACAGGAGTGGATTTAATTGAGGAACAAAATGCCTGAGAAGGTGTAATTTAGTTCTGGTTATGAAAATGGAATAAGGGAGACAGCAAGGAAAGAGATGAGGTAAACCTAATTAGAAGGATGAATTTTGAGGTTAAAATAACAGGTAGAAATTATTATCTAGAAATTTCTTTTTATGTTCTTCAGTAACAGGAAACCCTTTTCAACTAATATCTTAGTGTCTACTAATTGGCAGTAGCTGAGACCAAGGCCTTTGAGAATGTTCGATGGGACAATTAACTGTAGCAGCAAGGACAACAGTGAATTGGTGCTGGGGATATTGCAGACAGATGCAAGAGAGAGCATGAGCATATGCACACGAGTGGGGAGGGACAGGGGGGTGGAGAGGATCCTAAGCAGGCGGTCATCACCTAGCCTGATGTGGGCTTGATCCCATGAACTGTGAGATCATGACCTGATCTGAAATCAAGGAAGAGTCGGATGCTTAACCAACTGAGCCACCCAGGTGCCCCAAAATTTATAACTTAAAAACCTTAAAAAATTTTTTTTCACTTAAATTTTGTTTTTTTACTGTTTATTTTTGAGACAGAGAAAGAGAGAGAACACGAATGAGTGGGGGAGGAACAGAGAAAGAGGGAGACACAGAATCTGAAGAGGATCCAGGCTCTGACTTGTCAGCACAGAGCCCAACACGGGGCTTGAACCCTTGAAGCAGGAGATGATGATCTCAGCTGAGATCATGATCTGAGCCCAAATTGGACGCTTAACTGACTGAGCCATCCTGGTGCCCCCAAACCCTTTTTTTTCCTCAAGGGCTCGTTCTAGTTTACAAGATACAAGATTGCCTACCAAGGGCTCAGGAAATCTGTGTGCTTATCCTTGTAAGTTTCTCTGAAGCATAGTTGGCCTATTAAGCACCACTGAATGGTAGGAAGCCCTTCAAGATGGTCAGGCCCTAGAGAGAGAGAGTTCTATGTGTCCAGCTTGCCTTAAGTGTGATTTTTATTGACACTGGGGCTTTAAAGGGTTACATGATTGCACCGTGGCTGGGAGGCCATTGCACACATATTTTGGGGTTTCGACGCAACTTGCATTATTACAGAAATGTGAACAAACAGGATTAAGAGATTCTAAGTGACCTCTATATCTTACTGTGAATCCCCAGGACTTCAAGTAAAAGAAGGAAAATCCTCACTAACTTCAGATCTTATACAATATTGAGAAACAAGTTAGCATGAAATTGGATAAGTGAGATAAAGTTTTGAGAGTGTTCTACACTAACTACAAGATCTGAATTGGTATCCTGTTTTTGTCAATTGCAGCCAATTTTTTTTTGAAGTAGTTAGAACCAAGTAAGATAATGTTTCTGGAAAAACTTTGTAAACATCAGAGTTGTACATATATGACACGTTAGTAGTCGCACCATTTTTGTTTGTGAAACACTTAAATATCACGTGCCATGTCTAACACATAAGTGCTAGAAATTGTTGATCTCAGACTTAAAAACAAACAATTCATATTCCATATTTTAAAAATCAAGTTTATTTTTATTATAAAAATAATGCCTGCTTATTATAGAGTTTACCACATAAAAAATAGACCAAAAAAGTCATGTTTTTGTCACTCAAAGCCAACACATTCTGATGTGTTTTTCTTTAGAGAGTTCCTGTGAAAATGTGTAATTTGCTTCATATAGTTGTGATCATACTTTATACAACGTTGAATTGGACTTTTTCATTTAACGTTGAAACATAAGGATTTTTTCGTGTTAGTTTAACCTTAAAGAAAGATTGTTTTTAGCAACTTCATAGAATTCTAACCACTGAATATGTCAGTCTCCTTGTTAGTCTCATAAAAAACATTCAGGGTCTGTGGTTTCTGCTGTTATAACATGTTCTTGTGATAGCATATTTTAGTTTGTTCTTATGTTAGGGTATATCTGACTTAAAAGCACAAAACTCAGAATGAGGTACATAATTATAGGACAGGCATGAAGAATGAGGCTCAGTACAAATACTTTTGTTCATGTTATCTTGATAGTATAGGAGAATTTCTAGATTGGGGTCCATAAACTTTATAAAAGGCCAATGAATAAACACTTTAGGCTTTGTAGGTCATAGATCCTCTGTATAAAAACAGCCATAAACACATCGCATCAACATAAGAAAGGATAAAAACCATATGATGATTTTAATAGATGCAGAAAAGGCATTTGGCAAAGTCCAACATCCATTCATGATAAAAAGACTTTAACAAAGTAGATTTAAAGGGAACATATCTTTATAGGCCATATGTGAAAAACCCACAGCTGATGTTTTAATCAATATGAAAAACTGAGAGCTTTTCCCCTAAAGGGAAATGAGACAAGGATGTCCATTCTCACCACTTTGATTCAACACAATACTGAAATTCCTAGACATAGCAATCATATAAGAAAAAGAAATAAAAGGCATCCAAATCGATAAAGAAGTAAAACTTGCATTATTTGCAAATGACATACTATGTATAGAAAACCCTAAAAACAAAAAAACTATTAGAACTAATAAATGAATTCAGTAAGGTCACAGAATACAAAAACAGATAGAAATCTGTTACATTTCTATACACTAATTGTATCAAATATAATTGTATCAAATTATCAAATTGTATCAAAAATAATAAAACTGTATCAAAAATAATAAAATACCAAGGAGTAAACTTAACCAAAGAGGTAAAAGACCTACACTCTGAAAACTATAAAACACCGATGGCAGAAATTAAAGACAACATAAGCACATGGAAAGATACTACCTACAGACTGGAAGAATAAATACTGATAAAATGTTTATACTACCCAAATCTACAGATTAAATGCAATCCCTATCAAAATACCAATAGTATTTTCACAGAACTAGAACAAAAAGTCCTAAAATTTGTACAGAACCATGAAAGACCCCAAATAGCCAAAGCAGTCTTGAAAAATAAAAACAAAACTTAGGTATCACAATTCCAGATCTCAAGATAAATTACAAAATTTTAGTAATCAAAACAATATGGTACTGGCACAAAAATAGACTTATAGATCAATGGAACAGAATAGAGAGCCCAAAAATAAACCTGCAATTACATGTTCAGTTAATTTCCAACAAAGGAGGCAAGAATATCCAATGGGAAAAAACAGTCTTTTCAAATGGTGTTGGGAAAACTGGACAGCAAAAGAATGAAACTGAAATACTGACTTAAACACAAAAATTCAAAATGGATTAAGAACCTAAATGTGAGATCTGAAACTATCAAAATCCTGGAAGAGAGCATAGGCAATAATTTCCCTGACGTTGGCCATAATACTTTTATAGATGTGTCTCCTGAGGCAAACAAAAGCAAAAATAAGCTTTTGGGACTAAATCAAAAATCTTCACAGCAAAGGAAACAATTAGGATGGGAGATGATATTTGCAAAAAACATATCCTATGTAGGGATAATATCCAATGTATATAAAGAACTTACACAACTCAACACCCCAAAAATCAAATAATCCAGTTTAAAAATGGGCAGAAGACATGAACAGACAGTTCTCCAAAGAAGACATCCAGATGGCCAACAGGTGACGTAAAAAGATATTATGTCACTCATCATCAGGGAAATGCAAATTGAAACCACAATGAAATATCACCTCACACTTGTCAGAATGGCTAAAGTCAAGAACACAAGAAACAAGTGTTGATGAGAATGTGGAGAAAATGGAACCCTTGTGCTCTGTTGGTGGGAAGGCCAACTGGTGCCGCCACTGTGGAAGACAGTATGCGGTTTTTTTTCTAAAAATAGAATTACCATATTATCCAGTAATTCTACTGGGTATTTACCCAAAGAATACAAAAACATTAATTCAAAAGGATACATGCACCCGTAAGTTTTTGGCAGCATTATTCACAATAGCCAAATTATGGAAGCAACCCAAGTGTCTATTAATGAACAATAAAGATGTGGTATATACCTATGATGGAATATTTCTCAGCCATAGAAAAAGAATAAAATCTTGCTATTTGGAACAACATGGATGGATTTAGAGGGTATAATGTTAAATGAAACAAGTCAGAGAAAGATAAATATATGATTTCATTCATATGTGGAATTTAAGAAACAAAAGAACAAAGAAAAAGGCAAACCAAAAACACACTTTGAACTATAGAGAACAAACTGATGGTTACCAGAGGGGAGATGGGTGGGCAGATGGGTGAAAGAGATGAAGGGGATTGAGCACACTCATAATTATGAGCCCTGAGTAATGCATAGAATTGTCAAAGCACTGTATTTTTATGCCTGAAACTAATACTTTATATTAACTACACTGGAATTAAAAAGAAAAAAATAATCTAAGCATCCATAAGCTGTATGTAAGTGAATAGGTATAGCTGTGTTCCAGTAAAACTTTATTTATAAGAAGAGTCAGTGGACTGAATCTGACCCCTGTGAGGTGGTCTATTGGACTCACGCTCCTGATTATGGTTCCAGTTACCTATGTAGCATGACAGCCTTGTCAGGCACTTTCCCTAGAAGAGTACATATTAGAGGTGAGGACATCCTTCCCATTTTATTCTATATAACAGATACTTAAATAGTCCTTTTTATATGTCAGGTACGGTTTTAAGTGCTTTAAATAGATTTATTCAGCGAAACTTTAATAAAACTGTGTCATATTTCTATGTTGTCAGGTTTACTCGTCTATTAAATTCCTTAAATCCATCCTTGCCCCCATTTGAGTACTCCAGTGTACGCGTTTCCCCTGGTTTTCCAAAAACCAGGCTGCTGTTAAGAGAGGACAGTTCAGGTCATTTACATCAACTTGAGTGTTAATAAACATTGAGAATAGTATCGCAAGACATGCTTTTCCACTAAAGAGAGATTGGGAACAATCTCTTTGTCCCCAATTCTCACCTATAAAATGGGGAACATCGATGGTTTTTACTTCTCACTGTAAATCAGAATAACCATGGGGGCTTTTAAAATATCTCTACTTTTTATGTGTCTTCAGGGCTGGGATTTAGGTATGTATGCTTACCAAGCTTGATAGATTCTCAAGAAGTGGACCTGGTGGTCCTCAACCTTGTTGCACACTGTAGTCACCTGAGAAGCTTTAATAGCTACTGATACTTCAGTCACAACTCTGGATATTTTTATTTGATTGGTCTGGGATATGTTCTGGGCATCAGTATTCTTTAAAGCTTTTTAGGTGATTTTGCCACTGAGTTATACTGTCACTTTTGTGCAGGGGCCCTGCTAATCTTCCTTGTATCCTTCCAATTTCAGTGTAAGTAATTCCAAAGCAAGCACCACTGAGCTGTACCCAAGGTAATCAATCATGTGACTAGTGTTTGCAGATGGGTTTTGGACAAATGTAAGATGTTTTTTTTTTCTTCTTCTTTTTTTTTTTTTTTTTTTTACCATTATGTAAGAATCTATTTCACATTAGCTTGACATATAAAGTGGAATATGGCATTTAGGTTATGGAAAACTATGGTTAACCTAGGCCATGTTCAAGTGGTTACTTGTGGGTCACAGTATCCAAACTTACCTAAATTATTTGAAGAATGCTGCATAACTGCTTAGGACCTTAATAAAACTACTCTGAAAGATATCTGCAGCTTAACAGGACTCATGATTTAACTCACAACCTTCTCATGAAAATCAGAATTTAACTGTAGCATATTAAATAATTGTATTTTTAGAGCAACTGAAGTGATGTCCTGAGACCATATTGAAGAGCAGAGCCTGTTGCTGCTTGTTTGAAACTAAATTCAGTTAGAAGATTTGGGTTTGTGCATTTGAGGGTTTAAGATTCAATGATCAATCTATCCCAAAACTAATTTATATCCTACATTGGTGTAAGAAAGGCACTCTTCTCTGCTATGGAGGATAGTAAACTGGAGAAAATAAAATCCCTATCTTTCAGTGATTTATAATCTTGATGATAAAACTTAAACATGAAACATATGGCAGTCAACACCAAATGCTAGCTGCGGTGAATTCAGAATAGCAAGGCTGGTCTATGCACAAGTGGTAATGAGAGATGGCATAGGTAGAACGGTGCTGTTTTATGCAGTGTGAGCCACCTTTATGAGAACACCTGGAGTGTTGAGAATGCAGATTCCTAGGACACATCCAGGCCCACTCAGTCAGTCTCTCTGGGCTACGGCCTGGGAATCTGCCCTTTAAAGAGACTCTTCAAATGGCTCAGTTGGTTAAGTGTCCGACTTTGGCTCAGGTCGTGATCTCGTGGTTCGTGAATTGGAGCCCCATGTCAGTCTCTGTGCTGACAGCTCAGATCTTGGAGCCTGCTTCGGATTCTGTGTCTCCCTCTCTCTGCCCTCCCCCACTCATGCTCTCTTCCTCCCCCTCAAAAATAAATAAACATGAAAAAAAATTTAAAAAATAGACCCTTCAAGCCTTTGCTTTGTACACAAAGCTGGAGTACTGTTGATGCAGTAGAGGCAAAATAAGTAAGGCCTTTTAAGATGTGTTGGGGTTAGGGGATAGGATTAGTAGTTCACATGTATTGAATGCTAGACACTGTTTCAAGTGGTTTAAGTGCATTATATTCTTTAAACTCCCCCCAAATGAAAATTACAAGGTGTTTTGTTATTATCCCCACTCGACAGATGAGGAAACTGAGGCACAGGAAACTTGAGCAGTTTGCTCCAAGTCACACAGATAGTAAGTGACAGAGTTAAGATCTGGGGACAGGCAGTCTCACTCCTGGCCCTATACTCCAAACCACTTTTTCTCTAAGCCAGAGGCAAGGAAGAAAGAGCACATTAATTCTGACAGACTCATAGATTCATATGAACACATGGATGAATTCCCTATAAACACAATTTATAAATGGCCTGAAAAGGAGTTACTGAAATTTTTGTTAAAAGCAGGTGAGAATTATAGTATAGTCCCTACGCACAAAAATAGAGTTCAGCTGACCCTGTTGCCACTGAAGGATGAAGGAAACATTGTGGAGAGGCTGTATTTCAAGCCCCTGGTCCCATGTAAAAGCTTCCCAGAGATCTAGAAATTGGCAGGATGGCTGCCAAGGATCCTGAGTCTGAGGAATATTCAACGACCACCAGTTATCGAGAGGCCGCTGCTCCCTGTATGAGCAGCTTCAATCCAGGTACAGTGGAATCAAGTCGGTAAACCTGGACTTTTGCACCAAACCAGAACAGTTTAATTAGCCACCCTTCCTTCTCTCATTTGAGGCTGGGATCAGGTGAATTTATGGTCAAGAAAGTGAAGTTTTCTTCAGAGAGTAGAATGTATTTTGGAGGTATCTTTAACTTGAACAAATATTCTTGTGGGCATTTGGGGGCATCATTGTGGGAAACGGTGAGGGGCTGATGCACGCAAAGCAAGAGCAGAATCTTGAAGGTAAGTGGGGCACAGCGACAGCTGGTGACACAAGAGATACTGGGACTATGGCAGCTAGATGAGCCCTGCTTGCTTCATGTGCTGTGTAGCAACTTACAGCATTGGCCACAAAAGTCATTTCTGAACAGGTAAATGCACCAAAGGTGAGACAGAACCAATTAGCCTTGACAGTGTAACAGACACATTAAAACCTTTAACTCATTGGTTTTCAGGGACCTTCGTTTCTTCTTGGATATTACCATTGACCTCTCAAGTAAACCTATCTTAACATTGAAGAAAAAGCTGTTAGAAAGTCCATGTGAAATATGGAGCACATCAAACAGGAATTAGATAGTTAACATGACATGTGGCATTGCTGCCTACTTGAACTTACCTTCTCCAGACTCATTAACAGGTGCTATCTGTAGCTATCGATTGTTTTAAAATGTATTATTCTAGTATGGTAAGGCCCACAGATGATGGAAGAGAGGATTACCATCAAAAAGGCAGTTTGTTACTTGCAGTTTGTTACAGTTTGCGAGGGGAGGGGGCCACACCACATCACATGGGGCCATCTGTGCTAGGAGGCACTAGGGTAGGTCAGGAGCCAGGAGAAGACATGGGCTAGACTCTTCCTTGTGACCTTTGAGGGAAGGAATGGGTGAGGCAAGGTAAACTGATTTAGGATTGACTAAATGAATAACGTCATCCAGCCTTAGGGCCTAGAGTATGTTCCTAGCTGCCTGATACCTGGTCCTGGGGTGTTTAGGGAAGGGGAATATTGGTTCTTCAGTGTGAGAGCACCAAAGAGGAGGATGGGGATGGGCTCTGGGTTGCTTAGTTTGCCAATGAAAGGTATATTCCTAGAGCAAGTGTTTATAGTAGGAATTAGCAAGGCCTGGAGGAAGTAGTCTGTCCCTAGTCAGGGCTCCAGATGTCAAAACATCAGGGAGAAAAAGAAGATGAATATGCACATGGCGGGTGCTTTATTTTAGGATCTCTAAATACCAACAGTATGATTATTTCAGTATGAGAATGACTGAATTTAGGAATGTTCCAGTAGAACTTGGCTGTCTACATGGATTTCAATCAGTTTATAGAAAGGACAGCGCCTTACGTGCTGATTTGAGTGACAAAGCATAGCTGAGCACCTACCATCCACATTTCAAGGCAATTGGGCTGCTCTTTCCTCATTTCTTCACATGCAGTATGATCAGAAGAAGTTGGATGAACTCCAGACATTTGATTTCATCCTACTATATGCTCCAAGTAGTCACTGCTTGAGTTTCTTGATCATAAGCATTTATTTCCAGTCCTAGAGCACTGATGCAATATGGTTTGTTTTGCTCAAAATGCATTTTACTAATTTTAAAGCCTATAGAGTTATCAAGGATATAAAACAGCCACTTGAATTTTTTGTGACATAATCTATGGTATTACAAGAGGAAAATTAAATGGCTAAACTATTTTTAAATTTGCAAATCCTCCATTGCCTCGGGACAGATCTTCTGAGACTATCAAGTGTCTACTATCTATATAGGTTTTACTCCCTAATAACCTTAAGAATCATTTCTTTTAGAAATCCTAATTTGAATTGTATTACAAAAGCAATAACCACTGTGTGTACAAAATATGGACAACTCAAACAAATCCCAAAGATAATTACTTCTGAAAATTTTGAAATGTATAGTTTCAGATATAAAATAAAACATTTTTAGAGAAAACTCGCTCCATGAGTGCTTACTATTTGTAACTTAGATATTTCATTTTATAAAAAGTTGTGACTATATTTTCATGTCTAAAAATAGTTACTACATGATAATGGCTAATACCCCATTATATTTTTGCACTAGGATTTATTTAACCAGTCCCCTATTTTAGGGTGTTTCAGTTATTAAATATGTTGTTAATTTCCTTAGGTTAAATTATTAGAATGGGTAATGCTGATTCAAAGAGAATTCATGCTTTTGATTCTTTTAATACATAAGACAAAAATAACTCCCAGAGAAGTTGATATAATTTACTCTGTCTTCACAAGTATAGAAATATCAATTTAATAGCCAAGAGGTTATTTATTATTTTCATTTACATTTCTTCCATTACTTAACACGCTGTACCAGTTTTTTTTTTCATGTGCCTATTGTTAGTTTGTATTAATTCTTTGAAATAATGCCTGTTTCTTTGACCTTTTATCTTTTTGTGGGCTGATAACTTTTTTAAACTTATTTCCTAGAACTCACTGTGTTTATAACACACTAACTAGCAAATTCTTTTGATGCCCTGCATCACATACCCTTGACCTACCTCTGAGTTCAGTCATGGCTGCGGACAGTAGTTCTTTACAAGGTCAGATTATCTGACCTGCATATTATGTCTGTTTACCTTCTGTATTAGGGAATTCTCCAAAGCCTCACCACCTTCCTGGGTGGGATGGGTTAATCCTTAACTAATGGGAGATGGGAAGCCGTGGGGCAGAGCTCCAGAGTCCCTGCCCTGGCTGGTTAATTTGGGACACCATGTTGTGTGTTTTTCACAGGTCCCAATGGCTACCATGGCCTTCAGCAATGACTTTGATGTTTGTTTCCTCTTCCTTTCCACTTTCCCTTTCCCTTGTTCTCTCATTTCTACTCCCTGGTGTCACTGTGTACATAAGCACTCAAGGCCTTGTCTCAGGCTCTGTGTTTAAGGGATTTTAAGTCAAGACATTAACTCCCTTCTTTCAGAGACTAGTATTTTAAATTTCTGTCCAGCTTGGGCCAACAGAGTTGTTTATGTAAATTGACTTTTTACATCTGTTGATACTTTTCTCTAGGTCTCCAGCTGTTTTTGTTCTATGCCAAGCATATTGGTTTCCCCTTGTTGCTATAACAAATTGCCACAAATTTATTGGTTTAAAACAATACAAATTTATTTTCTTACACTTCTGTAAGTCGGGAAACTGAAATAGGTCTTACTGGGCTTAAAATACAAGTATTGGCAGAATTGTATTACTTTCTGGCGACTCGAGGGGAAAATCCATTCCTTGCCTTTTTCATCTTTTTTTTTTTTTTTTACATTTTATTTATTTTTATATGAAATTTATTGTCAAATTGGTTTCCATACAACACCCAGTGCTCATCCCAACAGGTGCTCTCCTCAGTGTCCATCACCCACTTTCCCCTCCTTCCTACCCCCCATCAACCATCAGTTTATTCTCAGTTTTCAAGAGTCTCTTGCCTTTTTCATCTTAGAGAAACCACCTGCATACCTTAACGGAGGGCCACTAACTGCATGTTCAAAGGTAATAGCATAGCATTTCCCAGTGTTTAACTCTGACCCTTGTGTCTCCTTCTTATAAGGACCCTTGTGATTACGTTAATCACATCCATGTAACCCAGAATAACTTCCTTATATCAAGACCCTTAACCTGCAAAGACTGTTTTGTCATGAAACATATTTAGAGGTTTTGTGGACCAGGATGAGGACATTTTTGGGGAGCCATTATTGTGATGATCATACCAAGGTATGCTGAAATTTTACTTTTTGGTATCAATTTAGTTTACAATTAGTGAGATAATTCTAATCTGTGAATCGGCACTTGCCAAAATTTACTCTATGAATGGAGTTCTTTCCATTGACTAATTAGATATCCCTTGATCATTTCAAGATGCTCAGCAAAGTGCCTATCACTGGTTATGAAGACGGTGTTGTTCTTATATGTGAGACTTCACCCTACAGAGCCCAGCTCTGCTCAGGCTGCATCATTTAGTTGTCTTCTATATTCTGTCGAAGTTTTTAAAATTCCCCCCGTTTGAAGGAAAACCTATGCATCAGGGTCTAAAGTAGAAAGGTTTGCCTCATGGGTGGAGGAGTGAATGCCATGATACTTGCTAAAAATCCATCTAGCATCCTTTCTAGATATTTTGTCACAGAGTTTTCCAGCTTAAGTACTCATATCCACATCCACGTCACTTTCATGATGGGCTAGGGTGGAGTTTAAGTATCACTTGCTGACTTAGTTTCCTGAAGAAAGTTACGGTTACTAATTTTATAAGGTTGGGTCCTATTCTGCCTTAGGTACTATGGTATACTTAGTGTATGGAAGATTCAAGTCAGTCACAAATGTAGGTGGGCTAGAGTCTTAGGAAAAGAATAGCTTTAGAGTCAAAGATTAGATTGAACTCTAACTCTTGAACCTACTGGCTGCATGTCCTTGGGTAATGTACTTAACCTCTCTGAACCCTACCTACCTAGTGATTGGATATGTGCAATAATCTGTTTCCTGGGGAATAAGCAATTTGGGAATGCATGAAAATAGTATGTGCAATATAGAGTCTAGCATCTGACATATTGTATGGGTTTAGTAAATATTTGTTATTTTAAAACAATTACTCAGCAATTTTTCCCTTCCTGCATCATTTTTTCTTCTCCACTGTGTCATTTAAAATAGCATACAACATGACTTTTCTTCCATCTGATAAAGGCTCTCACTAGAGCCCCACTTTGTTCTTAAGATACCACCCATTTCTTGGGTCCTTTTTCCATTCATGGTGACATTGTCCAAGAGTAGCTCATGCACTGTCTCCAACTGCTCTTCTGTCTCTGTGTATCCATAATTGAGGCATAATTTATATATCCATAATTGGCCCACTTTATGTATACAACTCTATGATTTTAGTGCATAAATATTCATGGAATGATGCTTTTAAGTGATGTAGGGGACTCTTGTTGTCTGCTCAGATCAAGTCCAGTCCCTTTTAGCAGTTCTGTGAGCCTACCTCCCATGTTTGCTGCTAGCAGCTGGCACCTATGAACTTGAGAGAATTACCCTTGGGTATTAGAAACACCTTGCTTTTATGAAGAACAGGAAATGTCCGGGAATTCATGTCACCACCGCAACTCTGAAACCTAGGCCATCATAGCCAGTGGCTAGCTACTGTGGGAGTACTAACACCCAGCTCCTTTATCTCACAGTTGGACAAACGCTGACGTGTGATTTATACTCCAGAGCTGCCCATGGGATCGGGCTGAGGCCGAGATGTGCTTGACTACTTCCTCTTCCTTATCCCATCCTTCCCCTCCTTTGCTGCTGTCTCCTGAGGACACTTGCTTAATAAATCACTTCCATTTAAACCCTTGGCTATGGGTCGGCTTCTGGGAGAACCTGACCTCGACAGGTGGCCAAATGTCAGAACTTGTCACAGCCACAGGCGAGATTTATGTTACAGGCATGGAAGGAGCAGGCATTCATCACAGCAGGCCTGGAAGCAAATTAGAGTCTGAATCATTATGGCATCCTGAAGTGAGGAAAATTTAGGGAGAAATGGGAAGACCAGAGTCTGCAGTGGGCATTGTGAATAGTCCCTCTGAAGAGTCATTGAAACAGATGACCACTGGCTGTGCATATCATCCAGGGCCACCCTCTTCCCTTAGACTCATCATTTTTGTCTCCAGGGCCAGGCTCTGTTAGTGCATGCCTAGGTCATTGATGTTGGTTTTTTGCCCTTAGGTGTCCAGACACAACTTGGCTTTGTAATTGGGTCTCTGTAAGAGCCAAATTTTGGCAAAATGGGCATGTGTAAGATAAATTAATTTATTGCTGTGTTGCCTTGGGTAAGTCACTTAACAACTTTGGTTTCAGTGCCGTCACCAGGAAAGTGAGGCTAATTTTATTCCCAAGCAGACTGAGTCTCAGAGATGCTTGGATGCTTAGCCTTTGGCCTCCAAGGAGAGAAATGGAATGTGGATTTTCCCCACTCTCTTTGAGTGGTGACATGATGCTAAGGTTCCAAAGACCCATGTCCTCTTTCTTGTCTTTTCTCTTACATAAATTCAGTTAAGTACTTTAAGTCCCATGGAAGCTTGACTTCTTCCAAGGATTATGCATTTGAACAAGGGTTATTATAAAGAAGTATGTTAGTCTCCAACAGCCAGTGGAAAGATGCTCTTGGGAGCAGGAGGCTCTTCTTGGTTTTTCCAGATTGTTCCAGGGAATTCAATATCATATGTAAGACTGAACCTTAATGGTCACTATTTTGATGTCAGGCTGGGACCACTGTGAACGAATAATGAAAATGCTTGACCCTTCTTTGGTGCCCACTGTGTGCTTGGCAGGCCTTCACCACACTAGCCCCAGTGTGTGCTGTTCACACTCTGCTCTTCTATCTTGGGATAAACCAAGCTTAATATATCATTGTATTGAAATTTTAAATTTATTTTGGTCATCAGCTAAGAATAGTGATAAGAACACCAAAGAAAGAGATAGCTAGTGGATCATTTCTCTGAAAAAAAAATTATAATACAGTATTCTCCCTTTGTTCATCATCCATTTCAAGTATTAAGAATAATTATAGCTAGCTTCACAATCTCTTACCTATGATGCCAAATTCTATGTCTTGGATTTGAGGAGCCTATTTGACAGTCAAACCTGATCTGAACTTGAAAGAATCTATAGTTTTTATACTACTTAGTGTGAACGTATACGTATTTTGTGTTGAAAACTTAATATGCTTGATTATGAGTTAACTGCCTCAAATCGAACAGTATATTATTTGCACAGTATTGTCTTTCTGAAATAATCAGAATTTGGAACATAAGTGGCGCAAGGAGTTCAAAAAAGGACCAGTGGATTTGTATAAAATAGCATAAATAGTACTGACTAGCAGAATGCATTGCTTACTGTGTGGTGCTGAGGAAGTTATAGTGTATTTTGGCCTTGCCTGTAGAGGACCAGCCTGGCTTGGGATCACCGATCAGATTGTATTAAAGAATGACACTCTCACCATAACACAGTTTACAACAACCTTTATGGAGCTGCTGAAATGGCAGATGGAAAATGTTGGTAGCATCCGTAGTAAAATTGGGAAGATTCTCTGAGAGTTTTGTTTTCTTTTTATGCAGCAAGCCATCTGTAAATCATTTGTTCTGGAAATTGACTAAGAAGGGATGTCCAATTTGGACTTTTTAAAAATACTTTTGGGAATATATAATTTGGACTTTTCATTTAAAAAATTATACATTTACCTCTACTTTTCTGAATTGTTTCCTCTTTCCTGCTTCCATCTGTCCTTACTCCCTCCTGGACTCTTCCTCCCTTCTACATACTCTTGCCCTCTTTCTACACTTTGGGGATGTGGGTGGAGGGAGACAATTTGGAGTCCAGAGGTAAGACAGAGTCTAGGTTCGGGACAGACCAGGGACAGCAGGTAAGAGATGAAGTAGCACCTACGACATAGAATGGGAGATGCATCATCTTTGCCCACACTCCCTCTCTGCATCCTGTATTTTAAGTTAATTCCTTAATTAGTTTCCAAGCAGAATGGCAACATAGATCTGGAATGGCAGAGCAGAGGTTTATTAGAGATACTGGGTATGAGCACAAGAAGATTTGGTACCAGGAAATCACAAATGAAGTAAGTCTAGATTTCCACAGAGAAAGAAGGATCCTGGCTGGTCTGAAGGCAGAAGATTGAGCACCATGCTTTTCTGGAATCCTTCGGGGTGGTGGTCTTGAGGGGTGTATTCAGCCCCTCCAGTGCTCTTATTTATACCCAACACATGCACCTCTCCAGAGAACTCCTCACTTATTTGCATATATCTCTTTTACATAGGTCCTGGTATACTTCTATCAATGTTGTGAGTTAGGGTTCATGTATATGCTTTGCTTCATGCACAGGCAAGCATGTGTATATGAGTCCTGATTTTTATATCTGGCTAATACAGAACAGAGGCCACGTTAGGTGGATATATCTGGATTATGAAACTAGATAGGTTTGTTGTGTGTAAATTTGGGAAGAAAGAGTGGACGTGTTATTTTATGAATACCCATGGTTGTATGAGAACCCATTGGCTCTCTATGTGCGTCTTCATTTGTATAAGTACTAGAATCTGAATAATGAGGGTGAGTAGTAGGCTCAGGATATGGTATTTGAGTATATTTTTTCAGATGAATGGAATAGGCAGACAATAACTTTCTTGGTATAGATTGGCTTCCCTTATCATATGCAGGAATTTGTAAACTTGGATCCCAGGCTCTTAGCTAAACTAACCATACCAAAAACACTTTGATCTTTATGCTTTTGCAGTTCTCTAGTTGTTAATAAAGTTCCTTTCCTTTTTTGTTTTTTTTAGCTTCATTTGCAAAATGGAAAGATGAAGCTATTTGAGCTCTAAAGATCTCTGTTTTGCTTATTCTCGTATTCTAAAACAAAGAGCTTGAAACCTATTCTGTCATTCTTCTGGGAAAATAAAAGCACAGCTGCTAGGAATTTACCCAAGCGATACAGGAGTGCTGATGCATAGGGGCACTTGTACCCCAATGTTTATAGCAGCACTTTCAACAATAGCCAAATTATGGAAAAAGCCTAAATGTCCGTCAACTGATGAATGGATAAAGATGTGGTTTATATACACAATGGAATACTACTTGGCAATGAGAAAGAATGAAATATGGCCTCTTGTAGCAATGTAGATGGAACTGGAGAGTGTTATGCTAAGTGAAATAAGTCCTACAGAGAAAGACAGATACCATATGTTTTCACTCTTAATTGGATCCTGAGAAACTTAACAGAAGACCATGGGGGAGGGGAAGGAAAAAAAAAGAGGGCGGGAGCTAAGCCATAAAATGCCGGAGTCCAGCTCCAGCAGGTCCAGGGGTTCCCAGAGGATAAACCGCGTCGGTGAAAAAGCAAAAATAAAACAAAAATAGAATGGACACAGACAACAGCAGTGTGTTAGACTGGCCGCTTTATTGCAGCAAGCATGGCATTATATTTGTTAGCAAATTCCTTGTAGCATGCATTATCTATGTTTCTCGGCATTACCTAATTCTAAAAATGTTCCTTTGTGTGATCACCCATAAAGGAACAACATAGTTATTTTCTTGTAACATTCCCTCCTACCCTTACAAGGTCATCTAGCTCACAACACCTCAAGTGGAATGTTTTACAAGGGCGTGACTTCTAAATTGTTGCTTTGTGTGATTTGTGGCACCAGGAACAAACTATTCACTTTGGGGTGCAGGAGGGAGCCAAGAGGGCCCTGAGAACCCGATCCTTATATGCTCCAACAGAGACAATGTATACCTAGCTAGAAACTAAGAAACCATTCTGTATCTTAACCCACCGAGTCCAGTTATCATCTGGAATGCCTCCTGGAGGCCAAGTGGGCCTAGGGTTGGAGTAACTTGTATCCATAGATACATTCCTTTGTTGATGGAGTGGGGGTTTCAAACCCCTTTGTCCACCTCCTTGGCTGGGAAATATATGGGCTATCCTTCCTTTAGATAGACGAGTCTTTACAGGGGGTGGCAAGGGCTAGATGTAGGGCCGTATAATTTCCCTGAGGACTCTTATTTCTTTCCTCAATGGTTCTTTTCCTGGGGGGCCTGTAGTGGGCAATTTCCCAACCGACAAATCCCCAGGTACTTTCATTGGTAGGGGGGCTTCCCTGACCAATGCTAAGGCCAAATTACATAAAAGCAGGAGTACAAGAAGCTTCACTTTCGGTGGGCCGCCATGCAGTCCCGATCCGTCCACTGCCCGGGCCCTGCCATCAGGCTGGTTGGATAGCTCGGCTCCCAGCAATAAAACACTCTTAAAAACTGAGAATAATCTGAGGGTTGATGGGGGTGGGAGGGAGGGGAGGGTAGGTGATCGGTATTGAGAAGGGCACTTGTTGGGATGAGCACTGGGTATTGTATGGAAACCAATTTGACAATAAATTTCATTACACACACACACACACACACACACACACACACACACACACACACACACACACACACACACAGTTCTACCTAACATCTTCATCACCATGGTGGCCAGACTTTGATTTGCCTGGGGCAGTCCTGATTCCTGTCTGCTGTGCTGGGATAATTATTAACGGGGCCCCTTTTACTCTGTTAAAATGATAATATACATGATCATTCTCCTGATAGCAGACATTTTTCCTAGTCCTATTCTCTTTGTAACCCTCATGAATGTTCTCTAAATAAGGGCACATTATGGAGGCTTTGCTGAGCCCTATAGGCAATTTGGTTCCCTTTTCCTTCCTGCCCTGACAGGTGATAAATAAATAAAACAAATAGCCTCTCAGGAGCTGTTGTCAACTTTGCTCCTATCCAGCCCCAATTTGAGGTGTTTTTTGTTCCTGTCCCCATCACTCAGGCCTTGAAAGCTGATAGATTTCTGATTTCTTCCTTGAAACGTGAGATGATAAATAAGACTGCACGCTTTACTGCAAGGGCCAAGGGAGAGAGCTATAAAAAAGGATTGTCCCATACAATGGGACGTTATTTAACGGGTTTGGCCTTTTGTGTGGGGGAGAAGTAGGGTCCTCCGTATAGTATGATTTCAGGAGTTTGGGGAAATTTTCTTCCCCACAGGACTGATGGATGGATGGCTTTTAACATTTTTTGAACTAAGGACAACACATTTACTTCTGCAATAAGAGAACTGTTTGAATTATAAACAGTTCTGGGGGGCGGATTTCAGTGACATCCAGACTGAGCCTTTGCCCACAGCTACCTAGGTCCCATAAATAGAAATAGAGTGCTGGTACCTGGGAAGGTAACAGTTCCTCTGTGCTCTGAGCTAGTTAGGGACACATCTGAAATATTGTGACCAATGCTAGGTGTCTCATAAGTTCTAAGAATGCCCCACACCAATGTGTTACTGTTTACAGTGTCATCTCTTTATTACAGTGTGCTTGTTTTAGTTTTTTAGTTTTACTACTCAGGATGCTTCTCTCTCATCACCTCATGGATCTCAGCACACCGAGGACGAGGGAGTTCTGAGAAAGCTGTGTGTGCATGTGTGTGTTGGAGCTGTAAGTGTTAGGGTAAGGATGAGCATGTTAGTTTGAATATTGAAACACTGTCAGAGGGTTGCCTCCAGTAAGCTCTGGTGACAGCATTGGGTGGTCTGGAGCAACACAAAATAGTGCCCAATGCAGCACGCAGAGTCTCCTATAACCTTGCTGAGTTTTGCGTCTACCCATTTCTCTCTGCATTGCCTCAACCCTAATAATAAATTGAGCGTTTTACATGTAATATTTAGTTCTCATAAAAACCTTAGAAGGGGAAGTCTGTCCACATGTTATAAATGATAAAAGTGAAGCTTTGACAGGTTAAATAACTTGCTCAAGATCATACAGTTAATATGTGGGAAAGCCAGGAGTCAAACCCACACTTTTTTTCTGCCTTGTGTTATTTTTTTTCTGTTAACTTCTTATTTTCACCTAATTTCAGACTGAAGAAAAATTTGAGGAAAAAAAAAAAGGGCTGGAAGCCCTCCACGCAGATTTTCCAACTGCTAACATGTTGACATATTTGCTTCATCATTTTTGTTTCCTCTCTGTGTTACAGACATGCTGTCTTTCTACTCTGAAATACCACAGTTTATTTCCTAAAAATATGGAATTTGTTTACACACCCCTAGTACAGTCACTAAAACCAGGATGTTAACATCGTTAGAATAATATTATCTATATTACTTATAGACCTTAGTCAGAATTTACTTTTTGTCCCAATTATGTATCACATTCACTTCTATGTTTCTTGAGTATTCTTTAATTTGAATCAGTTATGCATAAAAAGTTATTTTATGACATTAACTTTTTTAATGTTTATTTTTGACAGAGTACAAATGGGGGCAGAAAGAGAGAGGGGGATGAGGATATGAAGCAGGTTCTATGCTGACAGCAGGGAGTCCAATGCCGGCCTTGAACTCACGAACCGTGAGATCCTACCCTGAGCCAAAGTCAGATGCTCAACTGACTGAACCACCCAGGTACACCTCATGACATGAACTTTTAAATAAAACAAAAAATATACTTAAAAACCTCATACAGGTCAGTTATTTTATAGAATGCCTTCCAATCCGGGTTCGTTTGGTGTTTTCCCATACCTAGATTCAGGTTATGCATTTTGGGCAGGAGTACTATAGAAGCCAGCATGTGTTCTTAGTGCATTATATCAGGAAGTACATCATATGGATCTATCCCAGGATTGCTAAGGTTAACTTTAGGATGGTGTGTTCTAAGTGATTCCACTGTAAAGTTACTATTTTGCCTTTATTTTAAAGTTTATTTTGAGAGCCATCAGAGAGAATCCCAAGGAGGCTCCACACTCTCTGTGCAGAGCCTCATGTGGAGCTCGAACTCACAAACTGTGAGATCATGACCTAAGCCAAAATTGAGTCGGATGCTTAATGTACCGAGCCACCCAGGTGGCCCATTAGTTTTGCCTTTATAACCAGTGTCTTGTCAGAAGATAATTTTTTTTTTTAACATTTATTTATTTTGAGAGACAGAGCATGAGCAGAGGAGGGGGAGAGAGAGAGGGAGAGAAAGAGAGAGAGAGAATGAATCCCAAGCAGGGGCTCCAGGCTCTGAGCTGTTTGTTAGCACAGAGCCTGACGCAGGGCTCGAACTCCCTAACCACGAGACCATGACCTGAGCCGAAGTCGGAAGCTCAACCGACTGAGCCACCCACGTGCCCCATCAGAAGATACTTTGAGGCTATAAAAAGTCCGGGTACTCTGATATTTCAAACCCTAGTAGGTGAAATGACCAGCACTCACTGATGATTCTTGCCTGAATCAGTTATAGTTAAGGTGGTTACAAAATGTTACTTACCTAATTCTCAGATTCTTTCTGCACTTATTAGTCATTCTGTAAAGAAGAAACTTCTTTCTCTGTGTTTCCTTTCTTAATAATAAAATTGGACTTAGGGATTCTTATTTAAGAAGTTATAATCCATTTCTCCAGCCACAGCTCTGGAATCCACCATTCTCTAAAGAGCCCTTGTTCTTCCTAGTGGAGAATGCATTTGAAACCTGAATTGGGGCATTAGGTTTGTAGAGTCTGGACTTGAAACAACACGGTGATCAGTGTCACCAAAACATTCTTGTCCCTCTTCTGGACTCTGTGACAGCACACTGATGATGTCCTTGGATCCACCTGACTTCAATTTGTCTTCCACACTGTAACATAAATAGTTGGTTGATTTGGGTTTATTGTTTTTGTTTTTAATGTTGTCATGATATTGTAAACCATGTCCTTCTAAGACCTCTTTATGGTATGCTTTTGCAATAGAAAGTGAAAATCCTTAATCTACTTCTTGAAGCCTCTCTAGCCGCTTCTCACTCTGCTCTCTTCCTTACTGTCCATCCTCCAGGATCCTTTGTCTTGTAATAGCCTAAAAGTCCATTGTCCTCTTCGTCCAGAGCTTGCCTCTGCTCACCCGTCTATCTGAAATGCTCTCAGCCCCAAGCCTCTGACCTGTCTCCATCCTCAGATCTGTGCTCAATTGTCAGTTCTTGTGCCTTCAGTCTAGAGCAGTCTCTCATCAGGCCCTGTTTCTTTACCTCCGTTTGTAGCTATGCACTCAATACTGTGATGCTTTGATTGAAGTCTCTTCCCTGCTCTTCACTGCAAACTCCATTGTTACTATTGCATCCCTAAAAACCAGGACAGAGTCTGGCACATAGTAGGAGTTCCATATAAGTTTTGTGAAGAAAGTACGTACTCCCTACATGGAGAGTTGGGTTGATTTAAATACTTTTGCATTGGTGATGCTCAGGTTTATTTTCTTTTTAGTTTTTGGAATCGTCTTGAAATGTTCATATAATGGTTATGATGAGTAGTTGCAGAAATATACTAAAATGTAATATTTTTATCAATACAAAGGTGAAATGTATTATTCTGTGTTTTCAATAATGAGGCAAAAGTAATTTGGCTTAATCAGGCTTTTGACTTGAAAGAGATGGATATTGTAACAGATCTTTGCGGAAACAATTAGTGGTTCTAAGATGAGTTTTACAATGGAAATAATTGGTCTTTTTTAACATATAGTGGAGGATATTGCTTTGGCTACCATTGATGTTGAATTCTCAGAATGATTGTTAGAAAGATCCTAGTATTTTGAGTCAATAGCAGTTAACAGTATAACTAATAGTACAATACTGTATTAATATAGTATATTCAGTTATACTGTTGATAGTATTATATTAATATTAATTAGTTATTAATAGTATATATCATGAATTAGTAGTATAATAATAGTTACAGTATTAATGGTATATTCTCAATGGTATAATTTTCTAAGCAACATCCGTGTCCAAAAATCATTGTGATCTTTCTAGCTAATTTTTCCCATGATAAAAATCAGGCTATATTTATCCTCTCAGACTTGTTTGTTCATTCTACTACCTTGTTCAATCTGCTACCTTGCCCAGAGATTATGCCAAACAATTGTTATCTATTCAGTTTTACCTTAAAATTGATAGGGAGGGTAGTATGTTTGTACTATACCTAAAAAGCCTTTTTCCTTTTTTAAAATCTTATTCTGGCACTATCTCTAAGGTTTTTTAATTTTCTTCCAGTCTAATTTTTAATAGACTAGCAATCCACAGATGAGATATAAAAACTCATATAAAAGGTGATTAAAATATAATGGAACATTATTCATTTTCACAAGTATCCTAAATTCCCATGGCAAATTACCACATTTTGCAGTTTTAAAATAGGGCAATGGAGATGCAGTGAGTAAAGAAAAATTTGCATTGGTGGTAAAAGTTATACATATGCATAATACCCATAAGAAAGACAATTACTGCAGCCTTACTCATTGGCCAGTGGGCATTTGTCTGATATGTACCTAGGTTCTGTAAAAAGCCTGGCTCATTAGCCAAATGCTATCTGATGAAGACACTTTAAGGATTAGGAGTGTGTTGGGGCATTCGTTGTCAGGCATCCTAACCAAGGTCTTTGTCTTTAAGAGTGTTGGAGTTACTTTCCCTAAATTGGAACTTGGGCCTTCAAAGGAGGCTCCAAAGGAAGCTTCCTTCCCAAAGGAAGGGAATGTGGATTCTATTCAGTTGCTGTGTTGAGAATGACTGTTACCTTCAGACAGTTTTTAAAAATTGTGGTGTAACAGTTTGTGGTATGCTTAGTAAAGTATATAAAGTACATGAATATTATGGGTAAAGCTCAATGAATTTTTATACCTATGCACTAGGTAATCAGAAGATAAGGCACAAGACTCTTGTATGGTTCTTTCCAGTTGGCAACCTTCTCCCCCTTCCCCACTGCTGCCCTGTATCCACTACCCTGGCTTCTTTCATATACTGGTATCATACATGATATATATTTTTTGTCTAGATTCTTTTATTCAGCATACTATGTATTAAACTCATCAGTGTTAAATGTATCTGTTCTTTTTAGCATATAATGTTGCATTCTATGAAAATAATACCATTTGTAGGTCATTTTCTCATCAATGTTTGGATTACATCCTGGTTTTGGTTATTTTAAATAAAGCTATATGAATGTTTTATATGTCTTTTGGTGGCCAAATGAATTCATTTCTCTTGGGTATATATCTAGGAGTGGAATTTCTATGCCAAAGGGTAAGTCAACGTTAAATAGATACTGACATAGTCTTCCAACTTAGTTATGTCCTTATACACTATTGTAGGAAATCTGAGAGTTCCAGTCACTTCAGGTTTTGTTGACATTTGGTCTTGGCCATCATCTTACTTGTAGCTATTTGCGTATGTAACATATTTTTGTGAGTAACTTTTTTAGATTTTCACATGGTCTGTGACTCTAGCATTTTTACCCTCACATACAGCATTTTTTTTTTTTTTTTTTTTTTTTTTTTGCTATCTTCATATCTTAGTCCTGGCTGCCCTCCTTGATGTCACTTTTTCCAGTGTGCTCCAGTATGTTTGTTTGGAACTGTGTGCCTGTACCACCCTGGTTTTATTTTTATTACTCTTTTTCTAGGCACTGAAAGCTTTTAGTCAGTCATATATACCTCAAAAGTAAGGTAGGACAAGTAAAATGTATAATAAACATTATTACTGCTCACTTCTTTAATTAAAAGGCTATGTATATATGTGTGTGTATGTATGTATAACTGTGATTTTACTATGTATTATATTTTTTTCTTCAGGCTTACATATTAAGAAATACATAGTAGGGGCGCCTGGGTGGCACAGTCAGTTAAGCGTCCAACTTCAGCCAGGTCACGATCTCGCGGTCCGTGAGTTCGAGCCCTGCGTCAGGCTCTGGGCTGATGGCTCAGAGCCTGGAGCCTGTTTCTGATTCTGTGTCTCCCTCTCTCTCTGCCCCTCCCCCATTCATGCTCTGTCTCTCTCTGTCCCAAAAATAAATAAACGTTGAAAAAAAAAAAAAAAAAAAGAAATACATAGTAAAAGTACATAGAGTAAAAAAAAAAAAGTGCTACTTTATGCCAGTACCACCTGCTCTAAACATTGCCAATTTAAGATCACTGGAAAGAGTCATATTGATATTTATACAAATCCAAGTAGTCATGTTGATATTTATACAGATCCAAGTAGCCCTTAAGTGATGGTTAGGCTTTGTGTCACTGATCCAAAAGCTCATTCCAATGAAAGGAGGTGGGGCTACTTAGGTATTTTGAGTTACAGTAGCCAAACTAGGGAAAAAAAAAAAAGAAATGGGAGTGAAGACTAGGTTAAGTAGGACATATAGGTAGTGGAAATAGCATCAGTTACAGCTCATGGGGGATCAAGAATCTGAACCAGATTCACACATTTTCGTCAAACTTTATTGTTGGGCATTGTCTTTGTGTCCACATTTGTTTTATGTCTCAATAAGGAGAGCATATTGAACATGATTGACTTTGTCTCTGCAGATGGGAGGGATCTTAGAGCCTTGGTGACATCTTAATGACTATGAATTCTCAGTGTTCTGTACTAAAGATAGACACGGAAAAATGAAGAGTTCACACTGAATTTATAATGACGAGGATTCTCACTGGATTTTTGAAGTAAAATTGCTCCATTTGGTTTTCTTGCCTTCTGCTTCTTTCTCTTAATCCACTGAATTGAAGAAAATACTATTTGTGAGCTCTGATTATTTCAGTTCCAGTTAATTGAAGCTTTATCATCATTTGCTAATGAATGTACTTGCTCATGGTGGGAGACAGCTTAGAAATAAGATGAAAATCATAAAATCAAACAAGAATACATAAAATCCATATTTTGTCATGACTTAATAACATCTACTTTATTAGGTAAAAGCAACAAGTTCTGAACTTATCCCAGGACTAAAAGAACTGGCTTAACCAAGGTGGTATGTTGAGAAAAAGATTGTAAGTCCAAAGGCCAGAGTCCAAATTCCAGATTATGACACTGGGTATGACATTAACTTTTCTTGTGAACCAATTTCTTCTGCCTAAAAATGGAAGAAAGTAGTAATACTTAAAAGTTATGATGATAAAATTAGAAGATGCACTTAAGAGTTGTGTGAAGCATGCAAACTTAGGACAACAAGGGGTGTCATTATGTGGGATATCAAATGGAAAGAAACATGGAGTGCATGAGGGGGTGGGGTGGAATGGGATGTGGGTGTACTGTCCTTACTGTGCTCCTTTGAATGATCATATGTATAGATTTGAGATGATGCGTGATTCAGTAATTAGTGAGTTACTCAAAGTCTCCTTGAGCTGTTTGATGGGAAGCAGCTGGGCTCACCTTCCCAATTTCCATCCTAATTGCTTTGGGTATAATAAACTGAAGCTCACCTGTTTAGGGGTTATATCTGATGAGGGAAACATTATCTTTTTTTTTTTTTTTTAATTTTTTTTTTTAACATTTATTTATTTTTGAGACAGAGAGAGACAGAGCATGAACGGGGGAGGGTCAGAGAGAGGGAGACACAGAATCTGAAACAGGCTCCAGGCTCTGAGCTGTCAGCCCAGAGCCCGACACGGGGCTCGAACTCACGGACTGCGAGATCATGACCTGAGCCGAAGTCGGCCGCTTAACCGACTGAGCCACCCAGGCGCCCCGGGAAACATTATCTTTAAGTTATCTGATTAAGCATAATTCAAGTGAGAAAAACTGTCCATCAGTGACTTGTTCTAAGGGCTGAGGGAAGCCCTGGTTTTGCTTATAGCCCAAAACAGAGGAAGATTGGAACAGTGCAGATTTCTAAGAGAGGAGGAAAGAGGATTTTGTGCATTGTAAAAGAATACTGGCCTGCAAATCCGGAACTGTGGATTTAAGCAACAAGGAAGTAGGTGACCTTGGCAAAGTGCCTACTCTTCTTTTGAATTCATTCCTATGTGTAAAATGGGTGGGTGGTCCTCACATTCTTCATCTTTGTCGACTCTCCGACTCTCCCCATACTTAGTGCCCTTAGGATGTCTTCTTGTCCTCTACTAAAATCTACCAGGAAAGAATTTAAAGCTGTGAGCCCTAAGGTACAAATAACCAATAGGGTTTCCATTATAAAGGGGATGGGAGTTTTAAGCTAAGGGAATGAAGCTGTAGACTTCCAGGCATTAATGAAAAGGTGGGGAAGCTATTTGGGAAGCAAAAAGGAACTTACTTTCTGGTAGCCTACAATCATAACTTGGCAGTAACTGTGCTTCTTATGCTGTCATCTGGCACAAGTGGAAAGATAAATACGGAAAAAGCAATGGGCCTGGGTAGTTCATCACAGTATGCAGGTCCTCTATGGATGCCAAAAGAGGCAGATGAACACCGTGGGAAAAGGACTTCCCTCCCTGCCCTGCTTGTCCCAAGTGTGTCTCTGTGGGTTCCAGGATACTTTATTTAGGCTAAACATCCCACTCTGTAATTCAACAGATCTATACAATTCTACAAGAAAAGAGGCTTGCCTGAGTGCATTTAGTCTCTGGACCACTTAGAAGCTTACTAGAAATGCAGAGTCTCTGACTCACTGAATCAGAATCTGCATTTTAACAAGATCCCTAGGTGATTTGTGTGCCCATGAAAGTTTGAGAAGTGCTGAATTCATACATCGAGACATTTATTCCCCAGTAATTAGAATCCCTGGTGAGTGTCACCAAAGGCCCCTTTCCCTAATTTAAGTGGTTCTTCTTGCAATGCTGTTTTCGTCCTCTGGCTACTAATACACAGTCATCAGATCCCCCAGGCCCACTCTGAATCGCTGTGGAGCTCGGCTATACATATTTAGTTCTTTTAATGTTTGCTCATAAATCAAGTCCTGCATCCCCTTAATCAATCCAGCAACTCTCCACTGAATTTGCAGCAATTTGTCAACATCTTTCTATATCTGAGAAGCTCTAGGCCTGAATGTAATTTTCTATGAGGGGACACAGGTATTATTTACAGGATTTAAAAGTCCTTTAAGATATGTGATCAAGGCTAATAATCAAACAAAGTTGAAGGCAGTGTATGTGCAAAGATTCAACAATCAGATGGAAACCCACTTGATAGTAGCATCATTATGATGGTTGTCATCATCATAAATTACAATTAAAAAGATAGCCCTTAAACACGGACCATGTAGCCTAAGTGCCAAGGATACAAAGAGGTATAAGATATGACCACATGCCTTGGGAAAGTGCATACGTGTATATACCATGTGCAAAATAAGTGGTTGAAACCCAGTAGAGGGAGAAGGGTTACTAGAGATCAGGGATCTTAGGAAACATTTGAGAGAGGCCTTAAGAACATGTAAAGATGTAGACTAATGCAGAAAAGCAGAAAGGACGTTCTGGGAAGATAAAAGTATGATCCTAAACAAAATGTTGACTCTCTTCTTCATAGACTCTCTACCTCCCATATTCTGAGACCAAACGTTTTTCTCTGTACGTTTTCTGTACTCACCAAATATTCTTCAGGAATAGGCATTACTTTAAAAAAATAAGTGATGCCTTATGAAGCAGAGAAAAATACATAATTTGTTTCTTTATTTTTTATGTGAAATTTATTGTCAAATTGGTTTCCATACAACACCCAGTGCTCATCCCAACAGGTGCCCTCCTGAATGCCCATCACCTACTTTCCCCTCCTTCCCACCCCTATCAACCCTCAGTTTATCCTAAGTTTTTAAGAGTTTCTTATAGTTTGGCTCCCTCCCTCTCTTTTATTTTCTTTTCATCCTTCCCCTCCCCCATGGTCTTAAGTTTCTCAGGATCCACATAAGAGTGAAAACATATGGTATCTGTCATTCTCTGTGTGACTTATTTCACTTAGCATCACACTCTCCAATTCCATCCATGTTGCTACAAAAGGCCATATTTCATTCTTTCTCATTGTCAAGTAGTATTCCATTGTATATATAAACCACAATTTCTTTATCCATTCATCAGTTGATGGTCATTTAGGCTCTTTCCATAATTTGGCTATTGTTGAGAGTGCTGCTATAAACATTGGAGTACAAGTGCCTGTATGCCTCAGCACTCCTGTATCCATTGGGCAAATTCCTAGCAGAGCTATTGCTGGGTCATAGGGTAGTCTATTTTTAATGTTTTGAGGAACCTCCACACTGTTTTCCAGAGTGGCTGCACCAATTTGCATTCCCACTAACAGTGCAAGAGTGTTCCTGTTTCTCCACATCCTCTCCAGCATCTAGTCCCCTGATTTGTTCATTTTAGCCACTCTGACTGCTGTGAGGTGATATCTGAGTGTGGTTTTGATTTGTATTTCCCTGATGAGGAATGACATTGAGCATCTTTTCATGTGTCTGTTGGCCATCTGGATGTCTTCTTTAGAGAAGTGTCTATTCATGTTTTCTGCCCATTTCTTCACTGGATTATTAGTTTTCCAGGTGTGGAGCTTGGTGAGTTCTTTATAGATTTTGGATACTAGCCCTTGTCTGATATGTCATTTGCAAATATCTTTTCTCATTCTGTCAGTTGCCTTTCAGTGTTGTTGATTGTTTGCTTTGCAGTGCAGAAGCTTTTTATCTTCATGAGGTCCCAATAGTTCATTTTTGCTTTTAATTCCCTTGCTTTTGGAGATGTGTCAAGTAAGAAATTGCTATGGCTGAGGTCAGAGAGGTTTTTTCCTGCTTTCTCCTCTAGGGGTTTGATGGTTTCCTGTCTCACATTCAGGTCCTTTATCCATTTTGAGTTTATTTTTATGAATGGTGTGAGAAAGTGGTCTAGTTTCATCCTTCTGCATGTTTCTGTCCAGTTCTCCCAGCAACAGTTGTTGAAGAGACTGTCTTTTCTCCATTGGATATTCTTTCCTGCTTTGTCAAAGATTAGTTGGCCATACTTTTGTGGGTCCAGTTCTGGAGTCTCTATTCTATTCCATTGGTCTATGTGTCTGTTTTTGTGCCAATACCATGCTGTCTTGATGATTACAGCTTTGTAGTGGAGGCTAAAGTCTCGGATTGTGATGCCTCCTGTTTTGGTCTTCTTCAAAATTACTTTGATCATTCAGGGTCTTTAGTGGTTCCATACAAATTTTAGAATTGCTTGTTCTAGCTTCGAGAAGACTGCTGGTGCAATTTTGATTGGGAATGCATTGAATGTGTAGATAGCTTTGGGTAGTATTGACATTTTAACAATATTTATTCTTCCAATCCATGAGCATGGAATGTTTTTCCATTTCTTTGTATCTTCTTCAATTTCCTTCATAAGCTTTCTATAGTTTTCATCATACAGATCTTTTACATCTTTGGTTAGCTTTATTCCTAGGTATTTTATGATTCTTGGTACAGTTGTGAATGGGATCAGTTTCTTTATTTGTCTTTCTGTTGCTTCATTATTAGTGTATAAGAATGCAGCTGATTTCTGTACATTAATTTTGTATCCTGAGACTTTGCTGAATTCATGTATCAGTTCTAGCAGACTTTTGGTGGAGTCTGTCGGGTTTTCCACGTATAATACCATGTCATCTGCAGAAAGTAAAAGCTTGACTTCGTCTTTGCCAATTTTGATGCCTTTGATTTCCTTTCATTGTCTGATTGCTGATTCTGGAACTTCCAAAACTATGTTAAACAACAGCGGTGAGAGTGGATATCCCTGTCGTGTTCCTGATCTCAGGGAGAAAGCTCTCAGTTTTTTTGCCATTGATGATGATATTAGCTGTGGGCTTTTCATAAATGGCTTTTATGGTGTTTAAGTATGTTCCTTCTAATCCGATTTTCTCGAGGGTTTTTATTAAGAAAGGATGGTGAATTTTGTCAAATGCTTTTTCTGCATCGATTGACAGGATCATAGGGTTCTTATCTTTTCTTTTATTAATGTGATGTATCACATTGATTTGCGAATGTTGAACCAGCCCTGCATCCCAGGAATGAATCCCACTTGATCATGGTGAATAATTCTTTTTATATGCTGTTGCATTTGATTTGCTAGTATCTTGTTGAGAATTTTTGCATCCATATTCATCAGGGATATTGGCTTGTAGTTCTCTTTTTTTTCCTGGGTCTCTCTCTGGTTTGGGAATCAAAGTACTGCTGGCTTCATAGAATGAGTCTGGAAGTTTTCCTTCCCTTTCTATTTTTGGAACAGCTTGAGAAGGATAGGTATTTATCTCTGTTTTAAATGTCTGATAGAATTCCCCTGGGAAGCCATCTGGTCCTGGACTGTTATTTGTTGGGGGATTTTTGATAACTGATTCAATTTCTTCTCTGGTTATGGGTCTGTTCAAGTTTTCTATTTCTTCCTATCTGAGTTTTGGAAGTGTGTGGGTGCTTAGGAATTTGTCCATTTCTTCCAGGTTGTCCGTTGGTTGGCATATAATTTTTCATAGTATTCCCTGATAATTGCTTGTATCTCTGAGGGATTGGTTGTAATCATTCCATTTTCATTCACGATTTTATCTATTTGGGTCATCTCCCTTTTCTTTTTGAGAAGCCTGGCTAGAGGTTTATCAATTTTGTTTATTTTTTCAAAAAACCAACTCTTGGTTTCGTTGATCTGCTCTACAGTTTTTTTAGATTCTATATTGTTTATTTCTGCTCGGATCTTTATTATTTCTCTTCTTCTGCTGGGTTTGGGCTGTCTTTGCTGTTCTGCTTCTATTTCCTTTAGGTGTGCTGTTAGATTTTGTATTTGGGATTTTTCTTGTTTCTTGAGATAGGCCTGGATTGCAATGTATTTTCCTCTCAGGACTGCTTTCGCTGCATCCCAAAGCGTGTGGATTGTTGTATTTTCATTTTCGTTTGTTTCCATATATTTTTAAATTTCTTCTCTAATTGCCTGGTTGACCCATTCATTCTTTAGTAGGGTGTTCTTTAACCTCCATGCTTTTGGAGGTTTTCCAGACTTTTTCCTATGGTTGATTTCAAGTTTCATAGCATTGTGGTCTGAAAGTGTGCATGGTATAATCTCAATTCTTGTATACTTAAGAAGGGCTGTTTTTTGACCCAGCATGTAATCTATCTTGGAGAATGTTCCATGGGCACTCAAGAAGAAAGTATATTCTGTTGCTTGGGGATGCAGAGTTCTAAGTATATATGTCAAGTCCATCTGATCCAACGTATCATTCAGGGCCCTTGTTTCTTTATTGATCCTGTGTCCAGATGATGTATCCATTGTTGTAAGTGGGGTATTAAAGTCCCCTGTAATTACCACATTCTTATCAATAAGGTTGCTTGTGTTTGTGATTGTCTTACATATTTGGGGGCTCCCGTATTCTGTGCATAGACATTTATAATTGTTAGCTCTTCTTGATGGATATATCCTGTAATTATTATATAATACCCTTCTTCATCTCTTGTTACAGCCTTTAATTTAAAGTCTAGTTTGTCTGATACAAGTATGGCTACTCTAGCTCTCTTTTGACTTCCAGTAGTATGATAGATAGTTCTCCATCCCCCCACTTTCAATCTGAAGGTGTCCTCAGGTCTAAAATGAGTCCCTCGTAGACAACAAATGAATGGGTCTTGTTTTTTTTTATCCATTCTTATACCCTATGTCTTTTGGTTGGAGCATTTAGTCCATTTACATTCAGTGTTATTATAGAAAGATACGGGTTTAGAGTCATTGTGATGTCTGTAAGTTTCATGCTTGTAGTGATGTCTCTGGTACTTTGTGGTCCTTGCAACATTTCACTCAGAGAATCCCCCTTAGGATCTCTTGTAGGGCTGGTTTAGTGGTGATGAATTCCTTCAGTTTTTGTTTGTTTTGGAAACCTTTATCTCTCTTTCTATTCTGAATGACAGACTTGCTGGATAAAGGATTCTCAGCTGCATGTTTTTTCTGTTCATCACATTGAAGATTCCTGCCATTCCTTTCTGGCCTGCCAAGTTACAGTAGGTAGGTACGCCACTAGTCTTATGGATCTCCCTTGTAAGTTAGAGCCTGTTTATCCCTAGCTCCTTTCAGAATTTTCTCTTTATCCTTTTATTTTGCCACTTTCATTATGATATGTCGTGCAGAAGATTGATTCAAGTTATGTCTGAAGGGAGTTCTCTGTGTCTCTTGGATTTCAATGCCTTTTTCCTTCCCCAGATCAGGGAAGTTCTTAGCTATGATTTGTTCAAGTACACCTTCAGCCCCTTTCTCTTCCTCTTCTGGAATTCCTATGATACAGATATTGTTCTGTTTTATTGCAACACTTAGTTCTCTAATTCTCCCCTCATACTCCTGGGTTTTTTTTTTTTTTTTTTTTTATCTTTTCCTCAGCTTCCTCTTTTTCCATAATTTTATCTTCTAATTCACTTATTCTCTCCTCTGCCTCTTCAGTCCGTGCTATGGCCACCTCCCTTTTATTTTGCACCTCATTTATAGCATTTTTTAGCTCCTCATGACTGTTTCTTAGTTCCTTGATCTCTGCAGCAATAGATTCTCTGCTGTCCTCTATGCTTTTTTGAAACCTAGCGATTAATTTCATGACTATTATTCTAAATTCTTGTTCCGTTATATTGCTTAAATAGTTTTTGATCAAATTATTAGCTGTCGCTACTTCCTGGAGTTCCTTTTGAGGAGAATTCTTACGTTTTGTCATTTTGAGTAGTCCCTATGGTAGCTCCAAACTGCAGGGCACTTCCCCTGTGCTGTCCAGAGTAACTTGTGTTGGTGGGTGGGGCCGCAGTCAGACCCAATGTCTGCCCCCAACCCACCACTGGGGCCACAGTCAGACTGGTTTGTACGTTATCTTCCCCTCTCCCAGGGGCAAAACTCACTGTGGAGTGGTGTGGTCCCTATCTGGGCTACTTGCACACTGCCAGGCTTGTGGTGCTGCTTCGATGGGATCTGGCCAAGGGCATATTAGCTGGGGTGGATCTGCAAGGTGCACAGGGGTGGGAGGGGCAGGCTTAGCTAGCTTTGCCGATGGTGGTCCCCTGCAGGAGGGTCCCTGCAGCACCGGGAGAGAGGCAGACCTGTAGGAGGGATGGATCCACAGAAGCACAGTGTTAGGTATTTGTGCGTTGCAAGCAAGTTTGGTGACAGGAACTGGTTCCCTTTCAAACTTTGCCTGGGGGATGGGAGAGGGAGATGGTGCTTGCCAGCGCCTTTGTTCCCCTGTCAAGCTAAGCTCTGTCTTTCGGGGTTCAACAACTCTCCCTCCCAGTGTCCTATTGCCCTCCCCGCTCTCCAAGTACAGAGCTGTTGACTTTTAACATTCCAGATGTTAAGTCCCGCTGGCTATCAGAACTCACTCCATCTAGCCCCTCCACTTTTGCGAGCCAGACTTCGGGGGCTCTTCCTTGCCTGGTGGGCTGCCCCTCCACCGCCCCGGCTCCCTCCTGCCAGTCCGTGTAGTGTGCACTGCCTCTCTGCCCTTCCTACCCTCTTCCGTGGGCCTCTTGTCTACGCTTGGCTCCGGAGAGACCGTTCTGGTAGTCTTCTGGCCGTTTTCTGGGTTATTTAGGCAGATGTGGGTGGAATCTAAGTGATCAGCAGGACGAGGTGAGCCCATCATCCTCCTACACCACCATCTTCCCAGGTCTCCATAATTTGTTTCTTTAAATTTTTTTTTTTTCAACGTTTATTTATTTTTGGGACAGAGAGAGACAGAGCATGAACGGGCGAGGGGCAGAGAGAGAGGGAGACACAGAATCGGAAACAGGCTCCAGGCTCTGAGCCATCAGCCCAGAGCCTGACGCGGGGCTCGAACTCCCGGACCGCGAGATCGTGACCTGGCTGAAGTCGGACGCTTAACCGACTGCGCCACCCAGGCGCCCCCATAATTTGTTTCTTTAAATCATACCGTCTCATTCATCCAAAAGAAGAATTTTGAAAAACAATGTGTATAGAGGAAATAACAAGGTCTCCTTAGCTGCCCTTCTCTCCCCTTCAGTTGGCTGTAGGAAAGGAGGGGGAAGCACAAATGGCCTCCAACAACATTTTGTAGCAAGTAAGACTCAGGTGGCCTGAGTCCTACAGCTGGTCCTGCTGTGACCAAGTTGTAGAACATTGGGTGTCACTCTCTCATCTGGCAAATGGTTATTATGATCAACCTGTACTTTATAAGGGCCTTTATTGGGTAATCAGATCTTCATATGGGACTTAAAATATCCTGATTTCCGATTTAAAATGGTAATATCTTGTTTTCAAATGACCATATAATTGTTCAACTCCAAACCTTTGAGGATGGAAAGGGGCCTCTGTTAATATTGACAACAGAACACTGGTATCATCTAGGGCTGTCCCACCCCATCAAGCTGTTTGGTTAATGCAGGTAGTGCAGACCAGAGTATTGCTAGAACTTGGGGGAAAGAGAAGGAATTCTTTGTCTCTAGAGGAAAAGATTGCTTGTCTTTGTGAGATGGAGAATTTTATTCTCCAGTTGAGGCCATTCTGTATGGAAGCCATGTCTATATGAAGGACACCTTAGTGTGTGCAGTGAGAGATGGGGATTTGCTGCATATAGCGATTTTTCCATCTCTCTCTCTCTCTCTCTCTCTCTCTCTCTCTCTCTCTCTCTCTCTCTCACCTCTCCTCTCACAGATTGAGTTAGAACTGCTCTCAAGGCCACAGAATAGATGGATGCATATTCTAATTCCTAATGCCTGCAGGGCAATAACTCAGGCCGATTCCTTCAGCTACAATAACAAGGTTTATTTTATTGCAGTTTGAAGGCTGTTTGGGGCCTTAGTAGGAGAGGTTGTCCCTTGGCTCAAATAGGCTAAACATCTGCTAAGTTCTCCCCCAACTTTCTCTTTAACTTTTCTTTATTATTATTGCCCTCAGGAGGCCACTAAGCAGGAGTTGGTGGGAGGAAGAATGGAAGTGACATTTGTATCATTATTCAGCACATTGAGGCAGTTTATTATCTGGGAACTCATTCCTCTCCACCCCACCCCCTAGGAACTTAATATGCAATAATGTTAACACATTAAGCACATAATGTGAGGCTGCATTAATTAATAGTGTTCTGATCTCCTGCAAACTGTAGTCCAACTGTGCTTCTTTTACTGAGCCCAAATGTGGAGGTAGAGAACATGGTGGTCCAGAGGGTGACTAGGCATATGAGATGCCTAAAAACAACCTCAGTCAGTGTGATGAAGAGGAGATATAAGTTATTTTCTAGAATTGGGAAGCCTGCCACAGGAAAAAGGAGTGCATTTGTATTATTGACGATCCAGAAGACAGAATGAAAGCAACATAAAACATAGCTTCCTGACAAGTAGACCTGAGGCCAGCGTATACATATGTAAGGTATTTTCGAAGACGCTGGTTATTGGAGGTGCAGGAGCTTTGCCCTGGGAGAGTGTAGATATGTAAGGAATCTAAACATAGGATCTGTAAATTATGGAGGGACCCAAAGTTACCTGGTTCTCAGCTGGAAACACATTTGAACTATAGCAATTCCTTGTTCCAACTGTTAGGTTACTTTTATCTACATATGTACTCTCAGCCCTGTAGAGTAGTAGTTCATCTTATATACTCAACAGTGATCTCTTTCAAACGTCAAGAACATTTATTTTCATTATAATGGTATTGAATGTTATTGGTTGCCTCCCAAACATCCATTTGCTTCTTCCTGACAGAGATCTAATTTGCCTCAGGTTCTGTCTCTTCTTTATGCAGTTGTGTTGTTCAAGAAAAGCAAAGTCTACCCTCAGTTTCAAAGATGAGGTCCAGTTAAACTGATCATGTGGATCTCTTGTCAGCCATTGGTGTAGGAATATGCATGTGACTCAAGTCTGTCCTGTGAGACTGAAGGAGAAAAAGGTTGGAGGCCTTTGCTAAGATTCTTACTCTTAGGAGAAAGGAGGAGAGTTTGTTTCTCCTCCTTTCTCAGAAAGCAAATGAGGAAGCTTGGCCTCAGTGACGGCTGGCAGCCATCATAAGGTCATGAAAAAATCCAGCCTGAAGAGCATCCATAGAGACAGGAGAAAAGAATAACAGAAATAAAGCAGGCATATGAATTGGACCAAGTCAAAAGGACACCTACCTGTGAACTTCCAGGAAGCCAATAAAACTCTTCTTTAAGATAGTTTCGGTTGGATTTGCTTATATCTAAAAGCATTCTGATAACCTAATCCTGAAGGAGTTGACTGGGAACTTCATTCACTACCTGTTCTACTTTTATAGTGGATTAATTTTATATTGACAAAAAAGTTAACAAAGTAGTAGAGTTCTCAAAATCCTTACCCATGTTTCCATAATGTTAACATTTTACATAATGGTAGTACAGTTATCAAAATCAGGAAATTAGCTGTGATATACTATTAATAAATATAGACCTTAATTAAATTCCATCACTTGTTTCACTATTTTTCTGTTGTAGGATCTTGCCTAAATCCCACATTACATTTTGTTACAGTTTCTCCATAGTTTCTTCTAATCTGTAGTAGGACCTTATTCCTTTTTTTGTCTTTCAATATCTTCGTATTTTGGGAAAGTGCTGATTAGTTATTTTTCATCATCACTGGTTACAGTTCTTTAGCTCTGATTTTCAAACTGAAGAGTTTTGCCAGTTTCGGTGTACTCACAAATGTAAGTTATTCAGTGTTTTTGGCTTCTTTGGTAGTAGCCTGTCCTGAAAACATTGTCCCTTAAAAGAGAGTGTCAATCAACATTAGTACAAGAGTTCACTTAGGAATACTTTCTAGTTTTATAAACAAAAAGGATGTTGTCTTAATTATTTCTTTTGTCTTATTTTCAACGGTCTTTTGAAATTTTCAGCATTTTTTTGGAGTTGAGGCCATAAAAGTCACATTGTGCAAATACACATAAGATACTATGAGCAATAAATTGTACTTCTTGTAAAATACTTTGATGGCATGATACAGTGCCTGCTCTCAAGAGAAAGGTAACATTGAGATACATCTTTAGAGGACAGTAAACAGTGGTCCATACATCTTTTAATAGTTGTAGCAAATGTCTACAGTCTGTTATTTTAACCAGCATGTGATCTATCTGGGGCAGTTGCTTAGGGAATTAAATGGGAGTCCTGGAGGGGGGAAGTGTGTTCTTAATTCTAGAAAAATGCATAAGAAAGAACAAGTATCTCTTGTATCACCAGAACCAAGGGAGATTTGCCTATCATAGAAGATTTAAGCAGATGAAAAATTTTCCATGTAAATGATCCAAATCTAGCAATTTTGGTGTCTGGTGACTGAGCTCTCAGACTTTCCTTAAGACCATTTGCTAGAATAGTCATCCCCAAACCATTGAAATAAATGTGGAATCAACATTATTATAGTTTTGTAAAGGCCAGGTATTAGTGAAATATACCTTACAATAATGCTGAGCATTCTAATAAAAGTGAACATGCTATTTTCCTAGAAACAATTGTCACTCTCTGAAATTCAAAAAATATTGTAGTTACAAAAATTATAATTTGCTCTGAAATAGCTAAAATGTGTGAAGCTTAATCTGTAATGCCCTGTAGCCAATGAAGCTGTGTTGGGTTGCTGCCATTGATTAAATGTAGTAGCAGAGCTGGAGCATTTAATCAATCATAAAAGCCACTTTAATGCATTGTATCACTCCAAAGCTGGAGCGATTAGAGCAGTTGCACTGTAGGCCAGAATGCAAAATGTGGAACAAAAAAGAAGACAAAAAGAGTGACTTCTATATTCAGGTCTTCGTGTCTCAAAATGCCCAAAATGGGTAAAGTTTTGTATATGTTATGTGGATCATTTTAAATGCATAGATAGGACAAAACAACCATCATTTGCGATATATTGAGCTATGCCCACACACATGAGCATAAACAAGTGTAGAAATTTGAGATAGAAAATAATAAATTTTTGAAGAATAATGAATATTTGATGTGTCACTTCTCTTGAAAATTACTTAATTCCTGCCCAAACGAGAATTTCTTATAACGTTCATGCCATAGCTACAACAAAGAAAGGAAGCTATTGCCAGAGTAAGAAGGAAGGGTGGGAGAGAAAGGGGTAGTGGGGTCAGGGCAGGGAAGAGAAGGAAAAGGAGGAGGAAGAGGAAGAACTGAGAACTATTATTGGTTTTCAGAATTGATAGAATAAAATAGGCCTGTGAATCATAATGGGACATGGAATGATCTGGAACCAAGAGAAGTAATGATAACATGGAATTATATGACAAAATAAAGTAGAGACGGATCATCAGGATGGGTAGATGAAGGTTTTTCATGGTCCATTTTGGGGAAGAATTCTAGTTAGTGCCATAACTATATAGTATGCATCAAGTGCAATTATCTACACAGGTAACATATACATGTATGTGTATATTTCAAAATAAATCTATTTATAGATTCCTTTCATCATCTTTTTAAAGTCTTAAGGAAAAAGAATCACTAAATGTCATGAGACTTTTCTGGAAGCTTGATGCAAATGACATTTGAAGTTGAAACTGTGGATCCTAGAACTTACAGAATAGACAAATAATACTTCTGACGATGGTGTCATCATGCATCATTCCACATTGTTTACTACCAAAATCTTGACTCATCTGCAGAGCTAATCTGAAGGGGAGTCTGAGTTCTCACAGCTTACGTGAGGCCTTTGTATTGCCTTTAGTCTGTGCTCAATGTTCCTCATCTTTTTTTTTTTTTTTTTTACTTTAAAACATTTTTTTTAAGTTTTTAAATTTACATCCAAATTAGTTAGCATATAATGAAACAATGATTTCAGGAGTAGATTCATTAATGCCCTTTACCCACTTAGCCCATCCCCCCTCCTACAACCCCTCCAGCAACCCTGTTTGTTCTCCATATTTATGAGACTCTTCTGTTTTGCCCCCTCCATGTTTTTATATTATTTTTGTTTCCCTTTCTTTATGTTCATATGTTTTGTCTCTTAAAGTCCTCATATGAGCGAAGTCATATGATTTTTGTCTTTCTCTGACTAATTTCACTTAGCATAATACCCTCCAGTTCCATCCACATAGTTGCAAATGGCAAGATTTCATTCTTTTTGATTGCCGAGTAATACTTCATTGTATATATATACACCACATCTTCTTTATCCATTCATCCATTGATGGACATTTGGGCTCTTTCCATACTTTGGCTATTGCTGATAGTGCTGCTATAAACATGGGGGTGCATGTGTCCTCTTGAAACAGCACACATGTGTCCCATGGATAAATGCCTACTAGTGTAATTGCTGGGTGGTAGGGTAGTTCTATTTTTAGTATTTTGAGGAACCTCCATACTGTTTTCCAGAGTGGCTGCACCAGCTTGCATTCCCACCAACAGTGCAAAAGAGATCCTCTTTCTCCGCATCTTCGCCAACATCTGTTGTAGCCTGAGTTGTTCATGTTAGCCATTCTGACAGGTTTAAGGTGGAATCTCATTGTAGTTTTGATTTGTATTTCCCTGATGATGAGTGATGTTGAGCATTTTTTCACGTGTCTGTTGGCCATCTGGATGTCTTCTTTGGAGAAGTGTCTATTCATGTCTTTGGCCCATTTCTTCACTGGATTATTTGTTTTTGGGGTGTTGAGTTTAATAAGTTCTTTATAGAGTTTGGATACTAACCCTTTATCTGATATGTCATTTGCAAACATCTTCTCCCATTCTGTTGGTTGCCTTTTAGTTTTGCTGATTGTTTCCTTCGCTGTGCAGAAGCTTTTGATTTTGATGAGGTCCCAATAGTTCATTTTTGCTTTTGTTTCCCTTGCCTCCAGACACATGTTGAGTAAGAAGTTGTGTGGCCAAGATCAAAGAGGTTTTTGCCTGCTTTCTCCTTGAGGATTTTGATGGCTTCCTGTCTTACATTGAGGTCTTTCATCCATTTTGAGTTTGTTTTTGTGTATGGTGTAAGAAAGTGGCCCAGGTTCATTCTTCATGTCACTGTGCAGTTTTGCCAGCATCACTTGCTGAAGAGACTGTCTTTATTCCATTGGATATTCTTTCCTGCTTTGTCAAAGATTAGTTGGCCATACGTTTGTGGGTCCATTTCTGGGTTCTCTATTCTATTCCATTGATCTGAGTGTTCTTGTGCCAGTACCGTACTGCCTTGATGATTACAGCTTTGTATTATAGCTTGAAGCCTGGGACTGTGATGCCTCCAGCTTTGGTTTTCTTTTTCAAGATTGCTTTGGCTATTCAGGGTCTTTTCTGGTTCCATACAAATTTTAGGATTGTTTGTTCTAGCTCTGTGAAGAAAGCTGGTGTTACTTTGATAGGGATTGCATTGAATATGTAGATTGCTTTGGGTAGTATCGGCATTTTAACATATTAATAGTCTTCCTATTCAGGAGCATGGAATCTTTTTCCATTTTTTTTGTGTCTTCTTCAATTTCTTTCATAAGATTTCTATAGTTTTCAGTGTATAGATTTTTCACCTCTTTGGTTAGATTTATTCCTAGGTATTTTATGTTTTTTTTGTGCAACTGTAAATGGGATCAATTCCTTGATTTCTCTTTCTGTTGCTTCATTGTTGGTGTATAGGAATGCAACCAATTTCTGTGCATTGATTTTATATCCTGCAACTTTGCTGAATTCATGGATCAGTTCTAGCAGTTTTTTGGTGGGATCTTTTGGGTTTTCCATATAGAGTATCATGTTGTCTGCGAAGAGTGAAAGTTTTACCTCTTCCTGGCCGATGTGGATGCCTTTTATTTCTTTGGGTTATCTTATTGCAGAGGCTAAGACTTCCAATACTATGTTGAATAACAGTGGTGAGAGTGGACGTCTCTGTCTTGTTCCTAGCCTTAGGGGGAAAGCTCTCAGTTTTTCCCCATTGAGGATGATAATAGCGTTGGGTCGTTCATATATGGCTTTTATGATCTTGAGGTGTGATCTTTCTATCCCTACTTTCTTGAGGGTTTTTATCAAGAAAGGATGCTGTCTTTTTTCAGATGCTTTCTCTGCATCTATTGAGAGGATCATATGGTTCTTGTCCTTTCTTTTATTGATGTGATAAATCACACTGATTTTTTTTGTGGATGTTGAACCAGTCCTTCATCCCAGGTATAAATCCCACTCGGTTGTGGTGAATAATTTTTTAATGTATTGTTGGATCTGGTTGGCTAATATCTTGTTGAGGATTTTTGCATCCATGTTCATCAGAGAAATTGGTCTATAGTTCTCCTTTTTAGTGGGGTCTCTGTCAGGTTTTGGAATCAAGGTAAAGCTGGCCTCATAGAGTTTGGAAGTTTTCCTTCCATTTCTATTTTTTGGAACAGCTTCAAGAGAATAGGTGGTAACTCTTCCTTAAACATTTGGTAGAAGTCTCCTGGAAAGCCATCTGGCCCTGGACTGTTGTTTTTTTGGCAGATTTTTGATTACTAATTCGATTTCCTTACTTGTTATGGGTCTGTTCAAATTTTCTATTTCTTCCTGTTTCAGTTTTGGTAGTTTATATGTTTCTAGGAATTTGTCCATTTCTTCCATATTGCCCATTTTATTGGCATATAATTGCTCATAATATTCTCTTATTATTGTTCATATTTCTGTTGTGTTGGTTGTGATCTCTCCTCTTTCATTCATGATTTTATTTATTTGGGTCCTTTCCTTTTTCTTCTTGACCAAACTGGCTAGTGGTTTATCAATTTTGTTAATTCTTTCAAAGAACCAGCTTCTGGTTTCATTGATCTGTTCTTTTTTTTTTTTTTTTTTCGATAGCATTAATTTCTCCTCTCATCTTTATTATTTCCTGTATTCTGCTGTTTTGGGGTTTTATTTGCTTTTCTTTTTCCAGCTCCTTAAAGCGTTAGGTTAGGTTGTGTATCTGAGATCTTTCTTCCTTCTTTAGGAAGGCCTGGATTGCTATATACTTTCCTCTTATGACCACCTTTGCTGCATCCCAGAGGTTATGGGTTGTGGTGTTATCGTTTTCATTGACTTCCATATACTTTTTAATTTCTTCTTTAACTGCTTGGTTAACACATTCATTCTTTGGTAGGATGTTCTTCAGTCTCCAAGTATTTGTTACCTCAGTGTTCCCCTTCTTGCTCGCCTTGTAGCCTTAATGGTTTGGGATATAGTTCTTGAGTATATCTTTAAAAAATCAAGTTGTAGTTCTTGATTATTTTTAAAAACCACTTTGAAGTATGGTTGACATCAACAAAAGTCTGCCTATTGTAGACAGTTTGAAGACGTTGGATATACATACATTTTTGTGAAACCATCATCACAGTCTCTGCCATCAACATACCCATCACCTCCAACAGTTTTTTTTTCTCGTAGATGTTAGTTGTGATTGCACAGTGATAGTCCTACAATAAGCACCTTTTAAATGCTTTTAAATAGCCCATCTGGTTTGGAGTTTTGAGCATGATGATGAAGACCACTGTCTTTAAGGAATTCATAATATTGAGAAGGCAGTGTTAGTACACGTGACATCACATGATGTGAATAGTTTGTGTAAGAGAGCATGTATGTGTAAATTGTGGGATAAAATTACTGTATGAGCCAAGAGAAGTTTAAAGGAAACTACGGTCATCAAGACCTGAAGTGGTCAGGGAGAACTTCAGGGAGCAGGTGAGATTAAACTTGGGCCATCATAATGGATTTGATTAATTGAAATAAATGGTAAGTTTGAGAGAATTCATAGAGGCATCATGAGCTAAAGAAGCTACCTAAAGTTTCCTGTGAAACAACAGTGGACAGAGATTTTTAGGGGTGATCAGAAACATTAGAGAAGACAATGCCCTGAGTGTATTTGCCTCAGAGGCCACCCTGTGTTGAAAAAGTTTCAAGATGAGTATTCATGGTATAGTGTCTGTTAACGCATTTCAGTTAATGACACAGGGTAACAATGCTAAGGAAAAATCACAAGAAAATGGGGCCAGGAAAAAAATTTGTTTAAAAAAAAAAAAACAAACTAAAAGGTTTGGTTCTGAAGGCACAGAGTGTTTGAGGACAGTGTGGGAGTCATGGGGTTGGCATGGAGAAGGATTCAGGATATTGGAAGACTATTGTCCCTTAGTACTTTATAACAGGTTCTGGATGACTATTTCTTTCAGTTTCTATTCTGTTTTTCTCTTTTATGATTAGAACCTCTAAATTTCAGCCAGATATATGGCTGCCGAAAATAAACACTAAAATTTCCAGACTTGCTTGTAGTTAAGTGCAGCAATTTGTCTAAGACTTGGCCAGTGGGATATGAGCAGATTCATGCATTGAATTTCTAGGCCATGCCCTTAAAAGAGAGTGGGTATGACCTCTATATTCTCTTGTTCCTCTTTTTTTGCGGGCTGGAGTATGGATCTGATGAGGAGCTCTCTCAGACTTCAGGGACAAGGTAGCACCCTAAAAAAGGGTAGAACCATAAGATGGAAGGAATCTGGGTCTCTACTTCCGTGGTGTCACTGTGCCAGGCCTGGACTAACAAACTTGTCTTTAAGAGGGAAATGTGCTACTTTTTGACTTAAGCCACTATATTTTGGGGGGTGTATTTTACATTGTGATTGTTGTTAAGAAGTTCACATTTTGGTGTATGCTTCCTAAAGATGTACTGATCACTTGAGTAAATTAGGGAAAGGTGTTTCAGTGTACATGCGTATAGCATGTGATCTGATCACATTTTCTTGTGAAGAATTTGGTTTTGTTCTTGGCTTCAGGCATAATTCACTCTGTAAGAAAGATGGCAGCTTCACGGTCCCATCTATATTTTTCCCTTCTTCATTCATGTTGATAGTGGAGTAAGGTACCACAAATATATGGCTTGCTATTTCAGAGTGTTTTGCATCACTATTGTAGTTAAACTAGAGGAATAGAGTTGCTTATTTTATATTCCTGAGTTTGGAAGTTCTTTTGAAATTGGCTGTTAAAACATTGAGGCCTATAACTTCATTACAAGGGTTATGGTGTTTCTACTTTGAACTTTCAAAAGACCCAGAAGGAGTAATCATTTGCTAGCAGCTGTTGTGCGGGGTCATTCATGTTAGCCAGCTTATCACAGCTGGTGACACAGAGGCTTGTTCTCTGTTGGGTTTCATAATTTCACTTCTCTGACTTCATTAACACCAAATAATTGATGCATGTGGCCTTTAAAAAGTGCAGGGGGGTGAGGTCAGAGAAGTTCCGGGCTGCACAGTGTTCTTGAGGGAACAAATACTTTTCAAAAGTCACTCAGTGTTCACTCCTGCTTTGTTTTCCTCTGCTTCTCCCACGCTCTGATTCCGAAGTCATATCTGATGGAGGCCAAAGATTAGCAACCTTGTAACAGTGTCCTTCCAGGTCTGCAGGGATAGGTTTCAAAACAGCCTTAGACTCTGAAGGAGAAAAGTGTGGTCTCACTCAGGTCATAAAACCACAGCCTCTGAGCAAATCAGGAGTGGAAAATGTCTGAGAGGGCAATTCCTGGGTCACCAAACATTATCGGAAGCAAGAGCAATGGATATAAAAAATAGTTTAATATTAACAAATCCAAAATTCCCAGGGAAAACATTTTTCTTCTCCACTTCTTTCACTGAGCTAATAAATGCACTTTTGCTTCTGTTTATTCCCTCATATTTTTTTCCTTTTCTATCTTTGATTCCTTCTTCCTTTTGCTGAAGAAATTAGCACTTGCAAGGTTATGCAGGGCTAATAGGGTGTGAGAAATGCAGTTTTAGAAACCCTAGAACCCCTCTGGGTAGAAGAAGTAGATACATGTGTTTGGGGAACCACCGTTCTCTCTGCCTCAGAAGCGTCCCTGTTCATTCTCTGCACCAGCAAGGTGCCCAACAAAGATTCAGTGACCTGCAAGTATATCAAGCAGATCTCCTAATTTATGTCTGTGGGATTTACAAACTTCACTGTAATGTATTCGGAAAATTTTGCATCCTTTCGACAAGATGTATTGAGTCTCTAGCCCTGGGTTGTGATTGATCCCAATGCTGGGGTAATACATTAGAGAGTCACACTGATCTGACAGGCCTTTATTATGGTTTTGAAAAGGCATGTATCCTGGGTGAAAATCCTCAAAGGTCATTCCTAGGAAAAAAAATTTAGGATTTGTAATGGATGTGAAACGAAGAGATGTTTCCATTCACCATGTGGGCAATGCTGAATGTGTGGTGTTGGTTTCAGCGGTCTGCATCAGGTGTGGGTTATCTGTTTGGAGAGAGCTGCCCTAATACAAGGTCATGACAGTCATTCCCAAGTAGGAGACATTGATTTTCTTAAACCTGTTCTACAGTTTTAGAGTGCCTGCAACCTGGGCCGTTTACTCCAAATAAATATCCTTGGAACCAAGAGGATCCCAGAGGACTGTTGTTATGCCATATCATCATAGGCATTCTTTGGAAAAATTGGAAAGTCAGTAACATGTAAACTTTGCCTGCCGTTCCACCCAAATTCTTCCTCAAGTTTCAATCTTAAAAATCTCTGCAAAGGATACCGGTAATAACACAATTTGTGACTGCTAACAGGGGTTTAATCAATGTCTTGAGGATTAAAAGCTCCAAACCTCAAAGGAATAAAACTGTAATGATTGAATGAAAGCCTATTTGGTTAATGTTTTGGGAGAGAAACTAGGACGCGGGCCCCATAAATCAAATTGTTTGACAGGCTTACATCCAGTGAGGCTGACCCGTTTCCTCCCCTGGGGTAAAGAAAACAAAACACTGATAGCAGATCAAGAGTTACCAGCTGCATGCAAGGACATTATATGTATTAAAATATTCTAGGGATTTTAGGGGCACCTGAGCTGCATGCAAGGACATTATATGTATTAAAATATTCTAGGGATTTTAGGGGCACCTGAGTGGCTCAGTTGGTTGAGCATCTGATTTCAGCTCAGGTCATGATCTTGAGGTTTGTGAGTTCAAGGCCCCTTGGTGCTTTGTGCTGACAGCTCAGAGCCTGGAGCCTGCTTTGGCTTCTGTGTGTCTGTCTCTGTCTGTCTGTCTGTCTCTCTCTCTCAAAAATAAATATTAAAAAAATATAAATTTATTTTAGGGTAGCTGTCCTAGGTCCTTTCTCAGACTTGCTGAGTCACCTTGGAAATAGTATTTCCTCATTGGTTGAAAGAGGAAGTTAGAGTAAATGATTTTATTTTGCAGCTTGAAGGTGATTTCTTTGATCTCAGGCTCCCATGGCACAGGGAATGCAGGGAAGGAATGAGGATGGGTGTAAATGTGGAAGCCCTGGTGAACTTGACTCAGCATAAGCCTGTCTTTATTAAAGAAAAAGGTGTTTTAACTTGAAGGCAGTTACAAGGAGATGTTGCCTACAAGATGCCGGATGGATGACATTCCCACTCACTGCTTTGGCAGAGCTGACTCGAATTTTGCTCTTTGGTTACTGTAGTGTGGAACTGCTGCAAGATGTTATTCTTTGCAACAGATGGCTTTCCAGGTATGTGGCAAAATTACCCTATTTTATTTGGCATCAATCAAATTTTAGGAGATTAAGATGAAATGATTTGGAGCAAATAAGATACTCCCCCACCCCCAAATCTGTCAGGTGCAAACTTTTAAAAATAAAGTTGTTGCTGGAAAATAAACTTCTATAAACTCCAAATTGTATCCTCTTACCTTAGGGAGGGGAAGAACTGGACCAAAGGTAAGCAGGGATGTCGTCACTGTTCAGTCTAGAAGGAGAGAATGTCAGGACCTAGGACTAGAGCTACTGGTTTTAGGGTGTAAAGGACACCAGCTTCTTCTGTGGTATGATTGGGGAGATGATGGTCAGACTGCTCCTGGACCAAGAGAACATGTGAGTTGCAGAATAGTAACAGCACAAGGATCCAGTTGAGTTTTAGTCAGGGATCATGGTGTGACATAAAACACTTATGTTTTATGTCCTTAGAACACTGCTAGATGCATTCAATCCATTTTAGCTTTCCTCATTATCATTATAGTTACATCCACAATATTTCCCTGTGCACCTGTCACCCTTTGCACTTACCATAATGTTTTATCACTATTTACTTGTGTGCCTTTCTCATTTGACTGCAGATCCATGATAGTAGGGACTGAGACTGAATAAGCTATTTTTTAACATTCTGTACTTGTCTGAGCTTGGATATGAGAGATTAAAAAAAATAAGGCAAGTTAGATTTTGGAAGTAGAAAATTTCCTCTGCAGATTTTTTTCTACCAGAGAAAAAGACCAGCTATGGCAAATGTATTCCAGGTTCCACTAGTAAGTAGCTTCTGTCTCAACTGTATCATGGATCACAAGTCACCACACAAAGTTAAATGTCACTGTGGCAGCTTCTGAAGATAGGTTCACTCCACACCATGCCAGCCTTCTTGTGGCCTGTATTTCCTGTAATGTAATGCTTCATTTGTTGGACTCCTGGAGCTCAGATTTATGATCTGATTTGGCCAAACAGATGCACCTGGATGAGACCTTAAAGGCCAATGTAAACATTAGAACATAATGATATGCAGCTTTTGTGGAAAGTGCATTTGTGGAGTCACTTAGATTTTTTTATTAACTGCATTTGTATTGGAGGTTCTGGTGTCTAGTCCCTAGTGTTTTGAATGTTAAGCAGTAGGTGGCCCTATCAGTGGGATTTCTACTGGAACACCTCTGTATTGTGGATGGACATCTCTTCTTCTATAATGAAGACTAGATTCTCTTGCCTGCAACTAAGAACTGACCCACAGAATAATTGGGACTGAAAGTGGTTGCACATTCTGAAAGGAAAGGGAATGTGGGATGGACTCTCTGATTTGGATGGGGAAGTCTCCAGTTACCACTAAAGGTGGGGCACTAGTATTATTCTTTGCCACCCAGTGCAAACTGTTAAACTTATCCCTTGTGGCCACCAGGACTGAAGGAGTGGTTTTGACAGCCGAAAGAAATAAAGGAAGGAGGAAAGAAAGGAAGGAAAGAAAGACCCTGCAGGAGACCATTATAGAGAGCACAGTTATAGGGGGAAAGACTGGCTGTTTCTAACTAAATTAAAGAGCTGAACAATAGCAGACTCAGGATTTTAAATCCTAAGCTGAGTTAGGGAACAGAGGCATTTCATTGTCTCACCTAAAATAACCTCCTACAGTTCCAGGGCTGACATGTGCAACAATGGCCACAGAATCTGTTCATGTAGGGTTCTGGGTTAAAACATAGGCTAAATTCATAGCTTTACCAGGTCTCTCAGGTAAAAGGTAGGACACTGGTTGGTAAAGAAATGGATCCTAGAAGATTGGAATTGGAATACTGAGGAAGTCCAGTTTCCCTTAATATCCTAGGGCAGCAGAAGCCACCCCTGTCTCCTGTTAATGAGACTGATTCTATGATGCCTGAGACATTGTGATGACTTCATGGAATAAGATGCCAAGTTCCTCCTGCCCCCCTCAACCACCATATCTGGCATCTGGAGTTATATCCCAGTATGCTCTCAGGGATCAATTACAAATCAAATCTAGGTGTTGACGTAAGCATTTCAATATTGTACGTCAACAAAAAATCTTGGGAAATACCGATAGGAATTAGTCCTAAGGATGCAAGACCAGTGAGGGAGAAATATATTTTAGATGCATTTGAATTTGTCAATTTTGGTGCATTTACAAGAGGTTCAGGATTAATTGTGCTATGCCAGATGAACTCAAATAATTGGACATGGATTTATTTATTTTCTGGGATTGTTGATTAAAACTGGACTCAGTTGTAACCTATGCCAGATGAATTGAATGAAGAGGACGGAAATGCCTTGGGTTTAATATAAAGCAAGGAATCCAGAGTGTTTGGAAGACATGGGATTTGGAAGAGGTGTATAATCAGCTCATTTTTCCAAAACATGTCCTACGAGAGAACTTAGATGATACTCACTTTATCTCACATTAAAAATACACTGATGAGGGAAGCACCAGACTTTAAAAATTACTTCACTGGCTATCCTCTCTAGGCTTAGATAAAAGTGGGAAAAGCAACTATTTATTTTTTTTTTATATATATATATGAAATTTATTGTCAAATTGGTTTCCATACAACACCCAGTGCTCATCCCAAAAGGTGCCCTCCTCAGTACCCATGACACATCCTCTCCTCCCTCCCACCCCCCATCAACCCTTAGTTCGTTCTCAGTTCTCAACAGTCTCTTATGCTTTGGCTCTCTCCCACTCTAACCTCTTTTTTTTTTTTTTTTTGTTCCCCTCCCCCATGGGTTTCTCTTAAGTTTCTCAGGATCCACATAAGAGTGAAACCATATGGTATCTGTCTTTCTCTGTATGGCTTATTTCACTTAGCATCACACTCTCCAGTTCCATCCACGTTGCTACAAAAGGCCATATTTCATTTTTTCTCTTTGCCACGTAGTACTCCATTGTGTATATAAACCACAATTTCTTTATCCATTCATCAGTTGATGGACATTTAGGCTCTTTCCATAATATGGCTATTGTTGAGAGTGATGCTATGAACATTGGGGTACAAGTGCCCCTATGCATCAGTACTCCTGTGTCCCTTGGATAAATTCCTAGCAGTGCTATTGCTGGGTCATAGGGTAGGTCTATTTTTAATTTTTTGAGGAACCTCCACACTGCTTTCCAGAGCGGCTGCACCAATTTGCATTCCCACCAACAGTGCAAGAGGGTTCCCGTTTCTCCACATCCTCTCCAGCATCTATAGTCTCCTGATTTGTTCATTTTGGCCACTCTGACTGGCGTGAGGTGACATCTGAGTGTGGTTTTGATTTGTATTTCCCTGATAAGGAGCGACGCTGAACATCTTTTCATGTGCCTGTTGGCCATCCAGATGTCTTCTTTAGAGAAGTGTCTATTCATGTTTTCTGCCCATTTCTTCACTGGGTTATTTGCTTTTCGGGTGTGGAGTTTGGTGAGCTCTTTATAGATTTTGGATACTAGCCCTTTGTCCGATATGTCATTTGCAAATATCTTTTCCCATTCCGTTGGTTGCCTTTTAGTTTTGTTGGTTGTTTCCTTTGCTGTGCAGAAGCTTTTTATCTTCATAAGGTCCCAGGAATTCACTTTTGCTTTTAATTCCCTTGCCTTTGGGGATGTGTCGAGTAAGACATTGCTACGGCTGAGGTCAGAGAGGTCTTTTCCTGCTTTCTCCTCTAAGGTTTTGATGGTTTCCTGTCTCACATTCAGGTCCTTGATCCATTTGGAGTTTATTTTTGTGAATGGTGTGAGAAAGTGGTCTAGTTTCAACCTTCTGCATGTTGCTGTCCAGTTCTCCCAGCACCATTTGTTAAAGAGACTTTTTTCCATTGGATGTTCTTTCCTGCTTTGTCAAAGATGAGTTGGCCATACGTTTGTGGGTCTAGTTCTGGGGTTTCTATTCTATTCCATTGGTCTATGTGTCTGTTTTTGTGCCAATACCATGCTGTCTTGATGATGACAGCTTTGTAGTAGAGGCTAAAGTCTGGGATTGTGATGCCTCCTGCCTTGGTCTTCTTCTTCAAAATTACTTTGGCTATTCGGGGCCTTTTGTGGTTCCATATGAATTTTAGGATTGCTTGTTCTAGTTTCGAGAAGAATGCTGGTGCAATTTTGATTGGGATTGCATTGAATGTGTAGATAGCTTTGGGTAGTATTGACATTTTGATAATATTTATTCTTCCAATCCATGAGCAGGGAATGTCTTTCCATTTCTTTAAATCTTCTTCAATTACCTTCATAAGCTTTCTATAGTTTTCAGCATACAGATCCTTTACATCTTTGGTTAGATTTATTCCTAGGTATTTTATGCTTCTTGGTGCAATTGTGAATGGGATCAGTTTCTTGATTTGTCTTTCTGTTGCTTCATTGTTAGTGTATAAGAATGCAACTGATTTCTGTACATTGATTTTGTATCCTGCAACTTTGCTGAATTCATGGATCAGTTCTAGCAGACTTTTGGTGGAGTCTATCGGATTTTCCATGTATAATATCATGTCATCTGCAAAGAGCGAAAGCTTGACTTCATCTTTGCCAATTTTGACGCCTTTGATTTCCTTTTGTTGTCTGATTGCTGATGCTAGAACTTCCAGCACTATGTTAAACAACAGCGGTGAGAGTGGGCATCCCTGTCGTGTTCCTGATCTCAGGGAAAAAGCTCTCAGTTTTTCCCCGTTGAGGATGATGTTAGCTGTGGGCTTTTCATAAATGGCTTTTATGATCTTTAAGTATGTTCCTTCTATCCCGACTTTCTCAAGAGTTTTTATTAAGAAAGGGTGCTGGATTTTGTCAAAGGCCTTTTCTGCATCGATTGACAGGATCATATGGTTTTTCTCTTTTTTTTTGTTAATGTGATGTATCACGTTGATTGATTTGCGAATGTTGAACCAGCCCTGCATCCCAGGAATGAATCCCACTTGATCATGGTGAATAATTCTTTTTATATGCCGTTGAATTCGATTTGCTAGTATCTTATTGAGAATTTTTGCATCCATATTCATCAGGGATATTGGCCTGTAGTTCTCTTTTTTTACTGGGTCTCTGTCTGGTTTAGGAATCAAAGTAATACTGGCTTCATAGAATGAGTCTGGAAGTTTTCCTTCCCTTTCTATTTCTTGGAATAGCTTGAGAAGGATAGGTATTATCTCTGCTTTAAACGTCTGGTAGAACTCCCCTGGGAAGCCATCTGGTCCTGGACTCTTATTTGTTGGGAGATTTTTGATAACCGATTCAATTTCTTCGCTGGTTATGGGTCTGTTCAAGCTTTCTATTTCCTCCTGATTGAGTTTTGGAAGAGTGTGGGTGTTCAGGAATTTGTCCAATTCTTCCAGGTTGTCCAATTTGTTGGCATATAATTTTTCGTAGTATTCCCTGATAATTGTTTGTATCTCTGAGGGATTGGTTGTAATAATTCCATTTTCATTCATGATTTTATCTATTTGGGTCATCTCCCTTTTCTTTTTGAGAAGCCTGGCTAGAGGTTTGTCAATTTTGTTTATTTTTTCAAAAAACCAACTCTTGGTTTCGTTGATCTGCTCTACAGTTTTTTTAGATTCTATATTGTTTATTTCTGCTCTGATCTTTATTATTTCTCTTCTTCTGCTGGGTTTAGGCTGCCTTTGCTGTTCTGCTTCTAGTTCCTTTAGGTGTGCTGTTAGATTTTGTATTTGGGATTTTTCTTGTTTCTTGAGATAGGCCTGGATTGCAATGTATTTTCCTCTCAGGACTGCCTTCGCTGCGTCCCAAAGCGTTTGGATTGTTGTATTTTCATTTTCGTTTGTTTCCATATATTTTTTAATTTCTTCTCTAATTGCCTGGTTGACCCACTCATTCGTTAATAGGGTGTTCTTTAACCTCCATGCTTTTGGAGGTTTTCCAGACTTTTTTCTGTGGTTGATTTCAAGCTTCATAGCATTGTGGTCTGAAAGTATGCATGGTATGATTTCAATTCTTGTAAACTTATGAAGGGCTGTTTTGTGACCCAGTATATGATCTATCTTGGAGAATGTTCCATGTGCACTCGAGAAGAAAGTATATTCTGTTGCTTTGGGATGCAGAGTTCTAAATATATCTGTCAAGTCCATCTGATCCAATGTCTCATTCAGGGCCCTTGTTTCTTTGTTGACCGTGTGTCTAGATGATCTATCCATTTCTGTAAGTGGGGTGTTAAAGTCCCCTGCAATTACCACATTCTTATCAATAAGGTTGCTTATGTTTATGAGTAATTGTTTTATATATTTGGGCGCTCCGGTATTCGGCACATAGACATTTATAATTGTTAGCTCTTCCTGATGGATAGACCCTGTCACTATTATATAATGTCCTTCTTCATCTCTTGTTACAGCCTTTAATTTAAAGTCTAGTTTGTCTGATATAAGGATGGCTACTCCAGCTTTCTTTTGGCTTCCAGTAGCATGATAAATAGTTCTCCATCCCCTCACTCTCAATCTAAAGGTGTCCTCAGGTCTAAAATGAGTCTCTTGTAGACAGCAAATAGATGGGTCTTGTTTTTTTATCCATTCTGATACCCTATGTCTTTTGGTTGGCGCATTTAATCCATTTACATTCAGTGTTATTATAGAAAGGTATGGGTTTAGAGTCATTGTGATGTCTGTATGTTTTATGCTTGTAGTGATGTCTCTGGTACTTTGTCTCACAGGGTCCCCCTTAGGATCTCTTGGAGGGCTGGTTTAGTGGTGACAAATTCCTTCAGTTTTTGTTTGTTTGGAAAGACCTTTATCTCTCCTTCTATTCTAAATGACAGACTTGCTGGATAAAGGATTCTCGGCTGCATATTTTTTCTGTCTAGCACACTGAAAATCTCGTGCCAATTCTTTCTGGCCTGCCACGTTTCAAAAGAGAGATCAGTCACGAGTCTTATAGGTCTCCCTTTATATGTGAGGGCACGTTTACCCCTTGCTGCTTTCAGAATTTTCTCTTTATCCTTGTATTTTGCCAGTTTCACTATGATATGTCGTGCAGAAGATCGATTCAAGTTACGTCTGAAGGGAGTTCTCTGTGCCTCTTGGATTTCAATGCCTTTTTCCTTCCCCAGTTCAGGGAAGTTCTCAGCTATGATTTCTTCAAGTACCCCTTCAGCACCTTTCCCTCTCTCTTCCTCCTCTGGGATACCAATTATGCGTAGATTATTTCTTTTTAGTGTATCACTTAGTTCTCTAATTTTCCCCTCATACTCCTGGATTTTTTTATCTCTCTTTTTCTCAGCTTCCTCTTTTTCCATAACTTTATCTTCTAGTTCACCTATTCTCTCCTCTGCCTCTTCAATCCGGGCCGTGGTGGTTTCCATTTTGTTATGCATTTCGTTTAAAGCGTTTTTCAGCTCCTCGTGACTGTTCCTTAGTCCCTTGATCTCTGTAGCAAGAGATTCTCTGCTGTCCTCTATACTGTTTTCAAGCCCAGCGATTAATTTTATGACTATTATTCTAAATTCACTTTCTGTTATATTATTTAAATCCTTTTTGATCAGCTCATTAGCTGTTGTTATTTCCTGGAGATTCTTCTGAGGGGAATTCTTCCGCTTGGTCATTTTGGATAGTCCCTGGCGTGGTGAGGACCTGCAGGGCACTTCCCCTGTGCTGTGGTGTATAACTGGAGTTGGTGGGTGGAGCCGCAGTCAGACCTGATGTCTGCCCCCAGCCACCGCTGTGTCCACAGTCAGACTGGTGTGTGCCTTCTCTTCCCCTCTCCTATGGGCGGGATTCACTGTGGGGTGGGGTGGCCTGTCTGGGCTACTTGCACACTGCCAGGCTTGTGATGCTGGGGATCTGGCGTCTTAGCTGGGGTGGGTAGGCAAGGTGCACAGGGGCAGGAGGGGCAGGAGGGGCAGGCTTAGCTTGCTTCTCCTTAGGTGATCCTCTTCAGGAGGGGCTCTGTGGCAGCAGGAGGGAGTCAGATCCGCTGCCGGAGGTTTGGCTCCGCAGAAGAGCAGAGTTGGGTGTTTGCGCGGAGCGAGCAAGTTCCCTGGCAGGAACTGGTTCTCTTTGGGATTTTGGCTGGGGGATGGGCGGGGGAGATGGCGCTGGTGAGCGCCTTTGTTCCCCACCAAACTGAGCTCTGTCGTCCGGGGGCTCAGCAGCTCTCCTTCCCTTTGTCCTCCAGCCTTCCCGCTTTCTGAGCAGAGCTGTTAACTTATGACCTCCCAGAGGCTAAGTCGCGCTTGCTGTCGGAACACAGTCCGTCAGGCCCCTCCGCTTTTTGCAAGCCAGACTCGGGGGCTCTGCTTGGCCGGCGAGCCGCCCCTCCGCCCCGGCTCCCTCCCGCCAGTCCGTGGAGCGCGCACCGCCTCGCCGCCCTTCCTACCCTCTTCCGTGGGCCTCTGGTCTGCGCTTGGCTCCGGCGACTCCGTTCTGCTAATCCTCTGGTGGTTTCCTGGGTTATTTAGGCAGGTGTAGGTGGAATCTAAGTGATCAGCAGGACGCGCGGTGAGCCCAGCGTCCTCCTACGCCGCCATCTTCCCCTATCTTCGAAAAGCAACTATTTAAATGGCTTCCTGATTTCAATGAAGATGTTAGATACTCAGAGTATCACAGGCAAATTATTAGCCATTAATGCTCAGAAGCAAGATAAACATGTTACCACTGAAGGCAGCAGGGCATAACTGGAAATCAGAATAATTTAATCTATGTGGAATTTTTGCAATGTATGCCTAAAAAAAAGACTATGTGTATGTGTGTGTGTATATGTGTATATGTGTGTGTGTGTGTGTGTGTATACACCTCATAACTCAGGACTTAATGAATATAAGTCTGACTTGAACTACACTATACACATTTGGAGACCTTCAACTAACTTACAACCCTGACCTAGCACCACTGAAGTGAAGGAGAAGTTGGGCATGCATAAGGAAGTATCCTTATAACTTTCCAAGTGTTTATTGTAAATCTTGCTCCTAGCCTTCCCCAAAAAGAACTGTGGTAAATTCAAGTTTAATTATTTACTGACCATTGGGAAATACCTTGTTTGGGGAGAAATTATTGGACATTGACTCTATGAAAACACTACTCTTTGGTAACTCAGGACAGTACTGTGATTTAGAGGTGAGAACTGAGACTTAGGAATGCCAGGTGATAAAGAGAATTTCGGTCTGGCATTGTGTAGTAGTCGGCCCAGTGGGTCCAAAAACTATGATCATTGGTGCTTAGATGGAAAAGGTATAACCTTAGAAACAGGCAGGATACCTAGGTTAGTCTGGCTTGTGGAATGGTAACCATTAAAAACCAAGTGGAAACCCTTGGAACTAAAGGAAATAGACATGTAGAATAATTTCAGAGGTTAGTCCATCTTTTATACACTTGTAAGATTCAAAAATGGTTAATTTTTATTATATCCTAGTTAATTCTCCTGTAGGGTTAGTATGACAGAAGAATATGGGGTTTAACAATGGATTATTATTTTAAGTGTAATTAAGTAATGGCTCCAACTGTGATCACTGTTCTGGATGTGTTATTTTGATTATTAGATAATCCCAGCTATTGGCTTCTGTTCTTCAGCTATTTAGCTTGAAACTCTTGGTCTTCTCCCCACATCCTAATAAACAACATCAGAAATAGTTTCTTTTCACACAGCAGTACGTGAGTGTACCATAACTAACTTGATTTGGGCTGTGCCAATCACTATTTGCCTTAATTTATTCCTCAGGAACATTCATCACACAGTTCCTCAGGACAACATGCTAGTCTACAAAATTGACACCATGCTGATAGGACCAAATAAGCAGGAAGTAGTGAGTATCCTGAATAGTTCAATGAGATACATGTATGCCTACCACCTCAGTGAAAATGTTGGGGATATATACTTGAGCATATGAGGATATATCTGCCAAAAAGAAATACAAGTTACAGCACATGGAATCCCTTCTCATTAAGAAACAGGCACAATGCTTAATGGCTCTGTTTTGATTTTGGAAGCAACATACACCACATACATTATTCCAGCTTATTTACCCATAGTGCTTATAGCCTTGAACAAAGGAAGGGTCAACAGGTGGTCCAACTTGTAATACAAGTAGCACTGCTTTTGGAGCCAGAGAATCCAATGGTGCCAAAACATCTGAAGCAGAACGAAATGGTTTACAGACCTGTCATAAACTTAGTAGGATAAATAACTAGTAGTGCAATTGCTGGATCATAGGGTAGCTCTATTTTTAACTTTTTGAGGAAACTTCATACTGTTTTCCAGAGTGGCTGCCCCAGTTTGCATTCCCATTTCTTGCACCCTTGCCAACACCTTGTTTCTTGTGTTGTTGATTTCAGCGATTCTGAAAGGTGGGAGGTGATATCTCGTTGTTTTGAATTGTATTTCCCTGATGAGTGATGTGGAGCATCTTATGTGTCTGTTGGCCATCTGGTTGTCTTCTTTGGAAAAAAGTCTATTCATGTCTTCTACCTATTTTTTAAATGGATTATTCATTTTTTGAGTGTTGAATTTTAAATTTTTTTTTTTTCAACGTTTATTTATTTTTGGGACAGAGAGAGACAGAGCATGAACGGGGGAGGGGCAGAGAGAGAGAGGGAGACACAGAATCGGAAACAGGCTCCAGGTTCTGAGCCATCAGCCCAGAGCCCGACGCGGGGCTCGAACTCACGGAGCGTGAGATCGTGACCTGGCTGAAGTCGGACGCTTAACCGACTGCGCCACCCAGGCGCCCTGAATTTTAAAAGTTCTTTATATGTTTTGGGTACTAACTAGGTATTTGCCCAGAGAATGCAAAAAAAAATAATAATTCAAAGAGATACACGCACCCCAATGTTTATAGCAGCATTATCTACAAGAGCTAAACTATGGAAACAGTCCAAGTGTCCACTGACTGATGAGTGGCTAAAGATGTGGTGTGTGTGTGTATACATACACATACATACCATGGAACATTAGCCTAAAAATGAATGAAATCTTGCCATTTGCAATGACATGGATGGAGCTAGGAATGGATGGAGCATATTTTCCTTGTGCTGAGGAAAATAAGTCAGAGAAAGACAAATACCGTATGATTTCACTCATGTGGAATTTAAGAAACAAACAGGCATAGGAAAAAAAGAGACAAATCAAAAAATAAACTCTTTAGAGAAAAACTGATGGATACCAGTAGGGAAATGGGGGCCAAGAGAGGGGTTAAATAGGTGATGGGGATTAAGGAGGGCACCTATCACGAGGAGCACCAAGTGTTGTATGAAAGTGTTGAATCACTACATTATACACCTGAAACCAATATTAAACTGTATGTTAACTCACTGGAATTAAAATTTTAAAAACTCAGTAGGAAATCATAGTTGAGGTCTCTAGACTTTTGAAGAAAGCCAAGGCCTCCTGTTCAAAAACAATTCCCTTTTGAGAAAGAATTTTTAGCTTGCTAGTGGATTCTAATAAAGAAGGAATCAAGGAATACCATGTTACATTAGACTTAAGCTGGTTATTTTAAACTGGGTGTGATCAAACCTAATGTTTAATAAAATCAGATGAGACCAACAGTACTTGTCAGCAAATGGTACTCTTATGTAGGATCTGGGCCTAGGAAAGTCATGATGGCACAAAATAAGCTGCTGGAAATGATGCCTCACCTATCAGTGTGCCTGAGCAGATGATGTGGCTAGCACTTGCTGGGATGGTCTTCTGAGAAATAGCCCTCTGGCTTTGGTTTTGGCTTTGGCTTTGGCTTTGGCTTTGGCTTTGGCTTTGGCTTTCTCTGGGATGGGAAACATACAGAACTTAAGGAGGCAATATTAAGATTGGTTTGCCATGAAGCATACTCATCAGGGGAGGGGGAGCCTTGGATCTATGATTTGTGGAAAGTGGATCATGTGCCATTTATTTCCTATACATTTAGACATATGAGGAGCTGAGCCTAAGAAAGGGTATGTGAATTGCCCCAGGTGACAGCATTAGGGAATGGTGCAGCTGATATTAAAGTTCAAGGACTCTCATCCCTCATCCACCATGTAGTGCTTTGCACTATACTTTGCTTCCATTGCACTTGAGCTCTCATCTCTTGAAGCACTCTCAGAGAATACTTTTATACCATACTCAGAGCTGTTAGAGTGCGCCCCTACCTAGTCTGTCCTATACGCTAGACATTTCTCATTTTTCAGTTCCAAAATAACCACCCTCACCTGGCATCCCACCTAGTCACCCTTCCAGCTTGTTCCTCTTGCAAGGGCACTTGTCTTCAGATCACACTCCTTTTCTCCCCAGGATTTGTCAGTGTCATTTCATCATTGTACTTGCCCTTTGCTCCTGTCCATATTGTATTGATCTCTGCTCATTATTTAATTTACATAATGAAACTCCAAAAAATTGGGTGTTGGGGAACTCGAAGGAAGATACAAGGAAATGTCTAAGTAGATAAAACCTGAATGGTAAGACTATGAAGCTATAAAAAATACTCATTTTTATCTTGAGACAGTTCTTCAAATAGCTAAAGATGGTTCTTATTTTCCTTTTGAAGGCATGTTTTCCCAGGCAGAACTGCCTCAGTTCTTCCAGACTCCCCGTAGGACCTTGTGTTACTTTGTTCTTACTGATCAATTAGGCTTCCTGTGGGTAGGCACCTATTTTTTTTTTTATGTGAGCAAGTTTACCAATTTTGCTACCATCAACATGGAAAAAATATCATGATGATTATTTCCCTTGTTCTAATCACTGTATTTCTACTAGGGGTGAAAAGTTTTATGCTACTTTTTCCCCCAATAATATTAAATTGTTTTTTGTTCACCTGAAGCTTCTAGTGCCTTCTTACTATCTGCCTTTAGCATTCTTGAGTTGTTTCAAACTCCTGCTGCCTAATATTGTTATCAACTACTGTCTTGTTTAACTTGTGGGGTGTACTCTTTACTACAGCTAGTAGTAAATTTTCTCTCCTCTGACTTCCCTGGTTCTAGAATCATACTGGGACCACTGGCTTGCAAGCTTGAATGTGGCCCAATCTCCTATCCATATGTGTATGGCTTTACTTTGCATTTCTTTGTATAGGGTGCAGTGTCTGTGATCTTACTTTACACCTATAGCCTGGTACTGACCTATCCTTATTTTGTTTTCTTGGCAAGACATGTAGTTCCTCCTGGTTCTCTCTGAACACTACCAAAGAGAATCCCCTGCCTTCTCTACCCTGTGACTCTGAGAGAGTTATTTTGACATTTTGACAGCTATTATGTTGGTAGTGTGTTTCTTTTATTTCCTCCTTTGACTTAGGTAGAACACTATAGAGCATTGGAGACCTTTGAATCAATGGCCCAAATCTTCATTTTTCACTAACTTTGACAACCATCTCATATTTTTACTTCCATCCTCTGGCCCAGTGCTAGCCTGCTTCCCCTCTTGCTGGAACATGGGGGACCTTGGTATTCCACAGGCTGACAGGGTGAGAGACGTAGGCTGGCCTGATGGGGATGCTGTCAGATGCAGTCAGTCCCACCAGAGGTACATTTTATTAGAGAAGGCAGGACCTGAATGCTCCTCCAGCTGTTGCCTTCTAGTGCCGTGGCTGTGCCCTGGTTGCCCCAGGCTGGCAGTGGGGCTTTCAGAGCACAGCTGTCATGGAGGTCTGAGAATAATGCAGACAAAAAGCCCTGTGGTCCTTGAGCAGAGGTTGTTATATGTACAGAGTTGGAAGCATTCTCAGGAAAGTAGGTAAGATTCAAGGCAATTCTTGAATTCTACCTGAAGGATGGAGCCCAAGAAAAAAATACTTGATCAAACAGCTTGAGTGCAGGTTTTTACGTGAACAAGTTTACCGGTTATGCTACCATCAGCATGGAAAAAAAGCAAAATTATTCTTTCCCTTGTATCCCATGAGTTATTGACAACTTCCATTTCTTTGTGTTTGAAGGTAACGCTTTCTCTATAAAAACTTCTTTTCCTTTTCCCCCAAATGCTGACCTCATGGTGGCCAGTTAAAGACATTGTGGAAGGCAAAAATGAGAATGTAAACATATTTTCATATGCTTACATGTGTATCCTTTATCACAAATATGGTATTTGGTTAGGGAAGGTGAGTCCCATAGCCAATTAACTGAAAAGAGCAGTAGATACTGTCTCTGGTCCTGGGAGTCTACAGGCCAGAAACATCTCTCTATATCTTACATACTTGTAAGACTACTCATTTGTTTGCCCTTTACTGATCAATATTGATTAAGTTAAAATTCCTTTCACCCACAAGACTGAGTTATCTGACAGAAGTGGATTCCTCATAAATATTTATGCTACCTATACTCTCTAGTAAAGTATCATGCCTATCAGGAGACAGTGCGGTGTAGGGGAAAGAACAAAATCTTTGGTATGAGACAGATCTGATTTTTCGCTACAAAGCCCCTGGAAAATGATGTGTTTATAAAGGCAGACAGATAGGTAGATGACTATTCTGCTTCCCCTATTAATTACATATCTGTTTATTAATTACAGATATGCAGTTTTCTTTATGTGTTATTGGTAAGATTATAGTCTTATAATAAGGTTATTATAATCTTAATAAATAATCTTATAATATTTCTTATCTTATTAAATTAAGATGTGATAGAGGAAGTTATGAGTAAATGAAAAAGTTCTGACAAAATTAAAAAAAAAAGAATAGGAAGTATTAGGCAAGACCAGAGGTTCTTTAGAATAAACAAGATGCTATGTAATATGATTTATCAGCCAAGAATCCCAAGAATTGACTGCAAAAAATGACCTCTTGCATCTCCTGAAGTATCATCCTCTCCTCCCTCATTCTTCATATGTAATTCCACTCCCAAGATATGTTGCAAATCTGTCTGCTCTTCTCCATTTCCTTAGCCACCTCTCAATAGGAAGCCACTGCTCTCCACCACCAGTACTATTGTGTAGTCTCTTGTCTCATCTCATTTCCCCTTAGAATCTTCTCTTTACAGAAGAGTCAGAGTGACTCTTTAAAAATGGAAACCAAATCATGGCAATACACCACTAAAATGCCTGATGGCTTCCCTTTGAGATATAATATTTTAATACTGGTATTCAAATCTGCTTTTTACCAAAAGATAATACTGCATGTGGATGCCTGGCAGATAATACTCTGGTAAAACAAAGACTTGATGCCACCTATTTGAGAGATGTCTAGGGGGCTAGTGGGTGGCTAGTAAATAATGTAATTTGTATTAGATAAGGAGTGACACTTAACATGGAGGAAATTTCTGTTTAGTATAAGCCATGTGGAGGCAGTGACCAAACCAGAATGGCAAAATTAGTTCTGCAAACAGCCCTTCAGCCTGGCTTTCTCGTTTTAAATATGTCCCATTGTGTCCCAATGGGACCTTCATTTAGTGGCTATAAAGAAGGAAGCAGAGATTTTTTTTTTGTTTCTAAAAAGCAAATATGAAAATGTACTGTAGTACAGTGAAAGTTTCAGATGACTGTGTTGTTGGTTTTATTTGGGTTGTACAAAGCTTCCTGTTAGTTTCACAGAAGGCAAGAAATCCTGTGAAAGCTGAGACCTTTGGATTTTCTGAGCTTATGAAAAGCCCATATTTAGGCTTAAAATGACTCTCAATAACACTTGTCATTGAGATTGGGTGCACACTTGTCCCCTGCTTCCATTTCCCAGTCACCAAAAATCCTTCCTCGATGGGAATTCAAAGCTCCTGGGGGCTCAGCTACCTGGCTGTCCTACCAGATTACTTTCTAGTCCTTAATGTCACTCACATTTAAAAGTGGTTTCTTTTCTGGCCCGAAACTGCAACTTGAGATAAACTTAATACTTTATGGATGCTTATTATAATAAACAATGAAGGGGAATATATAAGCACAGAGCTATCCTCCAAGGACCACTGGGTATAAATAAGCAACTTGGCTTAGGAGAGAAAAATGGAAGTGCCATGCTTGAATATGAAAAGAGGAGAGGGTTTCTTAATGAATTGTGATCATAAGACCAGAATCACCAGCTATATATTATTGAATGAATCCAGCATTTCCTAACTAACAGTGTATATCTTTTTAAAGCAGTATAATTAAGAAATGAAGCTTTAAAATGTAGAACTGTCATTGTCACTGTTGGAAATAATCTTCCTTTTTTACTTACAGAATGCTTTTGCAGAATTTGTTTTGGAAAGTTGACTAAATCATGTTTAAGCAAGGCATATCAATAAATATTTTGAATCCTTATGATGTTTCCTGTTCTTAGATAGGCTGTGAAGTAAAAGAAAAAGAAAAATACTACCTTTGCTTTCCAGAATTTTGCTGCCTTGGAGAGGAAATAAATCTAGAAAAGAAGACAGGATGGCATCAAATGCTAGAGTTTGCAGAGTAGACTTCAAATGCTTTAGCATTTTACATTTGTTGGGAGTCCTGTTTGTCCCAAAAGCAGGTGAATGCCATTCAGAGTCTCAGGAAAATACCAAGGTAGGAAAGATTGTTATATGTGGGATGCATCCAAATGTCCCTGTCCACCTGTCTTCAAGGGCTGGTATGGTATGACCCCTACAGCTATGGATGGGTTCATGCTCCTAGAAGGATCATATAGTTCTTTTCTACAATTTGCATCTAAAACTATCCTTACTAAAATACACCAGTAGAGAAGATGCAAGCCATCATCTGATTAAAAAAAAAAAAAGAAAGGAAAAAATACACGTTTTCATTCTCAGTAGCTTTTTTAAAAACACTGTTAACTGAAAATTCTTTCCAGCCTGTCTCCAGTTATTCTTACTACTATGCTTCACTCTGATGGGTACCCAAGATAGGCAGGAATGAAAACTTGACCTAGGTACATTATCTTTCTTGTCTTTATGTTCCTTGTTCAAAAAACAAAAAAAAAAACAGATTTGTGCTTGATAAGATCTGAGTTCCTCTCCTAATCAAAATATCTTTTAAAATCTTATATTTTGGGGACATTCTCCAAATGTCTTAATGTTTTTTCATGTCTTTATTTTACCTATTAGTGTAGTTTATTATGCGTATTATTATCCATTTCTGCTTGTTTAGATAGAAAATTCTGAAAGATCTGGAGGACACAAAATGTGGTAATAAACTAACCGTTCAGAGTTCAAAACGATGGTAGGACATAAATCCAAATTCAAATCTATCCAATTCCATCTGATATATATGTGTGTGTGTGTGTGTGTGTGTAATTATAACTCTTAATTGCCTATATAAGGAAATTAACATTGTAAAAATATGAAGCAGTTTGTTATTAAATGTATGGCTGCTCATCCCCAATGTCCTGATCATCTATTTTCCTAACCTCTCCCATATTTTTCATCACATCTACCCCTTCACTAAGTGTTTTATTTTGCCTAAAAGCATTATGATCTACTTTCTGGTTCAAGCTAGAAATATTCTGTTTTTGTCATTGTCATCAGATCTCTTATTCATAAGTAGATGTCACTGCTAACTAGTGCAAGATCTTGGTAAATTGCTGTACTTCTCAGTGCCTTGGTTTTCTCACCTCTAAAATGGGGATGATTGCAGTGTCTTTCCCATTGTATTGTGATGAGGAGTAGATGAGCTAATGCAATAATATGTTTTGAAATGTCCCTGACACATCTTAAGGTGAATGATAGCTATGATGTCAATATCATCATTGCTAGACTATTTAAAGTATCTTCCTTTACCTCCTTGACATAAGTGTTTAAATTCTACTGGTCTTCTTGAGGAAAGCCAGAATTATCTTTGTAAAATCAGGTTCTAATCATGCTACTATGGTTTAAAAGCATTTAGTGGTTCCTCCTATCAGTAGAATAAAGTCTAAATCCTTACCAAGGTATACAATTGAAAACTGATTAGAACTATTGTTTTAGCCTTATCTCCAGGTACTAGTCAACTTTACGTCAAAAATGATACTTAGAGGACACATGGATAGGCAAGACCCAGTCTCTCAGAACCCCTTACCCGGTGCTATGGCTGCACTGAGACCTGATAAACTTGTTTGCCTCTCTGCTTTTGCTTAGTCTTCCTTCTGCTTCAAACATCCACTTGCCTCCTTTCTCTATTGAGTGAACTCATCCTTCTAAGACTTATACAGGTGCCTTTTGCATTTTGAAGCCTCTTCTATGATCCAAGTTGTATATACTTGTTTGTTCGTTAGTGTTCCCAGGGCACTTTATGTGTGTTTCAATTTTAGCACTGAAAACACAAATGTTCTTGGTGGTTTAGATACGTACTCTTCCCCCCAGCATTATAAATTCATTGAAAACAATGAACTGAGCTGGGAGTTGGGTCGGGGGTTGAGGGGGGGGGATCTAAGAGAAGTACTGTTCCAGGTAATTTTCTTATGCTATCCAATTTAATCCTCACAATGAGGCCATAAAGGTTAATAAACCCAAAATAACTCCGGGAGGTTAAATTACTTCTAACAGTTATGAAGTATAAAAATGCAAGCTAACTCTCAACTAGGGATGTACTGTTCTTTCAAAAATCATTGAACGCATTGCACAGATCAATGTCCTTTCAATACCAACATTTTCCTCCCAACTTCACTGAGATTGACCTGCTATCTATAGTTTTTTACAATCCCTGTAAAAATTCTAATGTCATTTTTTCACAGAAATAGAAAAAAAAAAAAAACTTAAAAATTGTATGAAACCACAAAAGGTCCCAGATAGCCAGAACGATCCTGACAAAGAAGAACAAAACTAGAGGCATGATACTCCCTAATTTTAAACTAGATTACAAGGCTGTCATAATCAAAGCAGTATGGTATTGGACTAAAAGCAGGCACACAAACCAGTGACACAGAATTGATAGCCCAGAAATAAACCCTCACCTGTATGGTCAACTAATATTTGACAAGGGAGCTGAGAATTCTCAACTTGAAAATGATACGTCTTCAGTAAATGGTGCTGAGAAAGCTGGATAGACCTTTGGGTAATTCACATCCCTATTTGTCTCCAAGAACTGGCCTTGTCCTGCTGATGAAAACTTACCCAGGGCAGCATTCTTCAGTCATTCCCAGAGGTCCAGAATTGTACACTTTAGCCTTGCACCTGCTTCGGGGGAAAGGGGAATTTACAGTCCTTCGGTCACTAACCCCTTTTAACCAGAAATGGGACAGTATATCTGTTTGTAATGTGGATTGAGGTTTTATTAAAATATATATATACACACACATACATACATATATACACGTGTGTGTGTGTGTGTGTGTGTGTGTGTGTGTGTATATATATATATATATATAATTTGCAGCCCAAAATGTTGAAAATCCTCTGATCTACAGCATCTTTAAATGTTACACCTCATTATATTCCCCAAATAATGCTCCATCCAAAGCCACCCACAAATAAGCAGTGGTCCCAAATTTTAATTTCAAGTTGAAGTTACAGGGGCATCTGGGTGGCTCAGTCGGTTAAGCGTCCAACTATGAGTCAGGTCATGATCTCGCAGTTTGTGAGTTTGAGCCCCACATCGGGCTCTGTGCTGACAGCTCAGAGCCTGGAGCCTGCTTCAAGTTGAAGTTACACAACACTGTTGTGGAAGGGGTCACGAGATGAAGAACTTTTCACCATTTCATTTTAGCCATGGAGCTCAGAAGACAGGTATCTGCAGGGTTGAGAGGAAGGAAGTGCATTTACCCAGACTCCAGTTGCGATTTGGGTGGGTGGGGGAATCTCATCACGACCTTTGTGTCTCACTCCTAAGTCGGGCCCCAACAAATGCAGCCCTTGGAGCTTCCACAGTGGGGAGGATCCACTCTCTGGGTCTGTTTTTGTGGTTTCTCAACCCCTTGCCATTTCCCAGCCCACACCCGAGGCTCTGCTCGGGAAGGAATGTATTCCTGTCCATGTGGCAGAGCCGCCTGCAGACAGTGTCAATAAGAAAGGTCACCGGCTGAGATGCTGCCAAGCGGCTAGTTCTTCAGGCCAAAATGTGTTCAGCCCTTCCCTTCTCAGGGGCAGAGGCATTAAAGTTAAATGTTACAGATGTGAGGGGATGGCAGCAAGCATGTTGGGCTTGCAAAAGAGTTCAGGCTAGGGATAAAAATACTGCGTATGGTGACAGTTTATTTCTGAGCAAAAGGAGTTTTTAAGGACAAAAAGAAAAATTAGAGTTGAATTCCTCTGCCTGTGTAATTCAACCCCATCCCACTTGCCCAACCTTAGTTTCCCTAATGTGCATATGCATCTCTGGTCTCTGCCCCCGAGAGTCTGTACGCATTTGATTCCTGTTTGAAGTCCCTCCTCCCTTCTGTTCTTTCTATCCATAAGCTACAGACTAAGTGGATATTTGTGTCCTAATTTTGTTCTTATGTTGAAGGCAAGGCTGTTAATCCTATTTTAAACTTTTTACCTTTTCCATATAGGTCTTTCCTCTATTAATATTATCCTTTATGTTTTCCTGTGAATATTTATGGAGTCATATAGACTAGGAGAGAGAGAATTACCCAGTCCATGAGATTCATGTTTTAGGGCCATTAAGTCCCCAAGTTGCAAGTATAGCTAATAATGTGCAATTGGTTGGTTGTCCCAGAGAGCTGACAGTTCATAGAATCTCCTTGTCAGAGCTGAAAGCCACAGTTAATAGTATCTTTTCCAACTGTCTGGGGTGATTAATGAGCAAACTCTCATATATGGAAAAAGAATATCTGCCATTTATTAATGGGGTGCATATTCGAGCTGATATTCTAATAATAGAGATGGTTAGAGGTCTATTAAGGAAGCCTCAGTCTCTCAGTTCTTTTTGGATTTGATACCTTAAATTTGTAAACTGAATGGTCGACATTTGTTAAAATGAGGCAAAAGTAGAGAGGGGTATGGTAATGATTCTGGACCAAGCTTGGTCAAGAGTCCCAACAGTAGACATTCAGAGAAAAGTCCCCACAGATAAATGATGAGTATCGGGGCTTTGAAGGGCACATAGCATGGACTCAGCCAGAATGATTGGTGTTGCTAGCATGACTCGTCTTCTTGGAAAAGGTTGGGGCCAGTTCGAAAGAACCATGAGGGTACGTTTAGGGCCCCATGTTAAGTACAAATGTCCAGGATAATGAGACAGAGACACCATTGCTAGGACTGAAGTATAAGAAGGATAGTTACTCAACAAGTTAGGAGTTCCCACGCATGTCTTCTTAGGCTGGCATAGTACAGTTCCAAAGAACACACTGCATACTGGCATGTCTAATCCCACAGAGAAGATAAAGATAACTAGTCAACTTAAGTTAACCCAATATTTCCTAAACCCTTTTTGTTGTTGTTGTTAATGTTTGTTTATTTTTAAGAGAGAGGATGTGCTCATGTAAGCAGGTATGGACAAAGAGAAAGGGGGACAGAGGATCCAAAGCTGGCTCTGCGCTGACAGCAGAGAGCCTGATATGGGGCTCAAACTCATGAACCACGAGATCATGACCTGAGCTGAAGTTGGCCAATTAACCAACGGAGCCACCCAGGTGCCCCATTCCCAAACTCATCTTTACAGATGGTGTGTGTGTGTGTGTGTGAGAGGGGGGAGGGGGGGAGGGAGAGCGCCCCCATCTGAGTTGGCTTAAGATAGGAATCATGGGCTGTCTGTTCAGTGCTTCTTCCAGGTAGAGTATGTGGGTACAGATGTAATCAGGCATGCAGATTTCAGGGTGGACATGTGTGGAAGTTTTTTCCTGATTGCTTAATTTCCCACACCGCCATACCAAATGAAGTAAGGTCATTAGCTGAGATAGATTATGGAAAAGCTGTTGGAGAGAGACAAGGAGAAAGAAAATTATGTTAAATGATTATTTAGGAAATGAGTCAATTCTCAACTTTATCAGATTCCTTTCTTGATTTTTTTTTTAATACATCTCAGCATAGCATGCAAAGCTTTCTGGTCCAGGGAAAGATTCCTCTTTTTTGTCTTTGGCTACTGTGTTATAAGTAATGACTTTCTCTTGGATAAGTCTGTATGAGGGCTAGATTGAAAGGTGCAGATATCCTTGGTAGGCTAGTAATTTGGTGTTCTTTCAAAATGATTTTATTTAAGTAGTGAAGGTGAGGATGAATTTGTTTTAATTTACTGTATAAATTGGCTCTCAAGCAGCTCCCCAGCTGGGTCACTCCTTAATGGAGCTCTGGCCCAAATGACCGTTCATAGTGAGAGATGGTTGAAGTGGCATATGGGTGCATGGGAGGTGGAAAGGGCAGTGGGCCAGGAATCAAGAGATGTGGGTACTTGCCTGGGCCCTGTCACCTCCCACCTCTTTTACCTGCAACTGGTGAGTAAGTAACTTATTCTTTATGGTCAATACTGTCTTATCTAGAGTTGGATTAATCTTTAATATAACTTTAAATTTTAAAATAGGAGAGTAACTCCATTATTAATTGTGTGCATATGACCTAAAAAGATGTAGCTACAGGAAGAGGGAATAACACATTGTGGAATGATGTTGATCATCTTTTATATTGGAAACAAATGCTGAGATCATGTTACCAGCTTCTGCTCGCCCAGAACACTGCTGACACATTAGCTTGTTGAGCAGATCCAGAGCCTTTAGGTAACCTTTAGGTGTCAAATGTCAGGCCCTGCAAGATCTATCTGGCAGGAATGGGAGAGAAAAATCTCACCTGTCCCTGGGTTATTCTTGCCAGGGAGGTCAGTTTTCATACGAATTTCTCTGGTCAGACACAGCACTCTGGCTTCTCTGACTGTCCATAGAACTATGTGTGAACACACATAAACCCTGATTCTCGGGCTTCTGCCTCTGCCCCTTCAGTGTACTGCCAACTGTTCCATAGAGCAGTGTGTGGTCAAAGAAGGCTTGCGTCCCATCCCGCCCCTGCCCAAGTTGGTAGAAACATTGGTTGTAATTTCTCCATGACTCAGATGTGGCATGAACTGTCCTTTGTAAGGCTACTGAGGACAACTGTTTGTTAGCATTGTCATGTACAGAGGATACATAATACTTGCTCCATAAACACATTACGTTAAATTCAGTTGGACTGAATTCATTAGAATTCATAATGTTGCTCAAGACCAGGCATGTTCTAAGAAGCAATAGTAATATAGAGGACTTTGCTCACCCTAATACAAGTAAACGTCAACGAATTTGTGCAGTTTGACCTAATAATGTGAATTTTTGCCATTGTACCTGATTTTATGTCTTAATTGGCTCAAAATAAGTGTCCTACCTTACAATCCAGGTAAAGATTGTGTTAATGTTCCCTTTCTCTTATGCTCAGTCCTACCCAAAAGTACATGGTTCTTGAGCAGTGTATTTTAGAAAATAAGGGAATCGACTGTCTTCACTTGTTTTGGCATTCATGAGAATGCTGGTGGAGGTGGGGGCCAGAGCTAATTCCTTGGTGATTATTCAGCAAATGAACATTGGCTAAGTTACAACAGAATTAATGTAAAATTAAATATTACAGTAAGGCTATTACCAAAAGAGGTCACAGTGATGAATGGCCTATTTAAATGAGACCACCAGAAGGAATTAGAGCTGCAACCTATTAATCGCAGTCAGTTTGCAAGACTCCCATTTTTATGCAGATTAAACTATATTTCAGGTTGATAAATCAGCATGACGTACTCTGTGACAAGAGCCAAATTTCTTTTTCTATTCTTTATTTTATTTCCATGAGGTTAGGGCCGCAGCTAGGTGGATAGAGGGAGCATCCAGCCACGGGCAGCAATGATTAAGGCTGGAGTGGCAGATGATCGTTTGGTTCATATTGCCGGACCTCGGGTCTGACTTCCTTTTCTTTTCGGATGACAGCCAGTGAATTTAGGCCTGCCAATAGTTGTAGAATTATTTATGTGTTGGTTGTGTTGGCATCTTGTGCTGCCCTTGCTCCTGCTGCTTTTCCTCAGGAATCCAGTTGTATATCCGAGATATTGTTTGTCTCTCTTTGGAAAAGTCATGGTGCCACTAAATGTATTTTTTCCTCTCCCTAAATTAAGAGAAATTCCAATGAAATATTTCTGGGAAAACCTATATCCTTTATATAGAACTTTCAGCTGAAACAGTTGTGGACCTAAAGCAGATAAATTCTGTGTTATTTGCCCGATTGAAAACGGTTGGCTCCAGGACGTGTGATGAAATAGAATGATGGATAACAGAGCTGGGAGCAAGGGCAGCTAGTTTAGCCCTACACTAACCAGCTCTCTGACCTTGGACAAATCACTGAAATTAAAACATATAGCACAGCACATTGTGCATGATAGGCTCTCAATGAATATTTAGTATTCAGTGGAGTGAACTTAACTTCTCTGATCCCAGACTTCCTTCTAAATTAGGCAGCGCATATCTTGCATGGATGGAAAAGTGTGACAACTGCAAATGACCCATTTGCCTTAGAAAATAGGCCTGCCAGCTCTCTGTGGTCTCAACAAATGTTCTGGATGAACAACTTCCTGGCTTAATTCAATATTGTTTAGTGTCTTAAACTTTTGAAAATGCTTTGATCTCTCTGACAGTCAGGTATTCCTTCCAGACTAGGAAGAGTAGTCATCCTTATTCATCTGATGAGGAAGCACAGGGGCAGGGATTAGTTTCTTCTCCAAAGTGACACAGTTGATTAGCCCACCCACAGGGCTAGAACTCAGATGGGCAATACCCAGGATCATGTTCTGTCCTATACTGCTACTAACTTGCACAATAACATAGAAGGTGATACTGTTCCATGGAGGGAAAAGAAAAAGAGAGATGGCCAAAGAGAATTGCCCTTGAGATCTGAAGGCCATAGACACCTGGAGGTTTGGTTGAAATCACAATTTGCATTGGTACCCCTTACCACCGTTGTTGCTTGCCTGAGCTCCTTATCTTTTGCTATACTAACTGACCCAGTGAGCAGTGAATGGGTTGGGGAGGGAAGGAAATTGGCTTGGTCCTCAGAAGTGTCACATTGTGGTTGAGGCGTGACCCAGTTATGTCATGAGCAGCAAGTCTCACAGAGGGAAATAGTCTGGAGCCTGGCCAGGATGGTGGAGAAGCCACATGCTTGCTGAGTACTGGATGCTCTCACTACAGCAGGAAGCAGCCTCCTAGCTGTGTACCATCTTGGGAGCTTGTGATAATGCCAAAGCTAAGGGTAGGGACTGCTTGTACATAGAGGAGGTGACTCTCTGAGGACTATTCTAGCTCTCTACTAAATCTACAACATCCATCTGATTTGAGTTCTCTACTGAGGAATAAAGACTTCTGATTCTATAGCTGGGGTAATCTCTTACTTAAAGTGGAAGATCCCTGGTCAGAGAACATGTTGAGTTTATACTTAATCATATCAGACACTTTATATGACTGATTGCACTTCTGAAGAAAGGTGAGACAGTGCGCACTGTCTCTCTCAAAATAAATAAACTTAAAAAAAAAAAGACTGTCAGTACTTAAGGAGGCATCCCAGCCCCAGCTCCAGTTAGTATGGGATAGAGAGTTGTGTCCATGTTACGCACTATCCTAGTTGCTGTCTGTCTTAATGTCTGAGTACCAACTCCTTCCCAAATTGTGATCCTGAAATTTTTAGGCATCCAAGGCCTAAACCTGACCACATTGGCAGTGCTGAAGTACTAGTCATAACTGATTCTCCTAGGCCTCTGACTTTACACTGGACCCAGCAATTCCACTAGCCAACCCATCAAACTGCCCACCCTCACCCTCCTCTGCATAGTTGGGCACACTTATCCATATTCCATGCATTGAAATTCTTCTAGAACGGATGTATGAAAGGAGCCCCTGGGCTCAAATGTAGTAACGAAGAAAGTCCCATTCTGGGTGCTCATGTCACTTGACTGTCCACATGTGTTGACATTACAGGCTTAAATCTTACCTGGCTTTGAGTTGTCTCTCACCTCCTGAGTCTTAGCACAGGAATAATTGTTCCTCTATCCATCCAGTTCTTCTAGCTGGACTGAGAATTGAATTTACGTGAGACAGATGATCAAGAGAAAAAACCCAAAGGTTTATTACATGAACGCAGAGACCCAATAATGACATTGAGACCTAAAGAAATGACCACAGCAAGTGGTTTTTATACTTTTTAGACAAACAATAAATTCATGAGGAATTGAAAGGGCAAAGAAAACTTTGGGAGCTTAAGGAATTTTAAATAGGATCTGGCTATGGTAGTAAGGAAAATAACAAGATTTGTTTTTATACAACCTTCTTGGCTCTAAATTTCCTATCTCTGGCGATAAGGATGTCTCTTTACTTCCTGGTACAGGGAAAGTACCTTTCACATGGAAGATGTATTTCTTGCTTTCAGGGGGAAAAAGGAGGGTGTCTCTTCAGTAATTTTTATTTAAAATAATATGCCAAACTAGCACATTTTGGAGTGGTCTGCCCTTGGCCTCTACAAATCACATCTGGCCTAGCACCATGGAGAAATTGTTTTCTTAGAAACTAAGTTCCATAACAACCAGGGAAGGAGAGAGCAACAGCTGCTGAGAAGGATGGATCACAATGTGGAAATTTGAACAGACCACAGATATTTCCTTGGCTCTGAAACACACACTTGTTTGCTACATTTTTGATTTGAAATCAATGTATCCTATTACTAATAATTATATTGAGCACATAAAAAAGTGTTTTTTCCTGAAAACCTTTCATTGAATCAGTGGAATCAGTGTTGGGTTCTAAGAATGAAGAAGTGGGATACATCTGTAGTATTTTGGTTGCATTGATTCCCTAGCCTTGAGGACATTCCAGTGTGTTGTACATCCGGGAAAACAGAAAGGAGGAGGAACTAAGAAAATCTGGGGTCAGTCACGGAGCTTGGGGCCTGGTTTTCCTTTTGACCTCCAATTCTTTGATAAATATTTCCTCTGAGCGTGTGAGTCTCCTTCCTAGAGGAGCATCTTGCATGCCCAAGGCTGCTGCTGCTTTGTGTTTGAGGTTGAAGTTAGTGGAGGTTGTATCTGAATTCAATATCCTGCTTTCTTATGATGAGCTGAGCCTTTCCAAGCACAGGTAACTTGAGTAACAGTTATTCTATGATTTGCATTTTTTTTCGCGTATTTCCAATATGCCAGAGCAAGCACCTCATACACATTTTATAATCTAATTCTCATAACAAACCTGTGTAGTTGTGATTATGATTTTCTCAATTTTACGGGTAGGGCAGTAGGTCTAGAGATTGAGAGATGTTCAGTAAATTACCTGTGTTTGCATAAGGAATTTGTAAGGAATTTAACTATGTCTGTCTGTCTGTAAAGTCCATCTTATTAAAGAGTCATTATTGTGAATCGCGATAGATTTTACACCACCTTAATTGGATGTTGTTAAGACGTATATATTCTCAATCACTCATGTGGATGCACACTATGTACATTATTTATTAGGGACTTTGTTGAGAACAGGTTGAGATCTGAAAACATCAGGACCTTATACAAAAGCACCCAGGGGATAGGGGAACATGTTAGAGAAAGGGGGAGGGTCAATGCCCAGGAGCTCCCAAACTTCAGTCCTGGGTCACAAGCAGTTGTGTGTACAGAGAAAAGGAAGCCCCTACAGTGCCTAAAACTGAGAACAAGGAGGGCAGAAGGTCACCTAATACTTTTCCTATCTTCAGACAGCTCCATGTGTAAGCTATTCTAAAAGCATTTATGTGGAATTTGAAATGAAAATGTAGCTGCTTAGTCTTTAATAGAAGACAAACAAAATGAAGGAGTTTGTGGGTTGAATCTGAGCCAAGGTATCTTTTTTTAATGCATCACACCAGGGGGTGATCACATATTTGAAAGGGCTTAGAATACACACAAAAGCTCTGTGTTTTGACCTTGACAAATGCCAGGGAATGCAAATCCCCTCAGCAAGAAACCCACACCCAAGTATATAACTAAAGGAAAAGGGAAATGAGAAATAAATGAGCCACATTTTGGTATGTTTGTAACAGATCCCTCAGATTGATGAGCAAAAAAACCCACTCAATCGAATGCTGAGATCCATAACGTACGTACAAAATGCAAAAGGTATTCTTCCTAACACTTCTTTTCAGGCTGCTTGTCCATGGGGTGACGTGAAAGAAAATGTATTTAGGGAGGGGGGAAAAAAAAGCATCACCCTGGGATCTTAGTTCTGCAATGCTTTAATTCCTTCTCACAGTGACAAACAGAGACCGCAGCTGATGCTTTTGAAGTTAAGTTTAATCTAAGAAAAGATTTGTAAGCTTTTAAGAAGACCTCTGGGTGGAAAAGCTGTATCAGGATTTTTTTTTTTTTTTTTTTAATCTTCTGAACTTCACTGCACAAAGCATTTGGAGACAAGGGAAGTGGAGGGCATTATTAACTGGAAGAAAAATGATGACTTTCCTTTTTTGTCCATTCTTCATAAATTATGTGCTTTCAGCTAAAATAAATGGCCCTCAGTGTTCATAACCATTTCACACTTCATGTTAACTCCTTTTGGTTGTTCCTCAGCTTCACGTGGGCTAGGATCTTTATGAAGGTTAACTTTTATTTTCCCATGAGATAATCGAGAGTTCTAGATAATGAGGATAATCTTCTTAAACCAGGGATGAGAAAATGGATATAGGTGACCTGTTTTGCCTGATGCTCTGAGTATAATCGTAGTTGACATTAGTCCAGACTGCAACTTTTGGGGGAGATTTTGCCTAGTTGTGTGTTTGTAAATGTTTAATAATGGAATTTCCAGGAAAAAGAAAATGGAAAAATAAAAGCCTGATGACCGTGTTTGCCAGTTTCCGTGTGTGAATACCAACACTGATTTCGGTCTTCTACTGCTTTAACCACTGGCTTGAAGGTTCCTGAAATGTCACCCACTGGCAGCCAGATGAGCTGGCTTTGACACCACAATGACTTTATCTCTTTTAATTATCCTGTCCTCTGCAAACTGTCCTTCAAAACCGGGATATTCTAATAAGCAGTGGCCACCACCATCACAACCACCACAAAAATACAGGACTTAATAGTAAGCCCCACAATGCATCACTAGGGACTACACCCCAGCTTTACTGGTTATGTCTGTTTGTGGGCCACAGGGAAGAGAGGGTATTAAAAATATAAGCCAGTTCTTACTCCTGGATATCTGTGAATATTCTCTTCCCATTCATGGGTTTGTTAAAAAACAAGCAAACAAACAAACAAACAAACAAAAAACAAACCAAAACCAACTTAAAAATGATTACCTTTAATCAAAAGTCTATGAATTTTGGCAAGAAAATTGAATGTGTCCACCATCATACAGTTCCAGCCCCTGAGTGCCTGCTTACATTTCATGAAATGCTCTGTCATACTTTCTGCCTGTCAGTGATGTCTCTCCTTCCTGGTCAACAGCCAAAAAAGAACACAAAGTTCATACTTAGCTTGTGAGACAACCTGCAGATTTGCTTTGACCTTTCAGACCTTAGTCCTTATCATTAGGTTTGTTGAGGAATAGAGCTGGCATGCTCAGTGGCTACTCAGTAGTCAGCTAAAGCAAATAATAATGATGCTCTTCTAGTTGCTAGACAGTGCAGAGAGAGTGGTGAAGTCTGCTCATGGTTGGACTTCAGGCAGTTTAGGGATGGTGGATATGGTTTGAGGATGGTGACTTCTTGATTGGCATCATCACCATAAATGGGCAGAGAAACATGTAGGGAGAAATTGGAGGATTAAGATTGTATATATCAGCAAAGGGTATTGTAGCCAAGGCAAAAACTTCTTCTCTAGTCTTAATTATCAACAGACACAACACCCCATTGTCTCTTAGCCTTGGAACCAGGATTATTTCCCTGCTAACACAGCCAAAATATCAGGGCATATAGAAGTAGAGTGTGTATGTATACTACCTTGATAGGGTGACAGACTCATCCTATTTTGCCTAGAATTTTCTTAGTACTGAAGACCTCATATCCTGGGAACCTCCTCAGTCCTAAGCAAACTAGCATTTGGTCACCCTACAGTCTAAGCATCTAGAAGATAACACTCTCGTAAGTTTGTGTGAGTGTATGAACTTAATTGAAATAGATCTTCCAAACTGCTACTTATCCATTAACATTTTGTGGTTTACAAATATTTAATCAGATCTTCTCCTTCTGGTTGTGTTAGCATTTAGTCCAGATATGTTCATCTTGTCCACAAAGAAGTCATGAAGGGCTGGCTTTCCTGAAATCAACATGTAATGGGCAATTATAATAGTTTTAACATTTTAATGGGCACATCAAAAATGACATGTCATGAAATGATAATTTTTGGAATTTTGACAGAAAGTGATGGTTCACTATTCAATAAAATATATAATCAGCCTCTTCATTTCTTAGTCATTACTTTTTCATTTTCCTATTTGGTGAATTTTATTATAAGTTTTTTTTAATGTTTATTTATTTTTGATAGAGTGCGAGGAGGGGAGGGTCAGAGAGAGATGGAGACACAGAATCAGAAGTAGGCTCCGGGCTCCAAGCTGTTAGCACAGAGCTGGATGGGGCTCAAACTCACAGACCTCAAGATCATGACCTGATCCAAAGTCAGACGCTCAACTGACTAAGCCACCCAGGTGCCCCTACTTTGGTGATTTTTTTTTTAATTTTTTTTTCAACGTTTTTTATTTATTTTTGGGACAGAGAGAGACAGAGCATGAACGGGGAAGGGGCAGAGAGAGAGGGAGACACAGAATGGGAAGCAGGCTCCAGGCTCTGAGCCATCAGCCCAGAGCCCGACGCGGGGCTCGAACTCACGGACCGCAAGATCGTGACCTGGCTGAAGTCGGACGCTTAACCGACTGCGCCACCCAGGCGCCCCAACTTTGGTGATTTTTAAAAGGACTATGAGACTTTGTGATTTTGATAGTTCTGATCTTGAATTTGCATTCTTTACTTGCCAAATCATTGACTCCCTTAAGCTCCCATTTACTCTATAAAAACATCCTTTGCAGAGGGCTTACAATGTTTTAGTAAAACAATATACATGAAGAATCTGATCTACAGTAGATGCTTAATAAATATTCACTTAAACTGCACTACTTTGGCTGTATCCAGTTTTCCAGTCCCCCTCTCTCATTATGTTCATAATGATTGACAGTGGTTTTGTAACCATGAGCGTCAGCAACTGCTGTGGGAGATACTCTTATAACAAAAGATACCAATTCATACCATGAAGCTAGTATTCCCACGGTTGTGAAGCAGGATGTGTTAACAAATGTATCTGGTTACTGTCTTAATATGAGGCTAAAGATTGGTACTCAGTGCCCAAAATAAAAGTATTTCTAAGGTTTAAACAAACCTTTGATAAGGATAATGAATCTTTCATGTTCATCCTACACTGTCTTGGAATATTTTTTACATACCTGTGCACTATAACAAAGTGACTGTAATCACAGTAATTGAAGTGAAGTTGCCAGCCTTGATTGAGTTGTTTGGCTGACTTGGCTAAAGTTATCCTAAATGAACTCTCAGCATATATGTAGAGCCAGTAGTGGTAATTAGTGTGGAATACTGAATATAAATAATAAATATAAAGAGTATTTTGAGGATAAATTTAAGATCATATAAATCTTTTTGCAAATGAAAAAATGAGTATCACTAGTGGTGGTCTCAAAATCAAACCGCATTTGCAGCCATTAGGACAAAGATTAGAACTCTTAACATCCTAGTCAAGACTCCACTGTGTTGCCTATCTTAAGAGAAAGATTCAGGGAGGCACTTGAAAGCAATGTCTTTTCTCTAACACTCAGGATACATTGTTGTGTTTGTTTTTAGAGAATAGACATTTTATTGGGGATCTGTTTATATTTAAAAATCATTACATGTAGGGACACCGATTAGCAGAGTGGAGGGAAAGCTCTCATGTGCCAGTTTGAATAATTCTACAGGCAAATTAGGTGACTACTAATTGTTTTATAGGGGCTGTTGCCCCCATCGATTGGGCGCTCACTCCTGTAGATGGCACTGTTGTGTGATGGAAATCTCTCCTCTCTTGACCTATTACATTAATTGCCTACTGTTGATAACTAAACACATCCAGAAAAATAAAAGGAATGCCTGTTGGGGAACTTCAGGATAAGAGCTCTTTCCTAACGACAACCAAGATCATAGCTTGAATGACATTTGTCATTATCTCCGAAAGTGACTCTGTCATGAATGTTGCTCTTGGATTTATTCCCAATAGCCAGAAAAATATTTTACAAATTGAGTTAGTCAAGGAGATTATACCACATCTTCTCAGTGATAGGTATGCCAAAGTTGTGATGTAATCTAGGAATAGAAAGAGAAAGGACAGAGGATTCATTGCTGACCCACTCAATAGGAAAAAAAAAAAACAAAACCAAACTAGACCAGAGAAATGATCAGGCATTGCGTTCTCTTCTATTCTCTTTTTTAAATTTTCTTCAAATAAAGATCTCCTTCAGATAAGAAGATTTTAAATGTATTTCTGAAGGATCCCTGAGGCTTATATCAGTAAAGTCTGTATTGTTTGGAATGTCAAGTCCAGACAAAATGAAAAAAAGGGTTGTATGCCTAGAATAGGCATGGGAGATCAAGACTTAATGGATATAGTTGAATCTTCTAGGTTTCCCATTTGTTAAGTAGCACTTACTGTGTGCCACACCTTTGCTAGAAATAGGGCTGGAATAGTGTGTCTGTTACTACTGCTAAGCCATTCCCAAACTCTATAGCTTTAAACAAGAATTGTTTATCATAGCTTCTGTGTCTTCAGGTCAGGAGGAGGTTGGTTGATCCCGGTTTAGGTGAGAAGCTAATCGTCAAGCCATGGACTTGTCAGGGCTCAGCTCCACACTAAATTCATTGCTTAGGATCCCTCAGTGTATATTATTCTTGGGTTCAAGTTGAGGGTGCAGTGACTGCCTAAAGGAAGCTCTCCTCACAATGATGCCAGATACACAAGAGTAAGCAGAAGCACACAAGACCTCTTAGCACCTAAGCTTGGAACATGCACACATCATCCCCATCTCATTAGCCAAAGTAAGTCATGTGGATAAGTCCAAAGTCAAGGGACTTAGCTATATAATTTTATGGAAATTATTACAAAATCACATGAAAAAGTTAGGAAAACAGAGGTCAAGAGTTGGTGCCAGTAATGTGCTCTATTACAGGTGAACTGAAGAAACAAAGAAGGTTAATATGTGTAGTTCTTGTTTTCAGGGAAATCATAATATAGTGAGAGAGAAAGACAAGCATACAAGCAATTATATAAATTTTCAGGTGCCTGTGAGTTGTGTATAAGATAGTGTGGCCAGATATCTAGTGTAGGAAAATATAGCCCATATGTGATTTGACCAATAGATAGATAAATTAATTAAAAAGATCCAAATTATGTTTACAAAAAAATAATGGTTATGTTTGGTACAGATTCTTTCCCTTCCTCCTCCTCCTCCTAGTCGTTATCATCCTCTTCTCCTTCCTTCCTTCTTCTTGTCCTCTTTGTCCTTTACCTTCTTTTCCTCCTTTACTTCTCCTTTGTTTTCTTTCTTTTCTTGGTGTAATTTTTGGAAATCTAAGGGTGGGAAATTAAGAGGCTTGGGATCCTAACTGATTGCTCCAAATTCGTTTCCTTCCTAAGGCCAGTATACATACAGGCTACTTGAATGAGCAAATTGTTGAAAAGTACCTTTAAGTCAAGGTATCTATATTTAAAGTTTTCATGTGATTATAGAAGTATTTTAGTATTATAGAAGTATTAACCTCCCCAGTTGTGCTCTGGAAATTGTGTTTTGCAGAGACTTGAAAATATATTGTGAGGCAGGAATTCGCAAGGCCTGTGTCTGTTCACCTTTTCCCCTACAAGACACTGAGATGGTTAGAACATGTGTGGTCTCATGGCTCCCTTCAGGGGGGTGAGTTGCTTTGGAATTGATAGAAGGAAGATGTCACTGATCCCTTTATTAGCCAACCTAGAGGCAGAGCTGACCATCTGTGAGGGAAGAGTGTATGGTTAATTATGTGACATAATAGAGGAAGTTTTTCCTATTTAAAACTGTTTACCATTTGCCTATCAGCAACACATTGTCCAATAAATTAATTCTCTGTGGAGATGGAACTGGCAAATCATGACCAATAGGCTGTATTACCAAATCCTTGTCTTTAAAATATAGTTTTAATGGTGCACAGTTATACCCATTCATTTCCTTACTGTCCTTATTGTACTCAACTTTTATACTACGGTGGCAGAGTTGACTACTTTGACAGAAACTAGGTAGCCTACAAAGCCAGAAGTATTTATGATCTATCCATTTATAGACAAATTTGCTGACCCCCACGTTAGAGACACATCCCTTTGGGCTAAAGTTTATTGTCCAGTTGAAACATAAATACAGGTGAAAGATTTTGATTACTCAAAGGTGGTGAAAGCTATAGGGAGTACAAACACTCAAGGAAAGTATAAGGGACCAAAAGCTTTCTTTTATTTTTAATATGATTTGACATTTTTCTTGTTTTTAAATGAGATAATCCCTCCCATTCCCTTCTTGTTCCTCGTTATTTCTTGATACCACCATTATTAAAGTGATTGAACAGATTCTGAGGGCTCTCAGAATAAAGTGTTTTCATATGGAGGAGTTAAAAGGCATAGTGAAAAAAGATGAGCTTTTTTTTTTTTTTTTTTTTTGAATTTCAGCTATGTTACTTGATAGTGATAAAAATTCGTGCAAATTGCTTAATTCCTCTGAGGGCCAATTTCCTTATATTATTGTTGTAAATTTCATATTGCTGTAGAAACTGTTCTGAGTATTAAATACAATAACATGAGATAAGTAAAGAAATAACTTCATAAGGAATAAAAAAAATACATAACCATTGAGAGGGAAGAATATTCAAACATACAGAAATGAAAATTAACTGTAAATCTGAGAGATGAAAACTATAACACTAAAATTAAAAAATCCTTAATTGAACATTATGCTAATATTAAAAAAGAATTAGACTCTAATTCATCAGATGTGTAAACACATACAAATTTTAAAAAGTATGATATTAGAAAGTTGAATAATATTTAATCTATGTCAATTATTTGTGTAAAGGTTGTAAAGTTTGAAGCAAAACAATATATATTTTTATATACATTCATACATATATGCTTTATAAGATTTTTAAATTTATTTTAATTACAGTTAATATACAATGTTATGTTGGTTTCAGGTGTACAGTATAATGATTCAACACTTCCATATATCACGCAGTGCTCATCATAAGTGCACTGCTTAGTCCCCAACACCTATTTTACCCATCCACCCCACTGTACTCCCCTCTGGTAATCATCAGTTTGTTCTCTGTAGTTAAGAGTCTGTTTCTTGTCTTGCCTCTTACTTTCCATTTGTTTGTTTTCTTAAATTCCACATATTAATGAAATCCTATGGTATTTGTCTTTATATATACATAATTGTGGGTTTATTTCTGGGTTTTCTTTTTAAAATTTTTTTCTTAAAAATATTTCTGGGTTTTCTATTCTGTTCCATCAATCTATGTATCTGCTTTTGTGCCAGTACCATACTTTTAGATAACTACAGCTTTGTAATATAAGTTGAAGTTTGGAATTGTGATGCCTCCAATTTTGCTTCCCTTTTTCAAGATTGCTTTGGCTAGTCATGGTCTTTTGTAGTTCCATACAAATTTTAGAATTATTTGTTCTTGTTCTGTGAAAAAACACTGTTGGTATATTTTTTTTTAATGTTTCTTTTTGAGAGAGAGACAAAGCACAAGCAGAGGAGGGGCAGAGAGAGAGAGGGAGACACAGAATCCGAAGCAGGCCCTAGGCTCTGAGCTGTCAGCACAGAGCCCAACATGGGGCTCAAACTCAAGAACCATGAGATCATGACCTGAGCTGAAGTTGGATGCTTAACCGACTGAGCCACCCAGGTGCCCCGACTATTGATATTTTGATAGAAACTGCATTAAATGTGTAGATTGCTTTGGGTGTTAAAGACATTTTAACAATATTTGTTTTTCCAGCTCATGAGCATGGAATGTCTTTCCATTTCTTTGTGTCATCTTCAGTTTCTTTCATCAGTGTTACAAGTTTTCAGAGTACAGGTCTTTCACCTCTTTGGTGAGATTCCTAAGCAATATTGGTGCGATTGTAAATAGGATTGTTTTCTTAATTTCTCTTTCTTCTCCTTCATTATTAGTGTATATGAATGCAACAGATTTCTGTACATTGATTTTGTATCCTGTGACTTTACTGAATTTGTTTATCAGTTTTAGTAGGTTCTTGATGGAGTTTTTTTGAGCTTCCTATATTTAGTATCATGTCACTGGCAAATAGTGAAAATTTTACTTCTTCATTACCAATTTGGATGTCTGTTATTTCTTTTTGTTGTCTGATTGCTCTGACCAGGACTTTGAGTACTAGGTTGAATAAAAGTGGTGAAAGTGGACGTCCTTGTCTTATTCCTGATCTCAGGGGGAAAAGCTCTCAGTCTTTGCCACGAAGGATGATGTTAACTGTGGGTTTTTCACATATGGCCTTTATTATGTTGAGGTATGTTTCCCCTAAACTTACTTTGTTGAGGGTTTTATAATAAATGGATGTTGTACTGTGTCAAATGCTTTTTGTGCATCCATCAAAATGATGAAATCATTCTTATCCATTCTCTTATTGATGTGATGTATCTTGTTGATTGATTTGCAATATTGACACTCTTGCAACTCAAGAATAAATCCCACTTGATTGTGGTAAGTGATTTTGTAAATGAATTATTGGATTCTGTTTGCTAGTATTTTGCTGAGAATTTTTGCATCTGTTGTGTTCATCAGAGATAGTGGCCTGTACTTTTCTTTATTTGTGGTGTCTTTATATAGTTTTGGCATCAGGGTAATGCTGGCCTCATAGTATTATTTGACAGTGTTCCTTTTCTGTATTTTGGAATAGTCTGAGTAGAATAGGTATCTGCCCTTTTTTGTGAAGTAGAATTTGCTCATGTAGCCACCTGGTCCTGTACTTTTGTTTGTTGTGAGTTTTTTGATTACTGATTCAATTTCTTTCCTGATTATTGTTCCGTACAAATTTTCTGTTTCTTCCTGTTTCATTTTACTAGTTTTTATGTTTCTTGGAATTTATCCACTTCTTCTAGGTTATCCCATTTGTTGGCATATAGTTCTTCATAATATTCTCTTAAAGTTTTATTTCTGTGGTATTAGTCGTTTTTTTTCTCATGTTTCATTTGTAATTTTATTTGAGTTCTTTTTCTTTCCTGATAAGTCTGGCTAGAGATTTATCAATGTTACTGATTTTTGCAAAGAATCATCTCCTGGTTTCATTGATCTATTGTTTCTCTAGTTTCTATATCATTTAGTTCTCCTTTAATCTTTATTATTTCCTTCCTTCTGCCAGTTTTAGGTTTTATTCTTTTTCTAACTGCTTCAGGTGTAAATTTTGCTGTTTGAGATTTTTCTGGTTTCTTGAAGTATATCTGTATTGCTAAAGACTTCCCTCTTAGAACAGCTTTTGCTGCATACCAGGGGTTTTGGACTGTTACGTTTTCATTTTCATTTGTTTCTATATACATTTTATTTTTTCTTTGATTTCCTGGTTGACCCATTCATTAATAGCATGCTATTTAACCTCCATGTATCTGTGGTCTTTTCAGATTATTTCTTGTGGTTGTCTTCTTGTTTCTTAGCATTGTGGTTAGTATATATGTATGGTATGACTTAGATCTTCTTGAATTTTTTGAGGTTGTTTTGGGGGCTAATATGTGATCTATTCTGGAGAATGTTCCATGTGCATTTAAAAAGAATGTGTGCTCTGTTTTAAGATGGAATGTTCTGAATATATCTGTTAAATCCATCTGATCTAGTGTGTCATTCAAAGCCATTGTTTCCTTGTTGATTTTCTGTTTAGATGATCTGTTCATTGATGTAAGTGGGTGTAAGTGATGTAAGTTAAAGTCCTCTACTACTACTATTATTATTGATTTGTTCCTATGTTTGTTGTTAGCTCTTTTATGTATTTGGGTTCTTCTATGTTAGATGCATAAATTTTTACAATTAATATATCTTCTTGTTGGATTGTCCCATTTATTATATAGTGACCTTCTTTGTCTCTTATTATAGTCTTTGTTCTAAAGTCTGCTTTGTCTGATACAAAGATTGTGACTCTGGCTTTCTTTTGACATCTGTTTGCATGATAGATGTTTCTCCATACTCTCACTTTCAATATGGTCTAAAATGAGTTTCTAGAAGGCAGCAGTGCAGAGCCTGACATAGGGCTCAAACTCAAGAACCATGAGATCATGAGCCAAAATCAAGAATCAGATGCTTAACTGACTGAGCCACCCAGGTCTTGCTTTTTGATCCATTCTGTCACCCTGTGTCTTTTAATTGGACTGATTAGTACATTTACATTCCAAATAATTATCGATAGGTATGCATTTGTTGTCATTTTATTATTTGGTGGTTATTTCTGAAGTTTTTCTCTGATCCTTTATTGTGTTTCTTTCATGGTTTGCTGATTTTCTTTAGTGATATATTTGAATTTATTTCTCTTCTTCACATATTTAATAGTGGTTCTTAGTATACAGTTACCATTAGGTTTGTATAAAACCTTCTCTGCATGTAGTAGTCTACATTAAGCTGATGGTCACTTAAGTTTGAACCCATTGTTTCCTCCTCTCCTCCCTACGTTTTAGGTATATGGTGTCATATTTTATATCCTTTTGTTTTTGAGTTTCTCGATTGCTTTTTTTTAAATAAATATTCATTTTTACTGCTTTTGTGTTTCCTACCTTTATACTGTCACTTTTTGTTCCTCCTCTTCACTCAGAGTCCTCTTTAATATTTCTTACTGCACTGGTTTAGTGGTCATGAACTCCTTTAGTTTTTGTTTTTCTGGGAAACTCTTTATCTCTCCTTCTATTCTGAATGATAGTCTTGTTAGATAGAGTATTCTTGGCTGCAGATTTTTCCCATTAAGCCCTTTGAATGTATCATGCCAGTCCCTTCTGGCTTGGGAAGTTTTTGCTGAAAAGTCTGCTAGCCTTATGGGCTTTCTCTTGTAAGTTACTGTCTTCTTTTGTCTTGTTGCTTGTCTTTATCACTATACTTTGCCAATTTAACTACAGTATGTCCTAGTGTGGTTCTGCTTTTGTTTATTTTGATGGGAGTTCTCTGTGCCCTCTGGATATGGATATATGCTTTCTTCCCCAGTTAAAGAGGTTTTCAGCTATTATCTGTTTAAATAAATTCTCTGCCCCTTTTCCGCTCTCTCTCCTTCTTCTGGGGCTCATATAACATGAATGTTATTACATATGTTGGAGTCACTGAGTTCTCTAAGTCTATTCTCATTTTGCATCTTTTTTTCTCTTTTATTTAGAGTAATTACTTTCCATTACTCTGTCTTCTAGGTCATGAATGTGTTCCTCTGCTTCTTCCAGCCTTTTGTTCTTTCCATCAAGCATGTTTCTCATTTCAGTTATTGTGCTATGTTATTTATCTTTGCAATGTTATTCCTTATTGCTGTGTTAAGGGTCTCACTCATATCTTCCACTCTTTTCTTAAGTCCAGTGAGTATCCTTATGATCATTGTTTTAAATTATCCATTAGACATGTTACTTATGTCTGTTTTGCTTAGATCTCTGGCCATGGCCTTGTCCTGTTTTCTCATTTGGGATAAATTTCTGTCTTCTGATTTTGTGTATGTTTCTGTGTCTGTGTGTTGGGAAATTGAGTTAGGTCTCTGTTTTTAATGGTAATGGCCTCATGAAGAAAAGCTCCTGTAGTGTCCTGCTGTATAGTGCCCCCTGACCCCTAGGGCCTGGCACTTCTGGGGATGTCTCTAATACGTGCTGTGTGTGCTCTGCTGTTTTGTCATAGCTGTGTTATCCTTCATGCTAGTTGTCTACCGAGGCTCTGTTTGCCTGATGTGGGCAGTGTTTGGTTCCTGGCCTGAATGTCATGAGTTTTGATTACGTGGGCTCTGATCTCTTTGTGAGATGAGACCGGTCACCACTGCTGCCAGAATGAGGCTCTGCAAACCACCACCCCTACCCCCACGCCATGCTGTGTTGGGAGTCACAGTGTGAGCAGGAGTTGGGCTGGCCTTCTAGGGAAGGGAGCTTGCTGTCCTGGGTCTGAGGCAAATGTGACTGAGAAGGGCATTTCCTGTGGAGTACATGTGTGGGGCAGGGCTTGATGTAAGCTAGTTAGCCAGTGTTGGTGCTGCACTGGTTCTGCCTGTGGCCCTGTGCTTAGGCTGAGGGGCAGGGGAGGGAAATGGCACCCACCAGTTTCTTTGTTCCAAGAGGGGTCTCTCTGTGTGTCCCAGGCACTGTTCAGATCATTGTTTCACTCTGTATGTTCCCTGGATGTTTGCCTGCCTTCTTTCCAAGAGCAGACCCAATGCCCTTGAACCTTCGCAGAGCCAAGCATGCTGACCTTTAAAATTCTAGGTTTTAAGTCCCACTGGTTGAAAGAACTCATGAAATTCATCCCTTCTCACTTTCCCAACCAATTGGTATGGGGATTCATTTTCCCTGTGCATTCTCCTATGTGCTAGCCTTTCACCCTTCTCCATGACCATGGCTCCCTCCCCCACTGTCGTGGCCAGGATCTATTTCTCTCCCAAACTGTGTCTCTGCACTTCCTACCTTCTTTGATGTGGCCTCCTCTATATATTAAGATGTGGAGTTTCTTCTGTTGGTCTTCAGGTTAATTTCTCAGGTGTTGAGAATGATTTGAGACTTAACTAGTTATATTCATGGGATGAAGCGAGCCTAGGGTCCTCCTACTCTACCTGCCATCTTCTTGTCTCCACCTAAGATATTGTTGTAAAAGTAACAGATCTGAATCAATGGCAAAATGTTATAATTTTAAAATACTTTCATCAAATATTTTGTTGAGTTAGTTAGTGTTGGAGGAATGGATGGCAAATGAATTGGAAAGACCACTACACTCAGTATGCAGAGACCTGAAGGTTTGTGTAGTGGATAGTAGTTATTAGGATTCTTAAATGCTTTACTGTTTATAAAGAAATCCACAGATGATCTGATTTAGTCCCTCCAGATGAGGTACATATAATTAGCAGTTTCATTGATAGTGAAGCTGAGGCTCAACCCTATTTTGTACCCAGGGTCTAGGGTTGTCAGGCTTGGCAACTATAAAAACAGGATGCCCAATTGAATATGATCCCAGATAACAACAAAATACTTTTTAGGATAAGTATGTCTCATGCAGTGTTTCATCTGGCAACCCTGTATCACACAACTGCAAACAACAGTGGTAGTCCTGTCATATTCCTGATTTTAGGCCAAAAATTGTCTCCACTTTATCAGAACTATGTTTTCACTCACTTAATGTTTATTCTTCAATGCAACAAATATTTAGTGAGCACATAGTTTTTTTGGGGTGTGGGGTTATTTTTTATTTTTTTGCTTTTCTTGTGCAATTTAATACTGAATTCATCTCTCCAACAAAATAACTACAAATACAGCACTTGTGGGACAATTAAATACAGAAATAAAAACCATATAACAAAGAATATTTGCGCACTGGTTCTGATTAAGACCTGTAGTAGGCCCAGGGTGCCTGGGTGGCTCAGTCGGTTAAGCAACGACTTTGATTCAGGCCCTGAGGGTAAATAAAAATAAATTAACCATGATCAGTTATGAGGCTACATCCAAGGGATGGTGAATTTTAATAGCTAATCCCTGATGTTGCTTTTCTGTAACAAAGATGCCAGCATTAAGATACTCCAAACACTATTGTCCCTTTTTAAAATAAAGTTTTTACTTTGATTCTAGTAACACACAATGTAATATTAATTTCAGGCATACAATGTAGTGATTCAACAATTCTATACATTACCCAGTGCTCATAATGGCAAGTATGCTCCTTAATCCCTATGATCTATTTCACCTATCCCCCCACCCCCCTGCTACCCTTCCTTCTGGTGTTCATCAGTTTGTTCTCTATAGTTAAGAATCTGTTTCGGGGCGCCTGGGTGGCGCAGTCGGTTAAGCGTCCGACTTCAGCCAGGTCACGATCTCGCGGTCCGGGAGTTCGAGCCCCGCGTCAGGCTCTGGGCTGATGGCTCAGAGCCTGGAGCCTGTTTCCGATTCTGTGTCTCCCTCTCTCTCTGCCCCTCCCTCGTTCATGCTCTGTCTCTCTCTGTCCCAAAAATAAATAAATGTTGAAAAAAAAATTAAAAAAAAAAAAAAAAAGAATCTGTTTCTTAATTTGTCTCTCTTTTTTCCTCCTTGGCTTCTTTGTTTTATTTCTTGAATTCCACATATGAGTGAAATCATATGGTATTTGTCTATTTTGCTTAGTATTATACTCTCTAGCTCCATCCATGTCCTTGCAAATGGCAAGATTTTATTCTTATTATGGCTGAATAATACTCTATTGTGTGTGTCTATGTGCGTGTGCATACACATATCACATCTTTTTTTAAATTTTTTGACCATTTTATTTTAATGTAATTTATTGTCAAATTGGGTAACATATAGTGTATACAGTGTTCTCTTGGTTTTGGAGGTAGATTCCCATGGTTCATCGCCTACATATAACACCCAGTGCTCATCCCAACAAGTGCCCTCCTCAATGCCCATCACCCATTTTCCCCTCTCCCCCACCCCACCATCTACCTTCAGTTTGTTCTCTGTGTTTAAGAGTCTCTTATGCTTTGCCTCCCTCTCTCTCTGTTGTAACTATTTTTCCCCCTTCCCTTCCCCCATGGTCTTCTGTTGTTTCTCAAGTTCCACATACTAGTGAAAACATGATACCTGTCCTTCTCTGACTGACTGACTTTCACTTAGCATAATACCTTCCAGTTCCATCCATGTTGCTGCAAATGGCAGGACTTCATTCTTTCTCATTGCCAAGTAGTATTCCATTGTATATATAAACCACATCTTCTTTATCCATTCATCATTTGATGGACATTTAGGCTCTTGGCATAATTTGGCTATTGTTTAAAGCACTGTTATAACATTGGAGTACATGTGCCCCTATGAATCAGCACTCCTGTATGCCTTGGGTGAATTCCTAGTAGTGCTATTGTTGGGTCATAGGGTAGTTCTATTTTTAATTTTTTGAGGAAACTCCACACTGTTTTCCAGAGCGGCTGCAACAGTTTGCATTCCCACCAACAGTGTAAGAGGGTTCCTATTTCTCCACATCCTCACCAGCTTCTGTCATTTTCTGACTGTTAATTTTAGCCACTCTGACTGGTATGAGGTGGTATCTCAGTGTGGTTTTGATTTGTATTTCCCTGATAATGAGTGACATTGAGCATCTTTTCATGTGTCTGTGGGCCATCTGGATGTCTTCTTTGGAAAAGTGTCTGTTCATGTCTTTGCCCATTTCTTCACTGGATTATTTGTGTTTCAGGTGTTGAGTTTGGTGAGTTCTTTATAGATTTTTGGATACTAACCCTTTATCCGATATGGCATCCGATTGAGGTCCCAGTAGTTCATTTTTGCTTTTAATTCTCTTGCCTTTGGAGATGTGTCGAGCAAGAAATTGCTGCAGCTGGGGTCAAAGAGGTTGTTGCTTGCTTTCTCCTCTAAGGTTTGTCTCACATTTAGGTCTTTCATTCATTTTGAGTTTATTTTTGTGACATACCACATCTTCTTTACCCATTCATCAGCTGATGGACATGGGCTACTTCCACAATTTGGCATTTGTAAATACTGCTGCTATAAACTTAGGGGTACATGTATACCTTTGAAATAATGTTTTTTTTTTTAAGTTTTTTGTTCATTTGTTTAAGTAATCTCCGCAACCACCATGGGGCTTGAAGTCTCAATCTCCTGATCAAGGGTTTCATGCTTCTTTGACTGAGATAGCCAGTTACCCCTGAATTAGTGTTTTTGTATGTTTGAGGCAAATACTCAGTAGTGAAATTACTGGATCATATGGTAATTCTACTTTTGAGTCTTTGAGGAACTTCTATGCTATTTTCCTCGGTGGTTGTGCCAGTTTACATTCCTACCAAAAGAGTGAGGACATGGTTTTAAGTAGGAGGGTAGCATATTCTTATTGAGCCTCTGTAAAGTCACTCAGGTGACTGGATGAAGAAAGGGTCAGAGGAGAACAAGCTGAAGGTTGAGAGACCAATGTGAAGGCTGATGTTGGGTGGACTTGCTGCAAGTCACCAGTAAAGGAAACTCAGCCAGGAGGCAGAGAAGGTTCTTCTGAGGGGAACTGGGCATGGATTTTAAATGTGTTGAACTCACAACACTTGAAATACTGAGATATGTTAAGTCGAATAGATGATGTGAGTTATGTGTATGAAGATTAAGGTAGAGACTTCATTTGGAGGGATAGACTCTGAAGTCATTTACGTTTGGCTGGTGTCCTATTCTTGCCATGTGACAGGCCTTGCATATTATGATTTCCTTGCCCTAACTCTCAGGGCACTTACTTATAGTCCAGTGAAGGAGGCAGAGAAATAAAAAGTCAATTATAATATAGAGTGACATGGATAATATTGAAAGAGTAGTTAAGGTTCTTAGGGAATCAGAGGAAGAAATAACCTCAACCTCAAGACTAAAAAGGAGAGTGAGAATTTGCCCAAGGCAGAGTGGTGGGAGGGCAGTGCAGACAGAAGTTCCAGTGTTGGTCAAGACATGGAGATCGGAAAGAGAAAGCACAGTACTTTGAGGAAGCTTCTTCAGATGGAGCATAGAAGGTGAAGGGTGAGTAAAGTGGCATGAATTTGCCCAAGGCAGAGTGGTGGGAGGGCAGTGCAGAAAGAAGTTGGTCAAGACATGGAGATCGGAAAGAGAAAGCACAGTACTTTGAGGAAGCTTGTTCGGATGGAGCATAGAAGGTGAAGGGTGAGTAAAGTGGTGTGAATTGAAGAAACAACCTGGGGTCCACTGTGAAGAGTGTTGTTAGCCCTATAAAGGACTTTGAACTTACTTTTTATCAGGGAGATTATTAAGTGACTTTTATCAGGGAAAGCGGCATGATCACATTTGAGAATCAGATTACTCAGGCTGTGTGAGAAATGGATTAGAGGGAAGAAAAGCAGAAATGGGAGAAACTAGATAAGAGTCCTTGCAATCATACAGGCAGGAGGAGATGATGATCTGACATAAACATTTTCACTTATTTAAATAAGTGAATGGATGAATGTGGAGAGCAAAGAAGTAGCATAATTCAGAGCTAAAACATTCAAATTAGAAGATCTGGTGGCTTGGGAAACCAGAGGACATGGGAGTCACCCCTGAGATAGTGATAACAAATAGTGGAAGAGGAGCAGATTTGGGGACAAGAAAGAGAATGTGGTTTTGAATGCACGGAGGTTGAGTTATTCGTGAATCACATGGAACCAACTGAATACATGAGTCTGGATTTAGGAGAGGGGCATAAGATGATGTAAAGACTTTGAAATTATTTTCATGTTTGTTTATTTTGAGAGAGAGAAAGCACATGTGTGCAAGCAGGGGAGGGGCAGAGAGGGAGAGAGAGAATCCCAAGTAGGCTCAGTACTGTTAGCATAGAGTCCAACACAGGGCTGTATCTCATGAACCATGAGATCATGACCTGAGCCAATTTCACAGGTTGGATGCTTAACTGACTGAGCCACCCAGGGGCCCCAGATGCTTTTCTTAAAGTTACAGAAGTAGATGAAATCTGCATGAAGGGCTTGTCAAATGAGGAAAGAAGAGATGTTCAGGCAAAACTCTGAGAAACCCCAGTATTGTAGGTACAGTTAGAGGAAAATAACCTGTAATGGAGAGGAGTCATTGAAGCAGGAAGAGGTGCTGCCAGTAGTCTGGATAGGAGGACAACGTGAACAGTTGAATCCATCCTAATTTGGGATAATAGTAGGTAGAGGTGATAAAAGGAAAATGTAAAAGTTGTACAAAATTATGGTAAGATATTTGAAGCGATCAGAAAAGGAGTGTAGATGCACAAAGAAAGATAGGAGGGGGGCCCCTGGGTGGCTCTGTCAGTTAAACATCTGACTCTTGATTTCAGCTCAGGTCACAATCTCAGGGTTCATGGGTTCTAGCCCTGCTTTAGGCTCTCCACTGACAGACTGTTTGGGATCCTCCCTGTCTCGCTCTCTCTCTGCCCCTCTTCTGTTCAAGCATACTCTTTCAAACAAACAAACAAACAAACAAACAAACCCAAAACTTAAAAAATAGGAGGAAGGAAACAAAAATAAGAAACATAACAGTAGATCTCACTGTGGTCAAAATATAGCTAAGAGAACTGTGAACGCTAAAAGGAATAAAGTTTGTGCCCAGGGTGGAATTATTTTTCATATGTATACATTTAAAAATTATACAAAGCATGTATAAATGTATTCTTACTGAAAGTAATTCAGGGCATAGTGAATTACAGAGGGTAAAATACTGAAATACCATCTGTCTTCCCTATTAGCAATTTCTTTCCCAAAGTGGCCACACTCCGCAATTTGGTGTTTACTTTATTTATTTTTTTTTTTTTTGGAAAATTTTCTGGGCACTTCCATATATACACATTGCTGCACATAATTTATTTTTACAAAAATATATTGTAATACTTTTCAATTAATATATTTTAGTGGATTTCCATTTACATATAGCTTATTTGTATTATACATTTACAATAGTTTATTTAACCATTTTCCTGTGACTGGGCCATTGAGTTATTTGAGAATTAAGTTTTAGATCAAATGTTTTAGAGGTGGAACAATACTGGGCAGTGACAAAGTCCAGGGTGAGGGCAGAAAATTTGATTGCAGAAATAGAGCTGAGATGCCTTGGATAATAAAAATGTAGGGAGGTGGTACTGGTTGTGAGATGGCTGAAAACCAGGGGTACTGAGGGCGCCCACAGTGAAGGCAGAATATGGGATGGTCCAAAGGATGGTGAGCTTTGACTCGAAGGATTCAGTGAATATGGGTGAATGACAAGGAGCATGAGAGATTCCAATGATAAGGAGGTATTGAAAAATATGAGTAGGTGTAAATAGCCACAAGAGATCTTCTTTTTTGCTTGTTTTTGTTTCTTGTCTTTTTAAAGGCTTAAGCCGGGATATTCTGAAAGGAACACTAGAGACCTAGTGACAGGGATCGTGGGGAATGAGAAGTTTCTATTTGAGATGCATTTATTATGCGTAATGTCCTCCAGGCACCGCGTGGTGCCTGACAAAGCCTGAGAGGGGCGGGACAATTCTTGAAGGAGTTGAAGATGGTGGGGTTTATGGTGACAGAGGATTCTGCGGTCTCAAGTGAAATGCTTATGTTTGAGAAGCAGTTGGGATTTGAGTCCTGGAAAGAGGAAGGCCCAAGCAGTGTGGAGTTGAGAGAAGAGGCAGGACATGAGTTAGGGATACCTTGAGTGTGGAGTGGTAGTTAGATGGCCTTATGACTTCCCAGTGATGAGTTCTGCCAGCACCCAAGGACGTGATATGAGTGAGAGGATCTGAGTCCCTCAGGAGTTGGTGACCTAGAGTGAGGGTGCTCTGGAGAGAATTGTGGTCATGGCAGAGAGGCTGACCACACAAACCAGTCCCTGGAACTGTCACCATGTACTAGAAACAGCTCTTCTCTCCAGTGGGTAGTGGAGATAGGGGACGCAATATCTCCCCTCTAGAATACCTCTCTCCAGCAAGAGGTATTCTCCTGTCTAAGCTCACTTTCCTCATCTTCAAAATGAATGGTTACTGTCAATTATCTCCAATGTAAAAATGTATAATTCCAAGTATTATACCTCTATTTCATAAAATACTTTTTTTTTTCCTTCTGGGAAAATTATACTATTATCAAGATTGGCATGAGAAAGTAGTTCTTAGTGTTCATCATTCTGGGTTTCTTCAGGTTTTATATGAGGTGTGACATTTATTTAAGTGCATTTGTTTCTTTGCTGTGCTTATTCCATGCTGGCTAGACTGCTGTCCTTGGGGTCTCTTGTCTAATTCTATGAAATTCCATTTATCATTCACAGAATCATTAATTTGCCTGTGTAGTGTTACCTCCTGAGGTTTCCTTTTTCTGAGTCAATAAACCTGAAAACTAATGTACATTTCATGTATATTGCTGGGAAGGGGCTTGGGGCTTGACATTTTCCTTTTGCTAAGGATGTACCGTAATTCATTTGTTTTATGTGAGTCTTGAAGAAGGGAACTCCCAGATTAAGTGAATGACCACTAAAAAACATTCTTATGCATGTTTAGGCAGAGCTGTGTTCGCATCGATTCAAATTAGAAGCAGATATTCAACACCTACTCCGTGCCAGGCACTGTGCTGAGATGTCTAGGTGAAAAGAAGAAACATGAAACATGGTTTTGTTCTCAATTTATAATCGGGGAGACCAAAGCGATCATATAAATGAGTAAGGATAAAATATGTAGTATTTCTCGGTAATTAAAGAGAAGGTGTTACAAAGTGGAACTTGATTAGTGGACAAATGAATTATACAGACAGGAATTGACTTTGAAAGAATATGAGGTACCTCAAACTATGATAAATAAGGAAAACTTTGAGGGAAAAGACTTGTTTGGTCTTAGATCTCAGTGTCTTAAGTATAGGTCTTAAAGTGTATGTAGGATTTAAATATATGGACAAACTTTGTAAAGCAATGTGTAAGGGGACTGAGAGTGGTCTGAACAAACACATGGGGGTTACACAATGCATGGCATGTCTATAGTAATGCACTAGTGAATGGAAACATGAGGGCCCAGAACCTCATGATATGGGGGTTGTGGAAGCTGAGGTTAAGGAGTTTGTACTACTCCAGAGGGAATCTCTGCTCAGGACAGGGGGACACAGTTAGAACTCTTGTACATGAAGACATTTTGAGTGGCAGTAAAGAAAGAGGAAAGCATGAAAGCAAGGAAACTGCATCTGATGGGAAGGCAGCAAAGCCTAAGGGAATGGGTCTGAATAGATGCTGTGCAGTGGGAATAGGTGAGAGGACCCCACTGGGAGAAGAGAATTGGCTGCCTCACAAGTATCTGGCCTCTCATCCCTACCCACATTCTTCGCAGGGTCATTGCCCTATTGATCTCTCTGTCTGACGTGCTGTCCTCCCATAATGTTGCAGAGTTGGCTCTTCCTTGTTTATCAAGCTCTCAAAAAGCTCTGTTTCAATGCATAATTCAGTAATGTTCTATCACAATATATTACCCTGTTCTCATTGTAAACTTTTTTACTATCCCAGGTATCTTACTCATCATTCATTCACCCATTGATTTGGTTGTTAAAATCTGACTCACTTGCTAAACTGGGTGCTCTGCAAGGAGAGACTGTGGTTGCAATGATCCGTGCCTGTCATCCGTGGCACCCAGAATAATGACCAGCACCTAGTAGATGCTCAATAAATGTTTATTGATAGAGAAAGGACAGAGAAGGGGTGCTATGGTGTAAACATAATTTCTTCAGTCTGTTGCTAACGTTAGTATCATGTATAAGGCATGATAATGAGTTTATGCTTAAGGGATTACAGACTGAAGTTTTGGTGCCAATGATGAGCAGAAAAATGTTACCCCCAGGAAATTAAATGCTGTGTCAAAGAACAGATATGAGAATCTTTATTCCCTTATCCTGAGCACCCATAGGACTGATTGAGAATTCCTTCAATTTCATTGAAAGCATTTGGTACAGGTTCTAATATATCAGCAATATCTCCAAGGCCCCTTTTCTTCCAGTGCTAACACTCTATGATTTTAAGTTACTGAATTCATAATCCAAATCAATATTCTTTTCATATAAGTGCTCAGCAAGGGTAGCCACATGCTTTATTTTACTGAAACTTCCAATATCTAAAATATTTATAAATATTACCATAGGGGCCAATATTCATAGCTTGTTTCAAGAACCACATAATTAAATATAGCTCATAACTTTGTACACTTCAGTTTTTGTTTAAAGTTTTATGATAAAAACCACTAATTTAAAAAAATGAACATTGAGATGCTTGCTAAGGTTGCATGCTATTTCTTCTACAGAATCAGATTTTGTACAGTGAGAAGTCTGAAGTGAAAACAAATTTAGGGTAAAGTATTCATTTGTGACTAACCAAGTATTGACTGAATCAAGATAAAAGTCTGAGATTTATTTATATCTCTTGTGCAGAGTTAAAATAATATCTTGAACAGAGGCATCAGAAGCATTTCAGAAAACTTGTATTTTAGTCTAGTAAACAGCCCCCAACAGACCTGTGTATGTAGGGATTAGGGTTAAAGGGCTTCCATATCTCCCCAGGGGAGTGAAGGGCATAAGTTATCCTGTCTTGGCAGCAGGTGGAATGAATTCTTTCCACGAGGATGGAAGAGGGGAAACAGCATGAGCAAATGATTTGAGGTGATTAGTAATGATAAAAACATCTACTTTAAGTTATATATGCTTAGATGGAAATGCTAGAAACCTAATTCTGATTACACAAGGGTAGAGTTTCTTGCTCCAAAAAGACTATTTCTGTTCACTCACTGTTAACAGAATATATTTAGCAGTGGTCTAAGCATGTCATGGTGATGTTAAAAGTACTTAAAAACAGTCCTATTAAAGTGTGACTTAAAGTCACACGAAGCCATAAATGAGTGGTCTGAGAGTCTTCACCAGGAGTAGTTGTAGAGGAGGAAGGAAGAAGAAAGAAAGACGAAGTAGCCCAACAGGAAGAGCATGTGTGAAAAGTAAACCAGGGCTTTCAAAAAGGGCTGTGCTTAACTTCACAGTTTTATTTCTAAATCTTGCTCAGAAGTCACTTTCTTCTGAAAAGGAACTGAGAAACAGGGCAAATAACTGTAGCAGTGTTTCTCTTCTCTTCTTGACATCTTACAGTCTCGCTTGAGAAAATTCTCTTGATCTAGAAGCAGGATAGATAAAAATCCCATGAGGTAAAGCTATAGTGACATAATTGTGGGCTTTATCTCCTAAAAGGACCAGCCACCAAAATGTCATATAGTAGCCATTATGGGCCGCATCAAGACATGACTCAGTGGACTCAGCTGAGGTGCACTCTTATCATTACTATCAGGGGAAGAATTGGTGTGCTTTAGAAAATGAGGGCTCCTTGGTTTTTTAAGCATAGACATGAAAAGAGATACAATGAAAAAGAAGTTTATGGCCTAGCCTTAGTACATGGTCTTCTGAGGTGTTTATAAATAACTGATAAATTTTCTGTCAGGATGAAGCTAGGATTTTTCTCTTTTACATGACATCAAAGGAACTTAACTCTAATATTCTGTTTGGAGCTTGGGTTTGGAGCTCTGGATCATTTTGATAACATCTTGGAGACTTAGTCATGGAGAATCCCTTCATGATCCCTTATTCTAATGGTATTGCAAAGGGGAATGCCCTCCCATCCAGTAAACTATGGATAAATGGTGCTCAGGAAATGATAGTTGATGATGACGGTAAAAGACATATGTATATTTCAAATCCTATTCAGCCTTGAACAAGGGTCGTTCCTTGAAAATGAAGATATTGGGTTTTTTTACACTCTGTACAAAAAAAATGCTTTTTGGTTTCCCATCTTCTATATAATAATTCTAGAACAAGATTATATCACCAATGCTTATATTTAGTTTTAATTAGCAGCCGCTTCTGAGCTGCACAATGAAATGCTTCAGTGAAAGAAATGGAGAAATTTATTAGTCTGTCAGTTTTGGTGCAGAAATATTTTTTTTTCCAAAATGCATATATTAGAGAAGTTTGCTGAAATGCAGACATTTTTTTTAAACTTGTTATCCAAACTGTAAGTCTCTTCTCAATCTCTAGGATTCTTCAACTTCAGCATGTGCTGGATCACTCCTGAGTGCTCACAATCACTGTCCTTCAAGCTCTCCAAGCCTCAAGTGAGGTGGACGATTTTCATGTAGGGTTGGGAAATCTCCTTTTATTGGCTAGAGTTGTGCAGGCTAGAAATAACTCTTTTCAGAGTAATCTGAAAATTATTCTACAACTGGGACCAGGAAGTTGTATAGTGGGGTGTCTGGACATAATGGTCAAAGGAAGGGGGAGGGTGTGCAGACATATTGTATCCTGGGAAGATGATGGCAAGTGAATTTAGTGGAAATAAGTTGAGTGTTTGTTCAAATATATCTTACATATAAAACTTGATGCTTCATAGTTAGAGAGTCGAAGATCAGGACACTATAGTTTTTGTCCCCTTCCAAACAGCCTGTGTAACAGGCAGAACTATCAGCCATTCATTCAGTCATTCCACAACTATTCATGGGGCATTAACTATGTGTCAGGCCCTGTGATAAGCTCTTCTCTTTCAAGGCAGAATCAAACACTGTCCTTATCTGCAAGGAGCTTGCAGCTTGAAGCAGAGAAGGTATAGAAATATTCATTTAGGGTGATGAGATAAATCAAGAGGAGTAGTTTGTAAAGACCCTGGGTAAGTACAAAGAATATAAAGCACCCATCTTTTAGGTGGGGCACAGAGTGTCAAGGGCAAAGCCCAAAGGAGATGATAACCCCCTACTCCTTCCTCAATTCAGTTATCAAGCAAGGTGGAAAGGCCTTGGCAGAGTGTGATGGATGCATAGGCATCATGCAGCAGGGATGATTCAGGAGGCTGTAGGAAGTCTGGTCTGATTCCAGTAGGTATCCTTTTAGGGACAAGTGATTGGTTTTAAAGTTAGAAAGGTAGGTGTCCAATCATGGAAGACTTTCCTTGTAAGGCATATGGATTTGAGCAAGATGCAGTGTTCAACTGTATCAAGTGTGAGAACACTGCTTAAAATCACATTTTCTTTTTTTGCAGAGTCACACATGACGAAATAGGGATTAAATGAGAAAATACCTGACACAAAGCTATAATTCCTTCAGCAAGGAATTCATAAGATTTCATACTTTATTAATCAGTACCAAAGTACTTGTTGAATACTTATATTGTGCCATTTACTGCACCGGGAAAAGGAGATGCATCAGGTTAGAAGAGATCTTTCCTGTTCTTTTTTTTTTTTTTTTTCAACGTTTTTTATTTATTTTTGGGACAGAGAGAGACAGAGCATGAACGGGGAAGGGGCAGAGAGAGAGGGAGACACAGAATCGGAAACAGGCTCCAGGCTCTGAGCCATCAGCCCAGAGCCTGACGCGGGGCTCGAACTCACGGACCGCGAGATCGTGACCTGAGCCGAAGTCGGACGCCCAACCGACTGCACCACCCAGGCGCCCCGATATTTCCTGTTCTTAAATTGCTTAGTGTCTAGCAATAGTTAGTAATCAGAACAACACATTGTGATCATTCCCATAATGGAGGCCTCTGTAAATGTTAGAGGCACTAAAAAGATAAGAGGATCCTTTTGGAAGAACTAATATTGTTAAAATGTGCATACTACCCAAAGCAATCTGTAGATTTATTTTCTATAATACTATTTTTTAATGTTGATTTTTGAGAGAGAGAGAGGGAGAGAAGCACAATGGGAGAGGGGCAGAGAGAGGGAGACACAGAATCCTAAGCAGTCTCCAGGCTCTGAGCTGTCAGCACAGCTGACAAAGTTAGATGCTTAACCAACTGGGCCACCTAGGCACCCAGAAGTCTGTAGATTTAATTCAATCCCTATCAAAATACCAACAGCATTTTTCACAGAACAGGAACAAATAGTCCTAAAATTTGTATGGAACCATAAAAGACCCCCACTAGCCAAAGTAATCTTGAAGAAGAAGAACAAAACTGGAGGTATCACAGTCTCAGACTCCAAGATATACTACAAAGCTGTAGTAATCAGAAGAGTATGGCACTTGCACAAAAACAGGTATAGATCAATGGAACAGAATAGAAAGCTCTGACCATGCTTTATGGTCAATCTATGACAAAGGGGTAAGAATATACAATGGGAAAAAGCCTCTTCAGATGGTGTTGGGAAAACTGGACAACTACAGGAAAAAGAATGAAACTGGATCACTTATACCACATACAAAAATAAATTCAAAATAGATTAAGGAGATAAATTGAAACCCAAAATCATAGAATTTCTGAAAGAAAACATAGGCAGTAAACTCTTTGACATCAACCATGGAAACATTTTTATAGGTATGTCTTCTCTGGCAAGGGAAACAACAGCAAAATTAAACTATGGGGACTACACCAAAATAAAAAGATTTCGTGAAGGAAACCAACAAAATTAAAAGACAACCTACTGAATGGAAGAAGATATTTGCAAATGTTTCCAATAAGGGGTTAATGTCCTAAATATGTAAAGAACTTAAGCAACTCAAAGCCTCAAAAAACAAATACTCCAATTAAAAAATGGGCAGAGGACATGAATAGACATTTTTCCAAAGAAGACATCCAGATGGCTAACAGACACATGAAAAGATGCTCAACGTCACTCATCATAAGAGAAATGCAAATCAAAACTACAATGAGATATAATCTCACACCTGTCAGAATGGCTAAAATCAAAAACATGTTTCTAAAGTGTTGGGGAGGATGTAGAGGAAAAGAAAACCTTATGCATTATTGGTGGGCATGCCAACTGAGGCAGCCACTGTGGGAAACAGTATAGAAGTTCCTAAAAAAAAACTTTTTTAGATAGAACTGCCATAAGATTCAGTAATTCCACTATTGGATATTTACCCAAAGAAGACAAAAACACTAATTCGAAAAGCTATATGCACCTCTGTGTTTATTGCAGCATTATCTATAATGAGAGATGGAAGCAACCAAAGTGTACATCCATAGATGAATGGATGAAAATGGTGAGGTGTATATATATCTACACACACACACAATGGACTATTACTCAGCCATAAGAAAGAATGAAATCTTGCCGTTTGCAACAATATGGATGGAGCTAGAGAGTATAATGCTAAGCCAAATAGGGCAGAAAAAGGCAAATACCATATGATTTCACTTGTGGAATTTAAGAAATTAAAGAAATGAACAAAGAAAAAAATCAAAACAGACTCTTATATACAGAGAACAAACTGGTGGTTGCCAGAGGGAGGTGGGTGGGGAGAATGGGTGGAATAGGTGAAGAGGATTAAAAGTTCATTTATCATGATGAGTACTGAGTAGTGTATAGAATTGTTGAATCATTATATTGTATGCCTGATACTAATATAAGACTGGATGTTAATTATACTTGAAAGAAAAGGATCTTAGTTTTTCTTGGAGATTTCAGGAAAAAAGTACCTTTTGAAAAAGGAGTAGGAACTTTCGAGAAACATTGCTCTGAAGGAGGGTAGAGGGCATTCCAGGAGGAAGGAACAGCTCATTCAAAGGCTTACATGTAGGGAAAGGTAAAATAGGAGCTTTCTGGAAGAACACACAGGTCAAAGGGCTAAGAAATTATGATTGAGAAAGAAGACTTCCTTCTATCTTCTATGGAAAATGGTAATAAAAGTAGTGGGTTCTCCAACTGTGTAAGGGTGAGAATATCCTTGACCATCTAGTTTGATGTGAAGACTGCTGGGCATAAAAGCTTTTGGGGTTGGAATGTTTAGTTATTAACTGGAATCTACAGCAATTCTCTGCTTGGTTGAAATATCACAATTAAAACAATAGAGGAAGAAGCTTTGTAGAATTAAACAATCTTGTAAAAATGGGCATAAAACTGAAATTATATATGCTACTAATTTGAATATGCAGATCCGAGAGAAAATATCAAAATGGTAATATCTGCATTTTAAAGGGCTATTTATCACTGCTTCGCAACCTACTATTATTGGACTATTACCTTGATGATTAAACTTTTCAATTATATGTTGCATTGTATTAGGCTTTATACAATCATTAATTAGTTCACTCACATAAAACCCTGTGAGGAAGCAGAGGGATTTTATTACCCACTGTTTCACAGATGAGAAAACAAAGGCAACAAGGTTAAGTGGCTTCCTGAATTTTTCCTATCGAGTCTGAGGCTGGCAGGATGGGAGTTGGGCCCCCCTGCATCACCAGCCTGGCACGGCTCCTTTGAGTTCTGCTTTGAGCCTTGTTCTCTCCACTAATTGGGAATGGGTGCCCCTGGTGTTCTTGAAAATTAATGATATTCAGTGCTACAAGATGTATCTGTCACAGCCTATGTTTGTTTACTTGTGGCAATTAGCGGCCATCTGCTCTGGAGGTGATAGTGTGAGGACCTCCTCCTTTGGAAATACTGACTTCCAGGAATGAGAGAGTCTTCCAAGGCTCAGGTTGTTAGGGAAGGAGAGTAGACAAATGAATAGGACCTCAGGTCCTCTGGAAAGGTGGTAGAGGCCGCATGCACAGCACCAAGGGAGGAAAGCAAACTAAGCTGTTTATTCTCTGTTCTTGTTGCTTTTCCTTTTTCTCCACTGTTTTCAAACCATACCCCCCTTTGCTAGTCAGGGTTCCCACTAGACTAGTAAAGGGGGTGCTGAACAGGCAGTTTAGTCTCCTCGACCTTGACCTTCTACCCAAATGACCAAGTGTGGCAGAATTTGGAGGATGAGCCTGCCTCTACACTTGTTCACAAAGGGCTCCCTGTGCCATAGAAATGGCAGGGAGGAGCCACATGACATGAAAAGCACAGGACCAGACAAGGGACAGGATAGAGAAAGGAATTGCATGGCAACAATTAATGTCCCTAGTGACTGCTTTGTGGAAATGTTCTGCATCTTTCAGGATGCTGAATTTGTCACTTGACCTCTGTCAGGCATTCTCGTGTCAGCAAGGAGACCCAGCCAGACTGGAAAATAACAGGAAATGCTTTAAAAAAAAAAAAGCATGTGTGTATGTGTATATTTATTAAAGGATAACAGATGTACAAAAAGTTACACACATTTGATGTATACATCTTGATGAGTTGGGAATATACATATACCCATGATACCATCACCACAACCAAGGTACCAAACCTATCCATCACTTCCAAAAATGTCCTTATTTTTGTTGGTGATGGTGGTGGTAGTGGTAAGAACACATGAGCTCTATTCTCCACATATTTTTTAAAAATTTTAATTCCAGTGTAATTAATATATGGTATTACATTAATTTCAGGTGATTCAACCTGAATCAACACTCTCATATTAACTCCGTGCTCATCAGGTTAAATGTACTGCTAATCCCCTTCACCTGTCTCAACCATTCACCCACCTACCTCCCCTCTGGTAACCATCTGTTTCTTCTCTGTGGTTAAGAGTCTATTTTTTGGTTTGTCTCTTTTATTTTTTCTTTGTGCTTTTGTTTCTTAAATTCTATGTATGAGTGGGGTGCCTGGGTGGCTCGGTCGGTTGAGCGTCCGACTTCAGCTCAGGTCATGATCTCACAGCTCGTGAGTTTGAGCCCCACGTCAGGCTCTGTACAGACAGCTCAGAGCCTGGAGCCTGCTTCTGCTTCTGAGTCTCCCTCTCTCTCTGCCCCTCACCCACTCGCATTTTGTCTCTGTCTCTCTCAAAAATAAACATTAAAATTCTATGTATGAGTAAAATATATGGTGTTTGTCTCTGACGGGCTTATTTCACTGAGCATTATACTCTCTAGATCCATCCATGTTGTTGCAAGTGGCAAGATTTCATTCTTTTTTATGGTTGAGTAATTTTCCATTGCATCTATATACCACATCTTCTTTTTCCATTTATCTATTTATGGACACGTAGGTTGCTTTCATAATTTGGCTATTGTAAATAATGCTGCAATAAACATAGGAGTGCACATGTCCTGTTGAAATACTGTCTATGCATTCTTTGGATAAATACCTAGTAGTGTAATTGCAGGATCATAGGGTAGTTCTATTTTTAATTTTTTGAGAAACCTCTGTACTGTCTTCCACAGTGGCTGCCTCAGTTGGCATTCCCACCAACAGTGCATGAGGGTTCCTTTTTCTCCACATCCTCACCAACACTTGTTTCTTGCATTTTTGATTTTAGCCCATTCTGACAGGTATGAGATGATAGCTCATTGGGGGGTTTGATTTATATTTTCCTAATGATAAGTGATGTTAAAGCATCTTTTCATGTGTTTTTTGGCCATCTGAGTGTCTTCTATGGAGAAATGTTTGCTCATTGCTCATGTCACTACCCAATTTATTTTTATTTTTTATTTTTGAGAGAGAGACCGAGTGTGAATGGGAGGAGGGGCAGAGAGAGAGGGAGACACTTTTTGGGTGTTGAGTTGTATGTTCTTTATATAATTTGGGTATTAATTCTTTGTATGATAGGTCACTTGCAAATGTCTTCTCCCATCAGCAGGTTCTTATTTAGTTTTGTTTGTTTTTTGCTGTGCAAAAATTTTTATTTTGATGTAGTTCCAATACATTTTGTTTCCCTTGCCTCAGAAGACATATCTATAAAGATGTTACAGCCAGTGTCTGAGAAATTACTGTCTGTGCTCTCTTCTAGGAGTTTTATGGTTTCAGGTGTCCCACATTTAGATACATAATTGATTTTGAGTTCATTTTTGTGTGTGGTGTAAGAAAGTGTTCCAGTTTCTTCCTTTTTTTTTTTTTGTTTTTTTTTTTTTGCGTGTAGCTGTCCAGTTTCCCTAACATCATTTGTTGAAGAGACTGTCTTTTTCCCATTGTATATTCTTGCCTCCTTTATCATAGATTAATTGACCATAAAGCATGGGGTTATTTCTGGGTTTTCTGTTCCATTTATCTTTTCCATTAATATGTCTGTTTTTGTGTCAGTACCATACTGTTTTGATCACTACAGTTTTGTAGTATAACTTGAAGTCTGGAATTGTGGATACTTCGGTTTTTGTTTTTTGTTTTTGTTTTTGTTTTTGTTTTTTTCTTCAAGATTGCTTTAGCTGCTTGGGGTCTTGTTTGGTCCCATAAAATTTTGGGATTTTTTTTGCCAGTTCTGTGAAAGATGCTGTTGGCATTTTGATAGGGATTTCATTAAAACTGTAGATTGCTTTGAGTAGTATGGACATTTTAACAGTATTTGTTCTTCCAATCGGTGGGCATGGAATGCCTTTTCATTTGTGTCATCTTTAATTTCTTTGGTCAGTATTTTATAATTTTCAGAGTACAGGTCTTTTACCTCTTTGGTTCAGTTTATTCTTAGGTATTTTTTTTTATTTTTTATTTTTGGTGCAATTGTAAATGGTACTGTTTTCTCAATTTTTCTTTCTGCTGCTTCATTATTAGTGTATAGAGATACAGCAGATGTCTGTGCATCAATTTTGTATCTTGTGACTGTACTGAATTCATTTCTCAATTCTAGTAGTTTTTTTTTTTTTTTAATTTTTTTTTCAACGTTTTTTATTTATTTTTTTGGGACAGAGAGAAACAGAGCATGAACGGGGGAGGGGCAGAGAGAGAGGGAGACACAGCATTGGAAACAGGCTCCAGGCTCTGAGCCATCAGCCCAGAGCCCGACGCAGGGCTCGAACTCACGGACCGTGAGATCGTGACCTGGCTGAAGTCGGACGCTTAACCGACTGCGCCACCCAGGCACCCCCAATTCTAGTAGTTTTTTGATGGAGGGTTTTCTATATAGGATCATGTCAGCTGCAAATAGTGAAAATTTTACTTCTTTCCTTACCACTTTGGTTGATTTTTATTATCCTCAGCATAATTTAAGGTGCACAGTATTGTTAACCATAGGTATATATTGTATAGCAGATCTCAAGAACTTACTCATACTGCATAATAAATTAGGTTCCCAAATATTTAAATGACATGGCTGATATGCAAGATAACCAATCCCTAGGATTCCTGGCTGCATTCCATGCAAACCCTGCTAACCTGACAAGTGACTCAGGTGAAACTGTTTTTCTCATTCTTACTCTGCACCTCAGGCTGAAATCTTGATTCTGAGAGGAATCAGCTGACAACATTTCTATTTACTCAGAACATTTCTGATTACTTGGAATTATGCATTTGTGCCTTATTGATGGATTTTTTTTTCCATTTTTAGGCTGTCTTTGTATGCATACAGTGTCATTTTTTAGTCTAATCTCTCATAAATGACAAAACATGCCTATCCTGTGTCTCCTACCATCATTGTTGATGCTGCTTTTCCAGTGGCTCTTTCTTCACCTGTTGTCAAAAACCACCAAGGAGAGCACAGATCTCAAGTCTAAGGTTGCAGAAACCCTGAAATTAGTACCTCTCTTACTTGCATCCTTTTCAGAACGTTTGTGAGGATGATGGCTATGGCTAACACATGAGGTGTTTTTCCAAAGAAAGGATTCAGAATTGATGATTTCTGGTGGCTTTGATAGTGTTGCGCTCCATCTGGCTTCCGTTGGCTTGTGAAGCCTAGTGTGCACACCCCTTTCCCATTCTGTGTCCAGTGATGTTGGTAGTTTGAAGTTGACTGTAGTGGGTGTATTTAGACAGTGGCAGTTGGTACAGCCCTTACACATCAGGGCTGCTGTTTTGGGAAGCCAGTTTACTAGGCAATTGGTACTACTGCTCATGGCCAGCAACATGGTCTATTACAGGTGTTTTTATCTGATATCCTATTTATATATCATGATTCAAAGCTTTAAGGTGTTCAATGTATTAAAATATGGTACTCATAAATGTCCCTGGCCTTAGTTATACTGGAGACAGTTTGGAGAGTGAGCCCAAGGAGCAAATTCCTAATCTGAGTCTTATTTCAGATTGCTGGCATGTTTTGGAGAAAAGAGTTCAGGTCTGGAGTCAGGAACCTCATGGGTGTGCCTGTGTTATCTTACTAATCAGCTGTACCTTATAGGTCCATTACTTGTTCCAAGAAGCAGATAGAGTAGAATCTTACAAATGAGAGGGCTGTATTTGGCCAGGATGAAGAGTATGAGTTTGGGAATGAGACAGACTTGGTTCAGAACTTGGGTTTGCCCTCCATCAATTCTAAGATTTATCTAAGGACATTAAATAATCAACATGGCTATAATGATTAGGTAAAGTAAGCTTTTAAAAAGTGCTTAGGGCTCAATAAATGGTAACATTATTAATAATGCTTTGAACATTCTATGCAAACATAGGAGCATTATTATTTTTTAACTTCAGTATATGGAACATCCATCATGATCACTTTGTCTAATACCGGCTTAGAATAAATGTTCATTTAAAAAAAAAATAGTGAAATTCAGTAGGGTTATTTCCAGTACAGTTCAAGTTAAGATGATTGACTTACCTGACTAACCACACTCCTTAGAGAGAAAAAGAGTTTTTGCTTCAGATAAAACATTTTTGGCAAAGTGACTGAAAGTTGTCCTTCAGAAATCTAAAGAACCTGGTAAGTGAGGCAGGCTGGTAATAAATTGCCTTAATAGATGTAAGACATTATAGATTTTATCCTGGGGACTTGAGAGTTGTCATAAAAATGGCACTTACATTCTCATTTCTTGGGGGTTGTTTGTAAGATTCTTGTAAGTGTTCCCTGGGGAATTAACCTATTCACATTCAGGCTGAGTATAGAAATGTTCTGAGCTGATTCCTCTCAGAAATGTAAATCGAGTTGAGCTCCACATTAATGCAGTACCAGGAAAGCAGCACCCCTTTGTCATCACCCCCAGCATAGAAAGCAAATGTGCATTTGATTGTTTTTCTGTGTGTAGAACTATTGGGGAGGCAATATGGTCTGTTCATGGTGAGAAAAATATTTCACCTATCAGGGTCATTAATTCCATTCCTTTGGGTTAATGTCTTACTCCTGAGGAGAAAGTAATCGTGAAATAGTTACTGGGCTGCTTGACAAAAGGCTCTCATTCACTGTGTGAGCTAAGGAGTGATAACTGAGCCTTCCTTTGAAAGGAGAGTGTAAGTGCTTGCTGGAAGGAATCCTCAGCTCTGAGGTCCTATAGAGTACAGGCAACTTTGGACTAATTGCTTAGATTTTCTGAGTATCCATTTCCACATTTGAAATAAAAGGAAGATACTTGCTCTTCTCTAGAGGGTAATGATAAAGATTACAGGAGCTCATATATGCTCCTGTATGCGTAGTAGAGTGGTAGACTTTTGGGTGGGCACAGATTTTGAACCAATGTTAATCTTTTCCCCATTCCCAAAAATTGGTTGTTAACTTCTGTTTGTTTGTTTGTTTGTTTGTTTGTTTTAATCAGTGGTTCTATTTAAAATATCATAAGGAAGATTTGGTGGAGTGGCTGTGACAGCAAGTATGGGGACCACTGCAATGGAAAATAGAACTTGGCAGTGGTGGGGAAAGATCAGGCTCACCTCTGAGTACAAATATGTCATGAGCAAGTGGGAATTTATGGGCAAGGAGCAGGGTGGTGAAAAGGAGGACAAGAAAACATCAAGGCTAAGGGAGAAGTATGGCTAAACAAGACCTTGACAGGATTCTCTTGAAAGCAGGCCAGGGTGATCAGACACCATCTGGGAGGTGGTGTAGGATGAGGAGCCTGATCAGACAGGGAGGATGGGGTCTGGTTAAACTGACTTAGCAAGACTCTTGGCTAAAGTTGGACAGTGCAGAGATGAATACAGAAGTACAAAATTCAGGCCTAACTCAAAAAGAGTTCAGGGTAACCTAACTGGAGTTTTGTCAGGGAGAGAATCTTGGTCACTTCCTGGGGTACCTCTGTTTCTGATTGCTGAGATAATGGGTTGTGACAAGGGGGTGGGAGGGTGGAAGTAAAGAAAGACCAGAGCTAAGGGCATTGCCCTGAGAGGTGAGTCTGTGAGGCAAGCCTCAGACCTCTAGGAGGCCTGTTTGTGGCCAGCCAGGTGCAGCACAGGAGCAGGGAGCCTGGAGGAGTCCGGGGCAAGCCTCTCCTTCTTGGCAGTTTTGCCTGGGCCACCTCAAGGAACTTGGGGATGTCCTGCCAATGGAAGTGCTACAGAATTTCTTAGAATATGGGACTCTACTTGGATTATTATTACTTTTTTTTTTTTTTTTTTTTTTTTTTTTTTGAGAAGGGGCCCCATCTGGACCACTTACTAGAGGAAATAAGTCTTTTGACTGACAGTTCCAGTCCCCAAATTGAACATAAAGAGAAAGAGTGGTACTTTGTAAAAGGTTCCCAGGAAAATATAATTGTTGTTTAAAAAAAAAGTAGGCCAGACCAGTCAGATGGATAAAGATGTATGGGTTAATTGCTGAATCTGTGTCTCACCTGCATCTTTTATGTGGCAGATATGAATGCTTTATAGGTAATGAGGTCCTCACAGGAGAGTTACGGCCTATCGGCCTGACATTTGTAAAGCTGTAAAATGTAGGGGGAGATTTAACAAGCAGGATGAGCTGCCCTCCTGCATATTAACACAATTATGCACCTATGCACACATCTAGGAGTAAATAGTGTATTTATAGCATTAGGATTCTCCAAAGGATATTAAGCAGACATTGCAATTTGCATTTTAATTTTCTTACAAGAAAACCTTTCTGTTGGTCTTGAAACTTCGAGGAACTCTAAGCCTTTTTAGCTGCTACAGTGATCCCTGTTTTTGTGCTATGTATTGTGGCAGGTCTGGCAGGACCGAAGGCACACTCAGGTGTTAGGGATGGAGGCTGGGGAGGAGGGTGGTTCAAGCTTTTTTACCTGGCAATGCTGCTGCACTGGGAGGCCAGAGGTTCTGCAGAGCCAGGAGGTGTCAGTGCCCACCTCCACGTTGCTGACTGACTGTTCGTCCTATTTGGCTTTGCTGTTCTTTGTGTAACTTCCTTCCCTAAATGCTTTGGTGGTACCTAAAAGTCTGTTATAATTGCCTAACTCTTGAAGTACTTTTATTTAAAGTGTGAGAAGAAAGCTGACATCTTTGGTCTACTAGAAGACATAAAACAGGTTAGAGAATCGGTTAAATGTGGGATAGAATATGTCAGCACTGGTCTTTCCCTTGAACTATGTTTTTCTGTTACGAACCCACAGCCTTTTTGCAGCCTGAGATATGCTCCCCTGAGTCACAGAAGCTTGAATACCTGTTCTTTTTCTCTGAAGCCCTCCAGGTCTGAGTCCCCCACCTTCTAGCAAGGCTACCCATATCCTGGGGGATATTGAGAGGTTGGGAATCTTCAGTTTATTTGGGAGATCAAACTGGAGTTGATAGTTCACTGTGCCTTTGTCCTCCTTAACCCATAGTCCCCCAATGTCTGCCTTTTCTTGGAGGCTCAAAAAACCCCCAAATCCCCAACAATCAAGAGGTAGGTTCTCTATCTTCCAAGCTTTTTGCTGTTCAGACATCCTTAAAAAGACAGTGTGGATCAAAAGCTGGTCAGTGCCTCTGTTCACAAGATACACAGAAATGTGAGACCCATGGAGAAATCTGTTCCAACGCACAGATAAACATACAGGTGAATTGGATGATACTCATTGTGTTAGTTTTCTAACTAACAGGTGACATAACAAATTGCCACAAGCTGGTTGACTTAAAACATTAGAAATTTATTATTGCACAGTTCAGGAGCTAGAAGTCCAAAACCAAGGTGTCAGCAGGGCCATGTTCTCTCTGAAGCTCTAGGGCAGAATTCTCCTTGCCTCTTTGAGCATCTAGTGGCTCCGGCAATCCTTGTTGTTCTTTGGCTGTATCTGCCTCACTCTAATCACTGCGTCTTCTGTCTCATGACCCTCTTTCCTCTATGTCTGTGTCTCTAAATATCCCTCTCCTCATAAAGACACTAGTCATTGGATTTAGGGCCCACTTTAATCCAGTATGACCTTTTGCTCAGCTTGATTACAATTCAACCCACAACACTTGAGTAATAAAAAGAAATTCACCATCTACTTCTAGTAGGAAAAATGAAAGTTGTGAACACATGCCCAGATTAATACTTAGCGTTGTGTAGCAGCAGCCAATTTTAGAGGAGATGGATGTGTAGCTTACTAAGCTCTGTGCTGCTTCAGCAGGCATTTTCTTTGTTAGAGAACAGCTGCTGAAGGTCTGAGGAAACCAGGGTAAAATAATTCTACAGTCTTTGCTAAATCTGGACTTAATTCTCGATCTTTCCTGTGTCATTATATTTGCCCCTTAAATAGAGGTCCTCCCACCCAACCACTACCCTCCTGAAGTCCTACCCCCGGTCTGTTCTCATATTTTATTATGAATTAAAATTTTGGATCCACCCCCTTAGAGGTAATTTGCCAGCGAAAGCCTTATTTTTTTTTTTTTTTTATGGAAGGAAAGGCTGTTCTCAAAGAAAAAGTGTAGGTATTAGTTATCCATGAACAGATGAGGAAGGTATTTTGAGGTAAGAAGCTTGTTCCATTGCTCTTATCATTGCCATGGACGCCAGATCTGATTAATGAACCTTTGTGTGTGCCTGGATACCACAGTGAGTTATGCAATTAGACTTTTTCCTTTTCCTGAGTGTCTGAGATCTTTGCTCCCTCCCCCCTGCCCCGCCCCGCCCGCTGCTTCCTGGATCTGTTTGAGATAAGGCCCAAAGAATGCAGGGAAGGAGGGCAAAGCCATAGACAATCCCATATGTACATGCTTCTGGCACCCTCTTGTTTCTCAAAGATGCCTTTTTGGTTTATAGAATAGTTTTCTTGCTTATATGCCTTGTTTCACTCAGGGTACACCTGAGATGATGGATAAGTAAATATTTATTGGATGACCAAGGTTATGAAATAGAGTGCTGCCTTATTTGGTGTCATGAATCCAATGAAAAGGTTGGTGTAGGGGAAAACAATACAGCCTCTTATTGTCTCAAAATTCCATGATAGCAGAAGCCATTCTAACAAAAGTTCCATATAACAAAGCTATATCTTTGTTTCAGAGCATAAGCCTATGGTAGAAATTTGCTAATCTGGTTATAATTCACTACAATGAAAATCCACAGAACAGATGATCAGAGAGTTTTATTCGTGGCCAGCCTATGAAGCAGTCACTGTCTATAGCACAAATCTTGTGCCCCTGGCAAGTTTCACAACAGGAGTAAAAGATTCTACAGCTCTCTGCCCCTCTTAAAAAAAAGAGCTAAAAAGCTCTCATGTTCATTCTTCTTAACTCCTTATACCCCAGTAGAAAATGTGTTTAAATCTGCTAACCACCCCCTCCAAAGTGGACTCCCAAATAACCAAAATTTGGCCCGAATAATTTTTCTATCTTATTTAGAGCTCAGTCATATAAAGGCATAAACATAGATGTCTTTTTTACTCCTTTGAGGAGTTCCCACTATTACTCAGGCACAGTACTGAACACTGGAATAGAAATATGAATGTTGGTCCCTGTCTCTTGGGAGCTCAGGTGGGTGGGTGCATGGGCATGTAGCTGAGGAGGAAAGAGGGGGAGGCAATACGAAAGCAGGATGAAACAAATGGTGGAATGAACATGTATGGTAGGAAACATTTATTGTGTACTAAATGGGCCAGGGAGAGCTTTTGGAAGAAATAGAGGACTGAAGTAAGTTATGAAAAATACTTTACATATAACCAGGTCAAGCTGTGGAAGAAAGTTTTAGGAAAGAGTATATGCAAAGGGTAGGAAGCTGTACCCACGGGCTGGCAAGTGGTTTCAGTTTGGCCATCAGTAGACACTCAATTTTTTGCTTGATGTTTAGGGAAGCCCTCATTCTAGTCCAAATCCAGCTTAACAAAAGAATGAATGCCCAGTGGGGTTCATTAAAATGGGTGTGAATATGTTGCATGCAGAAATGTGAATGTACATTACTGGAGGATGCAGTACATTCACACACACACACACATACACACACATGCAGATATATGTGTGTATATATACATATATATATGTATATATACACACACATATACACACACATACATTTAAAGAAATGGAAAGCAGAAACCTGTCTTCTATGATGAGCAATGTCACTCCTTCCCATGTAACATGATTAAACACAATGTTTAATAGTTCCACAGAGCTTTCTGTGCTGATCCATATCTCCTGGGTAGCAACCATTTCCTTTTATTCTACATATTTTGGTACACAATAAAAATAGCAATATGACATCAGTTATAAAATCTGGATGAGAAATGAAATCACTTAGTACTGTGATTCTTTGAATTCAGAAATGTGGGTCATGTTTTATACATACGTGTTTTTCTCCTTCCTTCCATCCGTCTGTCCATCTGTCTGTCCCTGTATCTCCACTCAACAAAATAGTAACACTCGGGTGCTCTCTGTTGGCAGCACTGTGCTCTGCCTCTAAGTTCAAGACTGGATGGTCAACAGCAATGCCAGCAGCTAGATCTTTCTGCTGCCCACTGTGTCTCCTAGTCTCTAGATAGTGTGAATGAACTTCAGGGGTGTGTGTGTGGTGGTGGGGGGGGGCGCAGTTGTAGGGCAGAGAATCCCAGAAGCTTATGACTGCGTGAACCTGAAGAGAAGGTCTTTATGGGTGTAATTGCCTGTGTAGAGTGAGTCAGCCAGCCTTAGACCTGCTAGATGAAAAAAAGAATGGAAGAGGTGGCCTCTTAGGGATGATGGCAATCTCCAGAGAAGTACTTTGAAGGTTAAAACAAAATACTTTCTTCATAAATGAGAGAAATGACCACCTAATGTGTAGATACATTCACTTTATTTCTTTTGGGGGTATGGATTTTGCCTTATATATTTGGGAGGCCTCAGAAGAGTTCAAGTTTTTGATTCAGTCATTTAAAATTCCATGTGTTTATTAAGCTTCTCCATATACTTCATTATGCTGATAGAGATATAGGAGGAGGGTTCTGAACTTACAGCCTTGTAGGGAGAATGTACATGGGCATGTGTACTTTGACAGTATGGTTAGTAAAATTCAGTTCATTATTGCTTCAGTAAATTAGTATTAAACATTTATGAAGCACATGGTGCATTAGAAACAACATGGTCTTTGCCACTTGCCACCTGAATTTCTGAGATTATTTGAGCCTTGTAAAATAAGGGTGATAGAAAGTGTCTCATCACATTTTAACATGATGGCTGCATAGCAGCTTGTTCAACCCATAGGACACAATGGGCACTTATTGAATGCAAGATTTTTTTTTCCTCCCTGCCTTGTGATTAAGACCCTACCTGGAATTCTGGGTTACCAGGGACTAAATTTCTTAACTGAAACTCCAGACTTCCTGGGAACAGACTTCTAATAGCAGTGATTCCTCTGTTGTGGGGTCTCTTAGTAGTGTCCTTAATCACTGCCCTGTTCCAGCTTCTTTTAGAAGAGGCATTACTGAATTTCCTGTCAGTTCAGGGTTTCTCCTCACTGTAGGGATCCACACAGTCATCATGCTCATCATTATTTCATTATTCCTTGACTGATCACCTGGTTTCAAACATCTTCATTCAAGTCCCTCTTTTCCCCTCTTAATCTACTTCTAGCCTACACTTCCCCTGGATAACATCCAACACTCCTGATCCAGGCTTTTTCTGGTTTGACTCAGGAACTTCTGCCAAATCCAGCGTCCAGATGTTAATAATGTGTAGCTGAGAAATACACTAAACAAACCAATAAATTCAGAGAGTGATCATTTGCACTCCTCCCTCAGGTTTGTGATAGTCATTTCAGGGATGGAGAGGGGGGTGGAGGGGGGATGAGGACATACTTCCCAGGGCCAGCATTTGCCTCCAGTGCTTGACATGAACATCTGCAAAGTCCTGATCCAGGGTCTCTCTAATTCCACATTATTTCCTTCTTTCAGCCCATTCATTTCTGGAAGATGCTCCTGAATAATGCTATCTCATGTGGCTCATTTTCTCAACCCTAATGTTGGCAATTCAATGACTTGTGTTTTTCTCTTAGTTTACATCCAAAAGTGAGTTCGCTACTGGTGTGCAATCTGTAGCATTCGTGTATGTGTGTGTAACTAATCAGATAATGGTACTAGTAATGCTGTTATTTGCTTATGTAAGACTTTGAAATTTTTGCTATGTTTATGTCTCCACTGTCTTATCTGATTGTCACAGTGCCTCTAAGGATTGGGGAAGTAGTTAGCATTGTTTTGTGCTACAGATAAGGATGCATCAACTCAGACAGGTGAAGTTACTTGGCCAACATCACACAGTCATCTAGACTTGGAGTCAGGATTCCAGATCCGTTCATTCAAAATTTATTGTCATTTTTCTACACAACTTTTCAATGTGTTAAAACAATTTTCAGTGAGGTTTTTAGTAGATGGAATAGGTCAGTTTCTTTGGGGATGCTCACGTTTTAGTGAAGACCTTGGATGCTTTAAGCCAGGGCAGTCCTTTCACTTACAAAGTGTCCCAGGTGCTATAGCAACCCTTATGAAATGATGGTGATAGAAGACTAACTCATCCAGTTAGTCTGTTGCCTATGCCACTCCCAGACCTGCTTATCTCGGCCAATTTCAATCATGTGTTCATAAATATTCCAATAAAAAGGGTCTATTTGTGCTAGATTTATAGGCAAGGTTTCAGATAATCTTCATAAGTAATTTACTTGCATGATTTCAGTTAAATTTTAAGTAACTCTGTTAGTATCTCCATTTTGAACATGAGAAAACAAAGAGTGAGAGGTGTTAATTATCAGACATCGAGCAGCTGACAGATCAGTCTTCACATCCAAGTCTGACTTAATCGATGCGCAAAAATGCTTGTGACACTTTTGACCAGTCCTGGCCTCAGTCATTTCCCAGCAGCCCAGAGCTGAGGTATATTGCCTGAGGCAGTTTCAGAATTATATTTATCCCCCCCTCTCTGCTGACATTTCCTTATATCCTCCTGATGTCTTTCTCTATTGTCACCGGGAGCAGCCATATTGGGGGGGGGGATGGCAGTCCCCTCTGCTGGAAGCCCCTGACCATTTCAGAAATGCTGCACAGTGACCTTGTCTCATAGAACTGGCCCAGTCAGCTCTGTGATGGTAGCCCCCACACACCTCACATCTCCTTCCCTGGTCCCAAAGCAGAACATGAAGCACCTGGTACCCTTTAATGTCTGGTGTACTTTACATCGAAGTCAGACCGTTAGCCACAGCTGGGTGATTCTTTTTGACAGCAGCTCCTGCAACTAAAACCAAGACTCCCAAATACTCTCAGCTTTTGTTATGTTTAAAGTCGTATTTTTTCCATGTGGCAGAGTGACATCCTCATGGCAGAGTCTGTCTCTGGCTCCATCGAAGCATAACAACCTTTAGCTAGAGGACCAGACTTCCATGGATTGCTCAGCTGCAGTGCTCAATTAGCCTTCCTATATTCTCCCCCCCCCCGCCCCCATTTTCCCCTAACACACTGTCAAGCACGTCAAACATAGAGCAGCTTTCTGATGTCGACACTGGCTCATTAGGCCCCAGCTGAGATCATTAAATTCTGTTTCTTTAAGGCCGATGGAAAGGGCAGATTTATGCTTCCTTTGATAGAGCTGGTCTTAAATTTCCTCCCTATTGTGAGATAGATAGTTGGTGATGAATCAGTGATATTTCAGACTCTACTAGGGGAAAACTGGCTGCTTCACAGGATTGAGATTTCTGGGCTAGGACAGCAGACAAGGAGTTACCAGATGAACACACATTTCTGGACTCGACACCTACCATGGGTCAAACTTAATGACATTACTTCCTTTAAGACAGGGTTTCTCAACCTTGGCACTGTTGATATTTGGGCCAGCTCATTTTTTGTTGTGTGTGGGGGGGTCTGTCTTGTTCATTCTAGGATGTTAGCAGCACACTGGTTGCCACCTACTAGACATCAGAAGCACACCCTGCAAGTTGTAACAACTAAAAGTGTCCCCAGACATTGCTAAATCTTCCTTGGGTACAAAATCACTCCCAGTTGGAAAACCGTGCTCTAGGCCAGGGGTTTGACTCCCTCAAATTAGTTCTCTAAAGAGAATTCAACCATGGATCTAAGTTATAAGATGTAGGTGTGAAAGCATTTGATGGTTTTCAGTAATAGGGACCGACTGGCAAAATTGTGAAACGGGGAAGCACATTTTCAATAACTTTAAAATTCTGTTTTGTTTACCTCTCCTTCCATCCTAAACCCTTATTCTACCCTGCTCACTGATACTTAGTGCTCATCGGCCATGCTATAGCACACGAGTCCCATACTATACGTTGGATCAAAGTTGGTTCTCCTGCTGACTCTGTACATTCTTTGGGCTTTAATTTCTCTTCTAATACTCAAGAAACATTGCTGTTACTCTGTTTTCCAGGAATCCTGCTGGCTGGAGAAACAATGTGCGTATTCACAATCTTCTATTAATAGACTGTTATTGGCTGCATGGGTTAACCCTATCAGATTTATATACTGCACATATCTAAATACATGCTTTTAGTATGTAACAACTGTAAAGGAACAGGTAATGAGGGCTTTAGACACCATAGTAGGATTACAGAAAGGTTATAATATAAGAAAGCCCTGAAATCACACCCCTACCTAACTGTGCAAATAGCCAGAGAGACTAGGACAATATTCTTCAAACTGTTACATAGTGTCTGTGATTTTTAGATGTGTGGCCTTCAAGGTGTGTATTATTTGTAAATTAAATAAATGCATTTAAGAATAATAAAGATTAAACTTTGTAATTTGATGATACTTTTTATAATTTGAAGTAATCATGTTTTCTTTTTATATCCTTCCAAAGTCATCTTATTATTTTGAGTCCGCTTGGATTCCTACCCTGGAAATGACTTCTTAATGATGAGCTCCAGGGGACCTCAAACTGTGTAAAACTGAACTCACAATTTTGTGATCCCGAGCACATGTTACATTTTTCTGTAGCGAGGTCCATTGCACTCATACATTTTAAAAAGAGGTCCTTGTATGGAAACCAATTTGACAATAAATTTCATATATTAAAAAAAATTACAAAGTTAAAAAGAGGTCCTTAATTCAAAAGATGTTAAGGACCATAGGGCCGTCCTTGAGAGTGACCAAGTATTGATGCAGTGAGCTGTGGTAGAATCTATGCCTTTTTACAAGGATGCAAGGACACAGAGCAGCCTTCTCCTCCTACACTCGTCCTTCTTGGCCTTCTGATTCTGAATCAGAATAGTTTTCTCAGCTTTGCCCATTCCTCTGGTGATCATGAACTAAATCTTTGAATTTTAACTTGTAACACAACTACCCTGACTTAAAGCTAGAAGGGGTTTTAGAGATCCTCTAGTCTTCTTTTCTGGTTTTAGAGATGATAAAAGATCATCTGAGTGTTATCCGTGTGTGCCACACTGCTGCTCTCTGAAGATTATTTTTGTAGCTGTTTACCATACAACAGTTTTAAGATAAAAAAAAAAAATACAAGTCAAGGGCCTCTGGCTTGCAAATCTTAAGAAATATTAAATGCATTTCTAGGGGCGCCTGGGTGGCGCAGTCGGTTAAGCATCCGACTTCAGCCACGTCACGATCTCGCGGTCCGGGAGTTCGAGCCCCGCGTCAGGCTCTGGGCTGATGGCTCAGAGCCTGGAGCCTGTTTCCGATTCTGTGTCTCCCTCTCTCTCTGCCCCTCCCTCGTTCATGCTCTGTCTCTCTCTGTCCGAAAAATAAATAAAAACGTTAAAAAAAAATTAAAAATAAATAAATAAATAAAAATTAAAAAAAAAAAATAAATGCATTTCTAGAATTTATCTTCAATCCCTCCCAGCTCTGAGCAACTGGACAGAGTCACTGACACAGCATCCTTATTTAAAGGCATGCAAGTGTTTGAGGAGAAGCAAATTGGAATGGCAGGTAAACCTCTTGAGGAGCTTAGAGGACTCATTTCTTTTAGTCTGCGATGGGGCTGACTTAGGGATGCCCCTGGGAGTGTGTGCATGCATTAACACATCTGAACTGATTTTAAGGTAAAAGAAATGAGGAGCAGCATAAATATCAGTGCCTTTTCCCCAGACCCTGTCATTATATAATCGTATGACCTGGAACAGAGAGAATTTCTCTCTCTCTCTCTCTCTCTCTCTCTCTCTCTTTTTTTTTTTTTTTTTTTTTTTGAGACCTGTTACTTATCTCTAGCATTTCAATCTCCATTCCTGCAGGCAGGAGGGGTCTATGGTTACTGTGGTGTCTGCTTCTCCCCTTGGTCAGGAAAATGAGTGGTGACATGTGGGGTCATGCATCAGTGCTGTTCTGCACTTGCTGTGCTTAGAGGACCATTGCTGCACGTGGGCAGAATGCTTTCTGTTGTACAGACATCCACTCCTGGGGTTTAAAACTTGCTCAAGGCTTCCTTCTTCCTTAGAGTACTGCTCATGCTTAGGGCCACCTAGGGACCATCATTGGCAGCCCAGGAGCCTCCATTAGGTCTGATAAAACCATGTTGTGCACACAGGTTTCCTGAATGAGCTTTCCAGATAAAGTTTGAAAACTGCTGATTTAGTCCACCATTCTCTTTATTCCAAGAGGCACAGTAACTTGTCTACGATCTCTTTCCAGGGGTCACTCCTCTATAGTCACAGGGAATTCAAGTTCCTCTTCCCAGCAGGTCTTTATTAAGCCCCACAGACTTTATCTGTGCTTTCCTATTTTAATTATGAAAAAAGAGAGTGGGTTTATATCTTGGGTGTTTAATCCTGGGGTCCCTAATGTGAAGACATGAAGAAGATCTGAATCTGGCTCTCAGCCTGGAGGCAAGCCCAGGAAAGTCTGCTCTTAGCAGAGAAAAGCCAGGCTGAAGCACGCCTACAGATCCAGGAGCAAGAAGCAAATGCTCAGATCTATAAGCTATTGAATGTCTTTATTTTTAATGCAGCATAATTTCAGTAAAAGCTGCCTAATATAAGCACTTACTGGGTGTCAGACACTGTTCTGAATGGTGGAGATACAGTACTGCGCAAAACAATCACAATTCCTCCCAGGGAGAGAATGCTCTCCCTCTCACTTCCCACCTCTCCTTCTCTCTCTCTCTCATATCTCTGTCTCTGTGCATAGCATAGTATATATTCATAAGTGCTTTCCATGTGAAGTATGGAAATAAATGTGTTCACCTGCCTGAGGGCATGCAAGGAAGCACATTTACTCACATGTCAGGAATAGCTAACTCAGGGTGGGGGAGGAAAAACAGCAGTTGAAACACATAGTAAGTTGGGTCAGAAATTGGCCTGTGCTTTTTCCCTCTACACGACCCAGCTTGCCACCAGTGTCTTTTCACACTTTTCTGACTTAGGAGGCCACTCAGGGAAATTCTCAGGGCAGGAAACCAATAAAGATTTTCCCATTTAAAATGTTCTAGAAGTGGTCCTGTCTCTGCCATATGACAACAAGAACAGCATCAGCCACAGTCAAGGATAGCAGTGAGCTTCCATCTAAGGACAAAGTCCTCCCAAGGTGGCTGCCCCATTTGCAACAGCCTAGGTATCCCAGTGTTAGTTAGTGTTTTATTACCATGTAGAAGAAAAACCTTTGCTTTATACAAGCACCTCAACCTTATAAGGTCTTAACATACAGATGAAGACTTTTGCTCCCAAGAAGCTGATAAATGTGCATAGTATGTCCCTGTGAACACTTGTAGGCCATGTGGCTTCCCTCTGCTAATCAAAAAAGTTTCATCCTACTTGTCTTTATTTACAGTTTCAGAAATGCCACATGTCAGCCGTGACAGTGAAATCAGTGCCCTCATAGAAAATACCTGAGCTGACTGGTGACAATTATGTAAATATGGTTTCTGTAGTTAGAGTTCTATATTTCTCACTCTTCAGTATATGCCAAACACACAGAGGTGTATGTCTCTATCTCTGTAATGCATACTATACATTACAACTTTTTTTTACATACATTCCCTCATTTCATCTTTATAGCTGCCTTGTCATGTAGGTCAAATAAAATTTATTTTGCAACTCATTAATGTGCCCAGAAAGTTCCAGTGGCTGGCCAAAGGCAATATAGCTATAAAGCACAATCTTTGAATAGAAACCTGTTTCCAACCCAATTGTCTGATATTTTTACCATTTTAAAATGCTTAGCAACCATCTCCTCTTACATTTTATGAATATCTAAAGACTTGAACTTTATTTTTAAGCCACAGTTTCCTAAAAAAAGAGAATTGCTGTCTTATAGGTAAAGAACAGAGCTGAACACCCCTCCCCTGTAAGGAATGCCAAGAATGAACTTGATCAAGGTCTAAAATAAGAAAAGATAAAGGTATAACCCCAACTCGGAGTGTCACAGACCAGTCTCAAATTTTTGTGGTGGGGTGTCTAGTTTAGACCTGGCACAGAGGGAATACTTACCACATTTTTGTTGAGTGAGTGAATGCATAAATGTATGAATGAGGTTTCTAATCTAACAACACATCGTGGTAGGTAAATGCAGTCCAAGCCTGTGGGGTGCGTACCTAAGAAAGATAAGACACTATTTGAAATAGAGCAAACACTCTGTTCTAAGAAAAATGCCTCTAAGGAGTGATACCAACCACCCTCTCTACCTCACGCTGTCTCCCCAGTATTGGGAACCATTCGAAATGACATTTCTGTGATCAGTGGTGACTTTTTTGCTTTTTGGGGGGATCTCTTGCCTCCTCTTCAGCCCCATTGTCACCACCCAAGTCTACAAGATACATACCTGAACTATTACTGTGGTATAGCTTATCCTCACAGCTGGCCAGAGCTTGTGAACAGCTGCTCCCCAGTGGTGAAGGTTGCACTTTAGTATCTGTTTGGTGGGAGTAGAATAGCAACATAACATGTTGGCCTGCTCTTAACACTTCTACAAGACATGGTTCAGTCTATAGATGATGCTCTGTTGCGTTTCCCGATCCTCCTCTGTGATTCTCAGTCCAGTGAGAGTGAGTCTGAATGCTCAGATGCCAGCTCAGTCCCCACCATTGACAAGACATTGCTCTGTGTTCAGCCAGTGAGCCTTTTAGGCTGAGCTTCTTGAGGAAAGCCTTTTTTTAAAATGTAAAACTCTATTTAAAGGCAAAATAAAAGGTACTCTATTAAATATCTACATATATGGCAGGCAGTTTTGATTTTTAAATAGACAATCTTATAAAATCCAAACATGAGGCTTCCATTTTAAGATAAACAGAGGGTCTCATAGAGGGCTTTCCCAGCTCTGGAATATTTGGCTCTAGGGATCATGGTCTTCCATTTACTTAAAACATGACTCAACTCAGAAACTTCAGTATTTCTCCACTGAATAGCTTATCTCAGCCAAATTGTTTGGTGTGATGTTCCAGACCCTCAGCAGTGGTCAAAAGCTTCCATGTCTGGGCTGCCTGGGTGCCTCAGTAGGTTAAGCATCTGATTCTTGGTTTCGGCTCAGGTCATGATCTCGTGGTTTCATGAGTTTGAGCCCCATGTCAGGTTCTTTGCTGGCAGCAAGGACCTTGATTGGGATTCTCTCTCTCTCCCTCTCTCCACCTCTCCCCCACTTACGGTGTCACTGTCTCCCTCAAAAAAAAAAATTAAAAAATTAAAAAAAAAAGCCTCCATGCCTTACTTCTGAACGTTTTGTGACTTTTTCATGTCTCTCTAATCTGTATCCTTGGCTCTGACTACTCCACTTTCTTTTTTGTGCCTTCCCTTTTCCAGTTAAATCCAAACATTTTGTAAGCCCCTGCCTAGAATTTACCTTCTTCCTTAAACCTACACAGAGTAACACGTAGTCTGGTCTCATTCACAACAGAAGTGCCAAGAGAACTCAGCTAATTCACGCCAACATGCTTGTTGTTTAAGTTGTTTCTTAGAATTGTCCTCTATTTATGTGTTTATTCACAGTTTCCAAACTAAACTATAAACTCTGAAGAGCAGGGGAAATAACTGGTGTTTTAAGAAGCTTCCTCAACACTTTGCCAAGAACTCCCAATTTTAGACAGCCTTACTTAATGAATTATTTACCTGAACATATCTTGATAGATTTCTCTCAGGAAGTTCCCCTCTTTAGCTCTTCTTTGGGGACATTCGATTGCTCCCTAAAGCTGTTTCATAGGAATAGTCTGTATAAAATAGTCCACATGCAAAGCCCTTTTTTAAGTCAATGCATAACTCAGGCTCACAATCAGCTCATAAGGCATCTACTATTATCCCTATTTTTCAGATAGAGAGATCTAGCGGCTAAATGGAGTGCCCAGGGTTAAATAGGGTTAGGGAGATAACAGAATAGGAACAGAAGGCTTCTGATGCTCAGTCTGGAGTACGTTCCACCTCACTGTCACAAATTCCGTGACACCTTTCTAACTTCCACTCTATTGTACCCAGTGTGCAGCTCTAATCCATTTGTACCTTTTTACCAGGGCATTCTCTAAAGAGAGCAATAATTGTACGCATATTAGCATAATAAAAATGTGATTTACAATGATATACCAGATGCTACGAATTTCCTAGTAAGAAAGGCCTATTAAATCTGGAATTTATATTTTTGATAAGTGAAATCGTTGTACTTTTTTGTTTGAGCAGGGTTACAAGAAATGTTTTCTGACGAGCTTGGTAGGGCATGGTAACCCTGGAAAGCTTATATGTCATCTGCAGCTGTGACTTTTAGACCTGAAGCCATCCTTTTGTGTCCTGGTACTTCTTCCCTTCCTTTATTAAGGTGCAGCTCACCTGTGAGGATGCATTACCATTCCTTCAAGCCGATCTGTTGGCTCACTGAAGTACAAAGGCTTTTCATATTCACGTATAGTATATTCACAGGCCATCAGTGAACCACTGGAAAATTACAGGACTCCATAAAACCACATGTCCCTGAATTCAGGCCTTGCTCTACAGTTTTCAATTTGCCTCACCCATTGTTTCTTATAGGTGTGCTCAAGGTTATGCAGTTTGATCACATTAGACATTTAAAATTTTGCCACCAACCTCATCTTTACTAGATGTGTCGAATATGAAATATTTTCAAGTGCCACTTAGTACTAATGGAATCTGATATATATATATATATCGTGTGTGTGTATTCACAGGTTTGTTTTTTGTTTTTGTTTTTTGCTTTTCTGGGCTTTTTTGGGGGGTGGGTGGGTAAACTGGAATATAGCATATTTTGGAAGATCATTTTCTGAGTTATTCAGGTTAGAATTTTGGAAATTTAATTTGAACCAACTTTTTGTCACCAAATGTAATTAAGAAAATGATATGCATCAACAAAATATGATTTAAAAGTAAACATGTTAATTAAAAAAATTCTTCCCTAAATCAGTGTCATCCAATCAGAATAGAATGTGAACTAAGTCACATATCCAATTTTACATTTTCTAAACCACATTTTAAAAAGGTAAATAACAGGGCACCTGGGTGGCTCAGTTGGTTGTCAGACTTCGGCTCAGGTCATGGACCTGAGGTTTCTGGGCCCCAGCCCTGCATCAGGCTCTCTGCGGTCAGCACAGAGAGCTCTGTCTCCTCTGTCAGAGGAGGGGTCAGCACAGCACAGATTCTCTGTCTCTGCCCCTCGCACACACGCATGTGCTTGCTCTCTCTCGAAAATAAACATAAAAAAAAATTAAAGTAAATAACAACTGCAATTAATTTTAATGATATAGTTTATTTAATGTATCTAAAATATTTCAATGTATTCAATATAAAGCAGACATATTTTACATTCTTTTTCTTTTTACTGTCTTAAAAATGTGCATTTCCACTTAAAAATGCATCTCAATTTGGACTAGCTATCTTGGTGGTATGCTGGAGCTAAATTGTACTGGATTGCTAGAGCCAATTGTTAAATTTTCAGAATTTCATGACCTGCTGGGTAGATTTAATTTGGGTACTGTGGGAATATTTATTCCACACATATCATCAACTGTCACAACTTGGCGATGTAAGGGATTGAGGTATAGCTAATTCTTAAATATTCATCAACACACCCCTGCTCAGTAGCCACTATGGCTAGTAGCTACCATACTGGACCATGCATTCCTAGGTAATAAAGATAATTACATGTTTCTTAAGCAAGTTTACAACTCTTTAATTTGTTCGAAGTATGGTGATAGAGTGGTACTTTTCACAATGGACACCACTTGGAAAAATATCAGAAGAGAGGACAAAAACCAGTGACCAAGAACCTCTTAGTTTTGAGACACCATAGCATAAATACCCCATTATTCCTTACAGTTCCACGTGGGTTTGCGCTTGAGAAAAAGTTTGCTCCTTCTGGACTTAAGAATGTGTCTAATTGTGAATGCTTGTATTGATGAGTAGAGGCCTAGGGAAAGGAATTAACATAAAACCATGAGCAAGTATAAACTTACAGATATGAGAGCCATTTTTGTTTTATGAGAACAGAGTTAATATGAAGGTATCGGTTTATATTTTTAAGCCTCATCAAGGGTTATTAAATGTTATCTATTAAAAAGCACATAATTCCTTCAGTTTTTAAGATTATCTAATGTACTTCTAATACATTAAATTTAAGTAATTAAATCTAATTTTAGTGGAGCAGGATTGTGGGGTAGGCATTCTAGGATGTTTTATTATAAAAGTTTCCGATGTCTATAAGAAATATGTACACTTCCATAAAAACAATAATAGCTTGCTTTTATTGGGTATGTAACTATATGCCAGGCACTTTAAATATTTATTTCCATTGATTTACACAATAATTCTAAGTGGTGGATATTACACAGATTCAGTTTCCAACTGAAGCTCGGGGAAGTCAGTGGGTTCAACATCAGCCGTCTGATAAATGGTAGACCTGAACAATGAACTGAGGTCTTTGTTATTTCAAAGTCTATGGGCTTTCCACTCAGTCAGACTAGCTTCCTAGAACTTCAGGTTCACTCTGTGTTTTTCTCAGTTGGGGAGATGGGTCTAAAGACAGCCTGGAATTAGGACCTTGGAGACAATAAAGCAACGTTCAAATGGTGAGAGTGGTAGGGAACTGAGATAAGTAACAAGCTCAAATATGTCTACCAGAATATAAGCTTCATCTTGTTCACTCTACTAACTCCAGTACGTATATCACTGCTAAAGTACTATGTGTACTAAATACACATAGGCAGTATGCTTGGATAGAAAATAACAACAAAAAAAACCCATAATTACAACAAAACCCTTGTTCTTCAGCAATAATAATGGAAGGTGGCATTTTCTTAGCACTTGTCACAGGCCAGGCCCTGTTGTTGGTATTTCCTTGTATAGGCTCATAGACTCTCCACAAGAATCGTATGAGATAGATTCTCATTCCCTTTACAGATATGGAAAGCTGAGGCATGTAAAAAATAAACTTTTTCATGCTACAAATGAGTAGCAGAAGGGCAACCTGGGTCCATAATGCATAATCCCAGGTACTACACCATATATCCGTCTCACTGTATGGCAGACAAGTCACAGGCACTTCAAATTTCAAATAATAATAAATGACGAACATATTGATCTAGAGTGACTATGAAAAAGATGTGTATGATAACATGTTTCAGTTTAATACTGATTTGCCAAATTAGAAATAAAATTGTTTTAAATGTTTATTTACTTTGAGAGAGAGAAAGAGAGCACATGCATCAGTGGGGAAGGGGCAGAGAGAAAGAGAATCCCAAGCAGCTCTGTACTGTCAGTGCACAAAGCCTGTTGCGGGGCTTGATATCACAAACTGTGAGATCATGACCTAAGCCGAAATCAAGAGTTGGCTGCTTAACCAACTGAGCCACCCAGGTGCCCCAGAAATAAAAAAATTCTAATAAAACCCTGTCTCCTGTTCAGTGAGGAAATTCATTTATCCACAGGAGACTCCTATTCATGGAACCTCCATCATAGGCACGGTGAGGATAACAACAGCTTCTCCGTGGTGTTAAATTCCAGTGTGCCGTAAGACCAATAACTGTGACCTATTGTAGGGGAAGATGAGTAACCCATCCAACAAAGTATCGTGGAGGGAAAGAAGGAGAATATGGGTGTAAAGGTGGGGGAGGTGTTGTGTATTCTACTGAAGACTGCAGGAAAGGCTTTATAGGTTATGCTGTGTTAAGAGAGTAGTATTCCTTTTGTGTAGAGCATCATAAATTATATGATGAGGAATGGTGGAATATCAGATTAGGCAGGTCAGTTGAGGTCATAATGTGGAGAATGTTGCCTTCCAGGTGTGAGAAATTTGTATTTCATCAATAGCAGTTGTTCAGTAGGCAACCCTGAAGAGTTTTGGGTTCCAGGGCTAGAATCATATTTTGACTTCAGGGAAATAAATCTGACTGTTCTGAATGGGACAGAGTATAGTAAAGGGAGTTGTAGGCTGGGATTCACATTGGTGGTTATTATAAAAGGTTGAGCTAGAGGTAATGATGATCTTAGATAGGATAGGGGCAATAGACATGGAAGGAAGGGGATGTGTGAAAGTGCTTTGATACTAAAAGAAATTACTAAGTATAATTAGGAAAAACCCAAGATTTTAGAGCAGGGAAATGGCAAGATCAAAATCATGTGACATACCAATTCTGTTGTTCTCCCTTGCATGCATTAAGAGGTGCTGTGATTCAGAGAAAACAAGAATGGTGAAAATTTAGGAATTTAGGCAGTATTTGAAAGATTATCCTTCTTTTGAGTGGGTGGAAAGAAAGTTGATTATATGTGCCATTGAGGTAGGGACAGAGAAAGGCATTCTTCGAGGATACAGTGTGAAAATAAATTAAATAATTCATTTCTTTAAATTTCTTTTTTTTTTTAATTTTTTTTTAACGTTTATTTTATTTTTGAGACAGAGAGAGACAGAGCATGAACGGGGGAGGGTCAGAGAGAGGGAGACACAGAATCTGAAACAGGCTCCAGGTTCTGAACTGTCAGCACAGAGCCCGACGCAGGGCTCGAACTCACGGACTGCGAGATCATGACCTGAGCCGAAGTCGGCTGCTCAACCGACTGAGCCACCCAGGCGCCCCTCTTTAAATTTCTTTAAAGAAATTTTTTTAAATTTTTTTAATGTTTATTTTTTGAGAGAGAGACTGACAGAGTGTGAGCAGGGGAAGGGCAGAGAGAGAGAGGAAGACACAGAATCTGAAGCAGGCTCCAGGCTCCAAGCTGTCAGCACAGAGCCCAATGCGGGACTCAAACCTACGAACTGTGAGATTATGACCTGAGCCAAGGTCAGATGCTCAACTGACTGAGCCACCCATGCACCCCCCAAAAAAATTTTTTTAATGCTTATTTGTTTTTGAGACAGAGAGAGACAGAGCATGAGCAGGGGAGGGGCAGAGAGAGAGGGAGACACAGAATCTGAAGCAGGCTCCAGGCTTTGAGCTGTCAGCACAGAGCTCGACGCAGGGCTCGAACCCTCGAACCTTAGATCATGACCTAAGCCAAAGTCAGATGCTTAACCGATGGAGCCAACCAGGTGCCCCTAAAGGATTCATTTCTTAAAAGGTAATATCACCCAGGACACCTGGGTGACTCTGTCGGTTAAGCGTCCAACTTTGTTTCAGGTCATGATCTCATGGTTCGTGGGTTCTAGCTCCACGTCAGGCTCTGTGCTGACAGCTCAGAGCCTGGAGCCTACTTCGGATTCTGTGTGCCTCCCTCTTTCTCTGCCCCTCCCCTGCTCATGCTCTGTCTCTGTCTGTCAAAAATAAATAAATGTTAAAAAATTTTAAAAAAGTAATATCACTGTATGCATTAGCAGAAATACTACAGAAAATAGATTCAGTTTTTTTTCTTGCTCTAATGAAGACATCCAAGTATTTCTAAGTGTTAGACTGAATGTCTAGGTAAATGTGAGGTATCAGTATTTCTCAAATTATCTGTGGTGAGGAGCCCTTTCATTAAAAAAAATTCCTATTACTCATCAGTGCTATAAAATCCTGCAGAAATAAAATGAATAAAAACCTAGCATATACAACTTGATGGAGGTGCTCATCATCTCTACAATGGCAATCATATTACAATATATATACACTATATAAACATATAAATTACAATACAATATATATAAATCATATTACAATATATACATATATTTACATAATACAATATAAATATATATATATAAATATATACACAATGTATAAATTACAATATATATATAAATGTTTCAAATTAACACATATACCTTAAATTTACACAAGTATATGTCAAATACTTTTCAATAAAAAAAACTGGCATATCAATATGGACCCCAGTTTTAGAATTTTATTCAATAAATGTAAGATTACTCTATTAAATAGATAGAACAATTTCTAAGTGTCTGTTCTCAGTTGTTGAGTTTGTCACGTACAGTAACAAACAGCTCAGGCACCAGCACCTGTCTATGCTGACCATGCTTAAAGAAACTGATCTGGGTGATAAGATTTCAGAGATTTCAGGAGAAGCTTTTTTTTCATTCTTTCAAATCCTCCAGTTCTACTTTTCCTATCTCCTATATATTGGGGGAGGGAATCTTAAAAGTTATACTTTTATCTTCTATATCTTTTTTTTTTTTTTTTTTTTTTTTATTTTTTATTTTTTTTAAATTTTTTTTTTTCAACGTTTATTTATTTTTGGGACAGAGAGAGACAGAGCATGAACGGGGGAGGGGCAGAGAGAGAGGGAGACACAGAATCGGAAACAGGCTCCAGGCTCTGAGCCATCAGCCCAGAGCCTGACGCGGGGCTCGAACTCCCGGACCGCGAGATCGTGACCTGGCTGAAGTCGGACGCTTAACCGACTGCGCCACCCAGGCGCCCCTATCTTCTATATCTTTAAAAAATTAAGGAGCGCCACGGTGGCTCAGTCAGTTAAGTGACCAGCTTCAGCTCAGGTCATGACCTCATAGTTCCTGAGTTGGAGCCCTGCTTTGGGCTCTCTGCTGTCAGCACAGAGCCTGCTTTGAATCCTCTATCCTCCCTCTCTCTGCCTCTTCCCTGCTCATGCTCTTTCTCTCTCAAAAATAAATAAACATTTAAAAAAAAAATTAAGGGAAAGGGTGCCTGGGTGGCTCAGTTGGTTAAACATTCCTGCTCTTGACTTCAGCTCAGGTCATGATCTCACAGTTTGTGGGTTTGAGCCCCACATCAGGCTCTGTGCTGGTAGTGCAGAGCCTGCTTGGGATTCTTCCCTCCCTCTCTCTGTCTCTCCCCCACTCATGTGCTGTGTCTCTCTCTCCAAATAAATAAATAAATTTTAAAAAACATTAGATAATCCTTAATAAAAATAAAAATAAAAAAAATTAAGCAAAATGTACATATCTTTGTAATGACATATCCTTTGTGTATGTGTGTATACATCTTCCTGAGAAGTGAAATAATCGACTGAAGAGAAAACAAGAATGCAAATCAGTGCCACTACTCTGCATAAGCCTACCATCTAAGCCTGTGTTGTGTGATTAACACCCTTTAAATTATCTCTTGGTCTTTTCCTTCTTAGGCAATAAATTTACAAACTATTCCTCCTTCCCCAGTTACTAGAACTGTATCCTTCAGTGCCTAAACCAAGTCCTGGCTCATTCACTAATCTATCCCTGACCATGGCAGCCAACAGTCATTCCATCCTTCTCTGACATTTTTGGATTCAGGGACTAGATTCTCATTTGGTGTTATTTATAACTTATTGCTAGTGCCTTTTCTTGCTGGAATGTTGTTTTCTCTATTTTCAAGTGTTTTATACATTACTTAAGCATGTTTGTCTTGTTTTCCTTTTGTATAAATACAGATGGACAGAGAACAGCATTAAGGATGAATCAAGGACTTTTGTAACAACATCCAGGTAAGAAAAAGAACATAGACCATATCTAAGAAGCCCCCTGTGTGTTTTTCTTTTCTTGTTTGTTTTTGTTTTTGTTTTTGTTTTCCCTGTGTGTTTTTCTAAGCTCATCCGCCTACTTCTACCCCAGGGGTAACTGTTGTCCTGACTTTGGTGATAATTCTTCGTTTTTCTGGACAGCTTTTCCACCTAGTAAAACATTTACAAATGAATTGATATATAATATACACACATGCATGTACTTAAATATTATGTATGTATTTTAAATATAAAAATATATACACAGGTATATATCCCTGATATTATATAAATATACATATGTGTGTGATTGTATGTATGTATATATAGTAGTCTTGCCTGTTATGAAGTTAATATAAATGGAATTATTCTGTATGTATTGTTTATTTACTCAAAATTATATTTATTCTTGTTGATTTGAATGGCTTACATCATTAATTTTCAATACTTTATAGGATTTCTTTGCATGAATAGATTATAGCTTATTATCTGTTATATTGTGGATGGATTTTTGGTTGTTTTTAAAGCTGTGCTGTTGTGAACAAGGATGCAGTAGACCTGTGTACAGTTTCTCCCAGTACACATATAACGAATACTTGCTAGGACTCCAGAGTATATACTCAGAAGCAGGATTGGATTGCAGAGCACAGGCATTTCCACTTCACTAGGCAACACCAAACTTTGACCACATTGGTTGTGCCAATTTATACCTCTTCCAGCAGTTCCCCTTAATGTGATAGATATTACTAGTGCCCATCAGTATTTTCAGGAACAGTATTTTCACTTCTTTTTTTCAGGAACAGTAAGGCTTATTACACTTCCTCACCTCTTTGAAAGTAGTGACTTAGTTTGCTCCTGCTTTGGACAATAAAGTTCATTTCTGGGTGGAAGTATTTATTTTATTTTTTTTTTTTAGTAATTTTCCATATTCCTTTCCTGCTGCAGCAATTCCAGATGGCAGTGTCATAAAATGGTGAGACTTCTTTTCGCCTTGTCCCTAAGTTATTATCATGTGCAGAATCCCCTGTCAACCTCCTGTATTGGCCTTAGCTTGTGAATGAGAAATAATCTTTTATTGTTTGAAGCCAGAGGATTAAAAAAAAAACTTACTGCTTAGCCTAGCCCATCCTGTTTTAATACTTATTGTATTGTCAGACTTTGTAATTTTTGACAGCCTGGTAATTGTGTAATTGTATCTCACTGAGGGTTTAATTTGCATTTCCCCGATTATTGTGAGTTGATATTTTTTTCATATATGAAAGTTATTTGGGTTTCTTCCTTTGTAAATTGTCTTAATAACTTTGTTCCTATTTATCCATTAGTTTGTTTGCTTTTTTCTTATTGATTCATAAAATGTCTTTTTATATGTTACAGATAATGATGTCCTTTGTCAGTTATACACTTTCGTTTTCTCAGTCTGTGGTATCTGTTGAAGTATAAAGAACCTTAACTTTGATTCTGATGAATTAATCAGTTTTGCCTTTATGGTCACTGCATTTTGTTGTGTGATGAGCCTTTCTCTAGCCTAACATAATGAAGATATTCTCCTCCATCCTTCCTAAAGTTTTTGGAGTTTTGGGTTTTAAGTTGAAATCTTTTTTTTTTAATTGAATTTTATATGTTGTGGGAAGAAATGATCTAAATTTATTTTATTCCACAAGGATAACCAATTGTCTCAGCACCATTTATTATATAGTCTATACTTTCTCTGTATATCTGCATTACACCCTCTGTCATATAGCCCATCCATGTCCATATTTATGTCCATTTGTATATGGGCATTCTGTATTGTTCTGTATTGTATTGCATATGGGTATTCTGATGGCTATCCATCACTTCCACATTTCCTTATTTAATGTCTTGATGTCTAATAACATGAGTCTTCCATCTTGAATCCACTTCTTCAAAATGTTTTGGGTATTCTTTATCCATGTCTTGGCAAACACAGAGTCAGTCTGTTCAGTTCCAGGGTAAAATGTTGGAATTTAGTTGGGGTTACCTTGAACATATATATATCAGCTTGAGGGAGGACTGACAGCGTTATCATATTTGGTCTCCAAATCCAGGATCCAAGAGCAGAATCTCCTTTTATTTTGGCCATCTTTAGTATCTCTCAGTCACGTTTCATAATTTTCTCTATATAGGGTTTGCAAATCATTTTGTAGAAATGTTTCTAGGTGCCTGCTCTTTTTGATGCTATTGTAAACACTAGCTTTGAGATTTTTGTTTTCATGTTTTAACTATTTGTTTCTGGCCTTGACCTGTTTATTTTTTTGTGGAACAATTTAGTCCCCAGCAATCTTGTTAAACGCTCTTCCCAATGCCAACATTTTATTTATAGTTTCTTTTGGATTTTTTTTTTAATAAAACAAATATCATTACTAATTGTACTTTTTTCCTGCAAATGCAGGAAATTTCCTTTCCAAATTTTATGCCTTTATTTTAAACTTTTTTTTAAAGGCATCAGTATGCTGACTAAATAGAAGTAGTGATAAAAGGCATATAGAACTTTCCTGAAAGGAAATGTTACTTATTTATTTTTAAAGTTAGTTAAAGTAATTTCTATACCCATGGGGAGCTGCAACTCATAACCCTGAGATCAAGAGTCACTTGCTTTTCTGACTGAGCCAGGCAGGCGCCTCAGGGAATACTTTAAGTACAGCAATGTTAATTGTTGTATTTGCTTCAAGATTGTTTTTTCTTTAGTTATTTTCTTTTATATTTTAAAGATACTTATGTGTCAGGGAAAAGAAATTTTCTTCATTTTGTAGTTGACCAAAATTTTTTTCATCGTGACTATGTATTATTATTATTACTGCTACTACTTTAGAGAGAGCATGAGTAGGAGAGAGGGACAGAGGGAGGGAGAGAGGGAGAGAGAGTGAGACAGAGAGAATCTTAGGCTCCATGCTCAGAGCAGAACCCAATACGGGTTTGATCCCACAACCCTGGGATGATGACCTGAGCCAAAATCAAGAGTTGGACGCTCAAACAACTGAGCCACCCAGGTGCCCCAGTATATTGAATATTATTAAATATTCATCTAATATTTATTAAAAAGAACCTATGATTATTTGTGTATGCAGTGAATCATATTTCTAATGTTAAATCAATCTTTAATTATTATGGTAACCAGACTTGGTCATAATTTTTATCCTTTTTGTATGTTATATTCAGTTTACTAATTCTGTGTTTTAGATAATTGTAGTTATGTTCATGAGTCCTATTGGGCTATAATTATTAATTCACATAACCTCCTTGCCAGAAACCAAGAAACTTTATAGACTAGTTGTTCTTAAATGAGATTGCCTTTCTCTCCCAGGAAACATTTGCCAATATCTGGAGAAATTTTGATGGTCACGACTGGTAGGGGGATGCTGTTGACATCTAGAGGGTCAGCACACAACAACAAAGAGTTATCTGGCCAAAAATGTTAATAGTGCTGAGAGTGAGAAATTATGTTGTAGCCTTATAAAAATTATAAAATAAATCTAAAATTAGAATGGTCTGTTCCTTAATGTATGGTAGAGCTCATGAATGAACATATCTGGGTTCAGCATTTTCTTTTTCTTTCTTTTTTTTTTTTTTTTTTAACGTTTATTTATTTTTGGGACAGAGAGAGACAGAGCATGAACGGGGAAGGGGCAGAGAGAGAGGGAGACACAGAATCGGAAACAGGCTCCAGGCTCTGAGCCATCAGCCCAGAGCCTGACGCGGGGCTCGAACTCACGGACCGCGAGATCGTGACCTGGCTGAAGTCGGATGCTTAACTGACTGCGCCACCCAGGCGCCCCTCAGCATTTTCTTTATGGCAATATTTTTGACCTTATGTTTCTTTAATGGTCATAGAATTAGTCAGGTATACTAATTGTTTTGGGGGGAAGTTTTCATAAATCATATTTTCCTGATAATGTGTTTTATCAAATATTTAAAATTTACTGACTGAAGTTGTTCATAATACAACTTTTAATGTCTACAACATCTGTTGTGACCTTTCCTTTTTTTTAATTTCCCTAATTCATTTATGTTGTTTTTGTTGGCTAGTTTCTCTGAGGTTTCTCTATTTTATAATTTTTTTTTTTTCAAAGAACCTACTTTGAGCCTGTTGATTCTTCCTGTTGCATACCTGTTTTTCATTTTATTAATTTTGGTACTTAATTTTATTATTTGGTTTCCATTATTTTTAGGTTTACTTTGCTGTTCTTTTTCTTAAGTACTTAAGATACACATTTAGCTTATTAGATACAGGTTTTTTAAATTTCTACTATAAACATATAAGGCTATAGATCTAGATTTTGTTATAATTGCATACTATTATTATTTGTAAATGTTCAGTGTAAGCTTGGAAATTATTGTGTGGAGTATTCTATATATAAGTAGTCTAAATGTGTTAATCATTGTGAAAGTCTCCCAGTATACTCTTAACTCTGTTTTTATGAGGGATGTGTCACAGTCTCTCATTATGATAATGAATTGTCTCTTTCTTCTTGAAGATATGTCAATTTTACCTACACATTTTGAGACCACAATATTAGTTTCTTATTAAGTTTAAAATTTCTATATCTTATCAATGAATTTAACCTTTTATTTTTGTGAAATACCTGTATCTAGTGAAGCTTTTTGCAAAAAAGAACATATTTCGTCTAACATTAATATAACTATATTATACTTCTTTTGCTAGGGGTAAGTATATTTTTACCATAAATGTCTGTGTCATTAGATTTGTATATTTATTACAAACCACAGGTTTGACAAATGCCCTTAAGGTAAAAGCAGACTTTAGTATTCCCTTTAATTCTTTGAGATCTTGGTTCTTCTCTTCTCCTTTCCTTTCCCCTTCCCCATTCACTTCCTTTCTTTTTCATCTTGGAAGCATTTAAGGAATGGTATGCATTTAAATGTAAAAGATTATTGTTGTTTTAGTAGCAGGACCAATGCAAGTCTCTAGCCCATTTTATTGTCAGTATTTTGCCTTTCCTATTAAAGCCAGCTTTCTAAAGGAGTGAATCTCATGTTTTTAAATATTTATGTATAATATCTCATAATATCTTACATGTAATTGACAATCAATATACTTTTTAAAATAAATGAACTATTATTATTTCCTATCCTTAAGTAAAGTGTGCCTTCATCAGGAGAATTTTATAATTTTTGGATAACGTATTCTTATCTCTGTGATGCTGGAATGACCTCTATACCATTTACCCCATGTCATCTTATAACTTTTGCTTCTGTTTGTGATTAACTTCAGTGATTGTAACTGTCTCCTCTGGAGGTCTACTTTTAGTTTTGATTAGTCCTGTTTGTTGAGAAACTCTCCTCATGTTGATTTGAAGAATCCTAGCATGAAAGATGTGATACACATATATATCAGCACTTAAAAGCAATGCATAAATGTAATTGGTAAGGGGAGAACTAATTACTGAGGCCAGAGAGACCATTCTAGTTGTCATGATTAGGGAAGAAGCATGAAGTTTATTGCTTTAAGATGAAAATACTTCAATAAAAAGTTAGCTGCAGGAAGGGAGAGTCAATGAGGTAAAGCAACAAAAGTGAGTGTATGGTGGTAGAGAAAGCATGGTAGTATGTTATTTGTGTTATTGTGTAATTACAAGTAAAGTGAACAATCTTGGGTGAGGTGAAGTTGGAAATGTTGAATCAACCTCATGGCGGCTTTTGAAAGTTGCCATTTTCTTTTGGTTCTTTTTATAGTAGAGAAGGCTGATTAAGAAAATTAGCTACATATTGGTGTGTAAAATAGATCAGGAGTCTGAAAGCAATAAAATATATTTGGAAACAGTTGTAAAAATCTAGGCTGGATGTGGTTAGGAACTGGTTTGAGGTACTTGTAATGAGAATGGAAGTAAAAGAATGGATTCAAGACATAATGTGAATAGAGGACATGTCTTGAGTCCTGATCAGATGTGAAAAGGATGAAAAGAAAAGGCAACAAAATGAAACTCTGAGATTTTTTTTAGCATAACTAGGAATATGTTTCAGAACTAGAGAGCAGAAACTTGGACATCCTTTGAGCATGGCTATGATGAGCTCAACATTTTTGATATGCTGAGTTCATGACATTGATGACAATGTCCATTTTTTTCCCCATAATTTGACATATGAGACTGGAATCCATGAGAAAGGGGAGATTAAAAGGAAATGCTTGAGAATCTTCTACCTGGGCATGATGATAGATGAAGCCAAAAGAGCAATCAGACCACCTAGATGCAGATATTTGACATTAAAAAAGTGTGTATTTTGGTAGTATGTCAAATTGTATCTGGAAATTCTGAAGAGCAAAAAGTTCTTCATGGATTTCTTTGACTTTTGACTAGTCAATTGGAAGACTTTGATGTGGGGAATTGTGCTGCTCAGTATTTGGAAGAAAATGGTATTTTAAGGATTCCTAAAATCATTAGACTTTCATCTGTGGGCTCAGTGAGACCTGTTCAATATAATCTTGTGTTGGCGTAATTGGTTTTCTGAGCACTTGCTACATCCAAATGCACACTTTAGCACTTTTCTAGCAAGGCTCTGAATTCCTTTTGGGCTTTCTTGCCTTGAGAATCTATTGAAAGAACTAAAACTTCAGGAACCTCTTCTCTTCTTTTTCCTTAAGGCCTAAACTAGAGCCAGACCTGAACACCCAGCTGCAATGGTTCCTCCATGACTTCACCAAGCCCTTAATAGTAGGAAGTGCCTGTCAGAATCTAACCCCATTGCACCACTCTGAAAGAAAGGAACAGCAGAAGGGCAACAAGGAGGAAAACAATCTTGATACTTTTGTTTTTTCTCGCCAAAGGATCATATCTTCCGGGAGAATTGTCTTTGATGGCTTTGTTTTTGACAGATAGTAAATTCCTGGGTTCCTGCCAATGGGAAATAGTTGGTAATAGGCATGATAGAATGAAAGTGAATGAGTGTGTGAGGGAGGGAAGAAGGAAGGAAGGAGGAGGAGTATGAATTGAGGAAATAGGAATGTTGAAAAGGTGTGTGTTGATGTTCTGGGTCAGTAGTTGACAGAATTGTCTGCCTGTTCAATAATTTGCATTGCTCTTTAAATAATAAGCACATGGACCACGTCTCTGAAAGAGTCTACCTCAGCAGGTCTGTATAGGTTTAAAATATATATACACAGAATAAACTGTCAACCTAACAGCTTCCCAGGTGATTCTGAGGGGCAAGGCCTTTTCTAAATTTTATGTCATCTTTGTGAAATGAGGGACAAATACTACTCCATCCCCCACTCAGGGCAGATCCAACTTTTTGCTAAGATGCAGAACTAAGTGAGTGCACTATTGACTGTTTCAAGTCCCACCCACTCCTTGACCAAATACCTTTGTACAGTATACATACTGTACAACCAAGGATAACAACCCTAGTGATGGGCAGCTTAGAGTTGAATCTGTTTATATAGGGCCACAGAATGGTGAGGTCTCAAATATTAAGATTTCTTATGTCTTCCCGAATATCAGCCAGAGCCCTGGGCCTGAATTCCCAGAAGTAGTTGAAAAATGACTTTTTCTGTGTCACTGTGCACCATTTCACCTAATCTGTCTTCATCTTTTCTCACAGACTGTCTCATGCAGTGCTCTATCTACTCAGTTGCTGGTCTATGGCTCATGGTTTCCTCGGATACCACCTGGGAATGTTCTCTCAATCCTGTACCATTTATCCTGAGATTAACCTCTCTCAAGAGACAAAGAGAAATTCATTGGCCTTATTTAAATGGACTTGAAAAATCAACTTCTCATATTTTGTTGAATTTGTAGAATGTCATCAATAGACTCACAACATTATATTGTCCCGTTACTTTGTCAAGTGCATGCAGGCTTGGCAGGAATTATGTTCTAAGTGATTTACTAACACTGCCAGGATGAAACAAAAGGAGAGTGGGCACTTTTGCCAATTTGAGCAGTGATGCACAGCTGTGCCTGAGGGAGATTAAAGTGGCATGTACGTCAACCAGATAGCTGTGTTGGTGAGTTATGGAACATTTTTTGGTAGATAATAGGAAAATAACTATCTTATATTTGCAAGTAAACAGTAGTGCCTACACTTGCTTCTCATCAAGCCTGCCCATCTCCGACAGAATATGGAGCATTTGGAAACCTGTCATGTCATGAAACATACTTGAGTTTTTCCAAGTCCATACATATTTTCTTCTGTTGAGCCTGAAATTCTGCCTTGTTAATTCCTGAATCATCAGTAATCCCTAGATCATTTTCAATGGGAGATAACTGAGTTTCACAAGAGAGAAGTTGGCAAGAGCCACACAAAGCTAAGGCATAACTTGTGAATTATAGTTTTATACGCTTTTATCATGTCATGTTGCCATTGGGTTAACCATTGCACTCGTCAGTATTCTATTTCACAGTCAGACAATTTCAGAAAGACCACCCAGTAAATTCTTAACACTTCAGTATGAGTAAGTTATAAGCTGCAAGATGGAGGAACCATGTTAAGGTATTATTGGATCCTAATAAATGGAGAGAAATGGAAAATTGTAAAGGAAAAGGGAGTTTGAGGAAAGAGAGGTTAAAAGAGAAATCTTGGAGTGACAGAGGGAATTTTTGACCCACCTGATTTTCAGTTTTGCCTTGGACCAGAATAGTTTTGTGAAATATAAAGTAGTGTGTATGTAATTGCTTGATCCCAAGATCAGTGTATTATCACTGTGTTTATCATCTGTGAAGCTTTGTGTTACCTCATTTTGTTCCTTTCCCTTTTACTGTGAAGAAGACAGACAAGTGTGCTATCATCTGAGTAGGCAGTGCCATCTGCAAAAGTGTTCTCCCATGGGTAGGGTATTGGTGCTCTTTGTAGAAGACTTAAATCAGAATAGCCTTCCTCTCATCACAAAGAGAAATTCTTGATTTTCTTGATTCCCCACTACCTTTCTTGCCACTGCAGTCTTCATATAGCTGAAGGAAGTCAGGCATGAAATGGTATTCTGTTTAGTTTAATGGTTAACAGACAGCTTCAACGGCTGCATTCAGCACATTAGCCTCATGCTGAAAGACTTGATAATTTTTAATAAGGTGAAAAGCTATTTGCTGTCTAACACTGTATGGCAGAAGTATCCTTGACCTTCTTTTTCTCTTCATTGTCACAAAATGTATTGGAAAGTGGTGCTTCATAATAGTGCTTTTCCAGCTTTCCCTTACACAGAGCAAGCAGTTCTTGGCCCCATGGAGTTCAAAAAGAGAATTAAAATTGCAGAATTTCCCATAGATTTTGAAAAGATCTTAGTAGTCCTTTAGTCCAGTCTTTTTGTCAATTAAAGAAATCAAGTCCAGCAAAGTTGAGTGACTCCAGTAACGTGGCTTGTTAATGAACAACCTCTTTCTTTCCCTCCTTCCCACCTTCCTTGCCTGCTTCCATTTCTCTCTCCTTCTTTCACTCATTCCTCCCTTCTTCCTTTCTTCCCTTATTTTTACCATTTTTTATTTTTCCATTCCTTTCTTTCTTCTGCCCTTCCTGTGAATCTTCTTAGTGTTGTGAGTTTATTTTTGATATCTTTCTCTTTCAATTCCAAACTTAGAAAATAATTGTTATTCAATATAAAAGACTACCTCTCCCCACATCCAAAAAGTAGGGATTTTCCTGATCAATGAATATCAAAGTGTGTATTACTTGATCTCCTCTCACTTTATAATTATTACATCTCATAGTCCCAATAATCCTAACCTTCAAAGTGTTCAGTGCAACATAGCTTTATTTTAGTACTCATTAATTTACTAGATGAAGAAATGAATATTAAAACTTCATCTCCCATCTCTTAAAGTTAGGGATTAGAAGCTTCAAGAAAGAACATAGTAATTAGTGATCCTTTTGACTAAAACATTAAATATTTTGCAAACATAGATAACTATACTTATTTTTCAGACTTGGTCTCATGTTATCTTCTTGTGTAAGCCTTGCAACTGCCCTCAGTAGTAATATAGAGAATATGTCATTGTCTCAATTTTGTAAATGGGAAAACTGATTTCTGAGATTCTACATGACTTGGTCCAGGTCACATGGTTCATTAGTATCAGAGCCATAACTAAAAACCAGATTTGCTAACACCCAGCTCTGTGTTGTTCCCATTGTACCAAACTACTTTCACTTATAATAGTAATTACTGTTTATATGTGTATTTAAGTAGGGAGCTGTGGCAGGAAGACTGAACTGAGGAAGAATTTGTAAGGAGAGTCAGACTTGGGAAAACATGGCAGAGGAGAGTGGGGGAAGGTAGAATTGGCACATTTTCTTCCAGGTCCATAGGGGGGTAGTGGTGCAACCCAAAGTGGGCAGAGAGGTAAGTACCTGGTTCATGAAAAGTAGACTCTTCATCATTAGGGAATTAAAGGCTGGATCTGTCCCAAAAGCTGATTTCCAGGTCTGAGGTAAGCATCAAGGACAGCTCCAAAACAAGGTAAGTCCTGTGACAAAGGTCACACAGGATACAGAAACACGGATGTGATAAGCAAAACATGGTAACTGGAACAAATCAAAGTATATAGCAGGACTGAAAACTTGGATCTTTCTGTTTTTTGGCCTTAAATAGTCTGTCCAGGGCTCCTGGGTGGCTCAGTCAGTTGAGTGTCCAATTCTTGGTTTCCACTCAGGTCATTACCCCAGGGTCTTGGGATTGAGCCCCACATCATGCTCTGTGCTGAGTATGGAGCCTGCTTATAATTCTCTCTCTCTCTCTGCCTCTCTCCTTGCCCATGTCTCTCTAAAATAAAATTACAAAAAAAGACTATCCAAACAAATTTCCTTAATAAAAAAGTTTGTAGAATTTATCCTCTTCTTTTGTGTAACCTGAATGCATCATTGATGTGTTCTCAAGGATGCGTTAAGGTCAATCCCATGATGTTTTTGCGTTATCCATTATCAGATTCTTCTCATTCTATGGCTCTGTGTCAGGAACTGGTATGTGGAGCAATATCCCCTAGCTTGGTACTTAATAAATACATACTTGATTTGGCATTGGCGTCTTAAAGGCTAACATCTTGTGAATGAAAAATTTGCCTGAAGGATAATGGCATATCATGGTACTGCATAAGATGCTAATGACATTTTGCTTCACTTAAAGGTCCCATTGAACATGATGGTCCAGAGGATATGGTTTGAGTGTGCACTGTCTCATGAGTTATTTCTAAGTTAATGTGATTGACTTCTGTTGAATATAAAATAATTTATTTTTCCAAAAGGTCCTATTCCCTTTAAAATAATTATCACAGGAGGCTATAAACAAATCCAAACATTTCCATTTTTTGAACTCTTTGGTATGCTTGAAAAAATTTCCTATAGTGTTTTACAAGATTTTGAAATAGAGTAAATCTACCCTCCTCATCACCCCCCAAAAGCTTCTTGATCAGTTTCATGTACACCATAGGATTATGCTATGGAGATAGAAAATAGAAATAATCTCCCTAAAAAATTATGGGGAGTCTCTTGTTTCCTGTTTATTCTTTTTGATGTAAACCAGGGACAGTTTCTGGTCCAAGATTTTCCATTAACTTTGTAAATTTTGTAAACTTTGTAATTGGTAATTCACAAACTTGGGATGAAACAAGTGGTTGAGAAAGGAGGGGCAGAGGGCAGAGAGAAACAAAATGAGAATGAGAGAATAGCTGGAGAGTTATAAATACCCATAAGATCTTTTTGAGCAAATGACACAGATATAACTTTGAGCAATCATGAATGGGTTTGAATAAATAGAAACATAAAAGGGGAGAAAAACTTCTGTGATAGTTCATTTTTTGGCTTAAAACATAACAGAAGATGCCAGGAGAAAATGGAATATAACTTCGATATCAGCAGAAGTCACTATACTCCATGAGGAGGAAAAACAACCAGCCCAGTTCACCCCCATATTCTATGGAATGGCTCATGTCCTGAGACTTGGTGAAATCCCAGAGTCTTGTCATTTCCTAAGCATTTCTGGCCTCACATCTTTCCTGCATCTGGGCTTAGACTACATTGTGGCTTCCCTCCCATTTGTCTCTTCCCTACGCACTATGCTGACCAAAGATTGAACTCAGCATCTTGATGAAATTGGCCAACAAACCCACTGTATGAAATGTCTGTGAATATGCAAAATATTTGGGATAATGGAGGATGTTTACAGCAACAAAAACACTCTATTATTGAATCTTGGACATTCCTGCTGTGGTGATTTTAGGCTACCCGACCATTTGGAATTATTTTCTAGTCTCCTTAAGTATAAATTAAGTCCTCTTGTTTTTAGGCAAGACTTCCCTCTACTCAAACTAGCTGCTTTGAGGGTGTGTTCTACATTTAGCAAGGCTACAGATTATACCTTTCATGAGGTCTTTGGTCAGATTTCCCAATATCAAAAACAGCCTAGTGTTGTGTTTAGAGAATTTTCATCAATAACAGTATTAGCCGAGTAAACAAAATAACATCCCAGACTGTTGAGTCTGGGAAATGATTCTCAGGTTTACCTCTTGCAATTTCTACAACTACACCTTGTTATCAGACCATGAAGCTATTACCTTGTGTATCATTTAAATGTTCCCCGTCCAATCACTTAACCTTTTTTTTTTTTTTTTTTGGAAAGATGTCTTTAAGCATGAAGACTTCAATAGTGAAATAAACACAAATGTGCCCATATGGTAAACATTACCTATCTAGACAAGACATGCTAGTGATTTAAAAGCACAAGTTTTTGTCAAATAAATCTCAAGCCAAAGTACTAAAAGTGCTCTTGGATCCTTTGAAGGAAGGCTGTATGTCAGGCATGCAAATGACAACAGAAATAAATACATGAAACTCTCTGTACCATTATCACTTTATTTGATTCTTTTAAAATGGGCTTGCCACATTGTATTATTTCATAACACACCATCAGACTGCAAATTATTTTGAATCTCAAAATCAAAATTTGCAAATTTCTGGGAATTGTCAGACTGCTGATCCTGATTAAATGAGAAATCTGAGCATTTGTATGCAAAAGTAAGAAAGAAAGAAGTTCCAGCAACCCTTACAGCCATGTTCAAGTAGAAGTAAGAGGAAAATAACATGACCATGTGTCGTGGTTAGGAATCATCACCAGGAAAGTGGAGATACTGAAGTTAGGAAAGGGACCCTGCAGGGGAGGATGGGCATCTAAGAGAGTGAAAGATTTAAGTGCCATGACCCGGATATAGAGTCACATGTTTGGGGCCAGAGCACTGAGGAAAACAAGCAGGCAAGAATCAGAGAAGGTGGATGGTGAAAAGAGGAGGGAAGAAGTGAAAGGTGGAGACTGGAGGGCATGTGGGATTCTGAAGGAGAATACAATTACCATGTAAGAGTTTGCAGTCCTCACTCTTCAAAAATAATTTTGGGTCTCTGTCTGCCTTGGTTGCCCTTCTCATGTCATTCCACCCAGATGTTGCCAACATGCCTTCTTTGCCCTGCTTATCTTTCTGAGGGGACTTCTTTGTGCCAGACTGAATCTTTGGACTTTGGAAATGAATTTTCAGAGGATAAAAGTGAGTTTTGAGTTAAGCTGGAGGGAAAAATATGATTCAAGGGAAGGCTTGACTCATATAATAAAGAACTAAAAAGAAGGAGAAGAAAATTCATCACACTGAGTGTGGAGGAAGGCTTTTATTTAGTTTTGGACTTTGCTTCCTTTAGCATTTCATTTTTTTTCCAGGAGGGTGAAAGAGAGAGTTTTTGGAGCAACAGTTGCAGAATATGAGGAAGGTAAACTTAAGAGTCCAATGAATTTTAGTAAGTGTTGCCCATGGATTATATATTTAAACCATCCTTATGCTTCTTGGGAAATAGAAGCACAAATGTTGAGTTATTTTGAAATGACTTTATTTTCTGGATTGTGTTTCTTGGTCCAAGAAGAGATAGAACCACATAGGTCTTGGCTCCATTCAAATTGCATTCTGAGGGTCTGCTTTTGTTACATGGCACATAGTATGTTTAATTGGAAATACTAAGAAAGGGGTAAATAATTCTGGAGAGCTTCTTTAGTTGGGCTATGAAGTGAGTAAAAAAATGCAAGAGTTTTGGCTACCATAATTTTACCTGTGAGAGCCATGAGCCGTAAGTAAAACCAGGACTCACAGTAGAATAGCTGGGTTGCTTGTCTCTTGACACACCTAGAATGGCTAGTATCTTTAAACCTGATGCTGATGCCTATGGTCTTAATGTTTCCATGAACACTTAGAGTAAGAAAGGTGAGTGCAATTTACTTACTCATATTCTCGAAGATGCTCTTTAAATATGTCTGCTACATACCATGGTTGTTAATTTCCTCTAGAAAATGTGTATATTTCAAAATTACAATCACCTTTATAGATTTTCCTAACTGTATACAGTATTAAGGTGAGGACTTTGAACCAATTATTTTCCAAAATTACTAGCCAGATATGAGAAAGTCGAAATTATAAGACTTAGGCTATTCTAAATGCTCAAAAATCATCATTTTGAAGCTATAACTGGAAGGTGAGAATAATCTCATAGGTGAACTACCAAAACTTTAAGGGGCTATTGCACTAGAAGTGCACTGAATTCACATTGTGCCAATTGCTATATCATCTAATGGACATAGCATCTGCCATGTAATTTTTTTCTCTTTCTCATTGCCATCATTTTGGGGGGGTATTTCTATGGAATTTATATATAAAACACAATTTTATGTCACATTTCTTTAGACAGTGTTTAATGAGTCTCCCTTCCTTATTGCCTTTGAGATAGCAATCTGAACCACTGCTTTGGTTTCTAAAACTCTGCAGAACATTGTTCCATTTTTAATACCATCTTTTATGAGTTCTATTAATAAGGTTGGTACAAGCCCAGCAAGAAAGCTGACCTAAAGAACCTATTTGAAATTGTTTAAGCTTTTATCATAAGGAGAAAATATAATTCCATATCTCAGTTTTTAAGTTCCTCTGTGATTGCCTTCTATCTGTAACCTGCTAGCCTCATCTATCAGCCATGACCCACTTCCTATACTTTTTCCAGTACTTGGAACTTCTCATGTTCTCTCTTGCTTCTATACTATTATACATGCGGATAATTCTGCCTAGAACATTTCACCCTAAACCTCCATGTTGATCCTCTTATTTTAGTTACCTCTTACCCATCACCCATTGTTTAGATATCAAACCAACTTCCCCTTTTCAATGGGAACCTTTTCTAAGGTACTTGACCTTGAATAGACGCACATACCATGCATTGCCATATCATTTTGTCCTGCTTTTATCATACATATATATTGCCCGATTTCATTGTAATTACTCCCAAGTGTCTGTCTTCCCATAAAAAAGCTAAGATCATGTTCATCGCATCCTTGTTTTCTGGGATCTCTCATAGTGTCTGCATTATAGCATATGGATAAAGCAAAATTTGAAAACTGAGGCTATAAAAGGCAAAGTTTTTGTGGAAAGCAGAAAGCAACAAAAAGCAAAATGATAAATGCAAATTAGAGTCCCCAAATGATTTTCCAAACATTGTGTCTGAGTGGAAAGTATGGTCATGAGCCAGGAGCTGAAACCAAAGAGGCTGGGCCAGGAGGTCTTCCACTCTTTCTCTCAAAGCAAAATAATTGCTTAACTTTCAACTGGCTTGTTCGGGTCCCTGTCACACTGTGACTGCAGATTCCAGCTTCATTCACTTGCTTATTTTGTTTTTCCAGTTTTTGGTGTTTAGTTTCTTCCATCTTTCTGAATCCTACTTTCAAAACCATTTTCAATTTTAGTTCTTACTAAAAGGCCTCCTCTGACACCGTTATCTTCCCTCTCCCATCCTCAAATTGCTGTCCCAGTGCTGATTTTGCTGTGACATTATTACTATTCCCATTTGATCATAAGCTCCTCCAGGGCAGGAATGGTGCTTTGTTCACTTTTGAGCCCTCTCTCAAATTACCACAAGTACTGTTAAAGTACGTGGCTCATACTCAATAAACAGGTTACTGGACTGATGAGTTTTTCTGGAAGAAAGCATTTCATTTGGCAGGAGCAATAGTTATTTTACAAATAATGCATAGATTAAAATGTAATCATGTTTTTAAAAATAATTATATATTTTCATGTTAATTATGTGATAATCTATTTTCTGCCTTGTTTCACCAGATATGCAGTGGGTAAGAAAGTATGATAAAGTCAAAACTACTTTGGACTCGAATAAAAAGATTTGGTTTAGAGTCTAAGCTGGGTGAGTGTAGGGAAATCATGGGAGCACCCTGGACTACAATTCTCTCAGGTACAAAATGGGTTGCTTAAATCAGAGATTTTTGGTCTCTCCTCCAGCTAGAATAATTCTGTGAATGTCTCTGTGCTCTGCAAAGAAAGAACTTCACTCTGTTTAACAGCATATAAATGCAATTTTCTGCCAAGAATCTCGGTGTTCATGAAATGTTTAAAAAAATCTATTAATAGTAGAATATTCTTACCTAAAAGTTTCAATGTACTTATAATAATGGATATATTTATTACAGAGATCTTTTAAATACTAGATTTGGGAAACACTGATTGATGTCAAAAATTTCCTATCACCTACCATAGAAATCTTCCACAGCACAATATTAAAAAAAAATCAATCACCAAAGCTCTAATATTATCATGTATCCTCAACTTGAATTGAATTTTACTTTGCTGCTCCAGTGAGTACTACGAAAACATGCTGTGCTTGGCTAACCCCTGGACACATAGTCACACCTATTTAATGTGGAGGAGTTTGCGAATGCCACTTTCCAAAGCTTTCAGGAAGACAAGTCACAGCTAAATGCATCCTTGAAGATTAATTACCACTCAGATCTTTTGCATTAAGCATAAATTTACCTTGAGCTGCATAATGGACACTGGGTAGAGGACTTTCTCTGTTATGTCTTTGGTTCGAATCTATCCCCAGTTTAAGATTGACTGGAAGTCATTATCCTTTGTCAACTGTTCGGTGACTTATGAAATGAGTTACTGGTTTAGTTAAGTTCCTAGCGTAGCCAAAAAACACCTTCACAATTGATGATCATCAGGAGCTGCTGAAGTCTAGAAAGAGGGTCAGAGATTGAATTGGTTGTGGAAATTGAATTAGCTCATCTCTGGTCCTCCTTTTAAACATGCAGTTAAGACTTAGAGTTTTGCCCGTCTCTAGAAGAGAACAATCTAAAGCTGTAGGGTTGCTGACTGGTTATATTTCATTAGCATAACACAATGGAGACAATCATGTTAGCTTTTTCTTATAGTTAGGGCAGTATGATTACCCCCATTTTCTTTCTTTGTATAAAGAAGTATCTGAGGGCTTAGTTATCTCTAGGAGAGGTTTGGGATTTTTGTTTTAAATCTCACAGTACAGAAAAAGCCCTGAGTTTCCATAGCCTTTGTCGTTGTCTAGGGGGACAAGAGCATGCTGATATCAGATCGTTCCTTTTGTCTAGAAATAACATGGTTTAGCAGAAAGCATCTATGTAAAGGTTATTGCCACCTGACATCTATCTGTAAAACATTGAATATGGTTTCAGGTCTCAGTTTCCCTATGTGAAAGGTAAAGGACATTACGCTGGATTTCTGAAGTCAGACTCTCTTCTTATTTTATTGGATTCCAAGACATTTGCCAAATGGTCTTGTGATAATTCTGGAACTATGGGAACCCAAGGCTTTTCTCCTAGGAAGGGATTAGTATTTTAATAGGTGACCCTTTGATGGGAGGTAGCTTCTTTTGTAAGTCACTAGCTGAGGAACATAGAAAATTTCACATTTATTTTTTTTTTTTAATTTTTTTTTTCAACGTTTATTTATTTTTGGGACAGAGAGAGACAGAGCATGAACGGGGGAGGGGCAGAGAGAGAGGGAGACACAGAATCGGAAACAGGCTCCAGGCTCTGAGCCATCAGCCCAGAGCCTGACGCGGGGCTTGAACTCACGGACCGCGAGATCGTGACCTGGCTGAAGTCGGACGCTTAACCGACTGCGCCACCCAGGCGCCCCGAAAATTTCACATTTAATGATGAGTAGGAATTATTGATGGTGACAGTAGAGAACAGGTAAATGAAAGTTAGAATTTGAGTTCAAATGGGCATGAGAAGGCTTGTATAATATCCCAGGAGGGTAGGAATGTAACTTGGAAGGACTGGAAGAATCAGCCAGAGAAGTAAGAGGCCAAGTGTAAGATGACAGCTAAGTCTGAAAAGGTCGGAGACTAACAGTTGGTATCTGGGAGTTCAAGGAATCTTATGTGATAAGAACTCTCTTTTTCCCCTCCCCCTCCTCTTTCATCTCCCTCACCTCCCCCCCTCCTCACTTCTACTTTCTTCCTAGGTGACTTCTTCAATCACTATCAGTTTGAAAGTTATCTTTAGGTAACTCCCAGATTAATTTCTTCAGCCCCATTCCTCTTCTGACTTCTAAACTCACATGAGAAACTAGTGATATGTCTCCCCTTTACTTTCCATAGACAATTAAAATTTAACATGTTCAAATAGAATTCTAAGCCCTTCCCTAACTTATCCCTTAGTCTTTCCCATCTCACCAAATAGCTTCATCATAAACTAATTTTGAAAAATTTAAAAGTCATCCTGGATTCTTGCTCTCTCCTTCACTCATCATTATATAATCTAATATCTAGATGAGTTGGTATAATTGAATTTTCTTTCTGCTCTTCCTCTCTACTGCCACCATTTTAGTCTGGACATTGACCATCTTCTACCCAGTGATTGCTGGAAGGGGACCACAGACCAAGGAATGCAGGTGGCTTCTAGATGCTGGAAAAGGCAAGCAAATGGATTCTCCCTTAGGGCCTCCAACAGGAGTATTGCTCAGATGACACCTTGATATTAGCCCAGTGAGACCCATTTCAGATTTTGACCTCTAGAACTTGTGTTGTCTGTGGAAAGTTGTGACAGCAGCAGTAGGAACCTGATATAGTCAATTTTCTCATTTATCACTATGCCTATATGTCTTCTTTCTTTTTATGGAATACAATATGCTTTGTAGTTCCTCAGCATTTTTGCACAGGCTGTTTGCTGGGCCTTGTGTGCTTTTCCACAGGGCTAGTTGTTGTTGTTGTTTTAATATCAGTTTAAATTACATTTCCTTAGGAAGGTCTTACTCAACGTTCTGTTTCATCACCTTGCGTTTTGTTTTTGTTTTTTTTCAAATAAAATGTCTTAGTCCTAGCAGTGTTTTTATTTGTGTACTACTTAGACATTTTTTCTCTTTTTCTTTCTCTTGGTCTTTTAATGTATAACCTAAGTTCCATGACAGAAAAACTGTAACTATCACATTTAGCACTTACTTTTAGAGTGGATTCCGACATACAGTAAGTTCTACATAAATATTCAATGCCTACCTGACAGATGGAATGAATGATTTAGGGGAATGCAGCATATGAGGGGAAGAATGTAGCTCTAGGTAAAGAAAGCAATCAGATGCTAGCCACGGATCCTCAGCCATTAGAAGGTTCTAGGCTTGGCCTTGGTGACAGTGGAGATTAAGCCTTAAAAAAAGACAACAGGGTTGGGGTGCCTGGGTAGCTCATTTGGCTAAGTGTCTGACTCTTGATCAAGGCTCAGGTCATGATCTCACAGATCATGGGTTCGAGCCCCACATCAGGCTCTGTGCTGACTGCATGGAGTTGGCTTGAGATTCTCTGTCTCCCTCTCTCTCTGTCCCTCACTCTCTCTCAAAAATAAAAATAAACATTAAAAAAAAAGGCAATGGGGAACACTCTGGAGTGATGTGAAGTGTCAAGGAGGAAGCCCAATCCAGTCATCTGGGCGAATATAAGAGATTCAGGTTGGTAAACGTACTTTAGGGAACTTGATAGGCTGACAGGAGTTTGGCCTGGTGTCAGGTGAGGCTTGGAGGCAACACAGGAACCCAGCAGTCAGACCAAGATATAACTCCCAGAATCAGGCAAAAAGGGATGTAAATGGAAAAGAAGGCAAGGACTATTACTCTCTTGTCCAACTTACAGTCCCGGAAAATTGGTTTAATGCTATGCACTTAAGAAATGCTTAATAAAAATAGGAGAGACATTTATGAGTGTCCAATGAATGAATGATTAATCTATACATGTAAAAGTAATTACTATGATGCCTGACATTTTAGACCCTTGACCTACCTCCCCTCCTCTCTCCCTTTATAAATTATAGCAAATGATGGAGTTGATGCTGCTTTCAAACTGGTCACATTTGGCTGTGGGATGGATATGGGTTCTTGGGGGACTTAGAGACCCTCTCTTTGGAAGCTAGGAGAGACCAGAATGATGGGTGAAATGAGGCAGGGCCAGCCACACTGAGTGGTGCAGTGAATGGAATCCCTAAAGAGAATATTAATATTGTCAGTGCTCAAGTGACATTTCTTCAGGACTTTCTCAGTAAAGTGAGTTAGATTAAGTGTTATATAATTAACCCTAAGAAATTAGCTTTAATCAAGTATTCCATTCTGTAATTTTCTTGTCCCCTGATCTCTCTATTCCTTTCTAATCCTTTTGGCACTCAATCCTATTTTATACTATATTGATATCTGTTGAATCAATTTTCCGTGCCATCTAAATGACATTTGTTCTAAAAGAGAAAGAGCAGGTCTTAATGTCCATAGTAAATTAGTTTCCTAGGGCTGTCATAACAAAGTATCACAAACTGGGTAGCTTAAAACAACAGAAATTTATTTTCTCATAGTTCTGGAGGTGAGAAGTTTAAAATAAAGTTGTTGGCAGGGCCATGCTTCCTCTCAAGAGTCTAGAAAAGAATGTGTCTTTCCTCTTTGTAGTTTCTGGTATTTGCCAGCAATGCTTGGCATTCCTTGGCATGTACATGCATACTTCCAGTCTCCACTTCTACCTTCACATGGTCTTTTCCTCATGTTTGTCTGTTTCCAAATTTCCCTCTTCTTTTAAGACCATCCACTGTAGTCCACTTTGAACTAATCTTAACATTATTATATCTGCAAGAATCTTAAACTCACATTTGTACATTCTGACATGCAAATTTGGTAGGGGGGTATTACTGAACCCACTACAGGTAGTGAGACCCAAAGTACTATTGTGGGATTAGCTCACACCAAGGACCTTGTTGAGGAGGGTCTGCAGAATTTTTTTTCAGAGTCAGTAGTGTTGTTTCACAGATGCTTTTTCACAAGGGACTATGCTGTAATCATTTTTATGTTCTCCATTGTTACAAGTGGTTTTATACAGTGGATATTTATTGAATAGTGAAAATACGAATTTGAATAAATGAATGCCGCTCATGAGCCTCCTGGCTGCTCCCCTCCATGGTCCTCTAATACCTCCAATGGAGCTTTGTTTTGGCTCCGCAGTTGTGGTGGGAAGTATGTGGTTGTTGATGCCTTGGTCTCCTGGGACTGCCAGACTTTGTTTCTGATGTCTAATCACCTCGTTGGTATATCCTTGATTTTTTTTTTATTTGAATTTTGAGGCAGTGCTTTGAGAAATCAGCAAACTTTTCAGCAAAGTTACTGAAAGACCAGTCTTTTCAAAAATTTATTCATTCATTCATTTAGAGAGCATGCAGGTGAGAGGGGTAGGGGGTGGAGTGAGAGTCAAAGAGAGAGAGAGAGACAGACAGAATCTCTACACTGCCCGCTCAGAGCCTGACTCAGGGCTTGATCTCCCAAATGGTGAGATGATGACCTGAGCTGAAATCAAGAGTGGGTAGCTTAATTGATCTACCCAGGTGCCCTTGAAAGACCAGTCTTTGAGTGAATTGTTTTAAGAATATCTATAGAGAGGGGCGCCTGGGTGGTGCAGTCGGTTAAGCATCCGACTTCAGCCAGGTCACGATCTCGCGGTCCGGGAGTTCGAGCCCCGCGTCAGGCTCTGGACTGATGGCTCAGAGCCTGGAGCCTGTTTCCGATTCTGTGTCTCCCTCTCTCTCTGCCCCTCCCCCGTTCATGGTCTGTCCCTCTCTGTCCCAAAAATAAATAAACGTTGAAAAAAAATTAAAAAAAAAAAAAAGAATATCTATAGAGATAATCCACTTAAAATAAGAGGTCATTGATACAAATAGCTATTTTTAGTTGATAACAAGCTGTTTGGCCAAACTCAAAATAATGTTTAGATAGTATAAATCCAAACCTTACAACAAATGAGGGAGACATGGTACTAAGAACTTGTAACATGTGCACAGCACATTCTAATTATCTCATTTGATTACTGTAAGATAGGCAAGACATGGATAATTTTCTTCCCCTGTCCTAGAAGGAAACTGAGGTTCATAACTTAAGTAACACTGTAAAGACAACAAGGAAATGGTGTGCCTGGGTGGCTCAGTCAGTTAAGCGTCGGACTTCAGCTCAGGTCATTACCTCAGGGTACTTGAGTTCAAGCCCTGCGTCGGGCTCTGTGCTGACAGATCAGAGCCTGTAGCCAGCTTCAGATTCTGTGTCTCCCCCTCTCTCTGCCCCTTCTCTGCTTGTTTCTCTCTCTCTCTCTCTCTCTCTCTCTCTCTCAAAAATAAACATTAAAAAAAATTAAAGACAACAAGGAAATAATGAACATGTTAGGACTTGAGGTCTTATTCTAGTCACCTGCTCTTTCCTGAACACAGCCATGGTCCTTGTCACCTGGAGTTTCTGAATGGTTACATGGTAAGGTTATTTTGGCAATGTCTACTCAGCCTAAAGGTATTCTAGTGTGCATCCGCATTGGTCAAACTATGGGATGCAAACTATAGGAACTACTGGATTTTTTTCTGTTCAATTGGTTTAAACATTATTTTCTTTTTTTTTCAAACTGTTTTACCACATCACAAATAAAAGAATGAAATTTAAGAGGAAAAGGCTGTATACTTGGATGAGGAGTATTAGATCCACAAGCTGGCAGCTTGAGTTTAAGTCCTGTGTGATAATGGGATGAGCGGCTGCCATCCTAGGGAGCTCAGGTGAACTGAGCCAATGTAGGTCTCTGCATTTGTTGACCCTGTGATATTTCAGTATCTAGATGTAAGTGAGGGGGAAAGATCTGGTGGGAGGAACTTGAAAATACATTGGTCATTCTGATTGCATTGCCAGTTAGACTGTCCAGCACATGAACGACTTTGGGCCTATTGATATTTGCTGTGACACTTAAATGTTCAGCACAGTATTGATTTTGAATGTCAAGCCCTCTGCTTAGGTGCTGTTTCTGTGTGATGAGCAGATTATCACAGAATACTAATTGAACCCTTTACATTTTCTCTCTCTCTCCCTCCTATATGCACAGCACCAAGAAATAACAATTTAAGTGTACGTGTAACTAGAGCCTATCCCTAACCTTAACAGAAGCAAAAAAGCAGTGTTTAAGTGTTGCTAAATAGTTTCTGGTTAGTGTTGAATGAAACTTTTAAAAGGTGAATTGCTTTCTACCAAAATATAGAATTTACGCTATAAAAAAAGGTTGCGTGGTTCAAAATGGCACATAGGACAGTTAATTAACCAGATTAGGAATAATGATGAAATACAGAATACTACTCTGAGAGGGGAAAATATTGATTGTTTACTCATTAAAGGAAAGAAAAAAAGTAATTTAGTTAGTGTAGTTGGGAAAAAAAGTTTTGAAGAAAGTTTCTAAGGTTTTCTGAAGCATCTATAGGAAAGCTGATAATATTTCATAAACATAGTTTCAAATATTTGAAAGACTACTTATTGGCAAATACCTAGCAAAGACATGTAAGTTGACTAATGCTAGTCTACATTGTTGTGGAATTGTTAATATTCTTTTTTTTTTTTAATTTTTTTTTCAACGTTTATTTATTTTTGGGACAGAGAGAGACAGAGCATGAACGGGGGAGGGGCAGAGAGAGAGGGAGACACAGAATCGGAAACAGGCTCCAAGCTCTGAGCCATCAGCCCAGAGCCCGACACGGGGCTTGAACTCATGGACCACGAGATCGTGACCTGGCTGAAGTCGGACGCTTAACCCACTGCGCCACCCAGGCGCCCCAATATTCTATAACTGATGATTTGGCATCTTGGAAACATGGGCCAAGCTAACAAGCAAAGTTGTTCAGTTTGCCATCCCTGTGCTTTCATAGGTACACAAAAATATTATTAAAAACCCTCACCACAAGGGGACCTGAGTGGCTCAGTCAGTTAAGCCTCTGACTTTGGCTCAGTCATGATCTCACGGTTCATGACCCACATGGGGTTCTATGCTGAGACTTTGGAGCCTGGAACCTGCTTCAGATTCTGTGTCTCTCTGTCTGCCCCTCCCCCACTCATGCTCTGTCTCTCTCTCTCTTTCAAAAATAAATAAATGAAACATTAAAAAAAAAAAAAAAACTCTGACCACAAACCTTAACATCTAGGTTTTTCTTACTACCCGATAGGGCGTGTCCCCACCTCATACTTTCCCGCAACTATAGTAATAATGGCTCTCCCCAAACTTTGCACTCACCTGTCTCCGGGACAACTGTGGTGCTTTTCCGTGTGGCTCTGCATAGTATGCTGTGTCGTCTCCTCTTGGGCATTGTAAGTAATAAACTCCTTTTTCTTTATTTTTCTTAAATTTCTTTTAAAGTTTATTCATTTTTGAGAGAGAGATCAGAGTGTGAGTGGGGAAGGGGCAGAGAGAGAGAGGGAGGGAGACACAGAACCCAAAGCAGGCTCCAGATTCCAAGCTGCCAGCACAGAGCCCAACACGGAGCTTGAACCCACGAACTGTGAGATCATGACTTGAGCCAAAGTCAGACACTTAACCAACTGAGCCACCCAAGCGTCCCAATAAACTCTTCTTTCAAAGGCATTGAATTTTCCATGTCATCACTCAGTCACACCTATAAACTAACTCCCAGATAAATTTAAAACAGTTGTTTTGAGAGGTCAATTTTAAATGATATAAGTTCAACTCTTTTGGAGTGTGTGTGTGTGTGTGTGTGTGTGTGTGTGTGTGTGTGTGTGTATAGATAAATAGATTAAATCATCTTATCAGATACTTACAGAAGTTTAGTTTAAAATAGCAAGAAAGCCTTTAATTCACACCTGCTTGAGAAATGCAGGGTCTTCTATCAACAAATCAGAAATATCTGATCAAAATCAGACCAGTATGTCTCATGATTTAATAAATTAGCAATGAAGTTCTACCATGTACATCATATGTGAGGTCTTACTTAGCGCCCCCCACCCCGTCTGCTCTGACTCTGACATGATAATCAGGATTGGAATGACCTACAAATGAGAACTGAATTCCTCATTCAGTATTCAGTCTTGGCCTTCTTTACTTTCAGGTAGATTGCCCCTTTCTTTCCTAAACATGGAATAACAAAGAAGCTATAGGCTGTTGGGAAACAGAACATTCTGGTTTACTACTGTGCAAAGACAAAGATACCCACCTGGAAACATACTCTACAACCAAAAATCACACATCAGTATTATCATTTGTTTGAGATCTTTTGCCACAAACCGTAGTTTGCAGTTTCCAGTTCCTCAAAGCTGAGGCAACACTGTTCAAAATATTCAGATTTTCAGATACTAAAAAGACCAATACAGACATTTTATGGGGAAAAAAAATGCCTTATTGTTATGACCAGTGGAAAATCATCTAGAATAGTGACACGGGTGAGTTCTACCACAAGAGCACCAAATTCACCTCTCAAAATAATGACACAAAACCTCCAGCCAGTATTGATTGTTAGGGGGGTCCTTTCATGTCTCCTCATGAAGATGAGGATTAACTGTGGCTTGCCAAGCATTTACAGGATAATCTTGTTTTTAACTTCAAAAGGGATGTTACATGTGATAAAGCTAGATAGTCCAGCGCTGTTATTTGAAATGTTATCTCCTTTGGTGCATACATGCAGCTAACGCACTTATGCTATTGGGGCTCTTTCAGAGGTCACACTATCAGAAAACAAAAAAAAAAAAAAAGTTTTAAAGGCTATATTGGAGTCTGCTAAATGTAATTCAATACAGTAGGTCTGATTGTGTCAAGTGCATGAGGTACTCTGGGGGTTGTCAGTCAGTGTGTAGAGCACTCCCTGAGCTGACCTCCTTCTGGTTCTGTGTAATTACAAAGCCCACAGGGCAGGAACCCCCAGTCTAGTATCACAAAGAAGGTGACAATGGAATTCCTTCACGCCGAAAGACAGAGGGATGCTATTAAACAAATGTCCCAATTAGCTATTTTGAAAACAGCTACTTGTTGGGGGCGCCTAGCTGCCTCAGTTGTTTAAGCATCCGACTCTTTATTGTGGCCCAGGTCATGATCTTGCAGTTCGTGGGTTCAAGCCCCATGTTGGGCTCCGTGCTAACAGTGCTGAGGCTGCTTGGGATTCTCTCTCTTTCTCTCTCTCTCTCTCGCTCTTCCTCCCTCACTCATGTGCCTACGTACACTTTCTCTCAAAACAAATCAATAAACTTTAAAAATAAAAAACAGGGCAACTGGGCATCCAACTTCAGTTCAGGTCATGATCTCTGGGTTTACAAGTTCTAGCCCACGTTGGGCTTACTGCTGTCATCACAGAGCCCGCTTCATTTCCTGTGTCCCCCTCTGTCTGCCCCTCTCCTGGTTGTACTCTCTCTCTCAAAAATAAATAAACATTAAAATTAAAATTCAAACAGCTACTTGTTTGAATTCAATTTTGTTGCTTTTCTAAAAAACAAAAATCGTGTGTAGTTCCAGCTATTAAGATAATGTGTCACTTGGATGTCATTAATATCTAGGTCCTGATGCAGAGAAAATGGAATCCTTTCCTCTCAGCTGTTGGAACTCTTTCGGCGGTGGGTACAATTCCAGGTCCCTGGCTTCAGTTTGGAAGAAATAAGGATTTTAGTTATTTTCTTAATTTCCAAACCTGACTTTCTGAGGTTGGTGCAAAGTTTTACATTAGATCATTTGAGGTTTATGCCCCAAAGTTTTGCTAAGGGTTGTGCCAGGTCTGCATGTGTAGGCAGAGTTAATGTTCCATGGAGACCCATCTGATCACAGGCCTTTTTGTCCATGGTGGTTATTGTGGAGATGGCTGTTGGCTTAGCTCCCATCGAACCTTAAGTCTTGAGTCACCACTCTTCCTGTGCCTTGAAATGGCTTTGGCATTTTTGGTGAGGTCAGGAGATGTGATTTACTGCATATATCCAGAGGTTTCCAACTCCCTCCCTCTTCCCCTGGACATTGCCAGAGATTAGAGAGGAAGAGCCTGCTTCATCAATCACCTGGGATCCTTTTATCTTCAGTTCCCCCATAGAAGTCACCCTTTGAAGTTCTCAAAACCACTTTTAGCAGTTATCACATCAAGTAGCTCTCAAAGTCAAATAAGTAAATTAGAGGCCCAGGAGCCTTTCAAATGGCCTCTTTCTGGAACACCTAGGATAATCTTCGGAATAAGGGTTTTTTGGGAAATGAAACGTAGAGAGAAAGACATTCCAGCAGATTCTGCCTTCCACCCAATGACAAATCTCTTCAAATGCCTACTGCAAATACACCCCACATCCTTGTAGGTCGAGCAGTGCCAGAACCTGAAACTGTTGTATGGAGCAATGTATACAGGATAAAAACAACACTGATAGTAGTAATGCAGCCTGTACACTCTCCGAGACAAAACCACCCCCATTGATCCAGGAATCATCTTTGGAGTTCTGTCTCGCTTCCCAGATAAACTTCCTGCCAGTTTCCTCCTAGGGCGGCTTCTTCCCAGCTTTCCCTCTTTTCTTCCCACCCGTAACTTTCTACTACATCAGTTCCTTATGGAATCGAGGATCTTAGAATTGAAACTTCTTTCAAAGAGAGGTTTGGGTCTACAATCCAAAAGTAAGTTCATGATGGTTTTCTTTTGTAGCCTGTGGCGGTCCCAGGGCAGGTCCTCTCATTAAATAAATGTCATCTACTGTTGCTCAAGCTGTTGTCATTGGGGTGTCAGGATGAGCCAGAGGGGGTTCGTGATTTTACACAGCACTTTTGACACATCTTTGCAAGGTCGACTTCTTTTGGTTCATATAAATTCGATTTCTTGAGAGTAGTCTTTTTTTTTTAATTTTTAAAAAAATGTTTATTTACTTTTGAGAGAAAGAGACAGGGGCGTGAGTGGGCAAGGGACAGAGAGAGGGAGACACAGATTCTGAAGCAGGCTCCAGGCTCTGAGCTGTCCGCACAGAGCCCGACACAAGGCTCCAGCTCACAGACTGTGAGATCATGACCTGAGCTGAAGTCAGACACTTAACTGACTGAGCCACCCAGGTGCCCTGAGAGTAGTTTCTTTAATGAAAGGCCACATTTCCTAAAGTTCAGCTGGGAATATGACTGTCCCCCTATAGCAGCTGGGCTCTAATTGCTGCACATAAACAAACATCATCTGGAATCTCATAACTCTGGATGCTATTCATTTCTGAGACTGCCATGGTCATTTATTACTAATGACAGGAATCCGTAGCTGGCTGGAGTTGGCGGTCATGTTCTTATGCAAACAGCATTTCAAACTAGCCGTATGCTTTTGGGAAAGCCAACAGGCTTAACTTATGACTTTTGCGCCTTGATCTAATTTCCATGTCCTACAGTAAGTCTTCTCATGTCACAATATGATCCATTTGTTGTTCACGTAACAAATTAATAGAGTTGGGTGTTATTGTCAGATGTTGCTATTTAGATTCTTATGTCTGTCATGCATCTTTCAGAGATAAATGAGGTCCTTTCAGGAAGCACCCATTTCATATTTAAATTATTCAAAGCTGTAGGCATTGTTGAGTGTCTAGAAATAATCACAGAACTATATAATGGATCATCCAGTCCAAACCTCTCAGTCGAGAATGAGAGGAAACTAGGGTAGGGGTAGAGCCCGAAGTGGAAAATCATCTACTTGTTTTGTTGGATCTCCACATATCTTTTTTTTCCAGAAGTCAAGGATAACTCGTGCTCAGTCATAACAAAGTGGTATTACTCCTGTTTCAGATTAGAAAAAAATTAAGGAAAATTATGGCACAAAACTCATTACTTTAACAGTTCAGCCTTAATGTAGATACATTCGAATCTTATACCCAGATTTTTAGTATTTACAGTCTAATTTTTTATGCTTCTTTGGCTAAGTCTGCTAATATATATGCTGGATTTCATAACCAATTACCAATTAATTTCCTTTTGTGACTCTAGATAATATTTCCAGATACTATGTTCCATGTACCAGTTTAAGTGCTTCATGTGCATTTTCCTTTGATCCTCCTAACTCCCTTGTGAGGTAAACACTATGACCCCATTTTATAGTTGAAAAAAATTAAGGGAGAAAAATGTTGTGTTTTTCCCAAGGTCGCACAGCCAATAAATAGTTGAGCCAGTATTCACAGTCAGAAGCCAGGCTCCAGAGCTCATGCTCATAAACACCCTATATGTGACTCTTTGACTTGATTTAAAGAAATGGTATTTGTTGTCATCTCAGTGAACATAATTGGACACTAGCTAGACCCCTTTGGTGGAATGAGGGTACAGATGGCAAGAATGTCCAGAGAGGGGAGAGGGGCTGGAAATTGAGTTCAATCATCAGTGGCTAGTGGTATAATCAATGAGACCTAAGTAATGAAGCCTCCATAAAAAACAAAAAGGATGGGCTTCAGAGAGCTTCTGGGTTCTCCATGAACACATCATGATTCAAGGAGAGTGGTTTGCCTAGAGAGGTCATGGAAGCTTTGTGCCCTCTCCCACATATGTTGCTCCATGAATCTCTTCTACCTGGCTATTCCTCAGTTGTGTCCTTTTATAATAAACCAGTAATCTTGTAAGTAAGTAAAATGTTTCTCTGAGTTCTGTGAGCCACTCTAGCAAGTTAATCCAACCCAAGGAGGGAGTCTTGGGAAGTTCTGATTGATACCAAGTTGGTCAGGAGTATGGGTAACAACCTGGACTGGCAATTGGTACCTTAAGTGGGAACAGTCTTGTAGGACTGGGCCCTTAACCTGTGGGATCTGATGCTATCTCCAGGTAAGTAGGTAGTGTCAGAATTGAGTTGAGTTGTAGAACACCCACTGGAATAGGATAATTGCTTGATGGTGTGGGGGGAAAATCCACACATGGGAATTGAAAGCAGAATCATTAGAGACACGATAAGGTCTAGTCAAGGACACAGCGTGTAAGCAGACAGATATAAAATAACTGGCAGAGAAGTCTGCAGGTAAGAAGCAAACTACACACGTATAGCTTGTTTCCAGAGCTAATTCCAATCCTTTTTGACCATCAGGAAGGGAAGACCAAAACAGAGTAGGGAGGGGAAGATACCACAACAAGATGAAAGCCAGGCTTAGGATCTTCACACACTTGTTTTGTCTCTAGAATACTTTCCACTCTGGCTCTTTCCCTCCAGAGAGTCTCTGACCCCTATCCCCCAACTTATAATAGTTATCTCTGTTCCTGTTTGTCTTTCTTATGACACCTGATTCTTTTCCCTTGTGTAACCTATCGCAGTATGTATATACTCATTTATGCTCATTTATTTTTTTATTGCCTGTCTTCCCAACTCAAATATAAACTTTGTGAAGTTAACATCCATTTCTGTTTTGTTCACAATTGAATACTCAGGGCCTGTTCATAAATATGCATTGAATGAATAAATGAATAAACAGGACTCAGGCACAGGGATAAAAGAGATTAGCCCATTTAATATAATGAATCTGGAGCTGAGGAGGAGACATTGGAGAAAAGAAAAGATCACTTACGTTGAATTACCACATTACTATCATTAGCAGTGATGAGCTACCCAAGTTCTCTGCTACTGGATATTATAGATATATAATGAAGATAGAAGACAGAGATGTTTGCAAAGTCCCTTTCAAAATGTCATCAGTGGGAGAAGCTTTGTCCCCTGATGTAAGCTATTTGGCAATTCAGTTTACTAATGTGCTTTTATATAAAATGTTCACCAGAAATGGAAATATATTTACCTAGTGTTTTCAGTGAAACCTCTTTGAAAGTACAGAATTAAAATTTTAATAGGTTAGCTTATTCCACTTATGTATATGTGACATGAAGTTAAAGAATATCATATTCTTTCTGCTTGTCAAACACACACACCAGCTCCCCTCTCTCCTCCCCTCCCAGTGGCCTCAATCTTTTTCATTAAAGAAAAATCACTCTTTGAGAGTTCTACTGAGGATGTGTGATTACAGATGATGCCAGGGAGCACTCCAGGAGCCTCTAATGGGGAAGACAAAGACAAAGCAAGAGATGGTCCTTCTTTCTAAGAGATGGGCCCCTGCCATGAGGAAGCCCTTCAGTCTGCCTCTCCTTTTGTGTTTTTAGTTGGTTTTTAATAAAGATTATTAAGACTGTATGCTGCCAGCCCCCTGCAAGCCCCCAAACACCGACTTGCATTTGAGAGTGTAGAGGGAGAGTGTGAAGGAAACAGTATGCAATGAACTTCTCACCTCTGCTTCCTGTCTGGAGGCACAGTGAAAACAGGATGCCTCTTATTAAAGGGTTGCCTGCTATATGGGGTCTTATTAGAGGTCTAGGACTGCAATTGGCAGGCTTGTGCAGATCCTATTTATGTATTATTGATGCCTGCTTTGCCTTTTTCCTTCTCAGAAATCTTCTCCTTTGCCAATCCCAAACCCCAACCTCTTTTCATCAGACAAGGGCTAGAACTAAAAACAAAGCCTGTGTCAAAAGACATAGCATAGGAGCCCTTATACTCATTCTCTTGTGTTTTTTCTTTTTTCTTTCTTTCTTTCCTTTTTTTTTTTTATCAGAGAAAGTAATGATTTCTGCCATTTGAATAGATTGAATATCTACTTTGAGTTTTAATAAGGCGATCGTGTCATAATTTCTGATTTTACAATTTGTGCTTTAATCCAGTTTTTACCTTTGTGGAACCATGCCTAAGAGATAATAGAGATGATGATTGAACTTACGGTTCTGGAGTGGTCATTCTGTCTCCCACCTCCCTCCCTCTTCTCCCTTAGAAAAGAATGGTCTGGACCTAGAAGGAGTGACCAGGCTTTGTAAGGTGATTTCCCAGGGAAGGGGCGCTCCTCTCAAATCCCTGCCCAGACTGTCTGCCCAACCCTTTTTGTATATACACATTGCTTGGTCATTGTCACTTGCAATTTCACTAGTCAGAATTTAGCTATTTTGTTTGTACATGTTATCCGCAGAAAGCTGCCCTTAGATGCCCATGTGTTTGTGTAAATGAATTCCTAATGCTTTGCAGAAAGCAGGTCTTACAGTGAACAAAAAGGGTAGGGTCCGTGGACGCTGACCACTGTAGGAAGGACAGCAGCCCAAGGAATCATCAGAGCTGAGAGCAACAGAGAACTGAGAGGCTGTCAGTGCCAACAAGGGTGTTGGCTTAATTCACAGTTTTGCCAAAGACATACTCTTCCTTTTTTCTAAAATTCAAATTGGGAAAGTATCACCAGTGCTGCTGGCAGAAAAATATATACAGATATTACTCCCTGGCTGATGCTGGCTAGCATGGGGCCAAAGCAGGAAGGAGACCGTGAAGGACACAGCAGGAGATCCATTACAGGATGATATATAGTGTGACATTTAGAATTTGTTTTTAAATAGATTTACAATGCTCTATGTATTTTTTTTCCTTCTCCTTTCCACAATTGTTATTTTTTCCCAATATTCTTACACATTCTCCTCCAGGTTTCATTTCCCTGTTAGGTGAGTCCATAAAAATCTCTCTGTTTCTATATAGATATATAGTTTGAGATGTGTGTGTATGTGTCTGTGCACTCCAGGATGAAGTTTAGGCACAAATGCCAGAGAAAAAGTGACCAGATAATCAGCTTTTGAATTAGTCCAGTCTCCTTGCAGCACCCTCAGGCTGCCTTCTCTTGCATACTCCAGGGATTTCAGCACCCTGCCCCTGCCCATTGCTAAGTTCCAGCCCTTCCTCACAGTAGTAGAGCCTGGAAGATTGTACCTATTACAAGGAAAATTAAGTTTATTCTTCAGCCAAGAATTGGCACAAAGGCCTGCTATAAAGTGATACTGGGAAAATGAGGCTCAGGCCACTAATCAGTTTAAAAATGATTTAACATGTGGGGAAGAAAATATTATTTGCTAATAGAAATACTGAAGAAAGAACATGGGGTGAAGACCAACATTGTACATGGGCTACTAATGAGTGACGTGGTCTCGGGTTAGTCACTTATGCTGGGTGTGGGGTAGGCTCATGTGCTCTCTCATATAGGAGAAGATAGACTTAATGTCTCTTTTGTGTATGATATTATGAGTTTTCATTGCAGAATAAAGTTCGTGTATGTGGGTTCTGCCAACGTGCAAAACCTGTCACCCAGTCTCTCTCATCTTCCTGTCTGCCTGTTGTGGGATAAATTGTCTGCAGCTCTCCAGCTGTTGTCATTAGAAGCCACTCCAATAATGAAATTCTGCCAAAAGAAGAAAAGTTAACTTACAGAACTGCCTCTCATTAGGATATTTCACTGTATTGGATTCTGAAAAACAGTTCTGAGGAAAGACTTTTAACATAGGGAGAAATAGTCAAATAGATATTTCTGATCAGAAACCGTTTCTCATTAAATCACACTTGCTCTACTTCCTGCTAATGCCAATCATGCTTAAGTGACTCAGCTAAATTCAGCTCATGCTTCCATTTAGCCTGGACTTCTTGTCCTCATTTGTTCATTCAAATACTTTTATTCATTACTCATGCACAGTGTTCCTGGCCATGTGCTTGGTACCCATGAGGAAAGATAGAATTCCTGTTCTGAAGGAAACGGTTTCCAACAGCCTCCCTGAAAATGAAAGGGAAATTCAGTTTTCTCACCTGGGTTCTTTGCTCTTCTCATTTGTCAGGGAAGGATGCATGGAGGGTAGAGAGAAGATTCCCTGAGGGAAAAGGTTAAAGAAACGGATTCCAGAACATTTTTTACCGAGAGCAAGATGGACTGATAGATAACTCTGCTTGCCTCTTGTGAATTAACTGGTGATGACTTTGGTCACAGATCCAGCTGAAACACTGTCCTTCGCCCTGTGCATAATAGAGCTGATCAAGTATTGGCTTGTAGGACCACTGCCTAAGTTTAGAAAAAATTCTTGAGTGAAGATGGGGTTTGAAGAATCAAATTAATACCAGGACAAAAGGAGGGCATCCTGAGTGGGTTAGGGGCATTATCAAATGTGGTTGTTACACAAATAAGGGATGAATAGTATGGCTAGTGATCTTTTGCATCTATGGAATGGAGACCTCCTACTTCTCCAGATGGTTAAAGAGCAGGGGTGGGAACTGGAAGCTGATTGCCCCATACCACAATTGGGGCTCTCCATGGAAAGAGTGTTCTGATGGTCAAGGGCATTTAGAATGCTGCCTTTTATATGTGTGTGCATGTTTGTGCACTCTCCCAGTTTTAAATGTTGATCATGTATTTACATTTTTAAATGCTTGTGGTAGAAATGGAAGATGTCTGCTGGGTAGATCTTATTTAAATACTACTAAGCAGCGCCTGGGTGGCTCAGTCAGCTGAGCATCCGATTTCAGCTCCGGTCGTGATCTCACAGCTCATGAGTTCAAACCCTGCGTCAGGCTCTGTGCTGACAGCTCAGAGCCTGAAGCTTGCTTCAGATTCTGTGTCTCCCTCTCTCTCTGCCCCTCCCCGTTTCGTGCCCTGTCTCTGTCTCTCAAAAATAAATAAACATTAAAAAAAAATAAATACTACTGAGTTTGCCTTTGTGTCTCTTCATGAAGGTATTAAGATTGGATTGATAGACATCTTAACAGTCTTTTCAAGAGATCTTTCAAGAATATAGAAGTAGGGTTTAGGGGTGAGCAACTCCAAGCAGAGAGACAAATTCGAATGATGGTACCTGTTGCATCTACTTATGCAGTGATAAAACAGAAGGGCAGAAAGGAAAACCCTGAGAAAAGAAGGGGTCTGTAGAAGACACATCCTCCTAGTGTTACACGTGTTATTTCCATAATTCATAGTGATTAGCTTTGAAGTAGAAACTAGAGACAATAGGAAGACTATTTGGATATGCTTAAGGCTTTTTTCTCCCTTTTCTAAAAAATACAACTAATTTTATGCTATCAATGACTCTTATATATGCATTTCAGAACAGTGACCTCTTGGGAAAAATAACATTTATTTGGGTGAAGTTGTAAAATGCGCAATTTGTATCTGAAAACCAAAATTTGACAGCAAGTTGCTTGTTTTTTTTTTTTAATCAAACATTTCTGGAGGGAAAAAAACATTTTTCATTTTTATAGCTAGAAATAGGGTATTGCATAACAAGGCTACAGCTTTTCAATGGTGAAAAATGATGCCAGGAATGACTGGAAAAGATAAATTCTGTGCACACACCCACAAAATGTTACAACATTCATGCCATGTGTATCTATTCTTCTGAGATGGCCTTAAGCTACAAGAAAATATATGCTTTCCCACAGAGGGATAGGGTCCAGACTGCTTGAGTTAAATATCAGGTCTCGCTTTCTACAAGGTCCCATAGTTATGAGTATTCACCATAATGCCATGAAATCACATCATAAATCTATGTAACCACTTCCTTTTACATTCATTATTTGGGAGCAAAGGCAATGCTCAGAATTAGAAGCAGCAGCTACCTAGTCTGTTAGGAAGGAAAGGCTTGTAATACTATTTTTTTTAAACAAACTTATTTTGGCATATTATACAATAATGAGAATGTATTAACCCAATTATAACAGCCATAATTTGAAGATGTTTCTTATCTGACAGAAAGTTACTTGATTATCTATAAATTTACATGCTATAATTATTTCAATGATAGACATGTTTAGCTGCATTCATTTTATCAGTCAAAATTAAAATCTGAAATACTGTCGGGGTGCATAATAAAAGCATAGCATACAACAGCTACCGTTAGGACCAGCTTCTCAGAAAAATCTCATTTAAATAAAATGCCTCTTGACCACCTAGGTTCTCACTGAAACTCCTTTTTGTTTATGTCCTTGGGCCAGTCTCTGACACATCATAACCTTTTCTGAGATTCTCTTCAGGAGATAACCTGCCTCAAGATCCCTTATCCATCTCCCCTATTTAAACCACTATCCAAATAGGCTGTCAAATTATTTTTTGTACTTCGGGATGAGTATATCACTCTCATTTAAGGTATTTTTCTAACTGTAATGAAAAGCTTTGGTTTATGGAAATGGAATTTAAATTAAAAAGAATATATTTAGGGTAAAAAAAAATGCTTATTTTTTCAGCGTTAAACAGCACGAGCAGGGGAGGAACAGAGAGGGGGAGACAGAATCTCAAGCAGGCTCCAGCTTCTGAGCTGTCAGCACAGAGCCTGACGCAGGGCTCAAATTTACTGGGAGATCATGACCTGAGCCAAAGTTGGATGATTACCCAACAGAGCCACCCAGGTGCTCCCGCCCCCAAAATACTTTTCAAAGTTCCCTAAAACCACTCAAGAAATGTAGCTACCCTATTATATTACTATCATGGCATCTTCACTTGTCCTCAAGGAGCATACAATATAGAGATAGAATTAATATATGTGAAATAATTGTCAAACCAATTGATACATAATTACTCTGCTATGCTGTACAGTCCCTTGCAGAAGGATCCAGAAAGAGGAAGGTAGTCAAGGATTGCTGGAGAAAGAGCTCGCATCATTTTGAAGGAAGAAGGAAACTTAGAAACTTTGAATACTGAGTTGGCTTTTGGACAATTTTATTACCACTCTTTCCACACCCTTATGTATACAGTCCTGCAGGTTTTCTTAATTTTCTTTGAAATACCACTATTATTTTTAAATTTGGAAGCTGTTAGAATCAGATCTAAGAAGCCATGCCGTCTCTCACTTTGGCTGTTGTAAATGAATTCCATTAATTCATCAGTGAATCCTTGTACACTTCACTAGGCAAGTTCCAATCCATTTAAGAATGTTCTTTCAGGGGAAAAAGAAGAAAGAAAAATACATAGATAATCTCCAGATACTAAAATAGGCATCTGAAAGATAACAGAGTTAGCTGTATTATGTTTAATGATTTCACATGTCTTATACATGTGTTTTAGTGCTGGGTTGAAGAACTAAATCCTCCCAAGTTCAAAGTGTGCCTGCCATGTCAGGTGTCATCAGTAGAAGTAGGACAGACACTAGAAAGTCTTTGAGAACTCCTATATAGAATACTGAATTTCCATGTCCTAAGAGTGGAGTAGGATATATATCCCAACGTTTTGACTCTGTTGTGTTCTTAAGAATGTTGAGTCACTGCTGTGTATTACATATTTAGAAACACACTCATGTGAGACTGTGTCTCTAACTCTTCAAGCCCATCTTGTTGCTTTCTGTTCTTCCTTGTTGAAGAAAACTCCCAAGTTTCTCATGTTAATAAATAAAACTCTTATTTTTTTATTTTTTATTTTATTTTGGAGAGTGGGAACAGGGTAGAGGAGCAAAGAATCTTAAGCAGAGAGAGGGAGAATCTTAAGCAGGCTCCACACTCAGTGCAGAGCCTGATGCAGGGCTCAAATCCATGACCCCAGGACCATGACCTGAGCCAAAATCAAGTAGGAAAGGGAAAAGATTATCACAAAGCATATGCTCAATACAACGACCCTGGGATCATGAAGTGAGCCAAAACCAAGAGTCGGACACTCAACTGACTAAGCCACCCAGGGACCCCTCAGGCTGGTATTCTATATCTAATTCCTGTATAAATAGTATCTGAAGTGATAGTGATTGAAACTATAGACTTTTAAATATATTTTCTAAAGTGACAAAATCCTTATGAAAACTTAGATTTGTTGGGTGCCTGGATGGCTCAGTTGGTTAAGTGTTTGACTTCAGCTCAGGTCATGATCTCACAGTTCATGAGTTTGAGCCCTGCATGAGACTCTCTGCTATTAGCACAGAGCCCAGTTCAAATCCTCTATTCCTCTCTCTCTGCCCCTATTCTGCTCATGCTCTGTCTGTCACTCTCTCTCTCACTCTAAAATAAACATTAACAAAAAAAACCCCTTAGATTTGTGAAAAATGACCCCAAAAAAGTAACTCAACAGAGAACACTATATTTTTAATAGTGAATTAAATCTGTACTATAAAAAATGATCATGAGCATTATAATTGAGATGATTCTTTTGAAAATAAAAATTAATGGGGTGCCTGGGTGGTGCAGTCAGTTAAGCATCTGACTTGATTTCAGTTCAGGTCATGATCTCAGTCAGAAGATAGAGTCCCCTGTTGGGCTCTGCACCCAGCATGGAGTCTGCTTAAGATTCTCTCCTTCTGCCCCATCCCAGTGCACATTTGTGCATGTGCTCTGTCTCAAAAAAATAAAAATTAAAAAAAAAATTTTTAATAAAAATTGAAACTAAAAGATTAAGAACAGTTTGCTCTTTGGGAAATTAATCACTGAAATCGATGAACTAAATTTAAGAGCGCGAATAGAGTGAATCACAGCATACTTTCAAATCCAATTTGAGATGGATCGCAGATTTAAATATTAAAAGTAGAATGATAAATCTTTTAGAAGAAAATATGAGAAAAATATCATGACCTTGTAGTAAACAAAACTTCTTAAATTTACTTTAAAAAGTGCTAATTTATAGAAATATAAAAATTATGGTCATAGAAAGTCACCATTAAGAGTGAAAGGGGCGCCTGGGTGGCTCAGTCAGTTAAGTATCCAACTTTAGCTCAGGTCATGATCTCACGGCTTGTGAGTTCGAGCCCCACGTCGGGCTCTGTGCTGACAGTTCAGAGCCTGGAGCCTGCTTTGGATTCTGTGTCTTCCTTTCTCTGCCCTTAACCCACTCACATTCTGTCTCTGTCTCTCTCAAAGATAACTAAACATTAAAAAAAAAAAAAGTGAAAGGCAGCCCAGGAGGAGGGGGAAAACATTATCACAAAGCGTATGCTCAACAAGAATTCATAGCCAGAATGTAGAAAGAATTTTTAATAATCAGTTTAAAAAATCACCCAACATAGAAATGGACAAAATACTTAAATAGGCACCTAATAAAAGAGAATATCTAAATGGCCAGTAAACACAAGAATTATTAATAGGGAAATGCGAATTAAAACCATAATGTAATACATCAAAACTCAACACAATAAAATCAGATAAAGAGTATCAAACGTCTGGGGCACCTGGGTGGCTCAGTCGGTTAAGTGTCCCACTCTTTATTTTGGCTCAAGTCATGATCTCACAGTTTGTAGGATGGAGCCCCACATTGAGCTCTGTGCTGACAGGAAGGAGACTGCTTGAGATTCTGTCTCTTGCCCTCTCTCTTTTTTCCTCCCCTGCTCATGCACATGCGTGTGCTTTCGCTCTCTCAAACTTTTAAAGCAAAAAGAGTATCAAACTGCTGATAAAAATATGGAGTGACTAAATTTCCCATGCATTGCTGGTAGGAATGTAAATTGGTACAACTACTTTCGAAAACAGTTTAGAATATCTACAAAAGCTAAACATATGCATACCTTATAACCCAGCAAGCATATATTCAAATGAATATATTCAATGTATATTCAAATGAGTCCTGTCCATCAAAAGACACGTAAGAGAATAAATCACAACAGCTCTATTGATAATGCTCTCAGAGTTAAAGCTATCTAAAATACAGTAAGAGTAGAATGAATAAATACATTGTCATAGATTCAAAAATGAAACTGTACAGCAACTGTACAGCAACTGAAATGAATGAGCTCTAAGTACATGCAATAATGTGGATGAGCCTCTTCAGACATATTACTGAAAGAAAGACAAAATTAATCTCTAGAATTAGAAGTTAGGATAGTGGTTTTCCTTAGTCTGAGTGGGAGGTGCTTAGTGATCAGAAGTGGACATGAACAGGGAGATGCCTTCCACAGTTTGATAATGTTCTGATTCTTGATATGGGTGCCAAGTATGTGAGTATGTTCACGTCTTTGAAAATTAGGAGATTATGATAAGTGTATTTTCTTGAAAATTGAGTGATTTGAGTACTCTTCTTTTAAGTATATCTTAAAGTGTGTGTGATAGGAACCCACAAGACTTAATGAGATCAATTTTTTTTTTCAGTGTCCTCCCACTCTACTACACCCAGTATCTGTCTTAGGAGAAAATAAGAATAAAAATGCATGATCACTGAGAAAGGGATATTCTGTAACACTTCTTTCCACTCCCCAATTGGGTGGATGCCTGGAATCTGCTATGGGAGGTACATTGGGTTGAACTTGTTCTTCTCGTGAAGGAGGAAAAAGATATTGAGAAGCCTCTGTGAATGTTTTCCTGATGTCTTCTCAGGAGAAGGGTTGGTAGTGTGTCCTCTGCCCTGGATAATGTCGTATAGGGAGACCTCTTTTACTGTCATGAAATGGAGAATGGGGTGATTGAGGAACTTCAGAAAGACGGACACTGTACTAGCTAAATCTAGAACTCATTGCACCATTGCAAGGCCAGGAAAGAGAAAAGATGAAGAGGTGTGTGAAGAGAACTTCTTTGTGGTAAATTTTGAATTCTTAACATATGATGAAAGGAGATCTAATATCCTCAGTAGGAAGGTTCAGTAGAAACCTTAGCAGCAAAAGCAAGGGGGAAAGCTATTACTGCTCCTAAATACCACCAAAGTCAACTTCCATTGGCCATGAACTCAAACTGCACATTCTAAAATATGTACCTCTGAAAGCAAGGATTTATAAGTCATCTGAAGCATACACATGAGTACTCAAATTCTTAATTTGTGTTTTTTCCCATTTGTTCATAGAATAAGTTGGTTTCCAGGATTTGATTTTTAGAGTGCCTACCATCTTGAGGGAAGGGTTTCGGCCACATAGAAATCTTACCATGATACATGATAATTACTGAAAAAAGAAATTATTAGCACTAGAAAGTCCTTGCTAGTTTTCCTTAGGAATCTAATCATGATTTTTTAAAAATTATTTGAATGCAAAAACAATATTAAAACACTTGTAGTCCATTTCCATTTTCTGGAAGCATCTTGTTCTCCTCTAACCACCTTCTACCCTTTTGCTATCTCACTAGTCTAGGACAGTTCTAATATCTACTGAGTGGATAATTGAGGCAATTCTTCAGATAATAGAGGTTAGAAAATAGCACAAAATACTGTTGATTGGTTTTATTATTTCTCACAGTATTGACTTTATTGGCCTGAATAACCTTAATAAGTGTCCATTTGGCCTTGAAATGGATACTTACAAAGACATGTACAAAGACAGCTTACAGTGATTATCAAACAAAAGGCGAAATTTTGACATTTTTTGAAGCATTCAATTTCTTTTTGTCCTACAGCATGAGAGCCAGGCTTTATTTCCATGGCCGTGTCAGTCAATGTGTTTCAGACAACATGGTTTGAAAAATGCAGAGGCAGGATGAAAATTATTCTTGAAGCTCTTATCCTTTCTGGACAATCAGTGTTGTATCATCAGAGACCTTTGTGAAAACTAATGATAACATCAGGTGTGTGTCAACATTTACATTTCCTAATAAATTGGAAAATTAATACCTTTTCCTCCTGAAAATGCTGGATATGTGTGTTTAGGTAACTTTTATTAGCTAATGAATTATAATGCAGTGAAAGTCAGCATCTTCCAAGTCAGTAGTTTACATATTTAATTAAAACACTGTTAACTTGATTTACTATGCAAAACAGTGATCACAGGATTTGGGGATTAGAGGACTTTTGTTAGGAAGCTAGAATGTGCTGATATCATGGGCTTCCTTCCTAGATTTTGTGAATCATAGGTATGAAAATAGTTGTTCTACATGTCCA